>NC_091992.1:46537316-47137316 GCF_044704955.1 Pristiophorus japonicus | reverse complement strand
AAAAGCCCGTCAGTTTCCATTTTATGCCAAAATGGGTGATATATGGGCGTTATACATCATTTCAGCGGTAAAATGGGCGTTAAGTGGGCGTTAAGCAGGCAAAAAAATTGGAGGTTCTTGCCCTTGGTCTTGGGAATTGGAAGCACAATATCAAAATTTGCAGATGGAACTAAATATAGTTAATACTGAGGAAAACTGTGACAAAATACAAGAAGATGTTAATAAACTTGCAAAATAGGTGTGTAATTGGCAAATTAACGTTAATATAGATAACTGTGAGGTGGTGCATTTTGGTTGAAGGAATAAGGAAGCCACATACTCCTTGGAAAATAAGAATCTAAATGAGGTAGAGGCACAAAGGGATCGAGGGGTACAGATACACAAACAATTTAAAAGGACTTTTTATCCAAACCTGTCCTCCTTACTGAATGTTAGTACAGTCCGTCTAAGCTTTCCCTTCTTTAAATTAACCCTTTCATGCTGCTCTTGCTGTTCACAAAAAGGCATATTCTCATGCACATGTTTAAATCCCTTCATGGCTACACCACACCCTGGGGTCAAAATTCAGCTCCCAGAAAAGGTCACTTACCGCCAGAAAGCGGCAGCCAGGCGGCGGAGTCGAGAGGCCACCGACTTCCGGTCCAATAGCCGCCACGATTGAAATTCACCTTGGGGATTTTACTGGCGGGCCCCACTTCCACCCCGCTGCTGCCGACCATCTGAAGCGCATCATCAAAGCGCGCACTGCTGATCTCCCGCACCTCCATCCCACTCCGCGCCAAATTTAGCCGGAAGAATCATAGATCTGCCGCACGGTGCCTCCGACAGCTTTTTCTGTTGGTGCACCTTCCTTTCACTGTGTGTGCCACTGCAGCGCGGCAGCCCTTCAACAGGAGGGCGCACTGCCGCGGCCGCCATTTTTTTTTTGCCGGCCGACTTCCCGATCAGCTGGACAATTATGGCCGCGGGTTTGGCCGGGCTGCCAACAGGCAGAAAACGGTAGGTGCGCCAGGTTTCCGGCGGGGGTGAATTTCTACCGCCCTATCTCGGTAACCACCATCCCAACAACTTCACTGCTCCCAGCACACTCTCCACTTGTGCACCCCCTCACTTCGTCTGACCATTGGCTGCCTTGCCTTCAGCCGCCTAGACCCCACTCCCAGGAATTCTCTCCCTAAATGGCACCGTCTCCCCACCTCCCCGCCTCCCCGCCTCCCCACCTCCCCACCTCTCCACCTCCCCACCTCCTCGCCTCCCCGCCTCCTCACCTCCCTACCTCCCCATCTCTCCACCTCCCCACCTCCCCGCCTCCCTGCCTCCTCACCTCCCCACCTCTCCACCTCCCCACCTCCCCGCCTCCTCGCCTCCCCACCTCCCCACCTCCCCACCTCTCCACCTCCCCGCCTCCCCGCCTCCCCGCCTCCTCACCTCCCCACCTCTCCACAACCCAACCTTTCCACCTCCCCACCTCCCCACCTCTCCACCTCCCCGCCTCCCCGCCTCCTCACCTCCCCACCTCTCCACAACCCAACCTTTCCACCTCCCCACCTCCCCATCTCTCCACCTCCCCACCTCTCCACAACCCAACCTTTCCACCTCCCCACCTCCCCATCTCTCCACCTCCCCACCTCTCCACAACCCAACCTTTCCACCTCCCCACCTCCCCACCTCTCCACCTCCCCGCCTCCCCGCCTCCCCGCCTCCTCACCTCCCCACCTCTCCACAACCCAACCTTTCCACCTCCCCACCTTCCCACCTCCCCGCCTCTCCACCTCCCTACCTCCCCACCTCTCCACCTCCCCACCTCCCCACCTTCCCACCTCCCCACCTCCCCGCCTCCTCGCCTTCCCTACCTCCCCACCTCCCCCCCTCCCTACCTTCCCACCTCCCCTCCTCCCTAGCTCCCCGCCTCCCCACCTCCCTACCTCCCCACCTCCCCACCTCCCTACCTCCCCGCCTCCCCACCTCTCCATCTCCCCACCTTCCCACCTCCCCACCTTCCCACCTCCCCGCCTCTCCACCTCCCTACCTACCCACCTCTCCACCTCCCCACCTCCCCACCTCCCCGCCTCCTCGCCTTCCCCACCTCCCCACCTCCCCGCCTTCCCACCTCCCTACTTCCAATAGCATCTCTAAAATCCAGCTCTCTAACAAGCTTTCGGTCATCCCTCCTAATATTGAATTCCTTATTGAAATCCAATAGGCAATTCAGGAGAAACTTTTCTCCTCAGAGAATGTAGAACTCGCTACCACAAGGAGCAGTTGTGACGAATAACATAGATGCATTTAAGGAGAATCATAGAATCATAGAATCATAGAAGTTTACAGCACAGAAGGAGGCCATTTCGGCCCATAGTGTCCGGCCGGTCGACAAAGAGCCACCCAGCCTAATCCCACTTTCCAGCTCTTGGTCCGTAGCTCTGTAGGTGTACTTCAGTACTTCAGGTGTAATCCAAGTACCCTTTAAATGTGATGAGGGTTCCTGCCTCTACCACCCTTTCAGGCAGTGTGTTCCAGACCCCCACCACCCTCTGGGTGAAGAAATTTCCCCTCAAATCCCCTCTAAACCTCCTACCAAGCTAGATAAGGGGTGGGAAGAGGCTAGTGTGGGAATAAACAGCAGCATGAACCTGTTAGGCTGAATGGCCCCTTTCTGTGCTATAAATTCTATGTAATGTCTCCTTCTTTGGCTTAACATCCATTTTTATCTGATTATGCCTTCGTGACTGCAAGTTATTAATGTTGTTACAATAACCGAGATTCACCCACCCTCAATCACTCAGAGCACAGCACAAAACAAAAAAAAGCAGAGTAGTTTTCACATACAAAGTATCTCTTTTCATAGCCGGGCAGTGAAAGTGTCACTTTCTCCTGATTTGCAGCTTGTTCTTTGCATTTGTTAATGTTAGTGGAAGTGAGCATTCATCTATAATAATGGAGTGTTCACGGTTTTTAAGCCAGTAAAGTGACATTTAAGTGGTTTAGAATCCAGCTGTCAATTGAAGAGAGCCTGACGACTGATCTGGAGTAGGGAAGGTGTTTCCACAATACATAAGAACATAAGAACATAAGAAATAGGAACAGGAGTCGGCCATTCGGCCCTTCGAGCCTGCTCCGCCATTCAATAAGATCATGGCTGATCTGATCTTGGCCTCAATGCCACTTCCCTGCCGCTCCCCATATCCCTTGACTCACATCATTCAAAAATCTGTCTATCTCTACTTAAATATATTCAATGACCCAGCCTCCACAGTCTCTGGGGCAGAGAATTCCCAAGATTCACAACCCTCTGAGAGAAGAAATTCCTCCTCATTTCTGTTTTAAATGGCAACCCCATATTCTGAAACTATGCCCCAGTTCTAGATTCCCCCACAAGGGGAAATATCCTCTCTGCATCTACCCTGTCAATCCCCCTCAGAATCTTCTACGTTTCAATAAGATCACCTCTCATTCTTCTAAACTCCAAGGAGTACAGGCCCAACCTGCTCAACCTTTCTTCATAAGTTAGCCCCCTCATCTCCGGAATCTTCTCTGAACTGCCTCCAATGCAACACCTTCATCTCAGGAACCAACCTCGTGAATCTCGTGAGTGCCTTGAAGCACCTCTTGTGGCTCACTTGGTAAATGCACTACCCGGCGTGGGTATGAGTCACCCGTGCCAGGAAGGCCCAATGTTTACTCCCTGATCTGCACTGAGTTAGTCAGTTAGGGCAGGAGTGGGTGCGGCAATTGATCCCAGTGATTCTTGATGAAGGAGAGAAAAAAATCATGCAGGATTTCAGTCCCTTGAGCCTTGCAGTGCACCGTGCTGGACAGTGGATATGTGTACATCAGTTAGGGGCAGCTTGGAGCTTGTTGAAATGGCCAGCCAACTCTCTGTCTAATTCGTACAGGCTGGCGGAACTGCCTCAGACTGAGTTTGTATCCTAAGGAGAGGAGGAGAACAAAAACTGGGAACAAAATGGCTGCTTGTTAATAATTGCCAGAAGCTTGTTGTTGAGCTAATTAACAGGATTTATTCGCGGTTGAAACTCCCTGAAAGTTTTCCAGTTTGGAATACAAACAAATACTGCCAAAGATTTGTTGAACAAAGCTTTCTTCCAAAATAGGCCTTAAACAACAAATATAGTAACTCTCGGGGCCAAAATTGCCCCTCTCAGAAAGGCCCGTTAGTGCTACTGGGATGCACTGGGGTGCCCAGAGCGCCCCCCTCCCCCCCCCGGCCCCCGGAATTACCCTCGGGGCTCCGCTGGCAAAAAGTGGTTTTCGCCGCACTCCGCGATTAGCACACCGGCGCGCCAACCCCGTATCGCCCCGCACCAACCCCTTATCACCCCGCGCTGACCCCTTATCACCCTGCGCTGACCCCTTATCACCCCGCGCTGACCCCTTATCACCCGGCGCTGACCCCTTATCACCCCGCGCTGACCCCTTATCACCCCGCGGTGACCCCTTATCACCCCGCGCTGACCCCTTATCACCCCGCGCTGACCCCTTATCACGACGCGCTGACCCCTTATCACCCCGCGCTGACCCCTTATCACCCGGCGGTGACCCCTTATCACCCCACGCTGACCCCTTATCACGATGCGCTGACCCCTTATCACCCCGCACCGACCACTTATTGCCCCGCGCCGATCCCTTTGCGGTCTGTGGGGGAAATTGCCCCACGGGATGCAAGGTCGGCGCGGGGCGATGCTACTGACAGCTTGGTGGATGGGGCGCCCCAACTGCCCTTAAAGGGGAGGTGGTAGTGTGTCAGCTGCCATCTTTTTTCAGTCGGCCCAACAATGGCAACTGTTGGTACAGCCGGGCCGCCAACATGAAGACCGGCACCCCCTCTTTGCCAGGCCGCTGGCCCAGCTGAAAACCTCCCTAGTGGCCCAGTGGGTACACTAACATGACTGCAGAGCTCACAGCGGCCCTTGCCTTTGAGAGAAGATGCAGGATGTTGTGAGGTGTCAACGCGGGGCGGCACGTCCATGTCGCGGTAATGTGCTGAGCGTGGCCCTGAGCGTCGCACCCTGCGAGTGCCCGGTTACCGCAACCAACATTTCTTTTCCTGAAAGTGGCGAAATCCGTGCCGGTGGTTGTGCTTCCCACACCATGCAAAAAATCCGACCATTCAAATTGACCCAAACCCAGCGCGGGGCAAATATCAGCCCCTAATCTAATCGATCATGTAAACAATGTCAAGCTGTTTGGTTTAACAAATCTATTCATACAGGAAACATGATTTGCTTTACCACAAGTAGCCACAGAGGCAGAGACTGTGACACGATTTAAAAGGGAATTGTGTAATTATTGGGAAAGGAAGGATACAAAACAGAAAGCAGGGCAATAGGCTGAGAGCAGGCGGCTTCCGCTGCAGAGCTAACTCCAGCACAGGCACCGTGGGCCGAATGGCCTCCTTCAATGTCGTAATTTCTGTCATTCTTCCCATAGTGTGCCAGTCCAAGTGGAGGTGTGGCAGCACGCACCGTTACTTTTATATTTTCATTTCTTGTTCCAATATTGTTCCCTCCCCTCCTAAAAGCACTGACTCATGTGGTAATGTTCGATCAACAGCCCTGTGTAACCTTGTCCGTTCAACACGGCTGTGCCCAGACACTGAGTATGGAGGGCTGGCCGGGGCTATTTGACTGTGGAGATCATTGCAGCTGACTCTGCTCCTCTCCTCACTTGGAATCCGCAAGCAGGCACGTTGCAGCAGGAGTCACGGTGTGGCCCAAGGACACCGAGGCTAATTGGGGCCGTGCCCATTGTGCCCCCGGCTGAGATTAATTAAGACTGGGATGTTTCTAGTCTGTATGCCCGGGCTACGCATCCTGCAGCGCCGTCACCAGCTGGGTCTTTGAATGTTTAAGTGTCTGCTTTCCTGCCCGACCCAGCAGCTGGCTAATTATTTTGGATTCTTTGAAGGATAATTAAAAATAAAATTGTGCGAGGACAACAGTTGGCTGCATGAGTCTGCCTGAGTGTGTTAAACTAGTCAATTCAAGGAGATTAAGGATTTCATTTGAAGTGTGGTCAGTCGTGCAGCAGAACACGTTTAACGACAGCACGACTTCACACCATGATACCACATGCAAATTATTTTCTTCTCAATCTCCTTCGCTCCTGAAGGTGCTACATCTCAGAGGGCTCCAGTATTTGGTGCGGCCACAGACAGTCAGTGCCAGCAGGCTGTTTGGCCGTGGGGAGTGTCACAGCTAATCCTGACACAATCCTCACCTGAGATGTGCAAACTCACAGGTTCCATTAGGAGTGCTTTAAGAGCGATCAGGATTGGGAATGGTGGCTGATTTTTCTCTCCTTCCCTAACCCAGAGGCACTTAGCCCACCCGTGGTTTCCCTGATGAGACAGGCAATCATAAGACTAAATTATGGGCCATTTTGTACCTGCGCAACTGGAATGGGACTCCGGGGGAAGGGTGATGCTGTGGCCTCATCCACCAACCGATGAGTTGACAGCGGTCCCAGAGACAGGCTGAGGAATTGCAGGTAGGCCTCATCCTCCTATACATCCTGTCGATTCTGGCGTGGGCCTCCTGTCTAGCATCACCGCAGCAAGAGACGAGGGAAATTGGCCCCATTGAAATAAAACCACACTGTTGCCAGGTTATTCTTGAAAATCTATACATTTTACATCTCAGTAACTCGCTCCAGGTAGCTACTGTTGTTATGGTGCTCTGTGATAGTTTCTCAGTGCCAACATCAATAGCAGCAGCTAGCTCTTGTGCTTTTAATAATAACAGCAATATGTATTTATATCGCGGCTTTAATGTAGTAAAGCAAGCGCTCTACTCGGAACTCCTACAGGGCAGGCGAGCCCCAGGTGGGCAGAGGAAACGTTACAAGGGCATCCTCAAAGCCTCCTTGATAAAGTGCAACATCCCCACCGACACCTGGGAATCCCTGGCCAAAGACCGCCCTAAGTGGAGGAAGAGCATCCGGGAGGGCGCTGAGCACCACGTGTCTTGTTGTCGAGAGCATGCAGAAATCAAACGCAGGCAGTGGAAGGAGCGTGCGGCAAACCAGACTCCCCACCCACCCTTTCTTTCAACCACTGTCTGTCCCACCTGTGAAAGAGACTGTAATTCCCATATTGGACTGTACAGCCACCTGAGAACTCACTTTTAGAGTGGAAGCAAGTCTTCCTCGATTTCAAGGGACTGCCTATGATGATGAATATAATAAAACGTCCCAAGGTGCTTCACAGGAGTGTTATCAAACAAATGCTAACACTGAGCTACACAGAGATATTAGAACAGGTGACAACATTTGGTTACAGAAGTAGGTTTGAAGGAGCATCTTAAAGGAGGAGAGAGTGGTAGAGAGACAGAAGAGGTTTAGGGAGGGAATTGTAGAGCTTAGGACCTAGGAGGCTGAAGGTTAAACTTGAATGTTAAAATGGTGTCACTGACTGAACATGGAATCCACAGTATGATTGTTTTGCTTCTTAATAAAGTTGCTTTTCTAGAGCAGAATCCTGCTTCTTTGTGTTTTGTTTGAAGATGGGGCTGAGCTACGGAGAAGGATATTAGTTCCTGTCAATCACCACAGCTAAGAGCTAACAGTGCTCCTTGGACAAAGTGAAGAGACAAATAATCAAAATAACTTGAAAGCATTGGTGCTGCTTGGCATGTTTCTCCTCACTCCAACGTTCTCCCCCGCCCTTCATGCTGAGGCACAAGGTCCCCTCTCCGCTGCTTTACTCAGCCAGCTGCTGGTCACGTGGGAGCATGGGTGGTGAGTGCCAGCAGCTGACATGACCTATAGCCTGACCTCAGCTTATGTACAAACATGGACACCTCCCGACTGCATAGACAGGGCCCCAGGACGCTGACTGACCTTCTCCCCCTCAGTTGCTCAGGGAGCACGGAGACAGCCCAAGTGCCCTCGGTGAGGTCAACAGACCAGGGATGGAGACTGCAATTTGTTTAGTCTGTACGGCTTCGATGGGTAAGTTCCCTGTGGCTGAGGTCATTCACATAACAAGTTTTCATATTTAAGACCGAATATATAAAATATGGTGACTATACTGTCACACCTCCGTAACTTTACTCAACATATATATATAGAGAGAGGATTGTGAAATATTCCTTACGACATCACAAACACACAGACTACACAAGATGGCTCTTACTGGAAACTTGTCATCATGTGATCTTGTCACCTGATGCTTTTATTGTATTTACATTAGCAGTTGCAATAGTCTTCTCCATGATCACTCTGGTGGCTGCATGGACCTCATCATAGCAATGTTCACAATAACTTAAGAAATAAGAGCAGCAGTAGGCCACCTGGTCCCTCGAGCCTGCTCTGCCATTTAATAAGATCATGGCTGATCTGATCATGGACTCAGCTCCACTTCCCTGCCTGCTCCCCATAACCTTTTATTCCCTTATCGCTCAAAAATCTGTCTATCTTTGCCTTAAATATATTCAATGACCCAACCTCCACAGCTCTCTGGGGCAGAGAATTCCATAGATTTACAACCTTCTGATAAAATAAATTCCCTTCATCTCAGTTTTAAATGGGCAGCCCCTTATTCTGAGACTATGTCCCCTAGTTTTAGTTTCCCCCATTAGTCGAAAGATCCTCTCTGCATCCACCTTGTCAAGCCCCCTCATTAGCTTATATGTTTCAATACGATCACCTCTCATTTTTCTGAACTCCAATGAGTATAGGCCCAACCTACTCAACCTATCTTCATAAGTCAACCCCCTCATCTCCAGAATCAACCGAGTGAACCTTCTCTGAACAGCCTCCAATGCAAGTATATCCTTCCTTAAATACGAACACCAAAACTGTACGCAGTACTCCAAGTGTGGCCTCACCAGTTGTAGCAGGACTTCTCTGCTTTTATACTCTATAATCCTTGCAATAAAGGCCAACATTCCATTTGCCTTCCTGATTACTTGATGGACCTGCATACTAATATTTTGTGCTTCATGCACAAGGACCCCCAGGTCCCTCTGTACTGCAACACTTTGCAATTATTCTCCATTTAAATTATAATTATAATTTGCTTTTCTATTTTTTCTGCCAAAGTGGATAACATCACATTTGCCCACATTATACTCCATGTGCCAAATTTTTGCCCACCCAAATTTTTGTCTTTATCCCTTTGCAAATTTTTTGTGTCCTCCTCACAATTTGCTTTTCTACCCATCTTTGTATCATCAGCAAACTTGGCTACATTACACTCGGTCCCTTCATCCAAGTCATTTATATAGATTGTAAGTAGTTGAGGATCCAGCACCGATCCCTGCGGCACCCCACTAGTTACTGTTTGCCAACCGGAAAATGACCCATTTATCCCGACTCTCTTCTGTTAGCTAGCCGATCCTCTATCCATGCTAATATATTACCCCCAACCCCGTGAAATTTTATCTTGTGCAGTAACCTTTTATGTGGCACCTCATTGAATGCCTTCTGGAAATCCAAATACACCACATCCACTGGTTCCCCCTTATCCACCCTGCTCATTGCATCCTCAAAGAACTCCAGCAAATTTGTCAAACATGGTTTCCCTTTCATAAAACCATGCTGACTCTGCTTGATTGAATTATGCTTTTGCCAAATGTCCTGCTACTGCTTCCTTAATAATGGACTCCAGCATTTTCGCAATGACAGATGTTAGGCTAACTGGTCTGTAATTTCCTGCATTTTGTCTGCCTGGGGCCACCCCAGAATCCAGGGAATTTTGATAGATTACAACCAATGCATCCACTATCTCTGCAGCCACTTCTTTTAAGACCCAAGGTGTAAGCCATCAGCTGCAGGGGATGTGTCCACCTTTAGTCCCATTATTTTACCGAGTACTACTTCATTAGTGATAGTGATTGTATTAAGTTCCTCCCTCCCTATAGCCCCTTGATTACCCACTATTGGGATGTTTTTAGTGTCTTCTACCGTGAAGACCAATGCAAAATATTTGTTCAACATCTCTGCCATTTCCCTGTTCTCCATTATTAATTCCCCAGTCTCATCCTCTAGGGGACCAACATTTACTTTAGCCAATCTTTTCCCTTTTATGTACCTGTAGAAACTCTTTCTATCTGTTTTTATATTTTGTGCTCGTTTACTTTCATAATATATCTTCTCTCTCTTTATCATTTTTTTAGTCGTTCTTTGCTGGCTTTTAAAAGTTTCCCAATCCTCTGGCCTCTCACTAGTCTTGGCCACATTGTATGCCCTTGTTTTCAATTTGATACCATTCCTTATTTCCTTAGTTAGCCACGGATGGTTATCCCTTCTCTTACAATCTTTCCTTCTCATTGGGATATATTTTTGTTGCGAGTTATGAAATATCTCCTTAAATGTCTGCCACTGCTCATCAACCATCCCATACTTTAATCTATTTTCCCAGTCCACTTTAGCCAACTTTGCCCTCATATCTTTGTAGTCTCGTTTATTTAAGCTTCGGACACTGGTTTGAGATCCAAGTTTCTCACCCTCCAACTGAATTTGAAATTCAACCATGTTATGGTCACTCATTCCTAGAGGATCCTTTACTAGGAGATCATTTATTAATCCTGTCTCATTACACTGTACCAGATCTAAGATAGCCTGCTCCCTGGTTGTTTCCGCAACATACTGTTCAAGGAAACTATCCCGGATACACGCTATGAACTCCTCCTCAAGGCTACCCTGGTCAATTTGCTTTGTCCAATCAATATCAAGGTTAAAATCGACCATGATTATTGCTGTTCCTTTTTTTACAAGCCTCTATTAGTTCTTGATTTATACTCCATCCAACAGTGTAGCTATTGTTCGGGAGCCAAAAGACAATGCGCACCAACGATTTTTTCCCCTTATTATTCCTTATCTCCACCCAAACTGATTCAACTCTTGATCTTCTGAGCCAATATTGTTTCTCATTAATGCACTGATATCATCCTTTATTAACAGTGCTACTCCACCTCCTTTTCCTTTCTGTCTGTACTTCCAAATTGTCAAATACCCTTGAAGATTTAGTTCCCAGTCCTGGTCACCTTGCAACCACATCTCTGTAATGGCTGTCAGATCAAACCCATTTGTATTAATTGGTGAGTGTGGCATTTGAAGCAGCATCATGGAAGTGAGGGGTAGGCCTTGTCTTCCAGAAGACATCCCAACACTTCACAGCTTCCAATAGATTGGGGAGTCTGGATTCTTCATCAAGCGTGCGTCAAGACAACTTCCTTCAAATTTGGTGCGAACCCAGGGACTGGGAGAAATTTAGAACTCAGCAGAGGAGGACAAAGGGTTTGATTAGGGCAGGGAAAATAGAATACGAGAGGAAGCTTGCAGGGAACATTAAGACGGACTGCAAAAGCTTCGATAGATATGTAAAGAGAAAAAGGTTAGTAAAGACAAACGTAGGTCCCCTGCAGTCAGAATCAGGGGAAGTCATAACGGGGAACAAAGAAATGGCAGACCAATTGAACAAGCACTTTGGTTCGGTATTCACTAAGGAGGACACAAACAACCTTCCGGATATAAAAGGGGTCAGAGGGTCTAGTAAGAAGGAGGAACTGAGGGAAATCCTTATTAGTCGGGAAATTGTGTTGGGGCAATTGATGGGATTGGAGGCCGATAAATCCCCAGGGCCTGATGGACTGCATCCCAGAGTACTTAAGGAGGTGGCCTTGGAAATAGCGGATGCATTGACAGTCATTTTCCAACATTCCATAGACTCTGGATCAGTTCTTCTGGAGTGGAGGGTAGCCAATGTAACCCCACTTTTTAAAAAAGGAGGGAGAGAGAAAACAGGGAATTATAGACCGGTCAGCCTGACATCAGTAGTAGGTAAAACGATGGAATCAATTATTAAGGATGTTATAGCAGCGCATTTGGAAAGAGGTGACATGATAGGCCCAAGTCAGCATGGATTTGTGAAAGGGAAATCATGCTTGACAAATCTTCTGGAATTTTTTGAGGATGTTTCCAGTAGAGTGGACAAGGGAGAACCAGTTGATGATGTATTTGGACTTTCAGAAGGCTTTCGACAAGGTCCCACACAAGAGATTAATGTGCAAAGTTAAAGCACATCGGATTGGGGGTAGTGTGCTGATGTGGGTTGAGAACTGGTTGTCAGACAGGAAGCAAAGAGTAGGAGTAAATGGGTACTTTTCAGAATGGCAGGCAGTGACTAGTGGGGTATCGCAAGGTTCTGTGCTGGAGCCCCAGCTGTTTACATTGTATATTAATGATTTAGACGAGGGGATTAAATGTAGTATCTCCAAATTTGCGGATGACATTAAGTTGCGTGGCAGTGTGAGCTGCGAGGAGGATGCTATGAGGATGCAGAGTGACTTGGATAGGTTAGGTGAGTGGGCAAATGCATGGTATTTGAAGTATAATGTGGATAAATGTGAGGTTATCCACTTTGGTGGTGAAAACAGAGAGACAGACTATTATCTGAATGGTGACAGATTAGGAAAAGGGGAGGTGCAACGAGACCTGGGTGTTATGGTACATCAGTCATTGAAGGTTGGCATGCAGGTACAGCAGGCGGTTAAGAAAGCAAATGGCATGTTGGCCTTCATAGCGAGGGGATTTGAGTACAGGGGCAGGGAGGTGTTGCTACAGTTGTACAGGGCCTTGATGAGGCCACACCTGGAGTATTGTGTACAGTTTTGGTCTCCTAACTTGAGGTAGGACATTCTTGCTATTGAGGGAGTGCAGCGAAGGTTCACCAGACTGATTTCTGGGACGGCGGGACTGACATATCAAGAAAGACTGGATCAACTGTATTCACTGGAGTTCAGAAGAATGAGGGGATCTCATAGAAACCTTTAAAATTCTGATGGGTTTAGACAGGTTAGATGCAGGAAGACTGTTCCCAATGTTGGGGAAGTCCAGAACCAGGGGTCACAGTCTAAGGATAAGGGGTAAGCCATTTAAGTCTGAGATGAGGAGAAATTTCTTCACCCAGAGAGTGGTCAACCTGTGGAATTCTCTACCACAGAAAGTTGTTGAGGCCAATTCACTAAATATATTCAAAAAGGAGTTAGATGTAGTCCTTACTACTAGGGGATCAAGGGGTATGGCGAGAAAGCAGGAATGGGGTACTGAAGTTGCATGTTCAGCCATGAATTCATTGAATGGCGGTGCAGGCTCGCAGGGCCGAATGGCCTATTCCTGCACCTATTTTCTATGTTTCTATGAAATGCAGGATTACTACTTGCTCATCACAGAGAGTTGGAACATTGTGGGAGTGGAATCCCTTTCTCTTCAGCAAATCTGATCACTCCACAGTAGGATCGCACGGTTCAATGTGGGTGGCATCGCCTTTTTATGTTGCTACCTCAGAATCATCCCAAATGGGTGAATTCTGCACCCCTCCTGAAAGTGTTGTTGGTGACCTGGTGTGTACACAGGTATGAACGGCTTCTGATGAAGGGTCATCGACCCGAAATGTTAACTCTGTTTCTCTCTCCACAGGTGCTGCCTGATCCGCTGAGTGTTTCCAGCATTTTCTGTTTTTATTTCAGATTGCAGCATCCGCAGTATTTTGCTTCTGTATGAACGGCTTCCTGGTGGGCTGCAGCTTGGAAGGAGCATTCAATTTACGAACTGGGCAGAATTTGACAGTCATTCTCAGTCGTTCGTAAGATCTGCAAGGGTTATATATGTTCATCGTAGGGTTAATAACGGGATGTCCTCATCCTTCTTCACTGCTGCCTCAATCTCCTTTAATCCCTTCTCTTAGCCTTCATCTCCTCCATCGAGATACGAGTGGTCAATCCCCATGGGGAGACCTCCTCAGCTCCATGGTGACCCTTTCCCTAGGTGGATGCTGGTAACTGTTTAAAGTGCACTTCACCAACTCCAAAAAACAAATTAAAATAAACAAACGTTAGACAGCCATGAGAAATGGGCAAAGGTTTTCCAAGCGGGAAGGACCTTTCCATGAATCTCGCCCGTTCCTGGCGAGGCTACTTGTGGGGGTATAAGTGATCGAGTTAATGCTATCTCGCATGTCATTTGTGTGTGTACTCAACAACAACAACAACTTTTATTTAGATAGCTTCTGATGCAGGGTATGCCCCCTGACCCATCCAGACCAGAAATATCAGCGGGAAGAAGAATGGGTGTAACATTGGTGGGAAAGGATCCAGCCCAAAACATCCAACCCTCAAAATCTTGGTGCTCTGGTATTACCCATCTCGATAACTCCAGTGAGGATTTTCTGTTCACAGTCAATGCAGTGCGATGCTTGGATGAGATTCTATGAAGGAAAGGTACAAAGAGTAGCTACATTTCACCGAGGAAGCTTTTGCTCCTTGTCTCAGTGTTGCTGGTTTTTGCACCAATACAATGTCTGCCTCACTTTATGCCATTGTTTGAGCGGTGCCAAATTTTTCTGCTTCATAACTTTGCAATAATCAGACCGAGCAGGAGTATTGCAGCTGACTGAGACAGTGTTGTTAGTGTGAACCTCACGAGAAAGAGAACGATGGGGAGCAGAAATAGGTGGGGGGCAAAATTACCCTTTTTTATAGCCCCATTAGCACCTCCGGGGGAGGTACTAATAGGGCACAACAAGGTTATCGCCCGGGGGAAGTAGTCGATAGTGCCTCCGGGGGCATTAATGGGGCCCAACGAGATTATCGCCTGGGGGAAGGGGTCGATAGCAACTCCGGAGTTCACCAATAGGGGCACAACGAGGTTATCGCCCCGGGGATGGGACCGATAGCAACTCCGGAGTTCACCAATAGGGGCACAACGAGGTTATCGCCTGGGGCAAGGGGTCGATAGCACCTCCGGAGTTCACCAGTAGGGGCACAACGAGGTTATCGCCCCGGGGACGGGGCCGATAGCGCCCCCAGGCAAAACTAATGGGGAACAACGAGGTTATTGCCCGGGGGAAGGGGTCGATAACACCTGCGGGGAAATTTCCTCGGAGGTTTGGAAGGCGTTGTGTTGTTAGCGCTGCGCTCCGCGATTTGCGCCCCGGGCTGGCCAACACACGCCGATGATGTCATCGCCATGCACACCGACCCCCTTGCACCCTGCGGGGGAAATTGCCCCATGGGCAGTGAGGATGGCGCCAGCCGATGTCAGTGCCCAGTTCACGGGTCGCAAAGCTGGCGGATATCTGCCGCTGGAGCAGCCGTTAAAGGGGAGGCCAGCGGCTGCCATGTTTTCCAGTCGATCGACTCTTTTGTTTTGGGTGCCGGGCTGTTGGCCCAGTCGAGAGCGCCCCTGGTGACTCAGTGGCGCACAGCGGACATCCCCTTTAATTGAAGGGGGGGGGGTGATCTGCCGCATCAGCATTATGTGGAGCTTCCGCGTAGCGCTGATGTTGCCGGTGGGGCGCCGATGCTCCAGAGCACAGCGCTGCACTCCCGTCCCGGGATCACCCCTCCATGGATGCGGATCGCCTCTGATAGCGCTCCGCCTCTTGTTGAGGGGCGCAAGGGACGAGTTCCGCGGCGGGAGGGCGCCAGAACTTCCGGGCCAAGCGATAAATATTCCGGCCCCGGAAGCTTACCGCTTCCAAACGGTTTACATTTTTTCAGGTATTCGTTTTGTTGAAATTATATTACCGTTAGGGTGAACATTCCCTCCTGAATATGAGTCCTTTTATTACTGCTG
The DNA here is from genome assembly GCF_044704955.1 of Pristiophorus japonicus. NCBI lineage: Eukaryota > Metazoa > Chordata > Chondrichthyes > Pristiophoridae > Pristiophorus > Pristiophorus japonicus. The sequence goes on along the minus strand of NC_091992.1, from coordinate 47,121,722 downwards.
TTTATTTCAGTATCACAATGCGGGAACTGAAAGCTAAAAAAAACTGGGCAGCCCAGGAAGCCTGGAATTCCCTGGCGCTCTCGGGGTTAATACTGCTGCAACGTGACCTGTCACCCTCGAGTGCTCGGCATTCAATTCCTCCCAACTAACAGATGTTCGGCTGGCCTAAGTAGGACCAACAACGGACTAAAAAGCACGGGTTGAATGCAGGTAACAGACCCAGCCTGGCATGAGATGGCTACAGTTTGACAGTAACAGAGAAATCAGAAAGATAAATACTTTCCTCGAGGTTTACTGGTACAGACTTGATCTGTTTCCTAATCTGTAACATCAAATGACCCAAATTTGACTGTCATCTATTGTGAGTTAATCTGATGGTTCTCAAACTTTGCCCAGTTTTCCACTCTCCAACTCAAGGCTGTAGAAGCCATTTTGGATCATTTTAGACAAGGCTTTTCCTGTAAAAACAATAGAAAAGCATATGGGCAGATGGGCAGGCAATCCCTTTCAGCAACTGCCTCACTACTGTCCAAATCTCTCCATTGGTCTTCCACCATCAGGACCGGTGAACAAATGTTTCTCCCATCTGTGAAGGTAGTTTAAAAAAATCTCCTTCAGTAAAAATAAGAATATTTGGATGGGATCAGAGACATACAGAAGAAGAATCGTGCTGTGATGCCCTTCTCCATTGACCATGTGGAGTTGGGGATGGGCGGCTCCATCACACAAATCTCTAGTGCAAGTGAATCATCTGAGTCCTCCTTCTCTGCGGCTTTTCCCTGATACATCAAGCGAATGAGTGGGATAGGTGAGAGGATGTCTTCTTTTGAAACAAGAGGACAATTGTAAATGCTGCGGAGCTAATCTAACATTTGAGACATGAAGCAATCTGAAACTTCTAATTGTAATGATCCCTCTCTATGTCTGTCTGTAGCTCTGACTCAACAGCTGTTACTAGGTACTAAGGGAACAAGGCACTCTGAACATGGTGTCAATTATGGTGTGAAGTTTCACCCGCTGTGTGCCTATTGGGACACAGCGGGGAGCACAGTCAGTTTCCTGGTAATCCCAGCAGGTAAAGCTATGTGCCAAGAGCACACATTTGGAACATTTACCCCTAAGTGGCAAAATCGAGAGGCCTGGAAATTCCTCGGTGGTGATCCTGGTGGTTATGCTGGGATCCCACCCGTAAGTGACCTTCCAAAACCAACTCCACAGATCAGTGTGAGATCAATGGGATGGCACTTTATTAATTTGGGGCAGGCGGTCACAAGTAGCACTTCGGGCCTAGCCCAGGCCTGTAGAAACCTGGCCACTTGTCTGATCCTGGGGGCGGGGGGTGGGATTTGAGGGAGGGGGTGGGGTTGCATGTGGTCCCAGTCCCAGCAATGTTCACTTCAGCCCCCTGAGCCAAAGGACCGATCTAATGAAAATTGGAGCATGTTTCGGACACAGAGGAGGCATGTGGAGACCAGCATGCCTCCTCTCACTCAGTTCACCAGCCTATAATGCTGGGACATGACTGTGGATCTGAATTTATGGTTTCTCGCTCTTGGGACAGTCAGGACCTAGTTGGGCTTGTCCCTTTGCCCATCAGTTGCCGGTGTAAGCAACAGGCGAAAGCTTTACCCCTTACATGGAGATGAGCAAACTGCAGAGACCCAGTGCAGACATGTCCCCACAGTTCTCCTGGAGATTCTGCTGGTCACCTGTCAGAGTTACGGTGGTCCCCCAGCTGATCCCCGATGGAATGTATTCTCCGTGGTGTAATGTGGTTGCTAAACTTGTCCACTGGATGGTCTGGACTCTGACTTCGTGTGCAAAAACCATCGTGCAAGGAAAATCATATTGGAGAAGGTAAAATAGGCCTGAAAGTTTCTTCAGGGGATATCTGTTCTTATTTTTTTGTTGTTGAATTGAAAGTGTATTAATTTGAATTATAGTTAAGAAGCCTTGCATACGTGAATCTGTTATACAACAGGCACCTGATTTATTAGAAGTGGTAGATGCTTGAAAGCAGAGAATTATTTTGGGTTAGCAATGTGCTAGTTCTAAAGATGTAATGTGAATTGTAATCCATCAGAAGTGATAGGGAAACAATTATTAATGATGTTTTGTACAGCAAACACCATTACCCTCCTCTCCTACTTTAAGTTTATTAAAATAGGCCTAAGTACTGATGTGGAATCTTATTCTGATGCAGGCTAGTGCATGAGGAGGCAATATAAGAAACAAGTAAAGATCATTAAGGCCAAAAAAAATGTCCCTTTCTGTTGTATATGGAGAAAGAGTCAGACTGAACACTGTAAGCTCAAAGTAAAGTGTGACCTTAGTCTTTTATTGCAGGTCTCCAGAGTGCCTCTCCAACCTGTGAAGCCTCATTAAATACCTGTGCTCCCAAGGGATTATGGGATCCCTTGAGACTCCCAGGGATGAGCCCTCTGGTAGCTGTACAGAGTAAATCCAAGTTTACATATATAACAACACCCCGCCCTCCCCACCAAAGTCAATAGTGTAACTATTTACAATGTGAGTCGATCTGGGGCCCTTCTTGCCCTGGTTGATCGTCTTGGTGTGAAAGCTGGTGTTGTTGAATCATTTGTTGGGCCCTCGCTGGTCTGCTGTGCAGCTAGCATTGCTGGGCTGCTTGGTGTGTTGGGCCCTGATGGGCTGCTGTGGATGTTGGGTTCTGCTTTGTGGTCAACCATGGTGCCGGTTGCCACTGGTGTGTATGTTGGGGATCAAAAAAGGTAGAGTCCGAGGTGGGTTGCTCAGGATAGTCCGTGAATCTGAGTTTGATTTGGTCAAAGTGTTTCCGGTGAATTCCATTTGAAAGTTTGACCCGAAACACCCTGCTCCCCTCTTTGGCCACGACAGTGCCGGGAAGCCACTTGGGACCTTGTCCATAATTTAATACAAATACAGGATCATTGATTTCAATCCCGCGTGACACATTTGCGCTATCATGGTATGCACTTTGTTGAAGCCGCCTGCTCTTTACCTGTTCATGTAGATCAGGGTGAACTAACGAGAGCCTTGTCTTGAGTGCTCTTTTCATGAGCAGTTCAACAGGTGGGATCCCAGTGAGTGAGTGTGGTCTCGTGCGGTAGCTAAGCAGGACTCTGGATAGGCAAGTCTGCAGTGAGCCTTCAGTTATCCTCTTCAAGCCTTGCTTGATGGTTTGCACTGCTCTCTCTGCCTGGGTGGGTACTGTGGAGGTCATTGATGAAGGTGTCTCTGCCCTTCTTGGGGACCACTACTCGATTGCCCACAGAAGGCAGTTTACCTGTATAGATATTTCAACTTTGCGCTGCTGGAACGGCTTTATTTCTTCTTGCATTTCCACTGGGACACTGGACCAGCTCTCGTGAAGCACACAACTTTTGACTAGAGATAATAAGGCGTCTTGGCTTGTCCAGGTTTTGATCTGCCGGGCAGTGACGGGTGATTGCTTCTATAACCATGGCTGCGCCATTTCCACCCCCGTAGTGGCCAAACAGGTATTGATGCATTTTCTGTATCCCATCGACACACGCTAACGCTTCTTTTTCAATCATGCTGTAGGCTCTCTCAGCCTTAGGCAGACTCCTGGATGCATAAGCAACCGGTTGCAGTTTCCCGAAATCATTAGTTTGTTGCAATACACACCTGACGCCATATGACGATGCATCACATGCTAGTACCAAATGCTTACAGGGATCATAAAACACAAGCAATTTGTTTGAGTATAACAAATTTCTCACTTTTACAAAGGCATTTTCTTGGCTTTGCCCCAAACCCATTCGCCCCCTTTTCATAGTAAGACATGTAGTGGTTCTAGCAGTGTGCTGAGACCTGGTAAGAAGTTACCAAAGTAGTTCAAGAGTCCCAGAAATGACCACAGCTCCATCACATTCTGTGGCCTCGGTGCGTTCTCGATTGCCTCCGTCTTCACGTTGGTGGGCCTGATGCCGTCCGCTGCAATCCTCCTTCCCAAGAACTCCAAATCAGGCACCAGGAAAACGCACTTCGAGCGTTTTAACCTGAGCCCGACGCGGTTGAGTTGACTAAGAACCTCCTCCAGGTTCTGCAGATGCTCGACTGTGTTCCGACCTGTGACCAAGATGTCGTCCTGGAAGACCAAGGTGTGTGGGACCAACTTCAGTAAACTTTCCATGTTTCTCTGGAATATCGCCACCGCTGATCAGATTTCAAACGGGCATCTGTTATAAACAGAAAGACCTTTGTGCGTGTTGATGCAGGTGAGAGCCTTCGATGATTCCTCCAGTTTCTGCGTCATATAGGCTGAAGTCAGATCCAGCTTCATGAATGTCTTTCCTCCCGCCAGCATTGCAAAGAGGTCGTTGGCCTTTGGTCGTGGGTATTGGTCCTGCAGGGAGAAAGATTGATAGTTACTTTGTAATCACCACAGATTCTGATGGTGCCATCTCTCTTGAGGACTGGGATGATAGGGCTGGCCCACTCGTTGAACTCAATCGGTGAAATTATGCCCTCTCTTTGCAGCTGGTCAAACTCAATCTCTACCCTTTCTCTCATCATGTTCGGTACTGCTCTCGCCTTGTGATGGATGGGTCACGCCCCCGGAATTAGGTGGATCTGCACTTTTGCACCTTGGAATTTCCCGATGCTTGGTTCGAACAGCGAAGGAAATTTGTTTAAGACCTGTGCACACAAAGTGTCGTCAGCGGGCGATGGCGCTCGGACGTCGTCCCAGTTGCAGCATATCTTTCCCAGTCAGCTCCTGCCGAGCAGCGTGGGACCATCGCCCGGTACCACCTAGAGTGGTAGCTTGTGCACCGCTCCATCATAGGAGACCTTTACGGCAGCACTGTCGATTACAGGAATCAGTTCTTTTGTGTACATTCTTAGTTTCATGTGAATTGGGGTTAAGACTGGCCTTGAGGCCTTCTTGCACCACAACCTTTCGAAAGTCTTTTTGCCCATGATGGACAGGCTCACGCCCATGTCCAGCTCCATTGGCACCGGGAGTCCATTTAGTTCAACATTCAGCATTATCGGGGGACAATTTGTGGTGAATGTGTGTACGCCATGTACCTCTGCCTCCTCGATCTGAGGCTCTGGTTTGTCGTGATCCTCTGTGGATCTGTCCTCCTCTGCAATGTGATGGTTTGCAGGTTTAACAGACTTAGCAGCTCGCCTGCACGCTCGTTGGAGGTGTCCCATTGTTCCACAGCCCTTGCAAATGTACTCTTGGAATCGGCATGAATGGAAATGATGATCACCCCCGCAGCGCCAACAAGGTGTTAATGTCCTTACATTCGGTGGACTCTGAGACATCTGCGGATATGCAGCTGCAGGCATGTGTGACCTGCCCTGTATGTTATGATTCGAAAACAACATTACTTTGTTCACAGTATTTGTAGCAGTACTTATGTGCTGAGAGATTTGCTTCATATTGTCACTGGTGGCAATGAACGCCTGGGCTATCGCTATGGCCTTACTCAAGGTTGGGGTCTCTACAGTCAAAAGTTTGCGAAGTATGGTTTCGTGGCTAATGTCAAGTACGAAAAAGTATCTGAGCATGTGCTCCAAATGTCCTTCAAATTCGCAACGCCCTGCATGGCATCTTAGCTCGGCGACATAACTCGCCACATCATGGCCTTCAGACCTTTTGTAGGTGTAGAACCGGTACCTCGCCATCAGAACACTTTCCTACGGGTTCAAATGCTCTTGGACCAGTGTGCACAAATCGTCGTACGATTTCTCCGTGGGTTTCGCTGGAGTGAGCAGACTCTTCATGAGGCCGTATGTTGGTGCCCCACAGACGGTAAGGAGGATCGCCCTGCGTTTGGCAGCGCTCTCTTCCCCATCTAGCTCGTTAGCGACGAACTATTGGTCGATTCGTTCCACAAAAGTTTCCCAATCATCTCCCTCTGAGAATTTCTCCAGGATGCCCACTGTGAAGGGTTGCAAATTTCGTGGGAAAACCCACCAGTGTTTGGACTCATTGGAAAGGAAATTTAATTTGGAACTATCTCCCTGAAAGTTTGAGATCCTAAAGTGCACATGGAAGGAACTATGAATTTTAATCGAATTTGGAATTTTACAAAACAGATTGAGTTTGTGTGGGCAGGGCTGAGAACTAAAGGAACTCTCCTTCAAAGAAGCCAGTTTTGAGTATTGAAGCTGCCTGGGGTGTTGAAACTAAAGCAAATTGTCTGGAGAATTGTGGATACTTGAAAACCTTTCTCCCCAGGAGATATTAACATAGCAACAATTAACACAGAGATAGCTAATCATCATCCTGATCTGGAAAACCATTCCAGCCCATACATAATAACAATGGCACATCCAGCCTGCATGAAAACCCCAAGCACAGACACTGCAAGTACCAAAGCTAATACTTCCATCAAGAAAATAGATTTAGAAGATCGACACATCTGAGACAAGTGAACATTTAATGGGCCCGCCAAAATATGACAAAGAAATATCAAGGCCGCCAAAATTAAACAAAGAATCCAGGCTGATTTGGCGCGAAGATTAGAACAGCTCCAAAGGTATAACTGGGCCCTGCTTTAACAAAGGGTATGCAATGCTTATGCTTTTGCTTCAGAAGACACTGCTAGGGATGCTTAGCAGAAGGTACACAGTAGCATAGCATCATAGAGGATCAAGAAGGGAGAATGACCACCACAGCAGTTTTAACTAGCTTCTCGGTGTCCTGCAACTGAAAAGGAAGGAAGAACATTACCATCGCGGCAGTAACCGACCACAGCCAACGTGGTACCACCAAAAGCACCGCGATCGACCAAATTCGCAACAAAACTCCATAAGGAAGAAACCAAAGAATCGAAAGTTGCCACTCTTCAACCTAGGCCTGACTACCAACGGGTGAAAACATTATCTAAAAATACTTTGAAATCTATTTCTAACGAAAGAAAATGGGTACTTACCCCATAAGTCCAAAACGCGCCCTACTGCATCAGCGGACACCGCCCAACTGAAGATTACGCAGTAAGAAATCCTCTACAATGTTCGGGGTACGGCATGCAGAACTTACAGAATCCAGTGAACCCCAAAATCGCGAACCACCGCCAACTACCAGTAAAGGATCAGTTGATATAGTCCCTGTTTGCCCTGGAGTTTAACCTAGTCAGTGTTAGGCATTGGGAGGTGGGAGGTATATTATTCACTGTAACCCCTTTGAATGTGTGATGTACTGTTCTTTACTTGAGTGATTCTAAATTTGAAATTATATTTTCTTGCCTTTAATAAAACCAAAGTTCTTTTGCACCAAACCAGTTGTCTCTTGCACTTTATCACATCCCCCAAATAAATCCAGAGTCTAAAACCCAGGGAGTGGGAGCGATTCGAACCACTCAGAAGGTCAGAGGTGAACCTGACCCCACACACCACCCTCTGCAGAAATGGCGACCATGGCAAGACTCTGGTATAAGGGATGTGACGCATAGAGTGCAGTTTTGGAAGAAAGAACCAAGATGGAAGAGAGGATTTCCTCCTATGTGTGCAAGAAAGTGAATGTCACTAAAGAATGTGTGCTTGGTCTATTGCGCGCTGAGTGTCTGGGAAATGCTGCAGCCCAGTGGACAGCAAGCAAGGACCAAAAAGAATCGGTAGAAAAGAAAATTTGGTTGGTGTGTCGACAGTGACAAGTCCAACTCCTAGATAAAACTATCCAGTCACTACAGGCAAAACTATGGGAATGTGCAGAGACATCACATGAAAGGACTATGGCAGGAGAAACGTTATGGGGCGAACTCCGCAAGCTGAAACATGGAAAGGCACAGCTATTGGAAAGGTTTAAGAACAGTCACGACTATTTTCAGTGTCAGGTTACCGAGGTTAGGAATAATGAAAAGATACTGCGGGAGGAAAACACTCGCCTCACCCTTCAAGTAAAAGAGCTGGAGGAGAAGTTAAGGGATGTACAGGCAGCTTATAAAGTAGCTAGCACTAATGGGTTTGAGTCAGGAAACCCCGGTCCCTGCCAGCAACAAGTCAAGAGTTTAACCCTTGCTCTGTCCAAGGCAAAAGGCATAGTATGCCTAATAAGCCTGGGTACGGTCCAGGTAAACCTGGAAGAGAAGGAGGAAACTGTTCGACCACCACCTGTGGCAACTTTTCTTAAGTTATCTTTAATGGGGAAATCAATGGAGGCAGGTGTACACAATAATCCACACTGGCCAAAGACAGTTAGAAAGGACCTGGTGAAAGAGTAGAGGTTGATGGGCATATGGCAAGTGGACAAGACCGGAGGGGCGAACGGGTTGCGGGGCAGAGAGGGATAACAGACCACCACCTGTGGCGCCAAGGTTCAGCTCGGTTTGGCAGCAGGAACGGGTGAGCGAGCCAGAGGAGGAAGAGCCAGAGCCGGGACCAATGTGCCCGGTCCGGCAACAGAAGTTTGGCCCGCCCACCGGTGCTGGGGGTCAGGGGCCCCTGGAAAGTCAATTTGTGGTACCCCACACTACCCAACAGCTTAGGACTATGATAAGCCACCTGGGAAAGCTCACTCCAAAAGGAGACCCCTCGGTCCATTTTATGGAAGTGGAACAGGCAGGGGATATAAACGGGTGCGATGATGCCAAGATAGCAAAAATGCTCCTCCTCTCACTCGACAGCAAGCTGTACCAGTCCCTCTCTGCCAAGAGCAAAAGGGGGCAGAGATCATGTGCCGCCGTCCAGAAAGACATTCTAGAAGCCATGGACTGTAATGACAGGATTCCCTTCGCCAGAGTAGAGTAAACAGTGCAGCTCACAGGGGAAACACCACAGGCTTTTGCAGACAGACTGTGGCCTGTGTACCAGAGCATCTGTGGTGGGGACCTTGACCGGAGTCACCTAAGCCGGGACGAGAGGGCCCACTGGCTCCGAAGCCTGGTAGCAAACAGTTTACCACAATTAAGAACAAAGGCTGAGGCCTGGTTTGATCCGAGAGATCCCCAGGGAGTGGTCAGAAAACTGACCCTAGAATACCGGAATGGCAGGGGGACAGAAGAGCACCCACCCAAGCGAAGGGTCCATGAAAGCAGACCTCGTCAGGATAAGAGGGAATGGCGCCAGGAGGGGGGTAACCCCTCCGACACAAAATGTATCTGCTTTGGGTGCGGAAAGAGTGGGCACTGGAGAAAGGTTTGTCGAAATCCATGGAAAAGTAGTGCAGGGAAGAGTTCTCCAGCTCCTGCCCAAACGACCGAGACCGAGAAGCCAGTCCCTCCCCACACGTTTGATACCTTCATGACTGCGCTCTGAACAATGCTAGATGGCCCTGGGAGGGTAGCCACCACCACTGGTACCGAAATCCCATCTGCCCCATCCCACCCAAGACAATGACTAGGACAGGCACAGCATGTTCACCTGTGTGCCCTCGAGTACGATGCGTGGGGGAAACCGACTGATCAGATGGAAGGGAAAAGGTTAAAGGGACTTATCTGCTTGATACCAGTGCATCAAGCACCCTTGTCTATGCAGCTAACTCCGCCGCCTCACCTCTGTCTAGCGGGGTCCCCTACAGCTTGGTGAGTTTCACAGGCGCTGAGCAGGCTGGCTCATTCTCCGTTCCGCTCTCTATTCGTTTAGGACTTGTGTCCTGATGACGTGGGAACAGGAAGGGAGAGGGACCCTGGGGACTGACTTCATTCTAGGCCACGGGATCCTAGTGGATTTAAGAAACCACTGTCTTTGAGGGGCAGTATGCACGGGACAGGAAAGTGAGGTGGTGGTTATCCCAGAAAAATGGGGAAAAGGGGCGGTGTGCACCATGAAGCCAAAGGAGGGTTACGACCTTGAATCACTGGTTAGTAACACTCCGATGGAGTACCAAGAGTATGTGAGGGCAAACCTTGCAGCTTTTGCCACTCATAAATACGACTGTGCAAGGATAAACAGGATCAAGGTTAGCATAGATGGGGACCCCATGACCCGACCGCAGAAACAGTATAACTTCCCCAGGGAGACGGAGACAGACATGGAAACAGCCTTGGGTTCTTTGGTTAAACGGGGGGGGGAGGTGTTATTGAGACCCATAGCTACCCATGTGGACTCTCCATTGTGGCCGGTTAAGAAAGCGAATAACTCCTGGAGAGCCACGGTGGTCTATCGAGTACTCAACCGTAACATCCCTGCCTGTGCACCCACGGTTGCTGCCGTCGCCGACCTCATTGGAAGTATCCCAGCCTCTGCGACCACCTTCACGGTGCTGGATATTTCCAATGGGTACTGGTCCATATCTTTAAGAAGAGAAGATCAGTACAAGTTTGCTTTTACCTTTAAAGGACTGCAATACACTTGGAACTGTCTCCCTTAGGAGCCCTAGCATTTTCCACCAATGTATGGCCAAATGTTTAAAGAGTTTCAGCAGACCCCAGCAATTAGTACAGTATGTGGATGACCTGCTCCTGTTCACCGATGAGGGGGAGGAACATGGCCCACTGCTGGCTGAATTGCTGGAGCTGCTGAATGAAGAAGGATTTAAAGTGAATCCCAAGAAAGCACAGATCAGCCTGAAGGAAGTAAAATTCCTGGGACTGGCTGTGCACGCTGGGGAAAGGGCCGTGAACAAAGCTAGAAGGGAAGCAGTGCAGAAGTTACCAGGCCCCAACACAGATCTTTTCTAGGACGAACTGGGTATTGCAGAGATTATATTGAGGATTATGCAGCCACCGCAGCCCCTCTGCTCCGACTCCTACACAAGGGAGTGGAGTGGGAATGGGACAAAGGTTGCGAGGCAGCATTTATCCAACTCAAGAAAGACCTGCAGACCGCGCCAGCTCTAGGGGCGATCGATGGGGGAAAAGAGTTCTTCCTGGAGGTAGCAGCCAGCAGGGACAGCCTGAGCGCAGTACTGCTCCAGGAGCGGCACGGCCTGCTGAGACCAGTGGTTTACTCCTCCAGGATACTCACGGATGTGGAAAAGGGATAGTCCAACTGTGAGTGGCACCTCCTAGCCACTCACTGGGCTGTGAAAAGATCACTGATCTTCACAGGGGGGTCCCCTATAACACTCCTTACCCACCATACGCCCACCCAAATGCTCCTGGATGGGAGAATCAAGGACGGGACGGTGAGCAGTGCCCGCATTGCTCGCTGGGCCCTACTTCTCTCTCAGATGGACCGAAGTGTAAAGGGTCTCTGCGAGCCAAGACTCGCAGCCGACTTGGTCTATCCAGGGACAGCCCACCGGTGTTCCGTAGAAGGGGTATGGGAAATTAACATAGGCTTTGAGGCCAGGTTACACCCACAGGCTGAGGGATCTATGTGGACGGTTCAAGCACGGTATCTGCGGGTGAACGACTCACAGGCTGCGGAGTGTATGACCCAAAGGCAGGTATTGCCCTGGCGATTAAACTCCCCAGTACCATGAGTGCCCAACATGCTGAACTGTCAGCGGTGATGTACGTGGTCACACACCCCGAAGAATTCTCTACCCCATACACGATTTTCTCAGACAGTATGTTCATGTGCAATTCGTATACGGAGTACCTGGCTATCTGGTCCCGTCGCGGATACACATCTGCAGACGGGAGACCCCTGGCAATTAAGCCTTTACTGGAAAAGATCATGACAGCCGTGGGGAAGGAAGGGAATATCTGCATACATAAAGTGAAGGCACATTCCACCGCTGAATCCCGTAGCGAGGGAAACCAGCAGATTGACATGTTGGCCAAGCAGGGTGCCTGCACGGGCAAGCTCTGGGACCCGTACAACCCAGGACCCATCGCAGCAGTCAGGGGCAGGATTGGGATGACAGGAAGGGCAGGGGTAGCATTGCCCCCGGACCTGAAAACGGTTCAGACACAAGACCCCGTCCTCAAAACTGTCCTGAAGACGCTAGCCAAAGGGGAAAGGGTAAAAGGCCCGTATGGCACCGCAGCGATTGCCATTAAAGAAGGCATGCTGTTCAGGGGGGAGCAATGGGTAGTACCGCGACAACACCGGAGAGAATTCCTCCAGCTGGCCCACGAGGGTCCAGGAGCAGGACACCCTGGACCTGAGACCACTTGGCAACGGGACTCGGGGAAGATGTCCGTGAGTTCTGTGCTAGCTGTCTGGTGTGCGCAGCCAACAACCCCGACCCCCAGAAAAGAAAGGTGTATATGGGACATATCAGGAGGGTAGAGGGACCTTGGCAGTTGATCCAGATCAACAACATCGGGCCCCTACCCACTGCCCAGGGAGGCTACAAGTACTGCCTAGTATTGGTGGACATATTCACTAAATGGGTGGAAGACTTCCCATGCCGAACAGCTACTGCTCTGGGAACAGCTAGGATCCTGGTCAGAGGGCTACCACAGTACAGACCAAGGGAGTCACTTCACCGGGAAGGTGATGCAGGAGACCCTTAAGGTGCTTGGCATCAAAGGGGAATGGCATGTCGCCCACAACCTGCAGTCATCCGGGCCTGTGGAGCGTTTACATAAGAACATAAGAATTAGGAACAGGAGTAGGCCATCTAGCCCCTCGAGCCTGCTCCGCCATTCAATAAGATCATGGCTGATCTGGTCGTGGACTCAGCTCCACTTACGCGCCCTCTCCCCGTAACCATTAATTCCCTTATTGGTTAAAAATCTATCCATCTTTGACTTGAAAACATTCAATGAGCTAGCCTCAACTGCTTCCTTGGGCAGAGAATTCCACAGATTCACAACCCTCTGGGTTAAAACTCGGTTTTAAATTGGCTCCTCCGTATTTTGAGGCTGTGCCCCCTAGTTCTAGTCTCCCCCACCAATGGAAACAACCTCTCTGCCTCTATCTTGTCTATCCCTTTCATGATTTTAAATGTTTCTATAAGATCACCCCTCATCCTTCTGAACTCCAAGGAGTAAAGACCTAGTCTACTCAATCTATCATCATAAGGTAACCCCCTCATTTCTGGAACCAGCCTAGTGAATCGTCTCTGTACCCCCTCCAAAGCTAGTATATCCTTCCTTAAGTAAGGCGACCAAAACTGCACGCAGTACTCCAGGTGCGGCCTTACCAATACCTTATACAGTTGCAGCAGGACCTCCCTGCTTTTGTACTCCATCCCTCTCGCAATGAAAGCCAACATTCCATTCGCCTTCCTGATTACCTGCTGCACCTGCAAACTAACTTTTTGGGATTCGTGCACAAGGACCCCCAGGTCCCTCTGCACTGCAGCATGTTGTAATTTCTCCCCATTCAAATAATATTCCCTTTTACTGTTTTTTTTCCCAAGGTGGATGACCTCACACTTTCCGACATTGTATTCCATCTGCCAAACCTTAGCCCATTCGCTTAACCTATCCAAATCTCCTTGCAACCTCTCTGAGTCCTCTACACAACCCGCTTTCCCACTAATCTTTGTGTCATCTGCAAATTTTGTTGCACTACACTCTGTCCCCTCTTCCAGGTCATCTATGTATATTGTAAACAGTTGTGGTCCCAGCACTGATCCCTGTGGCACACCACTAACCACTGATTTCCAACCGGAAAAGGACCCATTTATCCCGACTCTCTGCTTTCTGTTCGCCAGCCAATTCTCTATCCATGCTAATACATTTCCTCTGACTCCGCGTACCTTTATCTTCTGCAGTAACCTTTTGTGTGGCACCTTATCGAATGCCTTTTGGAAATCTAAATACACCACATCCATCGGTACACCTCTATCTACCATGCTCGTTATATCCTCAAAGAATTCCAGTAAGTTAGTTAAACATGATTTCCCTTTCATGAATCCATGCTGCGTCTGCTTGATTGCACCATTCCTATCTAGATGTCCCGCTATTTCTTCCTTAATGATAGTTTCAAGCATTTTCCCCACTACAGATGTTAAACTAACCGGCCTATAGTTACCTGCCTTTTGCCTGCCCCCTTTTTTAAACAGAGGCGTTACATTAGCTGCTTTCCAATCCACTGGTACCTCCCCAGAGTCCAGAGAATTTTGGTAGATTATAATGAATGCATCTGCTATAACTTCCGCCTTCTCTTTTAATACCCTGGGATGCATTTCATCAGGACCAGGGGACTTGTCTACCTTCAGTCCCATTAGCCTGTCCAGCACTACCCCCCTAGTGATAGTGATTGTCTCAAGGTCCTCCCTTCCCACATTCCTGTGGCCTGCAAATTTTGGCATGGTTTTTGTGTCTTCCACTGTGAAGACGGAAGCAAAATAATTGTTTAAGGTCTCAGCCATTTCCACATTTCCCATTATTAAATCCCCCTTTTCATCTTCTAAGGGATCAACATTTACTTTAGTCACTCTTTTCCGTTTTATATATCTGTAAAAGTTTAAACCGCACCATCAAAGAAAGGCCGCATAAAAGGACAGGGGACTCACCCAAAAGGTGGGTGGAGGTCCTACCACTGGTCCTCATGGGGATCCAGGCCAACCAGTCATAGAACACGGGGTATTCCCCGTACGAACTCATGACCGGCAGAGCCATGCGAACCTCCACCTATGTGTTAGCCCTGGTACTCATGGAAGGTCAGCTTAGGAAAGCAAACCGGGCCAGCTTTGTCAGGAACCTGTTTGAACACCTTGAACAGATTCACTGGCAGGCTGCTAACAACATGGGAAAACAGCATCGGAGCAACTGACTGCTGCTAGAACCCCGCAAGCACCATGAATAGGAGGTAGGGGACCAGGTTATGGTAAGGAAGTACGCTCGAGTAGGGGTTTTTGAGGCACTGTACATGGGACCATACCACATTATCGACAAGGCAAGCCCCATGGTCTATGCCGTGAAAATGCCCCGCCGTACAAAGTGGTTCCACATAGACCAGTGCAAACTTTTCAACCCCGGGACAACAGCTAAGCGTAAAGGACAGCCAGAAACAGGGAACCGTGCTAAAGGCAGGGAGCCTCAGCCAGCAGCCCCCGACTGTGGACATCCCATAGGGGATGTGGCAGACCCACCTAGAGGGGCGGTGGACTGTGTTACTGGAGGGGCTATCCCCCCAATCATTTGGGACTCGGACGCACCCCCAGTAGTTAGAGCCTTGAGAAGGACTCTCTGCATGCCACTGCCTAAGACACCATGGTCACCAGCACCCCAATTTAAGTGGTTCAGCCCCGGGAGAGGGACCAGCCGCAAAGGGGTACCTAGGATCAGGGACCAGCCTGCGAACAGGGATCCCCAGCCGGTAGCCTCGGGCGACGAGGGACCCCCAGAAGAGATAGTGGGGGACCAGCCACCAATTTGGAGTCCCCAGCCCCCCAGCCCTCGACCAGGCAGAACCCCCAGGGGACGAAATGAACCGAACAGCTACCCCCAAAGGAGCGGTGTGCTATAACACCGGAGGGGATGTTCCCCCAATTGTATGGGACTCAGGCCCACCTCTGGTCAGGACACTCCAGGTCCTGCGGTACAGGCTGACCTACTACCGGCCCCGCTGGAAACCCAGAGGCCAGAGAAGAAAGGAGAAGGACAGGAATTAACCTAGCCACCCGGAGACGGGTGGCAGATGTACATAAATAGCATGATATGAGTTAAAGTATGTTTAGTAAGGATCTAACGTACTGTAGGATTATCTGAGTAATGATAGTGACAGATGTACTAGTTATTGGGGAAAAGAAAAGACCCCACCTTGTAGGCAGTGAAAGAAGCACTGCAAGAATGATAAGAGTAGGATGAGACAAAAGTTGATAACAGACATCAGTTCCTAGGGGAACTGGAAAAGACAGCCAGTCGATTAAAGACTTAATTGTGTTCTCTGAGAAGAAATGAGCTCAAATTGGAACTCAATCACCGTTTGTCAAGCCGCAGAGCTGTTTTATGTGCCCCTGAGAAGGGTCCTGTTCCTGCTCGCCCTGATAGGGATGAGCAGTGGCGGCCGAGGAGACGTGGAAGAATCCCTCATCTATGGGTGCTCGGTAGAAAGAGCACCGATCGTAATCGCCGGGGGTGGCACACCGGGTGTGGAAGAGCTCGCCGTTTACGCCCACGCAGGGAGATGGCCAGGGTGGCTGGGGTCTAATTCCACTCGCTACTCCAGCCAGGAAGGGTTTACCTATGAGGAGGCCTCCGTTCCATGCCCCAGGATATGGGTTGTTGCTGCGCGGGCGGGTCAGTGTTACGGAGGGAAAACGTGTGTGTTTGACTTGTAAAGGGCAGATTCCCTTGGGTAGATGGTGGTGGCTCAGGAAGCTGAGCCAGGACGCGGGAGACCAGGAATCTGACTGGGAAAGACTCGGTAATGACACGTACCGTACCATCACGGGGACACGGGGAGGAGTGAAGGTGCGTTGGAACAAGTGGTGGGAATTTACGTTTACATGTGGGAGTCAGAGGAGATCTGTCCCGCAGGCATATCAATCGCCTTCACCAGGCAATGATAAGATGACAGGGAAGGGATGGAATGGGATTCCAGATTCCACGGGTGTGCGGTCCCACACTCCCCACTCCCAATTAATGCCACCAAACTTAGAGCACACATTAAGAAACCCCTGCCCACGACCCCGGCAGTGCGAACAATAATAGAATGGTGCCCTACCACCACTAAGGGACCAGGGAATGGATTAGTATTGGTACCGACCGGAAAGGTCTTATACCAGGGGGTACACTATGCAGTAGCTTCAGTAATTTTAAACCTTACCGAGGTGCACTTACCTGCATGGTGCCCGAAGGAAACAGAGCTGCTATACCAGGCCCTACTTAGAGATATGTTCAAGAAATTTTACGAGTAAGACTTTGGGAATGTAGACAAAGCAGATCTATACACCCTATACGCTAGAGACACCATGGACATGGGGAGATCTAGAAGGGGAACCTTGAACGACATTTTTACTGCATATAATACAGGGTCCTCTGTGATAAATAGCCGAGATGATACAGAACTGCAAACGCAGATAAATGGTCTAAAGACCAACTGAGAAAGATCCTAAAAGAGGAGAACACCGTAGTAGGCTCAGAACTACATGAGGACCAGGCTATGATGGTCCATTTAAAAAAAGTAGTGGCTGAGCTGGAAAAACATGCACAGACAGTGAATGCACTCATACGGGAGGACAGAAATACTTCCGACCAGGCTGCACAGAACGAGGTGTGTGTACTGTATGGGGCATGGTTGTTGGGCGAGGGCTGCAACAACCTGGAGGATTTAAAACAAGGTGTAGTCCCCTCCTGGATCAGTACCAAGCACCTCGTAGCCGTCCACCCATACAGTAGTTCACTAAGCCCGTGCCAGCTTCGCCTAGCTTCTGAAGCCGACCCTGTCCCAGTAGATTGCGGGCGTTCTAATCACACCATCATGGGGATAGTACTAAGGATGCCGGTCATGGGTGGGACAGCCCGACCCACATTGGTATACAGGGTGGAGAACATTGGAGTCATTCAAGGAAGTGCACACGTTCGTTTCACAGTGGTCCCACCGTATGTCATAAAGTGGGAGCACACTCTGACGGGTACTGACCTCTCTGGGTGCCAGAGCCGGTGTGCACACATAATACTGTGTCCCCAGCAGTTGAATGCCTATTCTAAACCACAGTGTGAGTTTAAAGCTGCTGGTGCACAGCCTATCAACTGTACCATGGAGGTAATGACACAAGACCATGTCCCTCCACAGGTAGCATACACAGGGGCTGGGACATATTGTGTCACCACCAGTGCGCCCCACTACCAACATGGACACTTCTGGTGTCCGGTAAGTGACAGCAGTTTCTGCTTCAAACCTGAGGCATCAGTTCAAGTGGCCCAGGAACGGATTGTCCCCATTCCTGAACCCTTCACTGTCCACCTCACTGTGAAGGAAAACATTACAAACCTGCAGGATTATGTTACACATTTTGGCTATGAAATTCCCCTCTACCCAAACATCTTACCGCTCTGCTAGCAGCTGTAGTAATCTCACAAAACATTTCTATACTCTAGAACAGAAAACAATTGAGATAGGGAGAAAGATTCTAGAGATTACAATTCCACCTTAGTGGGACATTTTCAGGAATATAGAAGTCCCTGCCGGGATCAAAATAGCTTCCCACATTTTGGTTGCCTGTCAACTTGCGATTATTCTTTACTTATGGTGTCTCACTTGCCGAGTGAAACGCAGAGGCCATCAGGTCAGGCACCAAAGGGTGCTATACGCTCCCTGGCTGAACTTGAGAATCGCGCAGGGAGGGGTGACTACCATACTACCATGTTTAATTTGTTTTAATTTTTACCTGCTGTAAAAGCGCAGAAATCGAGTGTTGTAAGAATGTTACTTAAAATGTGTTTGACTATGTACCTTTACTTTACTATACTTAAAAATGTGTTTGACTATGTACCTTTATCGTCACTGTAAAAACGGAGTGATGGAGGGGTAACAGAATTGGAAAGACTGTTTTTGCCTGTAAACTGCATTGTATTTCAAAGGGGGATGCACATTAAAGTTTTAGCTAGGTAAATGCAGGGAAGATTGACTTTTGAGAGATCAGGAATTTTGAGAGATCAGGAATTTTGCTCACCTAGCATGACACTCAAGTGTGCAGAGTTTCACAGGGGGACTGAAGGGTTGCAAACCCACCAGTGTTTGGACTCATTGGAAAGGAAATTTAATTTGGAACTATCTACCAGAATGTTTGAAATCCTAAAGTGCATATGCAAGAAACTACAAATTTTAATCGAATTTGGGATTTTACAAAGCAGATTGAGTTTGTGTGGGCAGGGCTGGGAACTAAAGGAACTATCCTTCAAAGAAGCCAGTTTTGAGTATTGAAGCTGTCTGGGGTATTGAAATTAAAGCAAATTGTCTGGAGAATTGTGGCTACTCAAAAACCCTTCTCCCCAGGAGACATTATCATAGCAACAATTAACCCAGAGATAGAAACATAGAAAATAGGTGCAGGAGTAGGCCATTCGGCCCTTCTAGCCTGCACCGCCATTCAATGAGTTCATGGCTGAACATGCAACTTCAGTACCCCATTCCTGCTTTCTCACCATACCCCTTGATTCCCCTAGTAGTAAGGACTTCATCTAACTCCTTTTTGAATATATTTAGTGAATTGGCCTCAACAACTTTCTGTGGTAGAGAATTCCACAGGTTCACCACTCTCTGGGTGAAGAAATTCCTCCTCATCTCGGTCCTAAATGGCTTCCCCCTTATCCTTAGACTGTGTCCCCTGGTTCTGGACTTCCCCAACATTGGGAACATTCTTCCTGCATCTAACCTGTCTAACCCCGTCAGAATTTTAAACGTTTCTATGAGGTCCCCTCTCATTCTTCTGAACTCCAGTGAATACAAGCCCAGTTGATCCAGTCTTTCTTGATAGGTCAGTCCCGCCATCCCGGGAATCAGTCTGGTGAACCTTCGCTGCACTCCCTCAATAGCAAGAATGTCCTTCCTCAGGTTAGGAGACCAAAACTGTACAAAATACTCCAGGTGTGGCCTCACCAAGGCCTTGTACAATTGTAGCAACACCTCCCTGCCCTTGTACTCAAATCCCCTCGCTATGAAGGCCAACATGCCATTTGCTTTCTTAACCGCCTGCTGTACCTGCATGCCAACCTTCAATGACTGATGTACCATGACACCCAGGTCTCTTTGCACCTGCCCTTTTCCTAATCTGTCACCATTCAGATAATAGTCTGTCTCTCTGTTTTTACCACCAAAGTGGATAACCTCACATTTATCCACATTATACTTCATCTGCCATGCGTTTGCCCACTCACCTAACCTATCCAAGTCGCTCTGCAGCCTCATAGAATCCTCCTTGCAGCTCACACTGCCACCCAACTTAGTGTCATCCGCAAATTTGGAGATACTACATTTAATCCCCTCGTCTAAATCATTAATGTACAGTGTAAACAGCTGGGGCCCCAGCACAGAACCTTGCGGTACCCCACTAGTCACTGCCTGCCATTCTGAAAAGTCCCCATTTACTCCTACTCTTTGCTTCCTGTCTGACAACCAGTTCTCAATCCATGTCAGCACACTACCCCCAATCCCATGTGCTTTAACTTTGCACATTAATCTCTTGTGTGGGACCTTGTCGAAAGCCTTCTGAAAGTCCAAATATACCACATCAACTGGTTCTCCCTTGTCCACTCTACTGGAAACATCCTCAAAAAATTCCAGAAGATTTGTCAAGCATGATTTCCCTTTCACAAATCCATGCTGACTTGGACCTATCATATTACCTCTTTCCAAATGCACTGCAATGACATCCTTAATAATTGATTCCATCATTTTACCCACTACCGATGTCAGGCTGACCGGTCTGTAATTCCCTGTTTTCTCTCTCCCTCCTTTTTTAAAAAGTGGGGTTACATTGGCTACCCTCCACTCCATAGGAACTGATCCAGAGTCAATGGAATGTTGGAAAATGACTGTCAATGCATCCACTATTTCCAAGGCCACCTCCTTAAGTACTCTGGGATGCAGTCCATCAGGCCCTGGGGATTTATCGGCCTTCAATCCCATCAATTTCCCCAACACAATTTCCCGACTAATAAGGATTTCCCTCAGTTCCTCCTCCTTACTAGACCCTCCGACCCCTTTTATATCCGGAAGGTTGTTTGTGTCCTCCTCAGTGAATACCGAACCAAAGTCCTTGTTCAATTGGTCCGCCATTTCTTTGTTCCCCGTTATGACTTCCCCTGATTCTGACTGCAGGGGACCTACGTTTGTCTTTACTAACCTTTTTCTCTTTACATATCTATAGAAACTTTTGCAATCCGTCTTAATGTTCCCTGCAAGCTTCTTCTCGTACTCCATTTTCCCTGCCCTAATCAAACCCTTTGTCCTCCTCTGCTGAGTTCTAAATTTCTCCCAGTCCCCGGGTTCTCTGCTATTTCTGGCCAATTTGTATGCCACTTCCTTGGCTTTAATGCTATCCCTGATTTCCCTTGATAGCCACGGTTGAGCCACCTTCCCTTTTTTATTTTTACGCCAGACAGGAATGTACAATTGTTGTAGTTCATCCATGCGGTCTCTAAATGTCTGCCATTGCCCATCCACAGTCAACCCCTTCAGTATCATTCGCCAATCTATCCTAGCCAATTCACGCCTCATACCTTCAAAGTTACCCTTCTTTAAGTTCTGGACCATGGTCTCTGAATTAACTGTTTCATTCTCCATCCTAATGCAGAATTCCACCATATTATGGTCACTCTTCCCCAAGGGGCCTCGCACAACGAGATTGCTAATTAATCCTCTTTCATTACACAACACCCAGTCTAAGATGGCCTCCCCCCTAGTTGGTTCCTCGACATATTGGTCTAAAAAACCATCCCTTATGCACTCCAGGAAATCCTCCTCTACTGTATTGCTTCCAGTTTGGTTAACCCAATCTATGTGCATATTAAAGTCACCCATTATAACTGCTGCACCTTTATTGCACGCACCTCTAATTTCATGTTTGATGCCCTCCCCAACATCACTACTACTGTTTGGAGGTCTGTACACAACTCCCACTAACGTTTTTTGTCCTTTGGTATTCTGCAGCTCTACCCATATAGATTCCACATCATCCAAGCTAATGTC
The DNA here is from genome assembly GCF_044704955.1 of Pristiophorus japonicus. NCBI lineage: Eukaryota > Metazoa > Chordata > Chondrichthyes > Pristiophoridae > Pristiophorus > Pristiophorus japonicus. The sequence continues at coordinate 47,100,320 of NC_091992.1, read as the reverse complement.
CTTCCGAACTATTGCCTTAATTTGCTCCTTAACCAGCAATGCTACCCCATCTCCTTTTCCTTTTATTCTATCTTTCCTGAATGTTGAATACCCCTGGATGTTGAGTTCCCAGCCCTGATCATCCTGGAGCCACGTCTCCGTAATCCCAATCACATCATATTTGTTAACATCTATTTGCACAGTTAATTCATCCACTTTATTGCGGATACTCCTTGCATTAAGACACAAAGCCTTCAGGCTTGTTCTTTTAACACCCTTTGTCCTTTTAGAATTTTGCTGTACAGTGGCCCTTTTTGTTCTTTGCCTTGGGTTTCTCTGCCCTCCACTTTTCCTCATCTCCTTTCTGTCTTTTGCTTTTGCCTCCTTTTTGTTTCCCTCTGTCTCCCTGCATTGGTTCCCATCCCCCTGCCATATCAGTTTAAATCCTCCCCAACAGCACTAGCAAACACTCCCCCTAGGACATTGGTTCCGGTCCTGCCCAGGTGCAGACCGTCCGGTTTGTACTGGTCCCACCTCCCCCAGAACCGGTTCCAATGCCCCAGGAATTTGAATCCCTCCCTGTTGCACCACTGCTCAAGCCACGTATTCATCTGCGCTATCCTGCGATTCCTACTCTGACTATCACGTGGCACTGGTAGCAATCCCGAGATTACTACTTTTGAGGTCCTACTTTTTAATTTAGCTCCTAGCTCCTTAAATTAGTTTCGTAGGACCTCATCCCTCTTTTTACCTATGTCGTTGGTACCAATGTGCACCACGACAACTGGCTGTTCTCCCTCCCTTTTTAGAATGTCCTGCACCCGCTCCAAGACATCCTTGACCCTTGCAACAGGGAGGCAACATACCATCTTGGAGTCTCGGTTGCGGCCGCAGAAACGCCTATCTATTCCCCTCAACATTGAATCCCCAATCACTATTGCTCTCCCACTCTTTTTCCTGCCCTCCTGTGCAGCAGAGCCAGCCACGGTGCCATGAACTTGGCTGCTGCTGCCCTCCCCTGATGAGTCATCCCCCTCAACAGTACCCAAAGCAGTGTATCTGTTTTGCAGGGGGATGACCACAGGGGACTCCTGCACTACCTTCCTTGCACTGCTCTTCCTGTTGGTCTTCCATTCCCTATCTGGCTGTGGACCCTTTCCCTGTGGTACGACCAACTCGCTACACGTGATACTCACGTCATTCTCAGCATCGTGGATGCTCCAGAGTGAATCCACCCTCAGTTCCAACTCCGCAACGCGGTCTGTCAGGAGCTGGAGGCGGATACACTTCCCGCACACGTAATCGTCAGGGACACCGGAAGTGTCCCTGAGTTCCCACATGGTACAGGAGGAGCATAACACCCGACCGAGCTCTCCTGCTATGACTTAACCCTTATATACACTTAAGTTGGCAACAACAATGTTAAAAGTTACTCACTGATATAGAAGAGAAAAAATAAAAACTACTCACCAATCACTTACCCTCTTGGCTGTGACGTCACCTTTTCATTTCTTTCTACTTCTTTTTTGCCTTCTCCCTGTAGCTGCACAAGTACGCCTTTTATAGGCCTCTCCACGCACCTCCTCAACGCTGCTCCCGACTGCCGCCGACGCTGCCCCGGACTCCCTGCTGTGCCTTTTATAGGCCTCTCCACGCACCTCCTCGACGCTGCTCCCGACTGCCGCCGACGCTGGGCCCCGGAATCCCTGCTGTGCCTTTTATAGGCCTCTCCACACACCTCCTCGACGCTGCTCCCGACTGCCGCCGACGCTGGGCCCCGGACTCCCTGCTGTGCCTTTTATAGGCCTCTCCACACACCTCCTCGACGCTGCTCCCGACTGCCGCCGACGCTGGGCCCCGGACTCCCTGCTGTGCCTTTTACAGGCCTCTCCACACACCTCCTCGACGCTGATCCCGACTGCCGCTGATAGTTAACCATCATCCTGGAAAACCATAATAACAATGGCACATCCAGCCTGCATGAAAACCCCAAGCACAGACAGACACTGCAAGTACCAAAGCTAATATTTCCATCAAGAAAATAGATTTAGAAGATCGACACATCCGAGACAGGTTAACATTTAATGAGCCCGCCAAAATATGACAAAGAAATATCAAACCCGCCAAAATTAAACAAAGAATCCGGGCTGATTTGGCGCGAAGATTAGAACAGCTCCAAAGGTATAACTGGGCCCTGCTTTAACAAAGGGTATGCAATGCTTATGCTTTTGCTTCAGAAGACACCGCGAGGGACGTTTAGCAGAAGGTACACAGTAGCATAGCATCATAGAGGATCAAGAAAGGAGAAAGACCACCGCGGCAGTTTTAACTAGCTTCTCCAGTCTCGACGTCCTGCAACCAAAAAGGAAGGAAGAACATCACCATCGCGGCAGCAACCGACCACAGCCAACATGGTACCACCAAAAGCACCGAAATCGACCAACTTCGAAACAAAACTCCATAAGGAAGAAACCGAAGAATCAAAAGTTTCCACTCGACAGCCAAGGCCTGACTACCAACAGGTGAAAACATTATCTAAAAAGACTTTGAAACCTATTTCTAACGAAAGAAAATGGGTACTTACCCCATAAGTCCAAAATGCGCCCTACTGCATCAGTGGACACCACCGAACTGAAGATTGCGCAGTAAGAAGTCCTTTACGATGTTCGGGGTACAGCAAACAGAACCTACAGAATCCAGCGAACCCCGAAATCGCAAACCACCGCCAACTACCAGTAAAGGATCGGTGAGCCTAGTCCCTGTTTGCCCTGGAGTTTAACCTAGTCAGTGTTAGGCATTGGGAGGTGGGAGGTGTATTATTCATGGGAACCACTTTACTTGAGTGATTATAAGTTTGACATTGTATTTTCTTGCCTTTAATAAAATCAAAGTTCTTTTGCATCAAACCAGTTGTCTTGCACTTTATCACATCCCCCAAATAAATCCAGAGTCTAGAACCCAGGGAGTGGGAGCGATTCGAACCTCTCAGAAGGTCAGAGGTGAACCTGACCCGACACACCACCCCCTACAACTGTTGTCTGCATCTTTGGGTTCGCTATCTTTATCTCGTCGTCAGTTGTTGTGCATGGAGAAAGAGTCAGACTGAACACTGTGAGCTTAAAGTAAAGTGTGCCCCTTTGTCATGTATCTTACATTATTATATATAACTGTATCCCAACATGCTATACATGACTGTAATAAGATATGACCTGTAACCACCAGCATACCTTACCACCGGGGGTGCACTTGCAAGAGACAGGTGTATAAGCACAGGTCTCAGGCAAGTGCAGCATTCCAGAGCTGTGAAATAAAAGGTGCAGGTCCAGAGTGACCTTGACTTCACTACATGCCTCATGTGAATCTGTACTGTGGGGACAGGACTTTACAGTGGCGACGGGTTACGGGATTACAGAATCCACAGAATGGCGAACAACGGATCAGATGAAAAGTACAATGAGGGAGACAATTGGGAGGACTTTATAGAAAGGCTCCAGCAAAGCTTTGTAACCAAAGACTGGTTAGGCGACGATACGGCAGACAAGATACGAGCCCATCTCTTGACCAGCTGTGGCTCGAAAACATTCGCTTTAATGAAGGATCTGTTGGCACCCGAGAAACCAGCAAGCAAGTCATTTGAAGAATTGAGCACAATGGTAAGAGACCACCTGAAGCCAGCGAGCAGCCTACACATGGCCAGACACAGGTTCTACAACTACAGACGCTGTGTGGGCCAGAGCATACCCGACTTCGTGGCGGAACTTCGGAGGTTGGCTAGTTTATGTGAGTTCTCCGATGAACTGAGGAGAGAAATGCTGAGAGACTTTTTCATTGAAGGAATAGGCCATGCAGGCATATTCTGAAAGCTCATAGAGACCAAGAACCTGACCTTAGAGGCAGCAGCACTGGTTGCACAGACATTCTTGGTAGGGGAAGAAGAAATGAGGTTGATTTACAATGCAGGTACGACAAATAACGGAAATAATGGAACAAGAAGTTCACAGCACTAAACAAGCTGCTACCCCCACACACAGACAAAACCGGGAGAACAGGCTCTCGACAGCAGGCAGTAGCAACACAAGCCATCAAGGGCCACAGGAACGGCCGTTCATACCTCATCAACCCACAATGAGAGCAATCAACCATAAACTGAGAGAAGCTCAAGAGAGATCAGCCAGACGCAGCTCATTCTTTGCAAGCAGTCTGTGCTGGAGGTGTGGGGGTGGGCATTCATCAAGGGAATGTCAATTTCAGCAGGCTGTTTGCAGGAACTGTGAATATACAGGGCATTTGGCCCGCATGTGCAAAAAAACGGCAGCTCGGCTGGTATACGAATCGGATGGGTCGGAAAGCGGACCAGAAGACGGTGGGGACAGTACCCGGGACACCGATGTACAGCGGGTCAACACAATCAATGGCCGCTGTTCCTACAACAGGACGCCTCCTATAATGATGAGGGTCCTACTCAATGGGATATCTGTCAACATGGAGCTGGATACAGGAGCGAGTCAATCTCTCATGGGCGCTCAACAATTTGAACAACTGTGGCCACATAAAAGAGACAGACCAAAACTCACAAGGGTCGACACCAAATTAAGGACCTGTACCAAAGAAATTGTACCAGTCCTCAGCACCCGAGGTTGAATTTTTGGGCAGAAGGATTGCCGCTGATGGAATCCGCCCAACAGAGTCCAAAACAGAAGCAATTCGCCTGGCACCCAGGCTCCGGAATGTCTCAGAACTGCGCGTCTTTCTCTGGCTACTCAATTACTTTGGGAACTTTATGCAGAACTTAAGCACGCTGCTGGAGCCTCTCCACGTGCTACTCAGGAAGGGGTGCGATTGGTTTTGGTGGGACATCCAGGAACGCGCCTTCAATAAGGCACGCAACCTTCTGTGTTCCAACAGTGTTTTGACTTTCTTTGACCCAGGTAAAAAGCTAGTTCTCACATGTGATGCGTCAGCGTATGGGGTCGGGTGCGTTTTGCAACATGTCAATAGTGCGGGCAAATTCCAACCCATAGCTTATGCCTCCAGGTCACTTTCGCGGGCGGAGCGCAGGTACGGAATGGTAGAGAAGGAGGCGCTCGCGTGCGTGTACGGTGCCAAAAAGATGCACCAATACCTTTTCGGGGCCAAGTTCGTGTTCGAAACCGACCACAAGCCCCTCACATCCCTCCTATCTGAGAGCAAGGCAATAAACGGCAACGCCTCGGTGCGAATTCAACGGTGGGCACTCATGTTGGCGTCCTACGACTATACCATAAGGCACAGACCAGGCACAGACAACTGTGCCAACGCGCTCAGCAGGCTACGCCTGGCGACCACGGAAGGGTCTGATGAACAGGATTGTGAGATAGTCATGGCAATCAATGCCTTTGAGTCCACAGGTTCGCCCATGACGGCTCGCCAAATCAGAGCCTGGACGGCCAGTGACCCCACGTTATCCTTCGTAAAAAGATGTGTCCTAACCGGTGACTGGGCAGAGGCTCGCGATGCCTGCCCCAAGGAATTAAAACCCTTTCACAGGCGCATGCATGAGCTATCACTACAAGCAGACTGCCTGATGTGGGGCAGCCGAGTAGTCATGCCTCTGCGAGGCAGAGAGTCATTTGTCCGGGAGCTCCACTGCGAGCACCCGGGGATTGTTCTCATGAAGGCCACAGCCAGATCCCACGTCTGGTGGCCTGGTATTGACGCGGACTTGGAGCTCTGCATCCGAAGGTGCACCATTTGTGCCCAGCTCAGCAATGCCCCCAGGGAGGCTCCACTGAGCCCCTGGCCCTGGCCTACCAAACCGTGGTCGCGGGTGCACGTAGACTATGCGGGCCCATTCATGGGCAAAATGTTCCTCGTAGTTGTCGATGCATTTTCAAATTGGATCGAATGCACCATTTTAAACTCGAGCACAACCTCCACCACTGTGGAGAGCCTCGCAACCATGTTTGCAACGCACGGAATCCCTGACATATTGGTCAGTGATAATGGTCCGTGCTTCACCAGCGCAGAATTCCAAGACTTTATAATTGACCACGGCATAAATCATGTCAAGACGGCACCGTTCAAGCCGGCCTCCAACGGCCAGGCAGAGAGAGCAGTGCAAATCATTAAACAAGGCATGCTTAAAATCCAAGGTCCCTGCTGCAGGGTCGCCTGTCGTGACTGCTGCTGGCATACAGATCTTGTCCGCACTCACTGACTGGGATCCCCCCGCGCAACTATTGATGAAAAGGACTTTAAAAACAAGGCTCTCATTAATCCTCCCAGACATGCACAAAATCGTTGAGGCAAAGCGCCATAAGCTGATTGAGTACCATGACAGAAATTCGAGGGGGAGATAGAATGAGATCGGGGACAAAGTGTTTGTACTGAACTATGGCAGGGGTCCCAAATGGCTTGCAGGGACAGTAACGGGCAAGGAAGGAAACAGGCTACTGGTCGTACAAATGGACAATGGCAAAACCTGCCGGAGGCATGTAGACCAAGTCAAAAGCAGATTTACTAACAGCACTGCGGAACCAGAGGCATTCTACAATGTGGAACTCGCACCACACCTGGTGGACAGACAGAGGGAACAACCTGAGGAAAGGGCAATCCCAACAGACAGCCAGGCGAGTCAACAACAATCACACCAATCGAAACAGACAGCCCAGGTGAGATACCAGCAACCACACCCAAAGAAAAACAGACACCAAGGCAAACAACTGAACCACAACTCAGACGCTCCACGCGAGAGCATAGACCACCTGAGAGACTGAACTTATAAAGACAATAAGACCTTGGGGGAGGGTGATGTCATGTATCTTACATTATTATATATAACTGTATCCCAACATGTTGTATATGACTGTAATAAGATATGACCTGTAACCACCAGCATACCTTACCACTGGTGGTGCACTTGCAAGAGACAGGTATATAAGCACAGGTCTCAGGCAAGTGCAGCATTCCAGAGCTGTGAAATAAAGGTGCAGGTCCAGAGTGACCTTGACTTCACTACATGCCTCGTGTGAATCTGTACTGAGGGGACAGGACTTTACACCCTTAGTCTTTTATTGCAGGTCTCCAGAGTGCCTCTCCAACCTGTGAAGCCTCCTTAAATACCTGTGCTCCCAAGGGATTATGGGATCCCTTGGGACTCCCAAGATGAGCCCTCTGATGGCTGTACAGAGTCAATACAAGTTTACATATATAACACTTTCCTTCACCATTTATTTCCTACTGGCCAATATTTATCCCTAAAAATGAAATTATCTGGTCATTATCACATTGCTGTTTGTGGGAGTTTGCTGTGCGCAAATTGGCTGCCACGTTTCCTACATTACAACAGTGACTACACTCTAAAAGTACTTCATTGGCTGGAAAGAGCTTTGAGACGTCCGGTGGTCATGAAAGGCGCTATTTAAATCCAAGTCTTTCTTTTTCTCCTGCTGAACCTCTTCTGATGGTGTTGACCTCTTGCTGGTTACACTCTGATGTATCTCCCGTGATCATTCTTCAAGTGTAAGGCTAAAGAACAATGGGCTAATGAGCACGGGGTGGGGGCTGGGATATAACATCTGGCACCAGCTCTGCCCTAACTTGACATCCACAAGCATCACTGGATAACTCTCAGGAGTGGGAACACTGTACAATTTTTCATCTCTAACCCAGGAGTGTTCTGATCATTTGTGAAAGGAAGAAAGACTTGCATTTATACAGCGCTTTTCACAACCACCGGGCATCCCAAAGCGTGTTACAGCCATTTTTTGAGTAGTCACTGTTGTAATGTAGGAAATGATGGCACTCAATGTAAAAGTATAAACATGGATTTAATGTGGGATGTCCCTAGCCTGTATCGATAAACTGAGTTATCCGGTGAAAGCATATCTTTTTTCACAGTTCAACACCATTTACCTGATTTCTCAACATAACCCACTTTCTCCTCTTTTTGAAGACAATTTCTAATTGTCACTTGCACTGTTTGGTACTGTCCATTTCAATGAGCTTTTAGGCAACCCACAATTGTCAGCTTTGGCTCAGTGCGAGCACTCTCGCCTCTTGAACCAGAAGGTCGTGGGTTCAAGTCCCACTCCAGGACTTGAGCATATAAACTCAGCAGACACTTCAGTGCAGTGCTGAGGGAGTGCTGCACTGCTGGTAGGTGAAGTTGCTCGAATGAGATGTTAAACCAAAGTCCTAACTGTCCTCTCAGGTGGTTGTAAAAGATTCTGTGACACTATTTGAAGAAGAGCAGTGGACTTCTCCTGGTGTCCTGGGCAACATCTATCTCTCAACCAACACTGCTAAAAAGCAGTGAAATTGGTCATTAGCTCATTGTTGTTTGTGGGACCTTGCTCTGTGCAAATTGGCAGACATTTATCCTTGCATTACAACAGTGACTACATTTCAAAAATACGTGATGGTCTGTGAGGTGCCCTGAGGCTGTGAAAGCTGCGATATAAATGCAGGTTTTTTCTTTCCAGCTCTATTACTCTGATTGAAGAAATTTTACCTGAGTTCCTTTCTTACTTCTAACTTCCTCATTTTTAAATTGTGTCTCCTGGGATTTAAATTCTACACATTCGTGAACAATTTATCTGGCTCAATTTTATCAATTCCCTTCATTATCATTGGATAAATTTGAAGTCTCTTTTCCAAAGAAAACGTCCAACTTTTTGAACCTTTCGTTGCAACTTATTTCCTGATACTTAGAATCATCATCATTCCTCGCCTCCCAAGGGCTACAGAATCCTTGCTATAATTAGCTAACCAGAACTGCACCTGTGGCGAGGTGCTTCGGGCCGATACCTCCAGAGTGAAGGCAGGAATGATCGGAGGACTACTAGATTGCCTTGGGGTGGAATGGCTTCTGGAGCGTGGCGATGCAGGTTCTTCGAAGTCCGTGCTCTCATCCATCAAGAACAGGCCCAGCGGATTGATGGGCGACAATTGGAGCTCCTCAGCACCAGATGTAATAGGATCATCCGCCGACCCCTGCCCCGCGCCCCCACCTTCTGGCCTCTGTGGCCTTGTCTGGGGCCACGCTGCTGGCTGAGCTGCAAAACACAAATGAGGTTATTAGAGGAGAAGGGTGTGCTAGGGTGACATGGTGAGTCCAGCGCTACACACAGCATATGCACGACAAAAGCACCACCGCTCTCAAAATCATTGCAGACATCACATTTCATGACCATCAACACATTGTGCATTGCAATGATTTTCATGATAGCATTATTTCTATGACACTTTTAGAAATCATCTATCATATATGATTGTCCGGATATGAGTTGGTGTGGCATCTATTGACTTTTGATCATGCTATGGTGTAAGCTTTACTCACGTGGCATCACTTCAGGGTCTGCAGATGCATCCGTGGCTGTCCGGGGGTACTTTCCCCCGAGTGCGAGCACTCGCTCCTCCATCTCTGTGATGTTGCTGATGACTGGTGGCCCCCCCATCCATTCTCCTCTGCACGGACCTCATCGTCGATAGCTTCTTCTGTAAAAAGTGACAGGATGACATGGCATGAGATCATTGCGTGATATCATTGCTAGGTACTGTCACAGAGACTGATACAACACATAACCGACAGATGTAATCATGATTATTATGATAATGATCATTCTTTACCTAAAGACGTACACCGTGACTGCAGGCTTTGAGAAAAACATTCCCGGTAAAAGTGCAAGACCTCACATCTGCTGATAGTCACTCATGACTGTTACAAATAAAATTATATAATTACATAAGTACATTTAAATCAATGTAATACTTACTCTTGTGGATCCCACAAGGTCATTCCACCATTTGCGGCATTGGTTGCCCTCACGCACCTCGTTGGTCGCCGACGAGACCACCTCTGCTACCTCGGTCCATATCCCCTGGTAGGCCTTTGGGGTGGGCTTCCCACACCCTCCCTGTGTCAAATCACCCCAGCGTAATTCGACCTCCTGCAGGAGGGAGGCATTTGCCTCTTCCGAGAACCTCCTGGCTCTTTTGTGGCATCCAGTGTGCTCCTCTCCCACCTCACTGCTCTCTCCAGCATCAGTCTCCACAGCGTGTTGTGATGCCTCCTCCTCTCCCTCCATTATAGGGCAAATTCAGTCAAATATGTGGCTGGTAATAGCTAATTTTTGTTTGGCTACTTGCTGTGAAGCTCTAAAGTCTCCCTCCTTCCTCCCAAAGCAGCCACACCACACCCAGCCATGCCTTCAGTCCCTCTGAGCTCCCTCTCTCTCTGTCTCCTCTTCTGCGCATGTCATGGTGACCCTTCCTCCAGAATCGCAGGAATCGAGCATTGCCCTGCCGTTGCTAAGGGCGGCCACACTTTACGGCAGAAGATCAAAAAAATTTAACGTTACCACCCATTTAATATTGCTTGCGGTAACGCCCATTTTCAAAAATGTAAACTAGGTGTTTTGAGAATGGGCGAGAAGCCGTTGATCTGAAAACCCTTTTTGCTGCCCACGCCTGAAATAACGCCAATTTTTTTCCGATAAGCACAAAAGTGGAGGTTCTAGCCCATTGCTTCCTGTTGGCTGCCTTGCTGCAGCTTGTCTCCACTATTTCCCACAGTCCAATCATAATCTGATGCTCAAGGTAGTATTGCTTTAAGGGTGTTTCTTTTATTTCCCTCAAATTTAAATACTACTTACTGCTGATTTTGTAGGAGGCACATTATGAGAAGACAGTGCTCTGAACGTCTCCTCGGGCATTCATTATGTGCCTCGATTTTAACCCTGCCTGTCCAGCGTTAATGGGGCAGGCCGCTGGTTAAAATGGTGGTCGAGGGGTTTGTGCTTTGTTCTTGCTCCTCTGTGATTTTAATCCCAGGTTTTGGGGAGTGGAGAGGACACCAGCTACATCAGGTCCAATGACATAATTCGAACCCCAATGTAATTTTAACATTGAAAAGCAAGAATCCCATCTTGGGTTTGTAAGGTTACTAATCTTCAGAAAAACGCAGACCATGAACCAAAAAAATTGATTGATCCAAGCTTTTTGAATTAAGCTGGACAATTAGGAACATTCTCTCAAGGCCATAAAACTGACTTCATGCATAACAACAATGGAGTTGTTATGTGAGGCTTTGAACTTGATTGACCAGGGTGGGGAAAACAGCCACTGGAGACATCGAGCCTGTAATAAGACCGGACAACAAAGGACCCCCACGGAATGCAAATTTTTGGATAACACCATTCAGCATAAGGAAATATCTTCTGCATTGTCAACTCTGTGTGCAAATTAGTAGCCATTCAAACTCACTACCAATCAGTTAAACAGGTTACCTCATCGATAATCGAATCTCGCCCCAACGGGAAATTTATTCAAAAGCTGGATATAAATATACGGACACAGACACACAAGCAGGTTACACAGAAGCAGGAGGAAGGGCACAGGAAGGAACAATGAGCAGGCACAGAAGGAAAGGAACAGAAGCTGCAGAGAACGGCCAGAAGACGAACCAACAGGTCACGGAATCAACGACCATGAATCTCTAGTGATTGTATGTCGAAAGTCAAATTTCTCTCAGCAGTCTAGTCCTGTAGTTTTAGTCGGTTTTTGTTGTGTAATAAAATTGACACTGGGTTAAGCCTAAATTTTGTGCCATGTGTTGTCCTTTCCCACTATAAGTTCCCAGGTCTAAGAATCTGAGTAGCGTGAAAAACAAACACCCTACAGGTTTGCCAACAAAAACTGACTGAAACCAGCCAGGAGAGGTCCAGAAAAAGATGAATTGACATTTTTTTTGAAAGGTTCCTTGTGGCTCGGGAGGAGTAGGAATGTTCCTCCTGGCCCAACCAGGAAACCTTCAGCCTCCTCTGTCCCACCCTGTCCCTCTGGCCACCATCGGCCCGGACATTTGCTTGACTTACCAGCAAATGTTTTGTGATGTGGGGTTTTCCAAATTTTCACCAGTGCTTAGGGAGCCATATTCTGCAGCTCACTCCATTGTTTAATGGAAGCTGTGACTCAAAATCCAGCGCAAACCAGAGGATATTCTGCATTGTCAAATGTTTTCGGACCAGACATGAAACTGTGGCCCCTCCTGCTGTTCACGTAAATATTGGTATGGCACTTATTGAAGAACAGCAACATGCAAGACTGAAACCTCAGCTGTTCGAATTGAGTTCAGTGAGATTTGATTGGTTAGTTCTATGTTCTGAGATTTGCATCAAGTATCTCGCGCTTCAGTAGTAGCTGTTGCTGCTGGAGTGGGAAGGGTTAATCTGTGGAAGAGGGGAAGCAGAATATCGCTCACTAGGAACATCCACCATATTCACGCCTACATCGCAATCGCAACCAGGAAACATTTGCTGAATAAATCCGCAAGGGTAAAGGTTGTAACCATTATCGGTTAATAACAAGAAGCTTGTAAAAGGCTTCAGGAGGACTGGAATGGCAGGCAGGCATGAACATGAAATTTAGTTCAGGGAAGTATAAGGTGGTGCACTTTGGGAGGAAAAGCAAGAAGTGGGAGTGTTCACTCAATGCTGAAGGATGTTGAAGAACAGAGAGACCTAGGTGTGCAAATACATGATTCCTTGAAAATATGAGTGTAGGTAGATAACACCATTATAAAAAGGCCAATGGCATTTGGGGTTTTATAAATAGAGTAAAGTGGTTGTGATAAATTTGTATAATGCAATGGTTCATTCATAATTGGAGTACTGTGTGCAGTTTTTGACACTGTTATCAATTTGATCTCTACACTAGAAATTCTCTTGGGCTCAGCATCACCATTCTCACCATAGCAAACCCTGCCTCCCTTACAATCTAGGGTGAACCTTTACTAATATTTAGTCATTTGATATCATGACTGGGAGTCGGAACAATGAAATTCTTTATTTATGGATACTGTAATCTTGCAGGATCCCCTAGGTATGCTCTCCTAACTTCTGGAACTAGATTGATGTGCACTCTCGGGAAATGAGACCTGTCATGTATGTAACCTTTATGTAACAACATTGCAATACTGTATATACGTAAGAAATGCACACCTTGACCACAGGGGGTGAACTTGTGGGAGACACTCCTCACCTGGTCATCCAGGTATATAAAGGGAGGTCCCACGCAGGGTCATCACTTCTTGGTCCCGTGAATAAAGGTTCAGGTCATGGAGTGACCTTGTCCATAGAATGTGCCTCGTGTGGATTTGTGGTATTGTGTAAGGACTTTACATTGGCGACGAGAAACGGGAATCAACGACCCACGAGAATGAACGGCACTATGTTGGTGAGGACTGGGACGATTTCATTGAGAGGTTCCAGAAGAGTTTTGTCACGAAGGACTGGCTGAGAGACGCAGTGGCCGACAAGCGAAGGGCTCATCTGCTGACCAGCTGTGGACCCAAGACTTACGTGCTCATGAAAGACCTGCTAGCACCCGAGAAGCTAGCGGACAAAACCTTTGAAGAGCTCAGCAAACTAATCGGTGAGCACCTCAAACCAGCGAGCAGTGTACACATGGCTCGACACAGATTCTATACTCACCGACGTCGGGAAGGTCAGAGCATACCGGATTTCATTGTGGACCTCTGGCGCTTGGCCAGCCTCTGTAAGTTCACAGACGCCTGCAGGGGGGAGATGCTAATGGATTTCTTTATTGTGGGCATCGGTCATGCTGGGATTTTCAGAAAGCTAATTGAGACCAAGGACTTGACGTTGGAAGCGGCGGCGTTGATGGCTCAGACTTTTATGGTGGGGGAGGAGGAAACCAAGATAATATACGTGCGCTATTCTGCCTCCAAGCGATGGATCAGGGAGTCAATATCATAAATGCGACACAGGCAGGCAAGGGAAGCTCGATACACCCCAGGCAGCAATAGACCCAAGAGTAAGTCTCAAACAGAGACAATGGCAGACTGACCGGACATTTACGCCCCCCCCAATGGACAATGCGGCCCGGGATGGGGCCATTGACATCCAGTAACAGGGTGCTCAAGAGCAGTCAGAGGGACAATCAGTGAGGAATGCCTTGTAACAGCTCTTTTGTTCACAACAATGGGAATCTCAGTTCATGTTGGAGGAGTGGGGGCAGACATGCTGCCAGGACTTGCAGGTTTCAACAGAAATTGCAAAAATTGTAACCTCAGTGGCCATTTAGCCAGAATGTGCAGAAAGCCTGTAACCAGGCTAATATACGAGGCGGATGAACCAGTTGAGGGGTCTGTGAGGCAGGATGACGCTTGGGGCAAATCAATGGACGCTGAAGTTCAGCGGGTTCATGTGGCAAACATTCACAGCTCATATACCAAAATGCCACCTATGATGATGAAAGTCCTATTAAACAGCATCCCTGTACGCATGGAGCTGGACACGGGGGCCAGCCAGTCACTCATGAGTGTTCAACAATTCGAAAAGCTGTGGCCACTCAAAGCCAGCAGACCCAAACTAGAACGCATTGAGATGCAATTACGGACATACACCAAAGAAATCATTCCAGTGCGAGGCAATGCAATGTTGGCGGTCACACACAATGGATCAGTGAACCGGCCGCCACTCTGGATTGTCGCGGGCAATGGTCCTGCACTGTTGGGGAGGAGCTGGTTAGCTGAGATGAACTGGAAATGGGGGGATGTGCACACCATGTCATCTGTGGAGTGAAGTTCATGCTCACGGGTCCTACAGCAATTTGAGTCACTATTTCAACCTGGCGTTGGGACGTTCAAAGGTACCAAAGTAGTGATACGCATCACCCCGGACGCCAGACCAGTGCACCACAAAGCCAGAGCAGTGCCTATGTGATGCGGGAGGAAATTGAGAGCGAGTTGGACCAGTTGCTGAGAGAGGGCATCATCTCGCCCGTTGAATTCAGCGATTGGGCAAGCTCCATCGTTCCTGTCCTAAAAGCAGATAGCTCGGTCAGGATCTGTGGCGACTACAAGGCCACTATAAACCGGGTGTCCCTACAAGACCAATACCTGCTCCCAAGAACGGAGGTCCTTTTTGCCACGCTGGCAGGTGGCAAGCTGTTCACCAAGTTGGACCTCACTTCAGCCTACATGACCCAAGAACTGGCCGACGAATCTAAACTACTGACCACCATCACCACGCAAAAGAGACTGTTTGTTTACAACAGGTATCCGTTTGGCATTCGATCAGCGGCCGCGATTTTTCAAAGAAACATGGAAAGCCTGCTCAAATCCATTCCCGGAACAATCGTATTTCAGGACGACATCCTCATCACCGGTCGTGACACCGAGGAACACCTCCACAACCTGGAGGAGGTGCTACACTGACTGGACCGGGCAGGCCTGTGACTCAGTGTGTGTTTTTGGCTCCCGAGGTCGAGTTTCTGGGCAGGAGGGTTGCTGCAGATGGGATTCGGCCTACTGAATCCAAAACGGAGGCGATTCGACGAGCGCCCAGGCCCTGCAACACATTGGAGTTGCGTTCATTTCAAGGAATCTTGAACTAATTGGGGAACTTTCTGCCAAACTAAAGCACATTGTTGGAGCCGCTACATGTGCTCCTGCGTAAGGGTTGCAATTGGTTTTGGGGGGACTGTCAGGAACGTGCTTTCAATCGGGCGTGGAACCTATTTTGTTCAAATAAGTTGCTGACCCTGTACGGCCCCCGTAAGAAATTGGTTCTGACATGTGATGCAACGTCCTATGGGGTTGGGTGCGTGTTGCAGCAGGGTCACGCTTCAGGCCAACTACAACCTGTGGCTTATGCCTCCAGGTCGCTCTCTCAAGCTGAACGGGGATATGGGATGGTTGAGAAGGAAGCACTCACATGTGTCTATGGGGTGAAAAAGATGCATCAGTGCCTTTTTGGCAGGAGGTTCGAATTAGAAACGGACCACAAGCCATTAACATCCCTGCTGTCAGACAGCAAGGCTGTCAATGCCAACGTGTCAGCTCGCATACAGCGATGGGCTCTCACGCTGGCTGCGTATGACTACACCATCCGGCACCGGCCCGGCACCGAAAACTGCGCTGACGCGCTCAGCGGGCTTCCACTGCCCACCACTGAGGGGGCAGCGGAGCAAAGCGCTGAGATGGTCATGGCTGTCGATGCCTTTGACAGCGCAGGCTCACCCATCACAACCTGCTAGATCAAAATCTGGACCAACAGAGATCCCCTCCTATCCTTGATTAAGAAATGTGTCCAGACTGGGGATTGGGCGCCCGCACACGGAGCATGCCCTGAGGAGGTCAGACCGTTTCACAGATGGATGGATGAACTCTCCATCCAAGCTGACTGCCTACTATGGGGCAGCCGGGTAGTCATGCCCCAGAGGGGCAGGGAAGCATTCATCAGGGAACTCCACAGCGAGCACCCAGGCATCGTGCTGATGAAGGCCATTGCCCGGTCACATGTGTGGTGGCCGGGAATTGATTCAGACCTGGAACACTGTGTTCGCAGGTGC
Organism: Pristiophorus japonicus; assembly: GCF_044704955.1. NCBI lineage: Eukaryota > Metazoa > Chordata > Chondrichthyes > Pristiophoridae > Pristiophorus > Pristiophorus japonicus. The sequence continues at coordinate 47,083,985 of NC_091992.1, read as the reverse complement.
ACGACGTGTGCCCAGCTGGGTAATGCCCACAAGGAGGCCCTGCTCAGCCCATGGGCCTGGCCCACCAGACCATGGTCACGTATTCACGTAGACTACGCGGGCCCGTTGATGGGAAAAATGTTTCTCATTGTGGTTGATCTCGAAATGGATTGAATGCATCATTTTGAATTCGTGCACGACATCCACCACTGTGAAGAGTCTGCGCATGGTCTTTGCGACCCACGGCTTGCCGGACATCCCTGTTAGCGATAATGGCCCATGTTTCACAAGCAACGAATTCCGGGAGTTCATGTCGGGTAATGGCATTAACCATGTCAGGACAGCACCGTTCAAGCCGGCCTCCAATGGCCAGGCGGAATGTGCAGTCCAAATCATAAAACAAGGCATGCTCAGGATTCAAGAACCCTCCCTTCAATGTCGCCTATCGCGCCTCCTGCTGGCCTATAGGTCCCGACCGCACTCGCTCACGGGGGTCCCGCCCACGGAGCTACTCATGAAACGAGCACTCAAAACTCGGCTGTCCCTCATTCATCCAGTTCTGTCTGACATTGTTGTGGGCAAGCGCCAGTCCCAAAACGAGTACCACGACCGAAATTCAAGGGGGAGATGTATAGAAATTGATGACCCCGTATTTGTTCTCAATCACGCTTTGGGGCCCAAATGGCTTGACGGCACTGTAATAGACAAAGAGGGGAATAGGTTCATAGTGGTTAAACTTAACAATGGGCAGATATGCCGCAAGCATCTGGACCAAGTAAAAAAAAGGCTCAGCATGGACACTGAGGAACCTGAGGAAGATCATGAGATGCTATTCACACCACCGCCAGTGAACGAGCAACAAGAACATTCAGCAGCATGCACAGTCCCTGCGGTCAGCCCGGAATCACCACAGGTGACAGACACGCAGGCCAAGGCTCAACAACCAGAGCCCTAACTGCAGCGCTCCACGAGAGAGTGCAGACCATCCGAGAGACTTAACCTATGATCCCAATAAGATGTTGAGGGGGAGGTGATGTCATGTATGTAACCTTTATGTAACAACACTGCAATACTGTATATACGTAAGAAATGCACACCTTGACCACAGGGGGTGAACTTGTGGGAGACACTCCTCACCTGGTCATCCCTATATAAAGGGAGGTCCCACGCAGGGTCATCATTGCTTGATCCTGTGAATAAAGGTACAGGTCATGGAGTGACCTTGTCCATAGAATGTGTCTCGTGTGGATTTGTAGTATTGTGTAAGGACTTTACAAGCCCCATTGCAAATCAAAGAGCTGATTAATTTTACATATAATACATGAATGAATGGGTGAACTTGAACAGTGAATTTTAATTTGTTTGGTAATGCTCCTTAGAGCATGGTGCACCACACTATTTTTCATGGGCTAGTTACACTTTTCTGATGAGCAATTCTCAGAAACTAGTCATTACTAAATGAAAGAAGCTACTTCTCATCGTTGCGTGTGATGGTACGACTGACTTCTCTCGACTGTGTGTCAGGTTGTCCCGGCTGGATGAGAAAGCAAAGACTTGTACAGGGCCTTGGTGAGGCCTCACCTGGAATATTGTGTTCAGTTTTGGTCTCCTAATCTGAGGAAGGACATTCTTGCTATTGAGGGAGTGCAGCGAAGGTTCACCAGACTGATTACCGGGATGGCTGGACTGACATATGAGGAGAGATTGGATCAACTGGGCCTTTATACACTGGAGTTTAGAAGGATGAGAGGGGATCTCATAGAAACATATAAGATTCTGACGGGACGGGACAGGTCAGATGCGGGAAGAATGTTCCCGATGTTGGGGAAGTCCAGAACCAGGGGACGCAGTCTTAGGATAAGGGGTAGGCCATTTAGGACTGAGATGAGGAGAAACTTCTTCATTCAGAGAGTTGTTAACCTGTGGAATTCCCTGCGCCAGAGAGTCGTTAATGCCAGTTCATTGGATATATTCAAAAGGGAGTTAGATATGATCCTTACGACTAAAGGGATCAAGGGGTATGGAGAGAAAGCGGGAAAGGGGTACTGAGGTGAATGATCAGCCATGATCATATTGAATGGTGGTGCAGGCTCGAGAGGCCGAATGGCCTACTCCTGCATCTATTTTCTATGTTTCTATTTTTCTTTGGTTCTATGATCTCCAATCCTCCCCCAGCTCTCCGTGTCTGCGGATTGGTGGGGGCTGAGCAGCTAATCCAGCTAGCTGCACTCTGCTCAGTATGGGACTCCCCCAGTTCCCCTACTGGGCTCAAACGAATGAAGCCAATGCAACATAATCTGGGTAAGCAAAAATCAAAATATTGCTGATGCTGGAAATAAAAACAGAAAATGCTGCAAATACTCAGCAGCTGAGGTAGCATCTGTGGAGAGAGAAACAGAGTTAACGTTTCAGGTCGATGACCTGGTTTGCTGACTCTTGTTTTCATCGTTTCAAACTGATGTGTTATGTAAGAAGCACCAATCTGAACTGATGCTTTGATCGGGTCTAATTCACATTCACAGCACATAGCTGTTCCTTGCATTTAATCCCTTGTGAGCTCGATTTAACTTAATAGCAACATCATTGGTATAAATTATGCAAAATTAATTCTAGGTCAATTGTCAAAAATGTCAAAATGTGATAGAAGACACCCAATTATAGTACGCACATTAAAGCGTAGTGATCGCAACGGGTAGATGCACCAGGATATCAGAGAGGAGGAATTATAGTTTTGAGGAGAGACCAGAGATACTGAGACTATCTCCATTGCAGTATAGAAGGCTAAGTGGAGATTTAATAGAGGATTAGGTTCTTCATCACATACAGTACCTAAGGCAATGCAAAATGGTAAGAACAATGTAGCAATCATGGAATTGCCTCAGTGATTATATCAGATGATACACATTAATTTTATTATAAATTCAATAATAATTAAGATCAAACATTGTAAAAAAAAATAAGCATTCAAATGAGGGATCTACAAAGCCATATTTAAATATGATAGCGATCTCCCTGGCATGACTTATCATGTTGTTGTGCACGTCGGTGATGCTGGGAGCATTATACTCGGTATGGAGCAACGTATTATTCGGCTGCTAAGGCGGAGTTGTGCTTAAATTGGCCTTTCTCTTCACGGCCACAGTCTGATTGCTGTAAACAAACAGAAGCCCGAGGTCAATCAGATTGTTGCGGCTGATGGAAGCTTGCAGATGGCCAGGTTCCTATAAATTGCCGGCCCAGTCAATCTGTAAGCTCCCCTCACCAACAACAGTTCAACTCGAATTGACCTCAGCATGAAATAACTGCCTTTTTGTAGACTTAGACTTTAAAAAAATATTCGGTTTGGATTTGTTGCTGTTTTATGTAGTACATAAACAAGGAATGTTTCCTGCTGACAGAGGGTAGGTGCTAACTATCGGGCGGCAGGCGGAGCGGGTGGGCAGGCAGGGTTGATCCAAGTTCAAAGGCTGGGCCTCATTAGCATACATCCAGCGAGCTGCATGCCCCTTATTGGGCATCCCACGGCAGCTCACTCGCTGTGGGCTGGCCTGGCTGGTAGAAAGGTAGGGTGGGGTTGTTGCAATTACGAAGGGAGGGGTTGGGAAATGTCTAGTTGTGATGCTCCAGCCATTGTGGTGTGGGGCAGGCTTGATGGGCCATCTGGCCTTTCCCTGCCCGTCAATTTTGTGTGGGACAGGCATTATGGCAGTGGTCCGCATTACACTTGTGGAATCCAGAGGAGCATTCCTGCTCCTCCTGGCCCCACAAAAAGTTATCTTAACATTTACCCTTTCATGCCTCTTTCCCGTTCCCACCAGATTGTACTGAGCTGGGCCACAATGGTTCACTCTCCGTCCAGCAGCCGGTTAAAATTGATTCGGAGCCTAGGCACCTCACAGGACCCCGACTTGCCTGGATTAATCAGGCTCTCGCCTGAGTCGGGTCAATGCCTGGGCCGCCCAATGGAAGGCCCTGGAAAACTGGCAGTCAGGGAAAATGGGATGATCTGACCACCTGATTGGACAAAAATGGGATGGGAACGTGCTCCTCAATGCTAACATTCTTCATGACAATGAGAACAAAATTCAGGTGAGGTGCAACATTTCTTACTCAACTCCAACAGCTTCACAACAAATTGATGCAGTTGCTAAGTATTAGGTATTCCATATCATAGGCAGTCCCTCGGAATCGAGGAAGACTTGCTTCCACTCCCTAAGTGAATTCTTTGATGGCTGAACAGTCCGATATGAGAGCCACAGACCCTGTTATAGGTGGGACAGAAGACATTCATCGAGGGAAGGGATTGGTGGGACTGGTTTGCCGCGCGCTCCTTCTGCTGCCTGCGCTTGGCCTCTTCACGCTCTTTGCGTTGAGACTCGAAGAGCTCAACGCCCTCCCGGATGCACTTTCTCCACCTCAGGTAGTCTTCGGCCAGGGTCTCCCAGGGATCAGTGGTGATGTTGCACTTTACCAGAGAGGCTTTGAGGGTGTCCTTATAACATTTCCGCTGTCCTCCTTTGGCTCGTTTACCATGAAGGAGCTCCGCATACAGCATTTTCTTAAGAAGTCTCGTATCTGGCATATGAACGATGTGGCCTGCCCAGCGAAGCTGATCAAGTGTGGTCAATGCTTCAACACTGGGGATGTTAGCCTGGTCGAGGACACTGATGTTGGTCTGCCTGTCCTCCCAGGGGATTTGCAGAATCTTGCGGAGACATCGTTGGTGATATATCTCCAGCGATTTGAGGTGCCTTCTATACATCGTCCATGCCTCAGATCCATACAGGAGGGTGGGTATTACTACTTGGTGGTAGATTTGAGGGCCTGGTCTTCAAACACTCCTTTCCTCAGACGGCCGAAGGCTGCACTGGTACACTGGAGGCAATGTTGAATCTCCGAATCAATGTCTGCCTTTGTTGATAAAAGGCTCCCGAGATATGGGAAATCCACGTTGTCGAGGGCCGCGCCGTGAATCTTGATGATTGAAGGACAGTGCTGTGTGGTGGTGACAGGCTGTCTTATGGATGTTAAGCGTAAAGCCCATGCTTTCATATGCTTCAGTAAATACATTGACTATATCCTGGAGTTCAGCCTCTGAATGTGCGCAGACGCTGGAGTCATCCGCATACTAGTCTACAGTATATTCCATATACTCTTCCAGCGTAAACAGGAAGTAGTGATTGGGTGACACCAATCTTAATTACCCTGAGGATTGAGGGAGACAGTAAAGCCTGAGGGAGACAGTAAAGACTGAGGGGCATAGGGCCTCTCACAGGTCTGTGGTTCATGGAAAGAACGAGCTGGAGTTGGAGATACTGCAATAGTCTTAAATTCAACCCAGAGGCAATGCAGGAGGATGAACGTGTGGGAGCTTGGAAGGAAGAAGAGGAAAGTTCAGAAAAGCAGTGAACATCGTAGTATCGATAAAAGAGGGAGAGCTTGGACATGGGAGGTGAGAGAAGGATCGTTTATCAGGTGACAAATTAGCAATCTCAATTAGAGAGCAGATTGAGGACATAATGATTAGAAAATCTCAACCCAGGTTCTAGCACAGGGCAGAAAAAGTGTCTGTAATTGAGAACCTCGCTTAAGGTCACAAACGGCAGATGTGGAAATGGAGAAATGTCAGCCTGGTGTGGGTACAAGGCACTGTGCTGAGTTTGAGTCTGAGGTATGTGGTTGGGATGACCTTACGATAAATGACCTGGGCGCACCAGATTCCCAAAACGGAAAATGTTCTGTTCAGAGCATGAGTTCAAAGAGCACAAAATTCACGCAGACACACACACAAAAAAACTAATAAAAAATAAACTGAACTGAAAACTGCATACAACATAAATTCTGCAACTGGAAATTCAGTGCTAGGAAATAATTGTGCAGGAGTGTGATTAATACAAATCACAAATTGCTGTGAACGCAATTTGTTATGTGAAGTAATTTCCACAGTAAGCATTAGTCATGAAGCAGCCTGTTGTATTTTGTTTGATTTTGACATAAGTCTAATGTTTCACGAGGTTACAGAGATGGAGTATGTGGCCGATAATTAGGAATAATAAATGTGGTGCCTTTTCTAGTTACAGAATAAACTGTGTGGCTCATCTTTCTACCCCATGCTGGCAGCATATTCATGAGGTTCCTGGCCCTCCACACCACCATATCCGCGAGAGGCTGAGTACAGTGCTAGAGGCTGCAAAATACAAGAGAGCTGAATGAAAGACAAAGGGAAAAAGAGAAAGCAGAACTTGTATTTCTATCGCATCTTTCACAAACTCAGGACATCCCAAAGCACTTCACAAATGTTGGCCAGGACTTTGGGAAATATATCCTGATCTTCGAAATAGTGCCATGGAATCTTTTACATTTACCTGAGAAGGCAGACGGGGCCTCGGTTTAACATTTCACTTGAAACAGCACCTCCGATAGTGCAGCACTCCCTCAATACTGTCCTTGATAAAGTGCAACATCCCCACCGACACCTGGGATTCCCTGGCCAAAGACCACCCTTAGTGGAGGAAGAGCATCCGGGAAATGTGAGGTCATCCACCTTGGAAAAAAACACAGTAAAAGGGAATGTTATTTGAATGGGGAGAAATTACAACATTCTGAGGTGCAGAGGGACCTGGGGGTCCTTGTGCATGAATCCCAAAAAGTTAGTTTGCAGGTGCAGCAGGTAATCAGGAAGGCGAATGGAATGTTGGCCTTCATTGCGAGAGGGATGTGTACAAAAGCAGGGAGGTCCTGCTGCAAGTGTACAGGGTATTGGTGAGGCCGCACCTGGAGTACTGCGTGCAGTTTTGGTCACCTCACTTAAGGAAGGATATACTAGCTTTGGAGGGGGTACATAGACAATTCACTAGGCTGATTCCGGAGATGATGGGGTACCTTATGATGATAGATTGAGTAGACTGGGTCATTACTCGTTGGAGTTCAGAAGGATGAGGGGTGATCTTATAGAAACATTTAAAATAATGAAAGGGATAGACAAGATAGAGGCAGAGTGGTTGTTTCCACTGGTTGGGGAGACTAGAACTAGGGGGCACAGCCTCAAAATACGGGGGAGCCAAATTAAAACCGAGTTGAGAAGGAATTTCTTCTCCCAGAGGGTTGTGAATCTGTGGAATTCTCTGCCCAAGGAAGCAGTTGAGGCTAGCTCATTGAATGTATTCAAATCACAGATAGATAGATTTTTAACCAATAAGGGAATTAAGGGTTATGGGGAGCGGGCGGGTAAGCGGAGCTGAGTCCACAGCCAGATCAGCCGTGATCTTGTTGAATGGCGGAGCAGGCTCGAGGGGCTAGATGGCCTACTCCTGTTCCTAATTCTTATGTTCTTATGTTCTTATGGTGCTGAGCATCTCGAGTCTCAGCGCCGAGAGCATGCAGAAAACAAGCGCAGGCAGCGGAAGGAGCGTGCGGCAACCCAGACTCCCCACCCACCCCTTCCTCCAACCACTGTCTGTCCCACCTGTGACAAAGACTGTAATTCCCATATTGGACTGTTCAGTCACCTGAGAACTCACTTTTGGAGTGGAAGTAAGTCTTCCTCGATTTCGAGGGACTGCCTATGATGATGATGACTGAAGTGTCAGCCTAGATTTTGTGGAGTGGCTCTTAGAACCCACAACCTTCTGACTCGGAGGTGAGAGTGCTACCCACTGAGCCAAGCTGGACAGAAACAGCAGAAGGCATTGAGGGTCTTTGAATGTAGATCATGCAAAATCAAAATCAGACGGGTGGAGTGACAGACAAGTGAAAAAGACAGACACGCAGAGAGACGGCGATGAGGAAAGGGTGAGAGATACAGACTAAAGGTGGACATAGAACAAATTAGGCAGGTGGAGAATGAGGAGCCAGAACAAAATGGGAAAGGAGAGGAAAAATAAAGATGGACAGAGGCTTAATAAAGATGAGAAAGTAACAGAAATTATGATTGGTCCCGTTCTTGTACAAATGCATAAAGCACTTGGACCAAATTCCTTTATGCTCTAATAATGCAGGCATTGAACCGTTAGGGTCAATTTATACCCTTAAAACTACATTTATAATGGTGCTTTCTGCCCAGATTCCCTCTTCTCAGGTACCATCATCCTCCTTTTCAAAATAACCATCATCACGTCCTTCCTAAAAAAAAAATACTCTTGTGCCCTTTTCTTGCAAACTATCACCACATTTCCAACTTCCCTTTTCTTTTCAAAGTCCTGAAATGTGTTATCATCTCCCAATCCGTGCCTGTCATTCCCACAACTCAAAACGGCCCTGACCAAAGTCTCAAATGACGCTCTGACCGTGACCACAGTGCATTCTTCCTTCTTGTCCTGCTTTGCAGCCTTTTGCACACCATCTTCCTCCTACATCACTCCTCCGTTGCCCACACTGCCCTCCATTGCCCACACTGCCCTCCATTGCCCACACTGCCCTCCGTTGCCCACACTGCCCTCCATTGCCCACATTGCCCTCCATTGCCCACACTGCCCTCCATTGCCCACATTGCCCTCCGTTGCCCACACTGCCCTCCGTTGCCCACACTGCCCTCCATTGCCCACACTGCCCTCCGTTACTCACACTGCCCTCCGTTACTCACACTGCCCTCCGTTACTCACACTGCCTTATCTATCTAACTGAAGCCAGAGCATTTCCAGCTATGGCTTCTCTTCCTACCTCCACATAATTACCTCTGAAGTCCCCCAAAGGTTTATCCTTGGCTCCCTCCTTTACCTCATCTACACGCTGTCCCTTGTAAGAATTCGGCAAAAACATACTTTTAGACTTGAGTTTTGGACCTTGCTTGGACACATTTTCTGTTGCTGCAGAGGAGCAGAACAGCATGAAATGGGACAGGTCCAAAGATGTCCCACAGGAATACATATCAGGTGGGCAGGAATCAGATGGCTGATGGACAGGCCCTTTGTCATGCAATCAGTGAGAGATCAAGCAGATTGGTCGGTGCTCAGGACACAAAGGGAAGCTATTCGACCACACAGATTTGCTGGAGCCGTATCGAGGAAACAGCCAGTAACAAAGGAACAGGCCAAGGATTTTGTTCTTTCAGTTGCACTGCCTCAGGGGAAGAACAGTTGAACTTTTGGAGCGAGAAGAAGCATTTTGCAGGTATAAAGAGGCATTTTGTAGCTATCTCTCTCTCTCTCTCCCCTCTTCGATGCTTACTCGCTTCGTTCAATGCACAAGGACTGAGCACTCGGTCTGGGACGGAGAGAAGAAACACCAGAGAGCCTCGCTATTTCGACTGGGAAGCTGACCTTGAGACTGGATGTGAATACCACAGATTGGTATAGAACCAGAAGATACGCCTCATCGGGAGAAGCAGCGAGTAAGCCAGAGGGGTAATTGGTGAGCATTTATCCCAGCCCACACATCTTTAAGATCATGGCATAGTGTGAAAGGGTGTCATGTGTCCCAACCAAGCCTTTGGGGTTTTTGTGGGGAAGTTTTTGCACAGATCATAAGTGTACGCACATTCTGTTGCACAGATTCGGTGGTGCACTTTTGAATCTGAGCAGGGATGTTTTAGTCGTGGTTACTTCGTGTTAGGGGCCTGTTCAGATGGGCCAGGGTTGTGTGTTGTACTGTGCTTGTTTTACACCACCAGGGTGTGTTTTACTGGGTGCAGGTGTGTGCTTTAACCTGAATAAAAGCATTGTGATGGTTGAGACCGAAAGATTTGGCTATAACTCTGTATTTCTGTTCACCGCTATAATTCCGGTATCTAGAACTGTTGTAAGGGAGGGTGATTCAAAACCATCAAGGGCAAAACCACTTACACCCTTGGCAACATTATCTGCAGAAATGGGGTCAGCTTTCACATGTGCGCTGATGTCACCAAGTCCATCTCTGCGCCACCTCTCTTGACCACTCCATTGCCTCTGTGTCGTCAGACTGCTTGTCTGACATTCATTCGTGGATGAGCTGCAATTTCCTCCAGCTGAACACTGGTGAGAATAAAGCTATCATCTTGAGCCCCCACCACAAACTCTGTGGCCTTACAGTCGATACTGTTCCCCTCCCCAGCCATTGTCTCAGGCTCAACCAGATTGCTCATAACCTCGGTGTCCTATTCGACCCTGAGCTGACTTTCTCTCCATCACAAATACATACTTCTGCCTGTTTTACAGTGCCTGCTGCCGCTCCTACTGCTACTCATTTGCTACTGAACCCCTCACCCATCCCTTTGTCCCCTCCACATGCAACTATTCCAATATGCTCCTGGGTTACTTCTCATCCTTTGCCCTCCATATCCTATCACGTGCCAAGCCCCGTTCACCGCTCACCCATCATTCTGTGTTTGTTGACCGACACTGGCTCCAAGTCCTCCAACGCCTCCAATTTAAATTCTCATACTTATGTTTAATTCCCTTCATAGCCTCACCCCTCTCTACCTCTGTAACCTCCTCCAGCCCTACAACACCCTCCCCCCAAAATGCACTCCATTCACCTGCCTCTTGTGCATCCCCCCTCCCCCTCGCATCACCATTGGCGGACATCCTTGAGCTGCTTCAGCTCTACACTCTGGAATTCCCTCCCTTAACCCCTCCATCTCTCTCTCCTCTATTAAAAAAGACCCTCCTTAAACCTCACCTCTTGAACCAAGCTTTTGCTCACCCCTCGTAATATCATATTCGGGTCAGTTTCCATTTTTCTTTATGTTGCACATCTATGAATTGTCTTGGGATATTTGTTCCCATGTTAAAGCTGTGACCTTGGACAATATGGATCATTACCCATACCTTGGGAGCCTACCATCAGCGAGGACGGACATCGATGATGAAGTCATATACCACCTTCAGTGCGCCAGTGCAGCCAGCGGTCGCCAGGAAAAGAGTGTTTGAAGACCAGGATCTCAAACCCGGCACCAAGCTCATGGTCTACAGAGCAGTAGTGATACCTGCCCTACTATATGCTTCAGAGACATGAAAGCAGACACCTCAAAGCACTGAAGAAATACCACCAACACTGCCTCCGCAAAATCCTGAAAATTCATTGGCGGGATAGGAGCACCAATGTCAGCGTTCTCTCTCAGGCCAACATCCCCAGCTTCGAGGCATTGACCACACTCAATCAACTCCGATGGATGGGCCACATTGTCCGCATGCCCGAAACTCGACTCTCGAAACAAGCACTCTACTCAGAGCTACATCACGGCAGGCGAGTCCCAGGAGGGCAGAGAAAACACTTCAAGGACACCCTCAAAGCCTCCTTGAAAAAAATGTAGCATCCCCACTGACTCTTGGGAATCCCAGCCCCGAGACCACTCAAAGTGGAGAAGCTTCCGAGAAGGCATCAAACACTTCGGGTCCCTTCACCGGGAGCACGCAGAAGCCAAGTACAAACAGCGGAAGGCGCGTACGACAAATCAAGCACCCCACCCACCCGTCCCTCCAACCACTGTCTGCTCCACCTGTGAGAGAGACTGTAGATCCCGCATTGGTCTCATCAGTCACCTTAGAACACATTTCAGTGCGGAAGCAAGTCATCCTTGACTCCGAGGGGCTGCCTAAAAAGAAGAAAGCTGTGTAAAAATTGCAAGTTGTTGTTTCTGTTATGCCAGTGGCAAATTCGTAGACTGGGTCTGTGACTGCCAGCAGGATAGGGGCAGCATTTTGCAAAGGAAATTGCTCCTGGACTCCAACTTCACAATTGCCTGCCTCAAAGCAGCTTAGGAAAAAGAAAGCGAGAAAGAGAGAAAGAGTCAGACAGAGAGAGAGAGAGAAATAGAGAGGGAGACAGAAAGAGAGACAGAGTGAGAGAGAGTCAGACAGAGAGAGAGAGTCAGACACAGACATAATGTGACCGACAGGGCGAGAATATATATAAAATATATATAAATGGAGAGATGTAACTCAGCCAGATGAACTCTCTCAGGAGCCTTAAGTACAGACCCAACGTTGACCTCAATGTCAACCAGAGTGAAAAGAAGCATCACAAGGAAAAAATACAAATGAAACATTATTTAACTTTAAAAGCAAAGCCTTGTGAACTTTGATATTGACTTGGTGTTAATCAGTCTGATTAATCAGTCTGATTGTGGACATTTGTTTTAGGCCTGGAATTCACTCCCTAAACCTCTCTGCCTCCTACCTCTCTCATGCTTCAGAGCGATTATTAAAACCTACATCTTTGACCAAGCTTTTGGACACCTATCCTGATATCTCCTTATGTGGCTCGGCATCAAATATTGTTTGATAATGTCCTGTGAAGTGCCTTGGGACATTTTACTACGTAAAAGGTGCTATATAAATGCAAGTTGTTGTTATTGTTATTTTGATACAGAGGTGTGAGAAGATATGTTAACTATGCAGTGAAGAGTGTTTAAATGAGCTCGCACCTCTGTGAGGCTTGTTGCCTGAGAAAGGCCATTCCAACTGCAGAAAGTTCAAAACAGAAAAAGAAAACGCTGGAACAACAGCAATTGTGAAGATAAAAGGCATTTCAGGTAAAACAGAGAACTGTTGTTTTATTTGTGTCGCTTGTTCATTTCTCTTCCAGGAAAACCAGCCCTGAACATGTTCTATTCCTCTTGTTTAGATTTCCTAGTACTGATCAAGGATTATACCCCAAAACATTAACCTGTCCTTTCTCCTTACAGATTCTGTTGGATCTGTTGGGTATTTCCAGCTTATTCTGTTTTTGTTTTAAATTTGAAGCACGAAGCCATCTGTGCTTTGAGGGAGGTATTAGTGCTTATAGTATTGGCACTCACCCTGGGGCTAGGTGCATTTTATGGCATTTAATAGGAGTAGGTCTCCTCAAAATTGAAAAATGTAACTGTAAAGTCCTGACCCTGCAGTACAGACTTACACGAGGCACATGCTGAAGTCAAGGTCACTCAGGACCTGCACCTTTATTTCACAGCTCTCGAGTGCCACACTTGCCTGAGACCTGCCTTAAAATACCTGTGTGGAACAGGTATGCAGTGTCTCCTGCAAGTGCACCCCTGGTAGTAAAGTATGCTTGTGGTTACAGGTCATATCTACTTACAGTCATGTATAGCATGGTAAGATAGTTATATACAGTAGTGTGATATGTATGACATCACCCTCCCCCAAGGTCTTATTGCTTTATAGATTCAGTCTCTCAGGTGGTCTGCGCCCTCACGTGGAGCATCTTAGTTGTGGTTCAGTTGTTTGCCTTGGTGCCTGTTTTATTTTCGGTGTGATTGCTGGTATCTCGCCTGGGCTGTCTGTTTCATTCAGTATGATTGCTGGTATCTCGCCTGGGCTGTCTGTTGAGACTGCCCTTTCCTCAGGTTGTTCCCTCTGTCTGTCCACCAGGTGTGGTGTGAGTTCCACATTGTAGTCTGCCTCTGGTTCTGCAGTGTTGTTGGTGAATCTACTTTTTACTTGGTCGACATGCCTCCGGCAGGTTTGGCCATTGTCCATTTGTACCACCAGTAGCCTGATTCCTTCCTTGCCTGTTACTGTCCCTGCAAGCCATTTGGGACCCCTGCCATAGTTTAGCACAAACACTTTGTCCCCTATCTCATTCCACCTCCCCATCGAATTTCGGTCATGGTACTCACTTAGCTTCTGGCGCTTTGCCTCAACAATTTCATGCATGTCTGGGAGGATTAACGAGAGCCTAGTCTTTAAGGTCCATTTCATCAATAGTTGCGCGGGGGGAACCCCAGTCAACGAATGCAGACGAGATCTGTATGCCAGCAGCAGTCGTGACAGGTGGCTCTGCAGTGTGGGACCTTGGATTTTTAGCATGCCTTGTTTAACGATTTGCACTGCTCCCTCCGCCTGGCCATTGGAGGCCGGCTTGAACGGTGCCGCCTAAACGTGATTTATGCCAAGGTCAACTATAAAATCTTTAAATTCTGCGCTGGTGAAGCACGGACCATTATCACTGACCAGTATGTCAGGAATTCCGTGCATTGCAAATATGGTTCTAAGGCTCTCCACAGTGGTGGAGGTGGTGCTCGAATTTAAAATGGTGCACTCGATCCACTTTGAAAATGCATTGACCACTACGAGGAACATTTTGCCCATGAATGGGCCCGCATAGTCGACATGCACCCGCGACCACGGTTTGGTGGGCCAGGTCCAGGGGCTTAGGGGGGCCTCCCTGGGGGCATTACTGAGTTGGGCACAAATGGTGCACCTTCGGACGCAGAGCTCCAAGTCCGCGTCAATGCCAGGCCACCAGACGTGGGATCTGGCTATGGCCTTCATAAGGACGATCCCCAGGTGCTCGCGGTGGAGCTCCCGGACAAACGCCTCTCTGCCTCGCAAGGGCATAACTACTCGGCTGCCCCACATCAGGCAGTCTGCCTGTAGTGATAGTTCATGCATGCGTCTATGGAAAGGTTGGATCTCCTCGGGGCAGGCATCACGAGCCTCTGCCCAGTCACCAGTTAAAACACATCTTTTGACTAAAGTTAACGTGGGGTCACTGTTTGTCCAGGCTCTGATTTGGCGAGCCATCATGGGCGAACCTGTGGATTCAAAGGCATTGATTGCCATGACCATCTCACAGTCCTGTTCGTCGGACCCTTCCATGGTTGCCAATGGTAGCCTGCTAAGCGCGTCGGCACAGTTGTCTGTGCCTGGTCTGTGCCTTATTGTGTAGTCGTAAGACGCCAGCATGAGTGCCCACCGCTGAATGCGCGCCGAGGCGTTGGCGTTTATTGCCTTGCACTTGGATAGCAGGGACGTGAGGGGTTTGTGGTCAGTTTCTAACGAGAACTTGGCCCCGAAAAGGTATCGGTGCATCTTTTTGATACCATACACGCACGCGAGCGCCTCCTTCTCAACCATACCGTACCCGCGCTCCGCCCGCGAAAGTGACCTGGAGGCATGCACAATGGGTTGTAATTTACCTGCATCATAGACATGCTGTAAAACGCACCCGACCCCGTACGCTGACTCATAATGTGTAAGAACTAGCTTTTTACCTGGGTCAAAAAAGGCTAAAACACTGTTTGAACACAGAAGGTTGCGTGCCTTATTGAAGGCGCGTTCTTGGGCGTCCCCCAAAACCAATCGCACCCCTTTCTGAGTAGCACGTGGAGAGGCTCCAGCAGTGTGCTCAAGTTCTGCATAAAGTTCCCAAAGTAACTGAGTAGCCCGAGAAAGGCGCGCAGTTCCGAGACATTCCGGGGCCTGGGTGCCAGACGAATTGCTTCTGTTTTGGATTCTGTTGGGCGGATTCCATCAGCGGCAATCCTTCTGCACAAAAATTCAACCTCGGGTGCGAGAAACAGACACTTGGATTTCTTAACTCTGAGGCCGACCTGATCCAATCGACTTAGTACTTTCTCCAAATTGCGGAGATGGGAGTCGGTGTCCCTGCCCGTGATGAATATGTCATCTTGAAACACAACCGTCCCCGGGATAGACTTGAGCAGACTCTCCATGTTGTGCTGGAATATAGCAGCTGACGACCTGACGCTGAATGGGCATCGATTGTACATAAAAAGGCCTCGATGTGTGTTGATGGTGGTGAGTAGCTTAGACTCTTCGGTCAGTTCTTGCGTCATATACGCAGATGTGAGGTCTAATTTCGAGAAAAGTTTTCCTCCAGCCAATGTGGCAAATCGGTCCTCCACTCTGGGCAGCAGGTCCTGTAGGGAGACTCTGTTTATGGCAGACTTGTAATCCCCACAGATTCGTACGGATCCATCAGGCTTCATGACTGGGACGATGGGACTTGCCCAGTCGCTAAATTCCACGGATGAGATAATGCCTTCCCACAGAAGTCGGTCCAGTTCATGTTCAATCTTTTCCCTCATCTCATAAGGCACAGCTCTAGCCTTGTGATGGATCGGTCTGGCATCTTGTGTGATGTAGATTTTAACTTTAGCCCCTTTGAAGATGCCCACACCTGGCTGAAAGAGATGTTCAAAATGACTTAGAACTGTTGAGCAGGAGGTCCGTTCCTCTGACGACATGGTGTGAACATCATCCCATTTCCAATTTAGTTTTGCCAGCCAGCTTCTCCCCAACAGTGCTGGGAGATCTCCGGGGACAATCCACAGGGGAAGTCGGTTCACCGTCCCTTTGTGTGTGACTGAGAGCATGGCGCTGCCAAGGACTGGGCCGATTTCTTTGGTATAGGTCCTTAGTTTGGTGTCAATCCTTGTGGGTTTTGGTCTGTTGCTTTTGTGCGGCCACAGCTGTTCAAATTGTTGGACGCTCATAAGAGATTGACTAGCTCCCGTATCCAGTTTCATGTTGACGGGTATCCCGTTAAGTAGGACCCTCATCATTATTGGAGGCATCTTGTTGTAAGAACAGTGGACATTGATCATTTTGAACCGCTGTACCCCGGCGTCCCGGGCACTGTCCCCACCGTCTTCTGGTCCGCTTTCCGACCCTTCTGATTCTTATACCAGCCGAGCTGCTGTTTTTCTGCACATGCGAGCCAGATGCCCTGTGTAGTTGCAGTTTCTGCAAACAGCATGCTGAAATCAACACCCCCTTGTTGAGTGCCTTCCCCCACATCTCCAACACAGACCGCTTCCATTGTTTCCGAAGGATGAGCTGCGTCTGGCTGATCTCTTTTGAGCTTCTCTCAGTTCGTAATTGATTGCTCGCATTGTGGATTGATGAGGTGTGAACGGCCATTCATGTGGCCCTTGATAGCTTCTGGCGCCACTGCATGCTGTTGAAGGCCTGCTCTCCTGCCTTTGTCTGTGTGTGGGGGTAATGGCTCATTTCATGCTGTGAACCCCTTGTTCCGATGTTTCATTAGTTGTCGTACCCGCAGTATAGATCAACCTCGTTTCTTCTTCTCCTGCCAAGAATGTCTGTGCGACCAGTGCTGTTGCCTCTAGGGTCAAGTTCTTGGTCTCTATAAGCTTTCGGAATATGCCTGCGTGGCCTATTCCTTCAATAACAAAGTCTCTCGGTACTTCTCTCCTTAGTTCATCGGAGAACTCACATAAACTAGCCAGCCTCCGAAGTTCCGCCACAAAGTCGGGTATGCTCTGGTCCACACAGCGTCTGTAGTTGTAGAACCTGTGTCTGGCCATGTGTAGGCTGCTCGCTAGCTTCAGGTGGTCTCTCACCAGTGTGCTCAACTCCTCAAACAACTTGCTTGCTGGTTTCTCGGGTGCCAGCAGGTCCTTCATTAAGGCGTATGTTTTCGAGCCATAGCTGGTCAAGAGATGGGCTCTTCTCTTGTCTGCCTTATCGTCGCCCAACCAGTCTTTGGTTACAAAGCTTTGGTGGAGCCTTTCTATAAAGTCCTCCCAATTGTCTCCAGCATTGTATTTCTCATCTGAGCCGTTGGTAGCCATTCTGTGGATTCTGTGATCCCGTAACTTGTCGCCACTGTAAAGTCCTGACCCTGCAGTACAGACTTACATGAGGCACATGCTGAAGTCAAGGTCACTCAGGACCTGCACCTTTATTTCACAGCTCTCGAGTGCCACACTTGCCTGAGACCTGCCTTTACATACCTGCGTGGAACAGGTATGCAGTGTCTCCTGCAAGTGCACCCCTGGTGGTAAAGTATCTTTGTGGTTACAGGTCATATCTAGTTACAGTCATATATAGCATGGTAAGATACAGTTATATACAGTCGTGTGAGATACATGACAGTAACATTTTGCTACAAAAGTTTGTGCCAGTGCTAGTAATAAAAGTTATGGGAGTGCTGCTGTTGACCATTGTGATAGTGATGATTATGGCATATGACGACCATTGACACACGGCGACCAGTATGACACATGGCGACCATTGTGACACACAGCGACCATTGTGACACACAGCGACTATTGCGACCATTGTGACACATAGCAACCATTTTGACACATGCGACCACTGTGACACACTGCGACCTTTGTGACACATGTGACCATTGTAACACATGTGACCATTGTGAGACACGTGACCATTGTGACACGTGACCACTGTGATACATGTGACCATTGCGGCACATGACCATTGGAGTTCAGCGTCTGAATGTACACAGATGCAAGCATCATTTGCATTCTGTAGTTCGACGACAGATGATGGGACTGTCTTGGATCTAGCCTCAAGGCGACGAAGGTTGAACAGGATTCCACTGGTTCTATAGTTTAGTTCCACTCCAGTGGAAAAGCATGAGCATGGGCCTTACACTAAACATCCATAAGACAAACGTCCTCCACTAACCTGACCCCACCACACAGTACTGGCCCCCAGTCATTAAAATCCATGGGATAGCCTTGGACAGCATGAACCACTTTCCATACCTTCGGAGTCTACTATCAGCAAGGGCAGGCATCGACGACTAGTTCCAACACTGCCTCCAGCGCAGTCTTCGGTCGCCTGAGGAAGAGAGTGTTCGAAGATCAGGCCCTCAAATCTGGCACCAAGCTCATGGTCTACAGGGTTGTAGTGATAACCGCCCTCCTGTCAGGCTCAGAGACATGGACCATATACAGTAGACACCTCAAATCGCTGGAGAAATACCACCAACGATGTTTCCGCAAGATCCTGCAAATCCCCTGGGAAGATAGACGCACCAACGTCAGTGTTCTCGATCAGGCCAACATCCCCAGCATCGAAGCACTGACCACACTTGACCAGCTCCATTGGGTGGGCCACATTGTTTGCATGTCCGACACGTGACTCCCAAAACAAGCGTTCCACTGCGAACTCCTACACCGCAAGCGAGCCCTAGGTGGGCAGAGGAAACATTTCAAGGACACCCTCAAAACCTCCTTGAAAAAGTGCAACATCCCCACCGACACCTGGGAGCAAGCGCAGGCACGGAAGGAGCATGCAGCAAACCAGACTCCCCACTCACCCTTTCCTTCAACGACTGTCTGTCCCACCTGTTACAGGGACTGTAATTACCATATTGGACTGTACAGTCACCTGAGAACTCACTTTTAGAGTGGAAGCAAGTCTTCCTCGATTTCGAGGGACTGCCTATGATGATGATGATGTGACCATTGTGACACACGATGACCAATGTGACACACGATGACCATTGTGACACATGATGACCATTGTGTCACATGTGACCATTGTGACACACGGCAACCTTTGTGACACATGGCGACCATTGTAACACATGTGACCATTGTGAGACACGGTGACCATTGTGACACATGCGACCATTGTGATGCACAGCAACCAATGTGACAAACAGTAACCATTGTGACACACAGTGACCATTGTCACACATGGCGACCATTGTGACACATGATGATCATTGTGATACACAGCAACCAATGTGATACATGCGACCATTGTGACACATGTGACCATTGTGACACTCAGTGACCATTGGTGACACACGGCGACCATTGTGACACAGGGTGACCATTGTGACCATTGGGACACATTTATGTGTGAGGCACGAGTAATTTTGGGAGTGAAGAATAGTACATATTTAAATGATCAGAATAACATAATGTGAACTTACTGTCAGGAGGAAGTTATAGCATGAAGACAAGCATTAGGCTTGTAAGTTCATTAATACCCACAAAACTGAAATTTGAAATGCAAACAAACCATTTTCTAAGGTTCACACTAATCATTATATATAACCAGGAAACTCTTTCACTGCACTGATGGGAGATTGGATGCAGGACTGAACCAAACCAATAATAAATGTACAGCAATGTCTGTTGGATTTAGTGCTCTATTTGCACTGGGTGACGAGGAAGAGCAAGAGAGGTCTGCCTGTGGTGCACATTGCGTGTGGTGAGGTGCCGACACTTTGTCTTGCACCAGGTCTATAATGCCCCAAGTATCCCTATCTGGATATGACTTTGGAACAGTGCCTTAAGAAGCTGTGGCTAAATAGAAAGGTGCAACAGAGCCTCAATAAAGACCTTGACACCATCAACTATCCATATAATGGCTGCCAAAGTCACCTTAGCTCTCAAAATCAATGTATCCTTCTAAGTAAGCACTGATGATATCTGCAGAAGCATCTAGGTTGATGTCCACAGAAGTATCAAGGAGGTCATAGATAACTTATTCAGCAGGGTCAACACTTTTGTCACCTTTGCTACTGAGCACCATGATTGCTCAGCACAATTCTACAATTCTGTTGGCTTTGCAAAAGTCTAGGGTGTCATTGATTGCAGACGTGGTGCCAATCAGACCCCATGTACAATGCTTTGCTCTGCATGAACTGCAAGGGCTTTCATTCCATCAATGTGCAGTTGGTTCGAGACTATCAGTATTGAATATTTACTCATGAACTTCAATTATGACTTTATTTTAGTCAATTACCCATGCCATTATTTGAAGTGGAAGAAAGAGTGGAGGGAAGGGTTCAGAAAGAACAAGAGCACTCCTTTCAGCCAAGGCACCCATGAGACGCAGAGCATAGATACAACTCGTGTCATAATGAGTACTAAGCATTCTGTTGAGATCTTGAAGCATCACTTCAAAAGAAACATAAAAAATAGGAGCAGGAGTAGACCATTTGACCCCTCGAGCCTGCTCCGCCATTTAATATGATCATGGCTGATTTGATCATGGACTCAGCTCCACTCCTGCCCGCTCCCCATAACCCTTTAATTCCTATCTGTCTATCTCTGCCTTAAATATATTCAATGACCCAGCCTCCACAGCTCTCTTGGGCAGTGAATTCCACAGAGTTAAAACCTTTTGAGAGAAGAAATTCCTTATCTCAGTTTTAAATGGGCAGCCCCTTATTCTGAGACTATGCCCCCTAGTTTTAGTTTCCCCTATGAGTGGAAATATCCTCTCTGCATCCATCTTGTCGAGCCCCCTCATTATCTTATATGTTTCGATAAGATCACCTCTCATTCTTCTGAACTCCAATGAGTTTAGGCCCAACCTACTCAACCTATCTTCATAAGTCAACCCCCTCATCTCCGGAATAGTGAACCTTCTCTGAACTGCCTCCAATGCAAGTATATCCTTCCTTAGATTATGGAGACCAGAACTGTACACAGTACTCCAGGTGTGGCCTCACCAATACCCTGTACAGTTGAAGCAAGTCTTCTCTGCTTTTATACTCTATTCCCCTTGAAATAAAGGCCAATATTCCATTTGCCTTCCTGATTACTTGCTGTACCTGCATACTGACTTTTTGTGTTTCATGCACAAGGACCCCCAGGTCCCTCTGTACTGCAGCTCTTTGCATTTTTCTCCATTTAAATTATAATTTGCTTTTCTATTTTTTCTGCCAAAGTGGATAACATCACATTTTCCCACATTGTACTCCATCTACCAAATTTTTGCCCACTGACTTAGCCTGTCTATATCCCTTTGCAGGTTTTTTGTTTCTTTCTCACAATTTGCTCTCCCACCCACCTTTATATTATCAGCAAACCTGGCTACATTACACTCTAAGTCACTAATATAGTTGAGGCCCCAGCACCGATCCCTGTGGCACCCCACTAGTCACTGTTTGCTTCAGATGTCTAGACCAGGTGGTGCCCTGCAGCACATCCTAGTAGAGTCTCAAGAATAACCATCATTTGCTGCTGACTGCAAAGTTTAGCTCCATAAAGGGGCATCACCATGGTAGAAGAGCAAAATCCTGAAGATGTGGCAGAGCAAGGCGATGAAGGTGAGCATGAGGAATTAGGAGAGCAGCAAGGTAGGCTGGTGCAGCAGGCATTAAACGTCGCTACCTTCCAATAACTGGCAGAGTAGCCCCTTTTCATCAACTTCCAATCCATGTTCAAACTAACTTGTCCTATAATATCCGACACGTTTTCTCAAATACCATCTCTTTGCAATTAATAAATACACAACATTGTACAAATCGAGTGCAGAGTATTGATTCCAATCCTCGGGGGTGAAATTACCCTTGTGCCCCTATTGGGGGCAGTAATCTTCTGGGGCCGGAACTTTTAGCCCGCTACAGAATTGCCCTTAGCGCCCCTCAAAGGAAGCAGAGGGCAATCTTGCGTGCTCCACTTCCTTTGGAGGCGGTAACTGGGGCGCTACTGGGGTGCTGAAGGAGGCGCTACACAGATGCTCCGTGTCGGGCTGACATGCTTCATGCCCATCCCCTTCGATTAAAGGGGAGGGCTGCTGCGCACTCTGTGAGGCCTCCACTGGGCTACCAGGGCAGTGAGCGACTGGGCCAGCAGCTGGGCATCCAAGACGGAGTGCCGGGCTGCACGATAGCGGCCTGGACCACACCAGGGCCACCCTTGTTGAGCTGACCCAAGAGTCGGCCGACAAAAAATGATGGCAGTCCGGGGCGCTATAAAAATGGGAAATTTCGCTTCCCTTATGTGTTCTGTGAATGTTGTCAGTGTAATTTTCCACAGTGCTTCTCCTCTGTGTTTGTACTTTATTTGTGGTGTGTGACCTACCGCTCTACTGCTCCTGTAATGGAAGGAGTAAGTGTGCTACCTGACAGTACTCAGCCTCCTTGCTGGCCCTTCATCTCAATCAGGCACGTCAGATGTTGTTTTGTTGCCTAGTCTGGCTTGTCGCAGGCGCATCTATTGCCAGATGCAGGAATGCTGATTGGCCCAAATATGGCCGCGTCTTCAGAGCCAAAAGCTTCATCCTTGACTCCTGCAGCCTTGCATCTCCCGCTGGGACTCTTGCAACCTGCCCACTGGTCAGCTATGGGGGATCTGTAAATCCTTCACTCAAAGATTGTCTGTATCTGATCTGGACAAGAGAGCATCTTTAAGATTTCAACCCAAGGCCTGTAGAGTGACATTGAGAGCATTCATGAGAGATGTTACCTCTGGGCCGATGACCTACCTCACATAGGCCTCCACTTTGCATGCTGTAGCATGCAGACAACAATTGAATAAATACTCCTCCACATTCCTTCCAAGGCCATTTACAGACACAGTGATTCCAAGGATGCAGTCAGCAATCTCTGTCAGTAAGCAAGCTAAATGAGGTGTGAATCCTTAGATGTTGCAACTGAGACAGGCACCATACTGGACCTCTGGCCAGAAGATGCTTGACATTCAGCAGCCAATATCACTTGCTCCTTCTCACTTACGTACTATGACTCACGAATCGTCCTTGTCAACCTTGTCATCTTCATTCTCCAGCTGTGCTGGTGATTGGCAGTAGTGGTGGCCCGAGTTATGGGTTATGGTGGAGGTGTTGGATTGACGGGAAATGGGCTGTGCCATCACTATTCCTCCATTCCTGTGAAAATGTCAAAATGCTACCTGAATATTCACTACTTTCACTACATGATACTCGCCGATGGTACTCAGGGTCAGTGTGTGTCTGGGTGACTATCGCTCAGTAGGACAACATGAACATTATGGTATTGACTATGAATTTGGGGAAAGTTTCTGGTTTGTTGAGCCCCCACTATTCCTTCATTGCTCTCCTTCTCAATAATGTCTCGGCTGGGCTCCTTGAATGGGTTCAGGACTTGAGCTGTTTGGGATCCCACTAGCATTTTAAAAAATTCATTCTTAGGATGTGGGCATCGCTGGCAAGGCCAGCATTTATTGCCCATCATTAATTGCCCTGCTGGGCCATTTCAGAGGGCTGTTAAGGGTCAGCCACATTGCTATAGATCTGGAGTCACATATAGACCGGGTAAGGACGGCAGATTTCCTTCCCTAAAGGACATTAGTGAACCAGATTTCCTTCCCTAAAGGACATTAGTGAACCAGATGTTTTTTTATGACAATCCGATAGTTTCATGGTCACCATTTCTGATAGTAGCCTTTATTGCAGATTTATTTAATTGGATTTAAATTCCCCAGCTGCCGTGGTGGGATTTAAACTCTTGTCTCCAGATCACTAGTCCAGGCCTCTGGATTATTAGAGCAGTAACATTGCCACTATACTACCGTACCCGTAGCACGAGCCACCACATTCTGTAGACAGAAATCTAGTACTGGGAGACTAACAGTACATAGACCACTCGACTGTGTCATTCAGCTACTGTGTGGTTGTGTCATTCTCGTATATAAATATCCCTGCTACAAATGCTCGCTTTCCTTTGTATCATTCTTACATTGTGAGGAAAATTGGCTCCATTTGCTGCACCAGCCTTGCATGCATTATTCTAGCAGTTGAAATGGCAGCTTTACACTGCTTAAAGTTCTGGCTGTGGTCATTGATGCTTCAACCTCATTGGAGGTCCTGTTGTGTGTTTATTGTAATACCTGCTATATGCCAATGGTAAGATCATATGTTCGTAAGTACACTTACTTACACTGGGAAAGCAATGTTTGGTTAACCCTTTCTTTGCACTAGAACACCCTATAGTGACTGTCATGCATTGTGGTACTAGTATAGGCAGTCCCTTGTATTGAGGATGACCCGCTTCCACACCAAAAAGCGATGAGTTCACAGCTGTTTTAATGAAGGACCTCACATTCTAGGCCCCGAACTACATACTGAAGGGTGGGCGATGACTGTGCATGGATTCTTTTAAAGTGGGATGGCCATTGCACACCAGCCACCACACGGGCTTGACAGAGCTAGGTCTTGATCCAGTGGCAAGGGTTAACTAAGACGACTGGAGACCAAGCTCTGCCGCACGCATGCTCCTACTATCCACAGATCGCAGTGTGGGCTAGCCCGTGCTGCCCCTGGGCCTTTGGCTCTCCTGGGCCCTGAACCCTCGCCTCTCCTGGGCCCCGATCATGACACTCCTCGGCCCTGATCTCTCACTGCTCCTCTGCCCCGATCAAAGATGGAGCAGTCAGAAACAGGACATCAATTAGTCTCCTCTTATCTTGGAGAGATCAAATATCGACACTGTTATTTGAAATATCAAAATATTAAACTCCAGCCTAGATGAAGGGTTATTAACATCAGCAGAAACAAATGACAACTAACAGAGTGAATCAGTAGGATGTGAATAAGAGTGGCAATAACAGCAGAATCCAAACCCTGCAATCACTTGTGAACTCGCTGGTGTGTCAGCAGGTTGGATGACTGAGTGAATCCCTTCCCACACATAGAGCAGGTGAACGGCCTCTCCCCAGTGTGAACTCGCTGATGTCTCAGCAAGTTGGATGACCAAGTGAATCCCTTCCCACATAGAGCAGGTGAATGGTCTCTCCCCAGTGTGAACTCGCTGGTGTCTCAGCAAGTTGGATGACCAAGTGAATCCCTTCCCACACATAGAGCAGGTGAATGGCCTCTCCCCAGTGTGAACTCGATGGTGTCTCAGCAAGTTGGATGACCAAGTGAATCCCTTCCCACACATAGAGCAGGTGAATGGCCTCTCCCCAGTGTGAACTCGCTGGTGTCTCAGCAAGTTGGATGACCAAGTGAATCCCTTCCCACACATAGAGCAGGTGAATGGCCTCTCCCCAGTGTGAACTCGCTGGTGTCTCAGCAAGTTGGATGACAAAGTGAATCCCTTCCCACATAGAGCAGGTGAATGGTCTCTCCCCAGTGTGAACTCGCTGGTGTCTCAGCAAGTTGGATGACCAAATTAATCCCTTTCCACACATAGAGCAGGTAAACGGCCTCTCCCCAGTGTGAACTCGCTGGTGTACCAGCAGGTCGGATGAGGTACCCCCAGTGTGGTACACGAGCATTGTGGCACACATAGTGAAAAATATGATATATGGTGAACATTCTGAGACAAAGTAACCATATAACACGGTGATCATAGTGTTGTAAATCACTGTTAGTGCTGCAGTGCACAGCACCATGAAATGCTCATGCTGCAGCCAGGGGCTGTAAAGAAAGTGATATCTCTCTTATCATCCCTGTTCCATAGAATCATTGAATGGTTACAGCACAGAAGGAGGCCATTCGGCCCGTCGAGCCCATGCCGGGTCTCTGCAAGAGCACTTCAGCTAGTCCCACATCCCGCCAAATTTTTCCCTCCATTTAATTCTCAGGACTCTGCTTTTTTCTTTACAGGCTTTTGCTTTTCAATACAAGTCAGATAAAACAGGATTTAATTTCCCTCCAATTGATTGATTATTTACCAGCTAATTCTTGATGAGCAGGATCCGGGGCATTTGAGTTAATTACAGAAAATTTCAGCTACGCAGCAGTCACAATATATATCACCGAGGAAGAGCCTCACTTAAGAGTGACATCATAAGGAGAATTAAACACAGGAGCTGACAGTGCAAAAGTTATTTCTGGTCATCCAGATGCCTATTTACAAGTAAGCCAAGCTACTGAGAGACCACACATGCTTTTGTTTGTCCAATATCGAGTGTGCCCTCTCCTCCAGGTAGGGACACACACCACTGACCTATGTCCAGAAAGCTTAAACGCAGCTTGGCAGATACCAGCAGTTAGAGACAAGTGTGTTTCTCAGGATTTCTGACTAATTGTCCATGATAGAATTTTGGTGTAATTTACGTGAAAAATGCTACAGTTGAGTTAAACTTCGCCCTCAATGAATAACTTCACAGGTCAGCAGAGCTGGGCACAATGGGCCCAAGTTTCGGCCTCAGTTGCTCCTGATTTTTTGGAGCAACTGGTGTAGAACGGAGTATCTTAGAAATTTAAATTCTCGGCATTTAGTTTGCTCCAGTTCTAGTCAGTTAGAACAGTTTCACTTTGGAACAGAATTTTTTTTTCAAAAGGGGACATGTCCGGCCACTTACGCCTGTTTTCAAAGTTTCGGCAGTGAAAACTTACTCCAAACTAACTTAGAATGGAGTAAGTGAAGATTTTTGTATGCTCGAAAAAACCTTGTTGACACTTTAGAAAATCAGGCGTAGGTTACAAATCAGGCGTAGGGAATGGGTGGGGGTTTAAAGGGAAGTTTACAAACATTAAACACTTGTTTTATAAATAAAGAGCCATCATTAATAATAAGTGATAAAAACATCAATAAATTAACCAATAAATCAATCAAAAAAAATTAATAAGAAATAATTTTTTTTTTAAATCAATAAATAAAACATTTTCTACTTACCGAGTGCAGCACCGGGAGCCCTCCAACAGCGTGCTGGGATGCCCCCCCCCCCAGTGTGTCTTTGTCAGTATCTCTGTCTCTCTGTCTGTCAGTGTCTGTGTTTCTGACAGCGAGGGGAGGGGGAGGAGGGGGGTAGAGGGGGAGGGAGGGAAGGGGGAGGAATGGGGGAGAAGGGGGAGGGAAGGGGGAGGAGGGGGATGGGGGGAGAGAAGGGGGGAGAGGAGAAGGGGAAAGGGGGGGAGAGGAGAAGGGGAAAGGGGGGATGAGAGGAGAAGGGGAAAGAGAAGGGGAGGAGAAGGGGAAGGAGAGGGGGGAAAGGAAAGGAGAAGGGGGGAAAGGAGAAGGGGGGGAAAGAAGAAGGGGGGGGAAAGGAGAAGGGGGAGGGAGGCTGAACGGATCGGGCCCGGCCGGGCCCAAGATTTCGGGCAAGGCCCGTCCCCAGCACCAGATTTACAAGTAGGTGGCGTTGGGTCGGGTCGGGTCCGGGGTCCGGGGTCGGGAGCGCGGGGAGCGCGGGTCGGGGTCGGGAGCGCGGGTCGGTTAGGGGAGGCGGAGGGAGGTCGGGTCGGGTCGGGTCTGGTTCGGGGGCGGGGGCGGGGGCGGTCGGGAGCACGGGTCGGGTCGGGGGGGGAAGAGGGAGGTCGGGTTGGTTCGGGTAGGGGTGGGGGGGAGGTAGGGAGCGCGGATCGGGTCGGTTCGGTTCGGTTCGGGTCGGGGGGGGGGGAGGGGCAGAGGGAGGTCGGGTCGGTTCGTGTCGGGGGCGGGGGGAGGGAGGTCAGGTTGGGTCCGGTCCGGTCCGGGTGGGGGGAGGGGCCGGGAGCGCGGGTCGGGTCGGGGGGGTGGTGGGAGGGAGGTCGGTTCGGGTCTGGGGGAGGGAGGGAGGGAGAGGGAGGTCAGGTCGGGTGGGGGGGAGGGACCGCGGGTCGTGTCCAGTCTGGGAGGTCGGGTCGGGTCCGGTCCGGGGACGGGGGGACGGGGGGGAACCGGGGGCGGGGAAGTGGGAGTCGGGTCGGGGTCGGGTCCGGTCCGGGGGCAGGGGGGGGTGGGAAGCGGGAGTCGAGTCAGGTCGGGAGGAAGCAGGAGCTGGGCGTGGGCGGCAGCCTTATGCACGCAGCCCCAGTGAGGCCATTCGGCCAGGGCTAGGGGCTGTGTGCTTTGGGCCCCTCCCACACAGTTTTGGGCTCCTGGAGTTACTGCACATGCGTGCCCACTGTAGCACGCATGTGCAGAGGTCCCGGCACTGTTTTCAGCGCAGGGACCTAGCTCCGCCCCCCACAGCTCGTGCTGCGCCGCGCCAGCCTCCAGAGAACCAGCAGGGAGCCGGAGAATAGGTACGTTTTTTTTAGGCGCACTTTGTGGCGTGAAAAACGGGCGTCCAGGTCGGGGCTGCGCCGTTCTAGGCGCGGCCCGAAACTTGGCCCCAATGAGTGGAATTTAAATGGTGTGTCTAAACCAGCGTGATGCAGGCAATTAAAGTTAGCTCGGACATTTCAGTCACCGTTCACACCTATTCTGGCTGAGATAACTTAATTTATTTGAACTCAGAGTCATCTGGTGAGATTCTGGTTCCTGGACTCAGAAGGCAAAAATGGAGAGAAAAACCCATGTTCAGGGTCAATCAGGTCAAACAAAGGTTACGAGAAGCGAGCCCGTGGTCTAAACAGGGAATTAAGATAGAACAGATCAGTTCCACAAGCAGGAAGCTGACCTGAAAGGAAGTTAAACAAAAGGTGAAGAATCCTTGCCCTGCTGAGGATAGCATTAAAATTGGTGGGGTCTCATTGTGCTGTGGGCTGACATGCAGGATATTAGATTGTCAGCATGTTCCTGCTGGATACCCACTGGCCATTAAAATCCAGGCCTATGTCTGGCCCTTGTGACAGCCATCTCCAATTTTGCATGCACCTAACATCCATATTCAAGGTGGAGGTACTCATCATCATAGGCAGTCCCTTGGAATCGAGGAAGACTTGCTTC
The DNA here is from genome assembly GCF_044704955.1 of Pristiophorus japonicus. Classification (NCBI taxonomy): domain Eukaryota; kingdom Metazoa; phylum Chordata; class Chondrichthyes; family Pristiophoridae; genus Pristiophorus; species Pristiophorus japonicus. The sequence goes on along the minus strand of NC_091992.1, from coordinate 47,055,245 downwards.
CACTTTAAACGTGAGTTCTCAGGTGAATGTACAGTCCAATACGGGAATTACAGTCTTTGTCACAGTTGGGACAGACAGTCGTTGAAGGAAAGGGTGGGTGGGGAGTTTGGTTTGTCGCACGCTCCTTCCGCTGTCTGCGCTTGCTTTCTGCATGCTCTCGGCAACGTGGGCCAAGGTGCTCAGTGCCCTCCTGGATGCTTTCCTTCACTTTGGGCGGTCTTTGGCCAGGAACTTCCAGGTGCCGGTGGGGATGTTACACTTTATCATGGAGGCTTTGAGGGTGTCCTTGAAACGTTTCCTCTGCCCACCTGGGGATCACTTGCCATGTGGAGTTTTGAGTAGAGTGCTTGCTTAGGGAGTCTTGTGTCGGGCATGCGGACAATGTGGCCCGCCCAGCGGAGCTGGTCGAGCATGGTCAATGCTTCGATGCTGGGGATGTTGGCCTGAGCGAGGACACTGATGTTGGTGCGTCTATCCTTCCAGTGGATTAGCAAGATCTTGCGGAGGCAGCGTTGGTGGTACTTCTCCAATGATTTGTATATGGTCCACGTCTCTGACCCATATAGGAGGACGGGTATCATTACTCCCTGTAGACCTTCAGCTTGATGCCAGATTTGAGGTCCTGGTCTTCAAATACTCTCTTCCTCAGGCGACCGAAGGCTGTGTGGCACACTGGAGGCGATGTTGGACCTCATCATCGATGTCTGCCCTTGCTGATAGTAGGTCCCCGAGGTATGGAAAATGGTCCACGTTGTCCAAGGCTGCGCCGTGGATTTTGATGACCGGGGTGCAGTGCTGTGTGACGGGGTCAGGTTGGTGGAGGACCTTACAGATGTTTAGCGTAAGGCCCATGCTTTCGTACACCTTGGTGAAGATGTTGACGATGGCTTAGAGTTCAGCCTCTGAATGTGCGCAGGCGCAAACATCGTCCGCGTACTGTAGTTCGACGAGAGGATGGGAGGGTCATGGATCTGGCCTGGAGATGGCGAAGGTTGAACAGGTTCCTATTGGTTCTATAGTTTAGTTCCACTCCAGCGGGGAGCTTCTTGAAAGTGAAATGGAGCATTGCAGCAAGATCGATAAAAGCTTGGTGCGATGACGCAGCCTTGCTTGACCCCGTTCCCGGATGTGGATTGGGTCTGTGGTGAATCCATTGGTCAGAATCACGGCTTGCATGTCATCGTGGAGCAGGCGGAGGATGGTGACAAACTTTTGGGGGCAGCCGAAACGGAGGACGCTCCATAGTCCCTCACAGTTGACAGTGTCAAAGGCCTTTTTGAGGTCAAAGAAGACCATGTACAAAGGTTGGTGCTGTTCCCTGCATTACCCTTGCAGTTGTTGCACGGTGAAGATCATGTTCGCTGCACACCTCAGTGGACGGAATCAGCATTGTGACTCTAGGAGGAGCTCTTCAGCCACGGGGAGAAGATGATTGAGGAGGATTCTTGCGATGACTTTCCCAGTGGCCGACAGCAGGGATGTTGCTGTAGGCGGACTTGTCCCCTTTTTTGAAGATGGTCACAATTACAGCATCTCTGAGATCACCCGGCATGCTCACCTCCTTCTAGATAAGAGAGATGAGGTCATGCATATGTGCCATTAGTGCTTCCCCGCCATACTTTAGTGCCTCGGCGGGGATTCCATCTGCTCCTGAGGCCTTGTCGTGATTGCCTTTTCTACCTCATGCAAGGCTGGGGTTTTGCTGAGATGGTGGCAGGTAGCATGCTGCGGGATGGAGTCGAGGACCCTCGCGTCAAAGGCAGAGTCCCAGTTAAGAAGATCTTTGTCATGCTGCTTCCAGCAGGCCCTGGCTGCCTCGGTGTCCTTGATGAGTGCCTCTCCATTCTTGGTCAGCAGTGGGGTGGAGCCTTGGGTGTTTGGGCCGTAGGTGGACTTGACTGCGCTGAAGAAACCTCGCACGTTGTGGTTGTCGGCCAACTGCTGGATCTCCTGTGCTTTCTCCACCTACCATCTATTCCTTAGGTTTCAGGTTTCCTACCTCTGAACTCTGTCCTCCTAATCCGGTGGCGTCCTTCGGAGTCCCTTTGGCCAGTTCAATGCCGGCCCCGGAGTCTCTTCAGCCAACTCAGAGCCGGCCTTGGCGGCAACCCTGGAGCCCCTTCGGCCGGCAACCCAAACTGCGGAGGCGAAAGCATCTGGAGGAGCAGCAGCAATGCCACTGTCGGGCACGTGGTGCGGGTAATGGCGGCGGCCACTCTGACCTCTCCCATGACCCTTCGAGAAGCTAAAATGGAGCAGGACCCCAGCGTCCCTCATCGCACCTCGGATCTCCCACCACCTCTCCTGAAGGTGCTGACCAGTGCCGAGCTTATGGCTCACACCCCACCGTAGACAATTGGGTCCATACAGTAGAGCCTAGGCTCAGTCGTTTTGGACCCCCTTGCCACTGGACCAAGACCTTTCTCTGCTAAGCCCGTGTGGTAGCCGATGTGCAACGGCCACTCCACGTTAAAAAGCTCACGCACAGACATCATCCACCCTTCAAAATGAAGCTCGGGACCTGGAATGTCAGGACCCTCATGGACAACCCCAACAGTGACAGACCGGAACACCACACCGCCATCGTTGCCTGGGAGCTCAGACACGGGAAGGCCAGCTCAAACAACAAAGTGGAGGTTACACCTTCTTCTGGAATGGCAAACCAGAGACTGCTGGCAGCGCAAGGAAATTCCAGCAAGTTTATTAAAACAGTTCAGATAATCAAAGCCCCTAATATTACAGCAATAAAACCTACTCATTTCTGGGGTAACTTTGTGATGATTGTGCTAGACTTGCACTACTAAAGCATTCTCTCTTAAATAAAAAGAAAATATTTTTGAAACACCTGCCAATCTCCACACAATATATCGCCTGATCCCCAAGGTTAGCTGTGGGCACCTAACGCACTTGCACTGCATTGCTCAGGAAGCCGTTTTCGGCTGAGATTTAACCCATTCAAAATTAATTCCACTTTCCATTTCTATCTTGTGCACCAATCGCAGCAGCACTGGCACGGCAGGTGAGAGGTTGTGATCCTGCCATATCTTAAAGCTGTTCACAAACGCACCTCCCCTTAACATCCCTGCATCACAGAACACGGTGTCAGGCCCGCTGACAGGCCGATTTCACTGCCATTCCCAGGCTGTGTGAAAGCGACCTGATTTAGTTTTCTTCAGACTCTTTCCTTGAGGCCTCACAAACCCTTCAGCACTTCAACCGTGGCTCAGCGGTAACTCTCTTGCCTCAGAGTCAGGAGCCTGTCGATTCAAGTCTCAGAGCCTTGAGCACATACTCCAGGCTGCTGTGAAATACTGAGGGAGCGCTGCTTAAGGATGAGACCCTCATGGTTAAACCAAGTCCCTCACGGCTTTCTTGGGTAGACTTAATTGATCCCACAGCATTATCTCGAAGCAGAGCAGGGGAGTTATCCCCGGTTTCCTGGTCAATATTTATCCCTCAACCAACATCACTAAAGCAGATGATCTTGTCATTATCACATTGCTGATGGTGGGTGCTTGCTGTACACAAATTAGCTGCCATGTTTCCTACATTACATCGCTGATTACACTTCAAAAAGTACTTCATTGGCTGGAAAGCACTTTGGGACATCTCGAGGTGGTGAAAAGCACTATATAAATGCAAGTTATTTCTTTCTTTCTTTGCCATAAGGATAATAATAGAATGTGCTGGACTCTAGTTGTCCAGTTGGTTAGTATTGCCTGCTGCATTACTGAGGCGATCGGGTGAGAAAGGCCCATGTTTCAATCTCTGCTCTGAACGGTCAGCTGATAGTAGTGAAGCTAAGATTGGATTCAGTGCCCCTGAGCCAGAGAGGATATAAATCAGCAAAGGTTCTTACAATTCTTCCACCTCCAGTACCCCCACCTTGTCGGCCAACTGCTGGATCTCCCTTGCTTTCTCCACCCACCATCTATTCTTTAGGTCACAGGTTTTTTGTTGGACCTCAGCCTTCAGCCGCCTGTAGAGCTGCTTTGCTGCTCCCGAATTGGGTTGCTGCTTTAGGTTCAGAAATGCCCTGCGCTTGCAGCTTATTAGCTCCTGGATCTCCTGGTCGTTCTCATCAAACCAGTCCTGGTTGAGTGACCGAGTGTCTCTTCACAGGTGCTGGTTATGGAGGCCTTGAGGGCAAACTAGGCACTGTGCGTCTCGGCGTGATCAAGGGTTGCCAGGTTGGCAGTGAGGCGGTGACGGTATGGAGCTTTCTTAACTGGGTCTTTGAGTGCCCCAGCGCTGATTTTTCTGCAACATTGTTTCTGTTGTCGTCACTGCTTTGGGACTATATTGATGTTGATGACGGAGCGGATTAGGCGGTGGTCCGTCCAGCAGTCGTCAGCTCCTGTCATGGTGCGGGTGATGCGCACGTCCTTGCGGTCCCTCGCTCAGACGATGAAATAGTCGAGCAGATTCCAGTGCTTGAAGCGAGGGTGTTGCCACAATGCCTTGTACTTGTCCCTCTGACGGAACAAGGTGTTGGTGAAGATAAGGTCATGTTCAAGGCATTTTGTCAGGAGCAGGGTATCGCTGGAGTTGGTTTTCCCAACCCCCTCTCTGCCAATCACACCTTCCCAGAGATCTGTGTCCTTACCGAGTCTGGTGTTGAAGTTGCATAGGAGGATCAGTTTGTCATCCGTAGGGATGCAGGACAGGGAATGTTCGAGGCTGGAGTAGAATTCCTCTTTGGTCTCATCCGTTGGGGCGTACGCACTGATGACTGTGACGCACTGGTTCTGGGCTAGGGTGAGTCAGAGAGTCATGAAATGTTCGCTTATTCCGCAGGGGGAGTCTCTGAACCAGCCCACCAGCTTATTCTTGATGGCGAAGCCTACCCCATGAAGTACTTTTTGAAGTATAATCAGCGATGTAATGTAGGAAACATGGCAGCTAATTTGTGTACAGCAAGCACCCACCATCAGCAATGTGATAATGACAAGATCATCTGCTTTAGTGATGTTGGTTGAGGGATAAATATTGACCAGGAAACCGGGGATAACTCCCCTGCTCTGCTTCGAGATAATGCTGTGGGATCAATTAAGTCTACCCAAGAAAGCCGTGAGGGACTTGGTTTAACCATGAGGGTCTCATCCTTAAGCAGCGCTCCCTCAGTATTTCACAGCAGCCTGGAGTATGTGCTCAAGGCTCTGAGACTTGAATCGACAGGCTCCTGACTCTGAGGCAAGAGAGTTACCGCTGAGCCACGGTTGAAGTGCTGAAGGGTTTGTGAGGCCTCAAGGAAAGAGTCTGAAGAAAACTAAATCAGGTCGCTTTCACACAGCCTGGGAATGGCAGTGAAATCGGCCTGTCAGCGGGCCTGACACCGTGTTCTGTGATGCAGGGATGTTAAGGGGAGGTGCGTTTGTGAACAGCTTTAAGATATGGCAGGATCACAACCTCTCACCTGCCGTGCCAGTGCTGCTGCGATTGGTGCACAAGATAGAAATGGAAAGTGGAATTAATTTTGAATGGGTTAAATCTCAGCCGAAAACGGCTTCCTGAGCAATGCAGTGCAAGTGCGTTAGGTGCCCACAGCTAACCTTGGGGATCAGGCGATATATTGTGTGGAGATTGGCAGGTGTTTCAAAAATATTTTCTTTTTATTTAAGAGAGAATGCTTTAGTAGTGCAAGTCTAGCACAATCATCACAAAGTTACCCCAGAAATGAGTAGGTTTTATTGCTGTAATATTAGGGGCTTTGATTATCTGAACTGTTTTAATAAACTTGCTGGAATTTCCTTGCGCTGCCAGCAGTCTCTGAGTTACTTCCAAAAGTCAGTAAGCCCATAAAACACTACTACTTAACACTGACTTTTATCATTAAGAAATTCAATGGGCCAATTTTCTTTCCATTATTCATTTTAATTATAAAATTAATTGGCTCTTAATCATCTTTGCAGTAACTAGTAATGCTAGTCGTTAATTCATGGGGGTACAACTGAAAACTGCTGAAATTACACATTGGGTGATTTATTGACAGTGTTAACTCTTAAATTGCCAGCATCTCCACAATATTTTATATCTTCTATGCCCCTTCATTCTCTGCTGACTGGATTCTGTACAGACTTCACAAGATGGCCCATAATGCATATTTTAACATTAACCGACCTATTTTTAGAAAGGTATGTAAGCTCCCAAACCTGCGACCTCCACCACTGAGAATGACAAGGGCAGCAAGCTCATGGGAGCACCATCACCTGCAAGTTCCCCTCCAAGTCACACACCATCCTGACTGGGAGATATATCGCCATTCATTCATCGTCGCTGGGTCAAAATCTTAGAACTCCCTCCCGAGCAGCACTGTGGGAGCACCTTCACCACACGGACTGCAGGGGTTTAAGAAGGCGGCTCACCACTACCTTCTCAAGGGCAATTAGATATGGGCAATAAATGGCGGTTTTGCTATTGACGCCCACATCCTCAGATCAGATTTTTTTTTAAATGAGACCACAGGTCCAAAACATACTTTAAGTGTTAAATCCATCTCAAAAGGTATCAAATATATTGGAGAATAAGACAAAAACAATTGTGGAAAGCATAATTATGTTTTAAAACCATAATACTGGTTGCCCTGATAGCCCTAGTGTGAAACTAAGCCACACAGAGGAGAAAAGGTTCCAGATTCAACCCATCTGTGCGGAGTCAGCTGATCTTGCTCCGGTTGGGGATGCGGGAGGGGGTGCTGCAATCCCCCTGGGCTATACAGAGGACAATCACCGAGGGTGGTTGCTTCTGATTCCTTCTTAGTGACTGGAAAGTGTGTGTGTGTATGCACGTGTACGTAAGATGAGGATAGGATCAGGTGTAGCTGTGATTCCTTTCACAGTTGAATAGCTTGCAAAATCTCAATGTCTAGTTACCTTCATGTGACACTCCTTCATCAGGAGAGAGGAGTTAAATGGAATCTCTTTGGGTCAAGATAGCTCTAAAATGATAAACTTGACAATATAAATTCTTTAGCAAGCGAGCACCTTGTGTCGGACCCAGTGATACCTGAACCAGGCGGGTCCTTAGTACTTCAGGCCAGATTGACCATACAGCCCGGCTCACTAAAGGAACCCAAGGGTAAACTTTTCACTGCAGTCTTTTCACTTTACCTCCAGATATCCCTGCAACCAATGCCCTGACGGGTAGGGTAGTCCAGATTGGACCAATACGCTATGTGATAAGCTGCGCTGTTTTATCTGACCAGACTGCACCAATACACATCTGCACACTTGGGGAAGCCTGTGAGCCTTGCTTTTCTTCACCTGTGCCTGTGTTTTTTGCACAAAGCTCTGTGTGGTGAGGAGTGTCTACACTCCATATTAGGCAAACTCTGCCTGAGGGGATTTCAGTCGCTCAAGTTGGCGTCTCTTAAAAATGAGGGTGGGTTTCTGCATGTGTTCGACACCCAGTTGACCAAACAAAGCATTGGAGGATGGGTCATTGGGGGAGGTAGTGCAGTGTTGCAGGTGCCTCTGGAACCAGATTGTAATATATATAGCTCCACCCAGTGGACTACTGTGGCATTGCAGCCCACTGCTGCGTAAAACAATAAAGAGGGAACAAGTCACGTGACAGGTTCCTGAAGTTATCAGCCATCTTAAGGCCTGTGTGTTTGTGACGTCGTACCGAAAACATAACACGGATCGTAGCAAGAGCTGGTGCCTTTAGAAAAGGAGGGAGAAAACTGGAGGGAAAATCAAACTGCCAATCAATAATGAAACCAATAAACTGTCTTTTTAATGTGCTAAATGCAGCCACACTCATTAACCTGCCAGCCATACAGTCCACCCTGCCCACCTCCCTATAGCCAGCAACGCTCCCTCTCAGTCACTCACATTTCTATGATGCTTTCCCCACTTGGAACTTTATTGTCAGAAGACCAAAGTTCTGACTGCAAGAGCTCCCCCATTACTTGCAGTTTTCTTCTCAGTGAGCACATGAGTCAGGTGTGTGACTCAAAATCATCATTCTTAACTGCGCGAAGTTGAACTGAAACCTGTTTTTTTCAACCAGGGGTTATTAAAAGTTGACTCAATTGCAGAAAAGCAACAGGTCCTGGCATGATTTACAAGTATTTCGACTGTAAAATAAGACCCTTCCCATTGAGAGTTCTAAATAGTCAATCTTGGCGCCAAATGAAGTTGCGTTATTAACAGTGGGTTTAATCTGGCACAAAATCCAAACCTGGGTGGATAATATAGAAACATCTACCTTAGTAACAAGGCAGCAAACACTGCAAGAGCTTTTAAGAACATTTCAGTCAAACTGTCTAGCCTGTGGTAATATTTACATCCACTCTGTACTCTACAGCACAATGGTTATGGATTCATTGTTATATTTTGCACTGTTAAATCGAAGGAATAATACATCAGCACAGCAGTATTGTAAGATTGGGTGATGCCATGAGTCGCACAGTGACATCTGACCTCGGTGAAGGGGGTTCAATAAACAAGCCCAGACTGATATAACAACAACAACTTGTATTTTTATAGCGCCTTTAATGTAGTAAATCGTCCCAAGGTGCTTCACAAGAGCATTATAAGACAACAACAAAAAATTTGACACCAAGCCACATAAGAAATTATGGCAGGCTTGGTCAAAGAGGTAGGTTTTAAGGAGCATCTTAAAGGAGGAAACAGAGGTAGAGAGGCGGAGAGGCTTAGGGAGGGAATTCCAGAGCTTAGGACCCTGGCAGCTGAAGGCACGGATGCTTGAGCAGTTATAATCAGGAATGCTCAAGAGGGCAGAATTTGAGGAGCACAGATATCTCGGGGGGGGGGGGGGGGGGGGTGTTGTGAGGCTGAAGGAGATTACAGAGATAGCGAAGGGCGAGGCCATGGAGGGATTTGTAAATAAAGATGAGACTTTTGAAATTAAGGCGTTGCTTAACTGGGAGCAATGTAGGTCAGCGAGCACAGAGGTGATGGGTGAGCGGGACTTGGTGCAAGTTAGGACACGGGCAGCTGAGATTTGGATCACCGCTAGTTTACGCAGGGTCGAATGTGGAAGGTCAGCCAGGAGTGCATTGGAATAGTCAAGTCTAGATGTAACAAAGGCATGGTTGAGGGTTTGAGCAGATGAGCTGAGGCAAGGGCAGAGACGAATGATGTTATGGAGGTGGAAATAGGCGGATTTTAGTTATGGCGCGGATATGTGGCCGGAAGTTCATTTCAGGGTCAAATATAACACCTAGCTTGCGAACAGTCTGGTTCAGCCTCAGGCAGATGCTAGGGAGAGGGATGGAGTCAGTGACTAGGGAACGCAGTTTGTGGCGGGGACCAAAGACAATGGCTTCGGTTTTACCAATATTTAATTGGAGAACATTTCTGCTCATCCAGTACTGGATGTCGGACAAGCAGTCTGACAATTTAGAGACTGTGGAGGGGTCGAGAGAAGTGGTGGTGAGGTAGAGCTGGGTGTTGTCAGCGTACATGTGAAAACTGACGCGTGTTTTCGGATGATGTCGCCAACGGGCAACATGTAGATGAGAAATAGGAGGGGACCAAAGATAGATCCTTGGAGGACACCAGAGGTAACGGTACGGGAGTGGGAAGAGAAGCCATTGCAGATGATTTTCTGATTATGATTAGATAGATAAATAGATAGTTAGATGAGCTGATGATGCCCCCAAGAGTCCGTGTGACAGGGCACTGAGTCACAGTCTGTGTGACAGGGCACTGAGTCACACTCCATGTGACGGGGCACTGAGTCACAGTCTGTGTGACAGGGCACTGAGTTACACTCCGTGTGACAGGGCACTGAGTCACAGCCTGTGTGACAGGGCACTGAGTTACAGTCTGTGTGACAGGGCACTGAGTCACAGTCTGTGTGACAGGGCACTGAGTCACAGTCTGTGTGACAGGGCACTGAGTTCCAGTCTGTGTGACAGGGCACTGAGTCACAGTCTGTGTGACAGGGCACTGAGTCACAGTCTGTGTGACAGGGCACTGAGTTACAGTCTGTGTGACAGGGCACTGAGTCACAGTCTGTGTGACAGGGCACTGAGTCACAGTCTGTGTGACAGGGCACTGAGTTACAGTCTATGTAACAGGGCACTGAGTCACAGTCTGTGTGACAGGGCACTGAGTCACAGTCTGTGTGACAGGACACTGAGTCACAGTCCGTGTGACAGGGCACTGAGTCACACAGTCCGTGTGATGGGGCACAGAGTCACAGTCCATATGACAGGGCATTGAGTCACAGGAGTCACAGTCCATGTGACAGGGCATTGAGTCACAGTCCGTGTGACGGTGCATTGAGTCACAGTTTGTGTGACAGGGCATTGAGTCACAGTCTGTGTGACAGGGCACAGAGTCACAGTCCGTGTGACAGGGCACTGAGTCACAGTCTGTGTGACAGGGCATTGAGTCACAGGAGTCACAGTCCATGTGACAGGGCATTGAGTCACAGTCCGTGTGACGGGGCATTGAGTCACAGGAGTCACAGTCCATGTGACAGGGCACAGAGTCACAGTCCGTGTGACAGGGCACTGAGTCACAGTCTGTGTGACAGGGCATTGAGTCACAGGAGTCACAGTCCATGTGACAGGGCATTGAGTCACAGTCCGTGTGACGGGGCATTGAGTCACAGTCTGTGTGACGGGGCATTGAGTCACAGTCTGTGTGATGGGGACCTGAATCACAGTCCGTGTGACGGGGCATTGAGTCACAGTCCATGTGACGGGGCATTGAGTCACAGTTCGTGTGACGGGGCATTGAGTCACAGTCTGTGTGATGGGGCACTGAATCACAGTCCGTGTGACGGGGCATTGAGTCACAGTTCGTGTCATGGGGCATTGAGTCACAGTCCGTGTGACGGGGCATTGAGTCACAGTCCGTGTGACGGGGCATTGAGTCACAGTTCGTGTGACGGGGCATTGAGTCACAGTTCGTGTCATGGGGCATTGAGTCACAGTCTGTGTGATGGGGCACTGAATCACAGTCTGTGTGACGGGGCACTGAATCACAGTCTGTGTGACGGGGCATTGAGTCACAGTCCGTGTCATGGGACATTGAGTCACAGTCTGTGTGATGGGGCACTGAATCACAGTCCGTGCGATGGGGCACTGAATCACAGTCCATGTGACGGGGCATTGAGTCACAGTTCGTGTGACGGGGCATTGAGTCACAATCTGTGTGATGGGGCACTGAATCACAGTCCGTGTGACGGGGCATTGAGTCACAGTCCGTGTCATGGGGCATTGAGTCACAGTCTGTGTGATGGGGCACTGAATCACAGTCCTTGTGACGGGGCATTGAGTCACAGTCCGTGTCATGGGGCATTGAGTCACAGTCTGTGTGATGGGGCACTGAATCACAGTCCATGTGACGGGGCACTGAACAGTACAGTCTACATCCGTGCTTGAGTATTCTAGTTAAACAGATAGTTTGGAGTGGTTTTGAGTCTTGCAGAGCAGAAATATTAAATGGCATTACCTGCTGTGATTTTCTGCTTTCCTGGTTTAGTGCAATAATTAGATGAAAGTCAGTGGAACAAGACCTTGCTATGTGCAACTATACTGCAGCATACCCACTGAGCTCAGCAATCGAAGACCCCTGCAATTTTTCTATTCCAGCTTTCGGTCAGCAAAAATTACCTTGATCTTAAATCCATCCTTTTGCATTTTTGTAGTGTCTTTTGTGTAAAAGTAAAGCTAATTCGATCTGCCCAAGATTAGAGATTATTACTCCTTGCATTTTCTACAAGACAGAGCTTCATCTCAAACAGCGAGACAGGATTTCATGTTTTGTTGAATTTATGTAATTTTTATGTCTCCACATTCTAAGATACCCATCGTCCTTATAACCTTGAGTGCAAAAAAAAAGCAGTGTAACCATCATCTTATTCAATCATAGGGCCAGACTTTCCCGAAAGGCCCTCAACGCCCGATTGCCCGCGAACGTTCGGTGAGTAACGCTGGCGAGAATTTCCATTTTAAAGTTTAAAGTAAGTAAAACTAATTGCCCGGCGATAAAATGTGCGTTGCACACTCATTGTCGGCAGTTTTCTCGGCGGGTAAGTGGAAAGTTAGTAACATGGGCAGTTGTTACCGGAATGGACGGTAAGTATTTAAAATTTAGTCCGAGGCTGCAGTTGGGCCTAGGGAGGGGGGAAAACTTAAAAAATATATTTTCATTAAAAAAAAATAAAAACGTACAAAACATTCCCAGAACAGTTTTAACCCTAATCACCGTGTTAAAATTTAAAAGACATAATTAAATAACCTTTCACTTACCTTTCTTTGCAGGGTCCCCCCTTACCGCCCTGTTTAAGCAGCTTTTACAGGGCAGTTCTCTCGGTGATCTGGACGCCGGCAGTTGAGGCCAAACTTACGCCCTGGCGGTTGTTCTCGGCGTTGCATGTGGGCGGTTTGGTCCCGCTGGGCAACTTCAGATGTGGGTGATACCAAGGCAAAAACTTACATGGAAACTCTCGCCGGGCAAAAATCCAGCTGTACCACCGAGAAAATCGCCGACAATAAAGCCGAAAGTCTGGCCCATAAAGGTTTATGGCATGGATGGGGTCCATTCTGTCCTGGCCGAAAAAGAGCTATCCAACCTAATCCCACTTTCCAGCTCTTGTTCCGTAGCCCTGTAGGTTATGACACTTTCAAGTGCATATCCAAGTACTTTTTAAGTGTGATGAGCATTTCTGTCACGAACACACTTTCATGGAAGTGCTTTCCAGACCCCCAGCATCGTCTGAGAAAAAAAATTCTCCTCAACTCCCCTCTAATCCTTCTACCAATTGCTTTAAATCTATGTCCCCCAGTTCTTAACCCCACTGCTACAGGAACTAAGTCCTTCCTATCCACTCTAACTGGGCCCCTCATAATTTTATACACCACAATCAGGTCTCTCCTCCGCCTCCTCTGTTCCAAAGTAAACAAACTCAGTCTATCCAATTTTTTCTCATCGCTAAAATTCTCCAGTCCTAGCAACATCCTCGTAAATCTCCTCTTACCCTCTCTAGTGCAATCACATATTTCCTGTAATGTGGTGACCAGAACTGTGCACAATACTCTAGCTGTGGCCTAACTAGTGTTTTATACAGTTTTAGCATAACCTCCCTGCTCTTGTATTCTATGCCTCGGCTCATAAAGGAAATTATCCCGTATGCCTTTTTAACCACCTTATCTACCTGGCCTGCTATCTTCAGGGATCTGTGGACATGCACTCTAAGGTCCCTCTGTCTCACTTCTCAGTATCCTACCATTTATTGTGTATTCCCTTACCGTGTTAGCCCTCCCCAAATGCATTGCCTCACACTTATCCGGGTTGAATTCGATTTGCCACTTTTCTGCCCAACTGACCAGTCCATCAATATCTTTCTGCAGTTTACAGCTTTCTTCCTCACTATCAGTCACACAATTTTTGTATTGTCTGCAAATTTCTTAATCATGCCCCCTGTAATGTAGTCTAAATCATTGATATAGAACACAAAAAGCAATGGACCCAATACTGAGCCCTGCAAAACCCCATTGTTAAAGCCTTCCAGTCACAAAAATACCCATCGACCATTACCCTTTACTTCCTACCACTGAGCCAGTGTTGGACACAACTTACCACTTTCCTTTGGATCGCAATAGCTTTTTTGCCAACTCAAATGTTAATTGAAACATGCAGCAATATAATGTTTTTTTTGCAGGAATTAATAAAAAAAATGTTTTCTTCTGCATGTTAATGTCAACCAAAAAGTTTAGATGTAAATAAACTGGAAACCGAAAACAGTTCTGAAATGATCTGCCATTAGTTGCCCTCTCTCTCATTTTCACTTAGAGCCTGAAATGGAGGTAAAAAGAGTAACGAGAAAAAAAAAGATTGTTAATGAGCATGAAGAACTTGTTCACAAACATGTGAGGGACAAAATTCCTTGGGATTCGGCCAGCCTCCCACCATAACTCCAAGGACTCCTTACGCCGGGAGTTCCTGATGTTTTAGTCCAGTTGGGTATTTTCACCATTTATTTTCCTTCACTGCTTTCCACAACTACTTTAAACCTAATTATATTATGATCACTATTACCCAGATGCTCTCCCATTGAAACACACTCCACTTGCCCTACTTCATTCTCCAGGACTAGATCCAGCACTGCTTCCTTCCTCGTTGGGTGAGAAACATACTTATTAAGAAATTTCTCCCATACATTATCATCTGTACATTAATTTAAATGCATGGAGATTCTCGATGGGGCTGTATATCAGCTATATTTTCTATTCTGCACCGGGAGTACAAAGCAGAAAATGTATTCCAACATGATAAAGATGTAGGGCTAGAAATTCCATAACGCCACGTTTGAAAAGTAGAAAAAGTAACGCCAGGTGCTAATGATTCTCTCCTGCCGGGAAATTCAGCTTTAGCGCTCCAAGAGGGAAGTGGAGCGCTAAATCAAGTGCTAATCACTTAGGGCGCTAAAGTCCGAGAGCGGGGCGGTAGCAGCAGAGCACTGAACAATGTGGAGCGCATTGTTAATGGCATCAGAGGCTGCTTCCCTCGGTTAAAGGGAATTGCCAATGATGGTATACACAACCTCCTTGTCGGCAGTTCTGCATTGCAAAATGACCTGTGGGACTGCCACACGCTCAGAAAGTGGAAGGCTTGGACATCCTGCAGCAATGAAACATCAAAAACTTTGAGCAGGCACCAGACTGGTGCAAAAAATAAAGTTTGGCCTACCTGATAACCATTCCCTTTAATTAGCGCTCCCCAAGCGGCCAGCCAAGTTGACATTGCCTTCTCGTCTTGCCATTGTTCACGCCCGGCGATACAGCAGCGGGGTGGGAGACAATTTCACATCCGGGGCGGTAACAGGGCACCGCACACTTTATGACGTCACGATCTGTGAGGTGCTGGAGGACCAGACGGTACCGGCACTGAAGTTTGCGAGTGCTGCGGGGTTCACCGCGCCTGGTCGCTAACCCCTTCGCATCTTGTTAGCCCCTGGGAGGAGAAGGGGGGGAGGGCTAAACAGCCGAATTTATCCCCCATAGATTTTGGTATAAAGGAGATTTAATTTGCTTTTGAAAACCATATTTTAGTTGTGAATTCAAGGCCAAGGTGTTTGGATAAAGCCTGAACTATAACAATGACACCCCCAGTCCTGTCACTTCCCTAGTTACCCCGACTCCTGATGCTGGCTCCATTGTCACTAATGTAATTCTTTCATTTGCTGATTTTTCTTTAAAATAAATTTACTTTATTAATAATTACTCTAATTAATCAGATTAAATGCTCCACTGCAATCGAAAATTAAATTAACTACAATTGAAAGGACACTAAATCTTAACTTGTATACAGGGCATCACTAATTCTTGAACCTAGGTTACTTGTGAGAAATTAATTGAAAATCTATTAGCTTAGACGATTTTTCTACGGAAGTAAACGGAGACTTGAAAGTTTTTCCTTTATCGATTCTCAGACCAATTCCGAGGTCCTTCTAATGAGTTATCAGCCTCGTGCTGCCATATTCTCCAGCCCTGCTTCCATCTGACTAGCTTTCCATTAGGTTTGTAGTTCTTTCCCTATAGAGTACTTACATCTCTGTCTCAGGGCCTGCTTTATTTCTCTATTCATCTTCAGATACTCTTGAGAAATCCAATCTCGGTTCCAATTCGATTCTTCTCCTTCTTGGTGCTTCAAACTCTCTAAACCCATCTCTTTGTCCTTCAGGGTTTGCAGCATCACCTCTGGTTCTCCCTCCCCTGGTCACTCAGACTGCCTCACACCTCTGGTTCTCCCTCCCCCTGGTCACTCAGACTGCCTCACACCTCTGGTTCTCCCTCCCCTTGGTCACTCAGACTGCCTCACATCATCTCTGGTTCTCTCTCCCCTGGTCACTCAGACTGCCTCACACCTCTGGTTCTCCCTTCCCCTGGTCACTCAGACTGCGTCACACCTCTGGTTCTCCCTCCCCTGGTCACTCAGACTGCCTCACACCTCTGGTTCTCCCTCCCCCTTATCACTCAGACTGCCTCACACCTCTGGTTCTCCCTCCCCTGGTCACTCAGACTGCCTCACACCTCTGGTTCTCCCTCCCCTGGTCACTCAGACTGCCTCACACCTCTGGTTCTCCCTCCCCTGGTCACTCAGACTGCCTCACACCTCTGGTTCTCCCTCCCCCTGGTCACTCAGACTCCCTCCCCCTGGTCACTCAGACTGCCTCACACCTCTGGCTCTCCCTCCCCCTGGTCACTCAGACTGCCTCACACCTCTGGTTCTCCCTCCCCTGGTCACTCAGACTGCCTCACACCTCTGATTCTCCCTCCCCTGGTCACTCAGACTGCCTCACACCTCTGGTTCTCCCTCCCCCTGGTCACTCAGACTCCCTCCCCCTGGTCACTCAGACTGCCTCAATCCTCTGGTTCTCCCTCCCCTGGTCACTCAGACTGCCTTGCAACACCTTGGCTCACCCGTCCCTCCATCCTTCAGGTACTCCAGTATTACTTGTCTTCATTTGCCTTTCTATTGGTGCTGTAAAACCTGCAACATTACATGTGTCCATTTTCTCTTCTCTTGGCCTTTCAGTGTGCAGATTATTTTCCTCTTTATTTTCCCCGAAGTCATACATTTTATAAGCAGAATACTGGAGATCAGTTGCCAACCAGGGAACCGTCTCCAGCAGGGATGTGCATCGTTAGGCTTGGAGTCGGGAAAATTGAAGGGTGAGGCTATGGTGATTGGCGGAATATAATCTCAGTGCTGACAACAAAGAATATAAACGCAACGCTATATTTTCCCTTCGTATGTGTTACCAGCAACAAAGACAACACCTTTATATTGCACCTTTAATGTGGAAAAAGGTCTCAAGACGCTCCACGGAAGCGCAATCAGACAAAAAAGGAATCTTAACCCCCAAGAATGGGTAGGTTGGGAGCGGGTCATTGGGGTTACAATTTTTGATTGGGAGTGCAACCCAGCTCAAACATGTAATTTGATGTGCCATTATTGAAAAAGGAAACTTGAGAACATAAACCCGCGACCTCTAGGACAAGGGGTGTAGGCACATGGGAACACCACCACCTCCAGGATCCCCTGTAATCACACACCATCTGAGTTGGAAATATATCGCTGTTTCTTCATTGTCACTGAGTCAAAATCCTGGAACTCCCTCCCTAACAGCATTGTGGGAATACCTTCACCACACGGACTGCAGCGGTTCAAGAAGGCGGCTCACCACCATCTTCCCAAAGGCAATTAAAGATGGGCAAAAAATGCTGGCCTTGCCAGTGACTCCTACATCCCGTAAATGAATAAATAAAAAAAAATCAACAGTCCCACAATCCTTTCCAATTTCCTTACAACCATCCTCCGACTGCTTTCCTTCACGCCAGATTTATGGCCTTAAAATCATCAAATTCCAGAACAAAAACAAAATTTGTCAAACAAATATTATCAAACAATGTCAGCAACCCCCTAGTGCCTGTCTTGTGTGCTCGTTTTCCTATCTTCATGCTCCTACAGCCTGCGAGATAGAAGGATGCTGAGCTTGCATTGAGGATACTTCAGACGGCCTTGGAGGATGACTTTGAGCAGCTCTGGGCTGAGAGGACCCCGGCTGCAGACTACAGCATCTTGTTGTGGGCTGCAGCAATCTGGGCTGGCTGGCCCAGTGGCACCAGATCTGGCGGAGCGTCTGTCGGGGAGCAGGCCTGCTGTTATCCTGTGAGAGGACAGCAGAAACCTGCCCTTTGGGCCATGCCCACTTCTCTTGGAGCTGTGCATCAGCAATCCGAGGGTTCTGCTGGTGAACAGAGCGCAGGAGTGACATGATGCCCTCGCAGTCCCTTTCAACAGCGGCCGGCAAAGCCACGATGGCACTTGTCTGAGCTTCCATGGCGCCGTGAAAGTGGTCAGAGCCATCAAAACAGACTCCATCGTGGTGGGTTCCACTGTAGTGTTGATGAATTTTGTTATAAATGTAAACTTGTATTTACTCTGTACAGCCACTAGAGGGCTCATCCCCTGCAGTTCCAAGGGATCCCATAATCCCTTGGGAGCACAGGTATTTAAGGAGGCTTCACAGGTTGGAGAGGCACTCTGGAGACCTGCAACAAAAGACTACAGTCACACTTTACTTTGAGCTCACAGTGTTCAGTCTGACTCTTTCTACACACATAACAACTGGCGATGAGATACAGATAGCGAACCCAAAGATGCAGAGAACAGTGGGCATCCTGGAGAAATTTTCGGAGGGAGATGATTGGGAAACTTTTGTGGAGCGACTCGACCAATACTTCATGGCTAATGAGCTAGATGGGGAAGGGAACACTGCCAAACGAAGGGCGATCCTCCTCACCGTCTGTGGGGCACCAACGTATAGCTTCATGAAGAATCAGCTCACTCCAGCGAAACGCACGGAGAAATCGTACAACGATTTGTGCACACTGGTCCGAGAGCATTTGAACCCGAAGGAAAGCGTTCTGATGGCGAGGTATCGGTTCTACACCTACAAAAGGTCTGAAGGCGAGGAAGTAGCGAGTTATGTCACCGAGCAAAGACGCCTTGCAGGACATTGCGTATTTGAATGACATTTGGAGCACGTGCTCAGAGACTTTTTTGTGCTTGGCATTGGCCACAAAACCATACTTCGCAAACCTTTGACTGCAGAGACCCCAACCTTGAGTAAGGCCATAGCGATAGGCCAGGCGTTCATTGCCACCAGTGACAATACGAAGCAAATCTCTCAGCACACAAGTGCTGCTACAAGTACTGTGAACAAAGTGATGTTGTTTTCGAATTGTAACGTATAGGGCAGGTCACACATACCTGCAGCTGCACGTTCGCAGATGTCTCAGAGTCCAACGTCAAGCGTAATGAATGCAAAGCCATTAACACCTTTGTTGGCGCTGCGGGGGTGATCATCGTTTCCATTTATGCCGATTCAAAGGGTATGTTTGCAAGGGCTGTGGAACAATGGGACATCTCCAATGAGTGTGCAGGCGAGCTGCAAATCCTGTTAAACCTGCAAACCACCAAGAAAAGAAATGGCAGACCAATTGAACAAATACTTTGGATCTGTCTTCACTAAGGAAGACACAAATAACCTTTCGGAAATACTAGGCGTTCGAGGGTCGAGCGAAAAGGAGGAACTGAAGGAAATCCTATTAGCCAGGAAATTGTGTTAGGGAAATTGATGGGATTGAAGGCCGATAAAGCCCCAGGGCCTGACGTTTTTTGCCCTTTGGTGTTCTGCAGCTCTACCCTTATAGATTCCACATCATCCAAGCTAATGTCTTTCCTAACTATTGCATTAATCTCCTCTTTAACCAGCAATGCTACCCCACCTTCTTTTCCTTTTATTCTATCTTTCCTGAATGTTGAATACCCCTGGATGTTGAGTTCCCAGCCCTGATCATCCTGGAGCCATGTCTCCGTAATCCCAATCACATCATATTTGTTAACATCTATTAAGACAATCTTTCGAAAGTCTTTTTGCCCATGATGGACTGACTCGTGTCCGTGTCCAGCTCCATTGACACCGGGAGTCCATTTAGTTCAATATTCAGCATTATCGGGGGACAATTCGTGGTGAATGTGTGCACCTCATGTACCTCTGCCTCCTCGCTCTGAGGCTTTGGTTTGTTGTGATCCTCCGTGGATCTGTCCTCCTCTGCAACATAGAA
This sequence comes from Pristiophorus japonicus, assembly GCF_044704955.1. NCBI lineage: Eukaryota > Metazoa > Chordata > Chondrichthyes > Pristiophoridae > Pristiophorus > Pristiophorus japonicus. The sequence continues at coordinate 47,035,624 of NC_091992.1, read as the reverse complement.
ACATAGAAGCATAGAAGTTAGGTGCAGGAGCAGGCCATTTGGTCCTTCGAACCTGCACCGCCATTCAATAAGATCATGGCTGATCATTCACCTCAGTACCCCTTTCATGCTTTCCCTCCATACCGCTTGATCCCTTTAGCCATAAGGGCCATATCTAACTCTCTCTTGCATATATCCAATGAACTGGCATCAACAACTCTCTGCGGCAGGGAATTCCACAGGTTAACAACTCTCTGAGTGAAGAAGTTTCTCCTCATCTCAGTCCTAAATGGCCTAGCCCTTATCCTAAGACTGTGTCCCCTGGTTCTGGACCTCCCCAACATCGGGAACATTCTTCCCGCATCTAACCTGTCCAGTCCCGTCAGAATCTTCTAAGTTTCTATGAGATCCCCTCTCATCCTTCTGAACTCCAGTGTATAAAGGCCCAGTTGATCCAGTCTCTCTTCATATGTCAGACCAGCCATCCGTGGAATCAGTCTGGTGATCCTTCGCTGCACTCCCTCAATAGCAAGAACGTCCTTCCTCAGATTAGGAGACCAAAACTGAACACAATATTCCAGGTGAGGTCTCATCAGGCCCTGCACAACTGCAGTAAGACCTCCCTGCTCTTATACTCAAATCCCCTAGCTATGAAGGCCAACATACCATTTGTCTTCTGCACCGCCTGCTGTACCTGCATGCCAACTTTCAATGACTGATGAACCATGACACCCAGGTCTCGTTGCACCTCCCCTTTTCCTAATCTGCCGCCATTCAGATAATATTCTGCCTTTGTGTTTTTGCCCCCAAAGTGGATAACCTCACATTTATCCACAATATACGGCATCTGCCATGCATTTGCTCACTCACCTAACCTGTTGAAATCACCCTGCAGCCTCTTAGCGTCCTCCTCACAGCTTACACCGCCACCCACTTTAGTGTCATCTGCAAACTTGGAGATATTACATTCAATTCCTTCATCTAAATCATTAATGTATATTGTAAAGAGCTGGGGTCCTTGGTGAGGCCACACCTGGAGTATTGTGTACAATTTTGGTCTCCTAACTTGAGGAAGGACATTCTTGCTATTGAGGGAGTGCAGCGAAGATTCACCAGACTGATTCCCAGGATGGTGGGACTGACCTATCAAGAAAGACTGGATCAACTGGGCTTGTATTCACTGGAGTTCAGAAGAATGAGAGGGGACCTCATAGAAACGTTTAAAATCCTAACGGGTTTAGACAGGTTAGATGCAGGAAGAATGTTCCCAATGTTGGGGAAGTCCAGAACCAGGGGTCACAGTCTAAGGATAAGGGGTAAGCCATTTAGGACCGAGATGAGGAGAGACTTCTTCACCCAGAGAGTGGTGAACCTGTGGAATTCTCTGCCACAGAAAGTGGTTGGGGCCAATTCACTAAATATATTCAAAAGGGAGTTAGATGAAGTCCTTACTACTCGGGGGATCAAGGGGTATGGCGAGAAAGCAGGAAGGGGGTACTGAAGTTTCATGTTCAGCCATGAACTCATTGAATGGCGGTGCAGGCTAGAAGGGCTGAATGGCCTACTCCTGCACCTATTTTCTATGTTTCTATGTTTCTATGTTTCTATGTTAAGAAAGGCCTCGAGGCCAGTCTTAACTCCAGTTCGCACGAAACAAAGAACTTATACCAAAGAACTGATTCCTGTAATCGGCACTGCTACCGTAAAGTTCTCCTACGATGGAGCAGTGCACAAGCTACCACTCTGGGTGGTACTGGGCGATGGTCCCACGTTGCTCGGCAGGAGCTGGCTGGGAAAGATACGCTGGAATTGGGACGACATCCGAGCGCTATCGCCCACTGACGACGCTTCATGTGCCCAGGTCTTAAACAAATTTCCTTTGCTAATCGAACCAGGCATCGGGAAATTCCAAGGAGCAAAAGTGCAGATCCACCTAATTCCAGGGGCACGACCCATCCATCACAAGGCGAGAGCAGTACCGTACATGCTGAGAGAAAGGGTAGAGATAGAGCTAGACCGCTGCAAAGAGAGGGCATCATTTCACCGATCGAGTTCAACGCGTGGGCCAGTCCTATCGTCCCAGTCCTCAAGGGAGACGGCACCATCAGAATCTGTGGCGATAACAAAGTAACTATCAATCGTTTCTCCCTGCAGGACCAATACCCACTACCAAAGGCCGATGACCTCTTTGCAACACTGGCGGAGGAAAGTCATTCATGAAGCTGGATCTGACTTCAGCCAACATGACGCAGGAACTGGAGGAATCATCGAAGGTCTTCACCTGCATCAATACGCAGAAAGGTCTTTTTGTTTATAACAGATGCCCTTTTGGAATCCAATCAGCGGTGACGATATTTCAGAGAAACATGGAAAGCGTACTGAAGTCGATCCCCCACACAGTGGTCTTCCAGGACGACATCTTGGTCATAGGTCGGAACACAGTCGAGCATCTGCAGAACCTGGAGGAGGTTCTTAGTCGACTCAACCGCATGGGACTCAGGTTAAAATGCTTGAAGTGCGTTTTCCTGGTGCCTGATGTGGAGTTCTTGGGAAGGAGGATTGCGGCGGACGGCATCAGGCCCACCAACGCGAAGACGGAGGCAATCGAGAATGCACCGAGGCCACAGAACGTGACCGAGCTGTGGTCATTTCTGGGACTCCTGAACTACTTTGGTAATTTTTTACCAGGTCTCAGCACACTGCTAGAACCACTGCATGTCTTACTATGAAAAGGAGATGAATGGGTTTGGGGTAAAAGCCAAGAAGATGCCTTTGTAAAAGCAAGAACATTTTTATGCTCAAATAATTTGCTTGTGTTGTATGATCCATGTAAGCATTTGGTACTAGCATGTGATGTGTCGTCATATGGCGTCGAGTGTATATTGCAACAAGCTAATGATTTCGGGAAATTGCAACCGGTTGCTTATGCATCCAGGAGTCTCGCTAAGGCTGAGAGAGCCTACAGAATGATTGAGAAAAAAGCGTTAGCGTGTGTCAATGGGGTAAAGAAAAGGCATCAATACCTGTTTGGGCTAAAATTCGAATTGGAAACTGACCATAAGCCACTTATATCCCTGTTTTCCGAGAGTAAGGGGATAAATACCAATGCATTGGCCCACATCCAGAGATGGGCACTTATGTTGTCCGCATGCAACTATGCCATCCGCCACAGGCCAGGCATAGAAAATTGTGCCGATGCTCTCAGTAGGCTGCCATTGCCCACCACGGGGGTGGAAATGGCGCATCCCAGATCTAGCCATGGTTATGGAAGCATTTGAGAGTGAGCAATTACCTGTCACTGCCTGGAAGATCCAAACCTGGACAAGCCAGGACCCCTTATTATCTCTAGTCAAAAGCTGTGTGTTTCATGGGAGCTAGTCCAGTGTCCCACTGGAAATGCAGGAAGTGATAAAGCTGTTCCAGCAGCGCAAAGATGAAATGTCTATACAAGCAGACTGCCTTCTGTGGGGCAATCGAGTAGTGGTCCCCAAGAAGGGCAGCGACACCTTCATCAATGACCTCCACAGTACCCACCCAGGCATCATAATGATGAAAGCGATAGCCAGATCCTACATGTGGTAACCCGGTATCGATGCGGACTTAGAGTCCTGCATTCACAAATGTAATACGTGCTCGCAATTATGCAATGTACCCAGGGAGGCGCCGCTATGTTTATGGACTTGGCCCTCCAAACCGTGGTCTAGGGTACACGTCGACTATGCAGGCCCGTTCTTGGGTAAAATGTTCCTTGTGGTTGTAGACGCGTATTCCAAGTGGATTGAATGTGAGATAATGTCGGCTAGCATGTCCGCTTCCACTACTGAATATCTGTGGGCCATGTTCTCCACTCACGACTTACTCGATGTTGTGGTGAGCGACAACGGGTTATGTTTTACCAGTGCTGAGTTCAAAGAATTCATGACCTGTAACGGAATCAAACATGTCACATCTGTCCCATTTAAACCAGCGTCCAATGGTCAGGCAGAGAGAGCAGTGCAAACCATCAAGCAAGGCTTGAAGAGGGTAACTGAAGGCTCACTGCAGACTCGCCTATCCTGAGTCCTGCTTAGCCACTGCACGAGGCCCCACTCGCTCATTAGGATCCCACCTGCTGAACTGCTGATGAAAAGAGCACTTAAGACAAGGCTCTCGTTAGTTCATCCTGATCTACATGAACAGGTAGAGAGCAGGCGGCTTCAACAAAGTGCATACCATGATAGCGCAAATGTGTCACGCGAGATTGAAATCAATGATCCTGTATTTGTATTGAATTATGGACAAGGTCCCAAGTAGCTTCCGGCACTGTCGTGGCCAAAGAGGGGAGCAGGGTGTTTCGGGTCAAACTTTCAAATGGACTCATTCACCGGAAACACTTGGACCAAATCAAACTCAGATTCACGGACTATCCTGAGCAACCCACCTTGGACCCCACCTTTTTTGATTCCCCAACACACACACCAGTGGCAACCGGCACCACGGTTGACCATGAAGCAGAACCCATCATCCACAGCAGCCCAGTAGGGCCCAACACACCAGGCAGCCCAGCAAGGCCAGCTACACAGCAGCCCAGCGAGGGCCCAACAAATGATTCAACAATATCAGCTTTCACACCGAGGCAATCAATCAGGGCAAGAAGGTCCCCAGATCGACTCACATTGTAAATAGTTACACTATTGACTTTGGCGGAGGGGGGGGGAGGGGGGGGTGTGTTGTTATATATGTAAACTTGTATTTACTCTGTACAGCCACCAGAGGGCTCATCCCCTGGAGTCCCAAGGGATCCCATATTCCCTTGGGAGCACAGGTATTTAAGGAGGCCTCACAGGTTGGAGAGGCACTCTGGAGACCTGCAATAAAAGACTACGGTCACACTTTACTTTGAGCTCACATTGTTCAATCTGACTCTTTCTACATACTTAATAAATTTGACCACACAGTCCATATTGAATAGAATGGTCTCCATGGTCAGTGCAAAGCCATGCTCCGTGACATTATATGTACATTCTCCAGCAGGCTACCCAGTGCGTCTAGCATTTCCTCGTAGATGCCCATCAGCCTTCGTTGGTAGCTTGGACTCTCAAAGTCTGTATCCGAATACTCTGCAGCAAAACTAGTATGTGACCTCACCCTATGCTCAGTTGCCATCTGTGGTATCCTATCCCTCTGTCCTGCCTCCTTGTGCCCAGTAAATCACCATGTGTCGACACTGCCTCTAAACTAGCCTCCAAAGTCTGTGTGCTGCCAGTATCTGAGCTGGTGTTTGCGAGAGTGAGAACAAATGATAATGCATCTTCTGGAAGATTGGCCTCCTCTTCCTGCACTAGCTGAAGGATCGCAACATTCTCAGCAGCTGAAATGAAAGAGACGCAGACTGCAAGATGGTTCGACAGGAACTTGTCAGGTGATCTTGTCACATGATGCTTTTATCGTATTTATAGTTGTATTACCACAGTAGCCCACCAGGGAGAAGCTCTATATTACAAGGGTTAGCTTGTCGTATGAAGGAGAGTAGAGAGAGAGGTGGTTGGGGAAAGCATCTGCAAAGCTTGTTGCACCTCCCAGCTCCACATTCAGGTCAGTATCTGTTTCTAAACTTACCTGATTGGGGGTGGCCTGCAGTGGTTCCTTTAAGGATTGCTGGTTAGGCCACATGTTGACCAGTTTTGCCTGAATGCAGAAGGCACAGTGTGGTAGATTCTTGACGACATCACAAACATACACTTACAAGATGGCTTCAACTCAGGAACTTGTCAGGTGACGTGTCACCTGATGCTTTTATTGTCTTTCCAGCAATAGCTGCATTACCACAGTAGTCCACTGAGTGGAACAGTAATCCACTAGATGGAGCTATATATTACACTTCCTCCTTAATGAAGAAGTAATTATAACAAAATAATCATCATACTTAACTTGCATGGTTCTACATAACTAAAGACATGGACTTATTTTGCCCTATTTACAAATCAAACTTAACCACGGGTGTTCTGTTTCAAAGAGGATACCTTCACTCTTAAACAGAACTTTCCAATCATGGTGTCGAACTTAGACTCATTCTAGGCTGAGCCTGAGGAGAGTTTTTCTCCAAGGGCAATCCTTGATCGACATTTGAACTCTCTACAACTTCAGACTGTTCGTCTGTCTGACTCGGACTCAGACTTAAATTCTGACTTGCTCTTGGACTTGTTCTAGTACATCTGATGTAGGATATGCTACTGGTACTCTACTCGTAACAAAACTATCTGATGAGTCACAAATAATTGAATCATTCCAACTTTCAACTCCTTCCACATCTGTAGGTAAAATATGATCAATGTGAACAAACCTAACCTTTCCATTATCAAACATCTTGATCAAATATGTGTGAGGACTGCATATCCTCACGACTCTTCCTGGTAACCACTTTAACCATTTATGATGATGGTTCTTCACTCTCACATTCTGATTTAATTTCACACTGCTCTCTCTTACTCTACCTCTGTCATGATTTTCTTTCTGTCTGAACTGTTTCTCTTCTACGGACTGTGCCAGATTTGGCATTAACAACGAGAACCTGGTTCATGGCTGTCGTTTGAGAAACAACTCTGCTGGTGTTGTTCCAGTAGTTGTATGAGGAGTATTACAATAAGTAATCTGAAAATTAGCCAATTTGTGGTCCAATGACAACTGTCATTTCTTTGGATTTGGATCCAACATTTGTTTGATGAGAGCACGTTTTACAACTTGTACCGTGCACTCTGCTGCAACATTTGAAACGGGGTGATACAGTGGAACCTTGGTATGTTTCACACCGTTTATGCTCATAAAATGCGTAAATTCTTCTGAACAAAATTGCAGTCCATTATCAGACACAATTTCATTTGGGGTGCCATATGAAGAAAATAATCTTCACAAATTGTCTAGTATTTTACTTGTTATTTTCCGCATTGGAAACACCGCTCCCAACTTCGATTGGCTATCAATCACAATGAACAATTGCTGCCAGCTCAGCAAAATCTATATGTAACCTTTGCCACACCCTGGGAGGCCATTTCCATGGATGTAATAGTACTGATGGTGGTTTCTTGCTTACCGATTGACATGTTGTACACTGACTGATGATGTACTCTATATCTTTATCTGGACCTGCCCACCATAAGTAACTGCGTGCAAAACTCTTGGGTCAAGCAGATTCCCAGGTGCTGGTCATGAAGATCTCCTAATAAATTGGACCTGAATTTATTTGGAATAACTACTCTTGCACCCCACATGATACAATCTTTATACATTCCTATGAATGAAGTATGGATGAATATCTTTCTCTGATACTTGGTTTGGCCGGCCATTTGCGATGACATTAGTGGGTCACGTTTGGTTGCTCTACCAATCTCTTCAGCTGTGACTGGCCGTTCATCAATGTATGAAAAATAGAACACTTCTTCCCTATTGATGGGGCTGGCGACCTAGACATTGCATCAGCATTACTGTGATTAGCTGATCATCTGTACTCAATATCATATGTATACGCTGACAAAATCAAAGCCCATCTCTGCATTCGGGCTGCAGCTAATGTTGGAACTGGGGACTTTGGATGGAGGATCGCTGTCAGGGGCTTATGGTCCATAACAATGGTAAACTTACGACCATACAAGTATTTGGGGAACTTCTTGACCTCAAAAATTAATGCCAAACTTCCCTTTTGATTTGCGCATAATAACACTCGCTGGCACTGAGAGTGCGTGAAGCAAAAGCAATTGGTCTCTCCTCCCCACTATGTAGTACATGAGAGATCACTGCTCCAACTCGATATGGAGAGGCGTCACATGCTAACTTGATCTCATTAGACAAGTCATAGTGAACTAACATGGTGCTCTCCACCAACTGGCTTTTACACGCCTTGAATACTGCGTCGCATTCTTCTGACCACTTCCAATGGACCTGTTGTTTCAACAGTTTATTCAGTGGATGTAACACTGTAGCTACATTTGGTAGGAACTTCCCATAATAGTTCAACAGACCCAAAAATGATTGAAGTTCAGTGACATTCTTGGGAGTGGGTGCATTTCTAATTGCATCCAGACTTTCCTTAGTTGGTTGTAAATCATCTTTGTCTACTCTGTGTCCTAAGTACTCCACTGAGTTTTGAAATAACTCACACTTGTGAGCATTTGAAATAACTCTGTGCTTCTCTAGCCGTTTGAGCACTTCATTCAAAATGTTATTATGGATTTGCATGTCTGGTGCTGAAATGAGCATGTCATCCAAATAACATATTACCCCTTCAATACCTTGCAAAATCTGGTTCATCGCCCCTTGGAATATGGCGAGGGCAGAAGACTTTCCAAATGGTAGCCAATTGAATTGATATAAGCCTAGATGAGTATTTATAGTCAAGCATGACTTGGACTCCTCATCTGGTTCAAGTTGTAAATAGGCATTTGTGAGATCTAACTTTGAGAGGATCTGACCACCTGTCAGCATTGTGAACAAATTTGCTACATTTGGCAATGTATTGGGTAGGGGAGAAGGGGGAAGGGGGGGAGAGAAGAGGGGGAGGAGAAGGGGAGGGGGGGAGGAGAAGGGGATGGGGGGAGGAGGAGAAGGGGAAGGGGGGGAAAAGATGAAGGGGGGAGAAGGGGAAAGGGGGAGAGGAGAAGGGGAAAGGGGGGGAGAGGAGAAGGGGAAAGAGAAGGGGGAGAAGGGGAAGGAGAGGGGGGAAGGAAAGGAGAGGGGGAGAAGGGAGGGGAGAAGGGGGGAAAGGAGAAGGGGGAAAGGAGAGGAGGGGGAAGGAGAAGGGGGGGAAGGAGAGGGGGGAAGGAGAAGGGGGGAAGGAGAAGGGGGAAAGGAGAAGGGGGGAAAGGAGAAGGGGGAGGGAGGCTGAACAGGGCCTGGCCCGGCTGGGCCCAAGACTTCGGGCAGGGCCCGTCCCCAGCAGAAGATTTACAGGTAGGTGCCGTTGGGTCGGGTCGGGTCCGGGGTCCGGGGTCGGGAGCGTGGGTCGGATCGGGGAGAGCGCGGGTCGGGTCGGTGGGGCGGAGGGAGGTCGGGTCGGGTCGGGTCGGGGGCGGGGGGGGGGGCGATCGGGAGCACGGGTCGGGTCGGGGGGGGGGGGGGAAGAGGAAGGTCGGGTTGGTTCGGGTAGGGGGGGGAGGGAGGGAGCACGGGTTGGGTCGGGTCGGGTCGGGTCGGGTCGGTTCGGATCGGGGGGCTGGGGCGGGGGGGGGAGCAGAGGGAGGTCGGGTCGGATCGGGCCGGTTCATGTCGGGAGTGGGGGGAGGGAAATCAGGTTGGGTCAGGTCCGGTCCGGGTGTGGGGGGCGGGGGTCGGGAGCTCGGGTCGGGTCGGGGGGGTGGTGAGAGGGAGGTCGGTTCGGTTCGGGTCGGGGGGGGGGTAGGGAGGGAATGAGGGAGAGGGAGGTCAGGTCGGGTGGGGGGGAGGGGAGCGTTGGTCGGGTCCAGTCCGGGGGTTTGGGTCCAGTCCAGTCCGGGGGCGGGGAGGGGGCGGGGAAGCGGGAGTTGGGTCGGTGTCGGGGTCGGGTCCGGTCCGGGGGCGGGGGGGAGCGGGAGTCGAGTCGGGTCGGGAGGAAGCAGGACCTGGGCGTGGGAGGCAGCCTTATGCATGCAGCCCCAGTGAGACCATTCAGCCAGGGCTAGGGGCTGCGTGCTTCAGGCCCCTCCCACACAGTTTTGGGCGCCTGGAGCTACTGCACATGCTCGCCCACTGTAGCGCGCATGTGCAGAGGTCCCGGCACTGCTTTCAGCTCAGGGACCTGGCTCCGCCCTCTACAGCTCGTGCTCCGCCCAGCTCCAGGGGACCTGCAGGGAGCCGGAGAATCTGTAAGTTTTTTTTAGGCGCACTTTGTGGCGCGAAAAATGGGCGTCCAGGTTGAGGCTGTGCCGTTCTAGGCACGGCCCGAAACTTGGGCCCAATATTCTCAGCCTCTAGTCTTTTGAGTTCTTGCTCAACTTTCTCCTTGAGTGTGTAAGGTATGGGACGTGGCTTGCAGTAAACTGGTCTAGCGTCCTTCTGTACCCTGACACTTGCCTTGAAGCCTTTGACGGCCTGTTTCACAGAACACCTTCGGATACTTCTTGATGACGTCGTCCTTCGATGCAAATCTCACTTCAACATGAAAAATCTTATTCCAATCCAGCTTCAGTGATCCCAAACCAATTTCTACCTAGCAAGGCAAGCTTGTCTCCTGCCACCAGTAAGAGAGACAAGCTCTGAAATTGATCCTTGTATTTCACCGGTATGGTGATACGTCCTACTACAGAGATTTTATCTCCTGAGTAGCCTCGCAGTCCTATCTTTGACTTCTCCAGTGGAAAATCACTCAACTTGTCGAGATATAGAGATTCCAGTACTATACTCATGGATACGCCATTGTCAATTTCCATGGGTATCCTGGTTCCTGCAAAATCTATTTGGATGATGATACTTTTTCATTCACTGTTTGATACCCTCGTGCTCCTGATGATGTGCATCTCTTTGACCTGTTGCTTTTCTTCCATGCTATGTCATCTCTGGGGATTTCTACTTATAGCCTCGAAAGTTGGTTTACTCTTCAGTCGACATGCCTTTGCAAAATGCCCAGTTTTCTTGCAGAAGAAGCACTCTGCTTTCACATATGGACAACTTTGAGCAATGTGTTGTCCCAGGCACAGAAAGTATGACTTCATTGACAGTTACTGAGGCCTTGGGGCCCAACTGCCTTTTACTTTTAACCTGAAATCGATTCACCTCGGTTGTCTGACGACTGGAAATGGCGTGAAATTCTTGGGAGTATTGGTCGGCCATATCCATCGACATAGCTGTCTGACCAGCTAAATCAAAGGTCAGGTTAGGGGTTGTCAATAACTTTCTTCTGATCGCATTATTTTTCATCCCACAAAGCGGTCACGCAATGCTGGGTCCTGAAAGTTTCCAAAATGACAGTGAATGGATAGCTTGTTCAATGCTACAATGTACTCACTGATACTCTCATCGGTTAATTGATTTTGTGTTCCAAAACGCTAACTTTCAGCAATTTCCAGGGGCTCAGGGCTGTAGTGGAGAATCTTCGTAAGTGATGTGTCCTTTGGCTTGATGGGAACAAACATGTTTTTTAGGGTTTCATAAACCTTGGGACCTGCTTCAGTAAGCAAAATAGCTCGTTTTCTTTCTACCACTACATGGTTACAGTTTTCATCATCGAGGACTTTGACTATACTATTTGCAGTGAAAAACCTTTCTAGCCACACCACATATGCTCCAAAAGTCTCTCGGTCACAATGGAATTCACCCAAATGCCCTATTATTCCCATAGGTGCGGACATCTGGAGTCTGGCTGTTCAGCCAAGTATGCTTGAAATTTACCATGGATTTTTTTTTAAGTTGTGCTGCAAAACAAAGGCCCTCTCTAGTCTCTGTTAGATGGCTGGATCATCTACCAACAAAAATTTCAGCTAGGTTATCCAGAAATTCGATTCTATGTCGCCAATGTGATATATTCTCGACGACATCACAAACACACACTATCAAGATGGCTTCAACTCAGGAACTTGTCAGGTGACCTGTCCCCTGATGCTTTTATTGTATTTCCAGCAATGGCTACACTACCACAGTAGTCCACTCGGTGGAGTAGTAGTCCACTAAATAGACTATATATTACACCCAGCTCCGGTTGCGTTCCGGACAAAGCAATGGGCCGAAATTTGGGGTTGGAGATGTACCTCCGGAGTACACCGCCAACCTGAAAAAAATACAAAAGCACCTGGTGGCTCGCGGGCTTTGGGTCCTGGGCCTCCAGGCGTATCCTTGCGTAAAGGCCCGCGAATCCCAGGGAGGCAATCAGTTCGGAAGCGTCACTGGGATCACGTGGGCCAGGCCAACCAATTAGAAAGGGGGATTCCTCATTAGCTTATGGAGATGCCTTTTTACAAACGGAATCCCCATATGCATATGAGAAATAAATAAATAAATAATACAATTCTAATAAAAAATAATTTTTCCCACATTCAAAATTAATTTAAAGTCCCTTTGATTAAGCACTTAAAGTAAAACTTTAATTTTTTGAAAAAATAATAAACAGTTTAATCCAGCCCAAAATTTACACAAAGTAATTTTGAATGTTTTTTATGTTTTAATCATTTAAAAAATGTTAATATAACATTTATTTTAACCTTTATACTCGTAAACTCGTATGTATGCTTTTACCAGGTGTAAGGGTTTTGTGGGCATTCGCTGGGCAATGGTTGGACAAATAGCCCAACTCTGAGCCAGAGAAAGCACTTTTGAGATGCATGTGGAAGATCTGTCAAGGAGAAACTTGACAGATCGCAAGTCCTGGGTTTTCGAGCATGCACAGCGCATGTGGAACCCTGGAACTGTGGGTCCATTCTGAGAGCTTATGATGTAATACGCTGCACCATCATCGGCCCTACAAAATGCTTATACCCGGCTCAGAATGTGTGCACGCACACTATATTGGATGCCTTGGCATCCATTTTATGGCTGCTTAACGAACGCTGCACCTTCGAATTTCTGGGCCGGTGTTCCTTTAAAATAAAACTGGTTTCTCTTTAGTGTGTTTGCAAAACCGAAAGAGCCGAGAGAAATTGCAATTATCAAGCTGGCTGCCAGTGACATCCGAACTGACGCCGGCCGCAGTGAATTTCATGGTGAATTTCACGGATTCTGTGGCTGACTGTAGCTTTGAATGTTCCTGAGAACAATGGGAGAAAAGTTCTTTGAATAATTCAAGCCCCCTACACTGAAGGAGCTTCAGACAAAAACATTAGATTTGCCAATTACAGCAGTGCGGTACAAATAGTTAGTGGGTGGTACAGTCATCTGTGATGCTCTCAAAGTAGAAGGGTCACATTGGGATCTTTTTAGTTTCATAATTAATTACTCTAGATGTGTGTCACTGGCAAGGTTGGAGTTTATTGTTCATCGTTACTCACGCATGAGAAGGTCTTGGTGGTCCTTCTTGAACTGCTGCAGTCCGGGTGGTGAAGGTACTCCCACAGTGATGTTGGGTCGGGAGTTCCAGGATTTTGATCCAGCAACAATGAAGGAACAGCGATAGATGTCCAGGTCAAGATGGTGCGTAACTTGGAAGGGAACTTGGAGGTGATGGTGTCCCCATGCGCTTGCTGCCTTTGTCCTTCTAGGTGGCGGAGTCCGCAGGTTTGGGGGCTGCTTTGTCCTGGATGGTATTGAGCTTCTTGAATGGTGTTGCAGCTGCAACCATCCAGGAAAGTGGAGAGTGTTCCGTCACACTTTTAGTGTGTGCCTTGGTGGAGGGGCTTTGGAGAGTTAGGAGCTGAGCCAGTCGCCACAGAATACCCACTCACTGACCTGCTCTAGTAGCCACAGCATTAACGTGGCTGGTCCAGCTAAGTTTCTGATCAATGGTGACCCCAGGATGTTGATGATGGGGGATTCGGTGGTGATAATGACATTGAATGTCAAAGGGAGGTGGTTATATTCTTTCATTAGAGATAATCATTGTCTAGCACATGATTGACACAAATTCTATTTGCCACTTATCTGCCTGGATATTGTTCAAGTCCTGCTAATGGGAATAGACTGCTTCAATATCTGAGGAATTGTGAATGGAGATGAAAATAGTGCAATCATCAACAAACAGCCCCACCTCTGACTGTTTGATAGAGGGAAGGTCATTGATGAAGATAGTTGGGCCGAGGATGCTACCCTAAGGAACTCTTGCAGTGATATACTGGGCTGAGTTGATTGGCCTCCAGAGAGGGAGCTGGGTATGAGGGATGTTTCAGAGGGAGTTAGGGTACGAGGGATGAATTTCAGAGGGAGAGTTAGGATACGAGAGGGGTGAGCTACAATGGACTGAGTGGTCTTCAATTATCCTTGAATTTTCTTATGTGCTTTTACTGATGCTTTACTGAACTATAAATTCAAAACAAGACAGGTTGGTCTGTTGTTCATTATAGTGCACTATATCAGTGTAATCACAAGCACAAAACATTAAGGGAGCAGGACTGTGCTGTACTCTGTATGTGCAGTCGACCTGACACTCCTGATGGGTAATTCTGCTTACTTTTATCTGGACATAACAGTTATACATTGTAATTTTTTCTACGTTAAAGGTGCTATATAAATGCTGTGTCAGTGATTAATAATCTGTATCACTTTTATTTCACACACAGTGAATTAGTTTTCTCCCTTTAAAACTGACATTTGTGATCTCAAATTAACATTAAAGCACATTTTTGGCCAATTTGCACACAGCAAGCTCCCACAAACAACAATGTGATGATGACCGAGTGGTGTTAGTTCAGGGAGAAATATTGGCCATGAAACCAAGGAGAAATCCCCTGCTCTTCTTCAAAATAGAGCAATGGGATCTTTTATATCCACATGCGAGGGCAGGCGGGGCCTCAGTTTAATGTCTCATTTGAAAACGGCACCTCTGACAGCGCAGCACTCCCTCAGTAGTGCACTGGAGTGTAAGCCTGGATTTTGTGCTTAAGTCTCTAGAGTGGGGCTTGAACCCACAGCCTTCTGAGTGAGGCAAGAGTGTTACGAATTGAGCCATGTCTGACACCTAAGAAGCACAGGAAGGAGACACTAAGATGCTGTAAGTTCAAGGGTTTAGTTTTGATGCTGGCAGGGTGGGTGGGACTGTCGTCCATAGGTATTCACTAAGATGGTACGGCTCTCATCTTCGCTCCCTCATGTTCAAGGGGCGCAGACTTGAACAGATGTGGCGGACAGCTGGTTTAGCCATTCACCACCAGATCTGGTTGGACCACATAAAGCACTATCGGGTCCTACTCTCATCTGCCAAAACGACTCACTATTGTAGGATCATTCTGGAATGCAAAGATAACCCCCAGCAACTATTCTCCACTGCTAACTGTCTTCTTAAACCCTCTCCCCTGTCTCCACCACACTTACCTCCAATAACATGAGGAACTCATGGACTTCTTTGTCTCAAAGATTGTGACCATCTGATCAGCTGCCTCTGCCACGTCCCTTCCTTCCCCTAGCCCACCTGGCCAAACTTCATCTGAGGTTCTCCCCTGCCCTAGCCCTGAACTCGCATCTCTCTCCAGTTTCTCTCCGATCTCCCCTCTTGACCTCTATATGCTCAACTTGCCCATGAGACCCACTTCCTGCTCCCTTGAAGCTATTCCCACGAAACTGCTGACCATCCAACTTCCTTTTTTGGCCTCCATGTTAGCCAAATTACATCCTTTGTGACTGTGACAAAGGTAAACCATCCCTCCTTGTCCTTCTCGACCTGTCTGCAGCCTTTGACACAGTTGACCACTCCATCCTCCTCCAACACCGCTTCACCATCATCCAGCTGGGTGGGACTGCACTCGCCTAGTTCCATTCTTATCTATCTAATCGTAGCCAGAAAATCACTTGCAATGACTTCTCTTCCCACTTCTGCATCATTACCTCTGCAGTGACGGTAAAATTTGTATCTGGCCGTGAGGATGCTCTCCTTTGGTTTCAACTGGTCATGAATGAGTGCGATCAGCTCCTCATATGACTTGTCCCTGGCGCTCCCGGGTGCCAGCAAATCCCTGACGAGACAGTAAACCTTATCGCCACAACTGGATATCGCCTTACGCTTCTCTCTCAGTGCGTTCGTGTCCTCCATCAGATCATTTGCTGTTAAGTAGTACTCGAGCCTTTCCGTAAAGGCCTCCCAATCATTGCCCCCGATAAAATCCTTTAGCGAGCCCAGAGTACCCATGGTTGCGTGGAATTTGTCTGCTTTCTCGTATGTAGCACACAAATCACTGACTCTACACGGTCTGGTGTTGATCTAACTGCTGTGACCTTGGTCCTTTATTGAACAGCTCCAGAGTGCTCTACAGGTGTGGTGGGCAGCCTTTTATACTGCCTTGTGCAGGTACTTTCAGGTGTCCCACCACAGCGCCCTCTGTGGTGCACCATTGTACTTATTATACATTTGATGTACCAGAGCAATACACAACACCGATCAACACAACTCCCCACAGTGAGTGTGGGATCGGATGTCTCCGGTGTTTGGCTCCTGTGATATTTCTAAAGTTGCTGCCTTCCTGACCAAGTTCAAGGGTTTAGTTTTGATGCCGGCAGGACAGATGGGACTGTCCACAGGTAATCAATCTGGGGAACCATTGGATTTCTGGCCAATCGAAGATGAGAGTTCTGAATTTTTCAGTATTTTTTGACCAACGACAGTACTGGATTATTTCTTTTGGTTTATATTAATAAAGATATCTTCTGCAATAACAGCATTGTTTTCTTTTGGCTTGGTGACATCCTCTTTCAGAAGTTAGGACAAGGGCCCTGAGAGGAGTTTTATTGTTTAAGTGGGGGACCTGGGCAGTGTGTTAGTATTTACAGCTAGTCTTCGGCTGTTTGTTAATATTTACAGCGGTTCCCAAGAGGTACATCATTATTTGCACTCCCTGGGAGTGTGGTGATACTTATCAGGCAGTCTGTTATAATAAAATGAACGGATTTAAATTTCCTGCACTCTGGCGAACTGGAGTGGCTCCCTGGCAGGAGAGTGGGAAATATGAACTGCAAATGCAGAGAAGCAGGCCTTCAGCTGTGGCCATTTCAGAGTGGGACTGCATTAAACGGGCAGTGTTAATATTAGAGGAGCAGTTGCTCCCGAGCCAGGACCTATGGCTAATTAATGAAATCGGTGGCACAATATACCTGCTGCAGGGTTTGCAGACGCTCTACTGTAGCCTCACTTCAGAACAACCCGGCGAACAAACATCCATTTCCTCGTCTCCAGAGCATCAACTGAAGCCACCATAATGGCCCTCTCCAGGGCCAAGCAACTTGCCAAATAGGCTCTCCAACTCAACATTGAGGGACGTTCCCGGGAAAAGTGCGAGCATCATGCGAACATATTGAAGACGCATAACAGCGACGTCCTCGCGCCCCAGAAAACCCACTTCTCCTCTGCCCAACAGGCCAACCACTGCCGTATCCATGGATGAAACCTCATGACTAGCCCCAACCACCCAAAATATGGCCTGGCCATATGCGTGAAGAACAGCATCATGCATTTCGGCGTCTTCAACCCAACTGGAGAAGAATCCATCTACACCATAGAATCATAGAAAATTACGACACAGAAGGAGGCCACTCAGCCCATCATGTCTGTCATGTATGTAACCTTTATGTAACAACACTGCATACTGTATACACATAAGAAATGCACAGCTTGACCACAGGGGGTGAACTTGTGGGAGACACTCCTCATCTGGTTATCCAGGTATATAATGGGAGGTCCCACGCAGGGTCATCACTTCTTGTTCCTGTGAATAAAGGTTCAGGTCATGGAGTGACCTTGTCCATAGAATGTGCCTCATGTGGATTTGTGGTACTGTGTAAGGACTTTACATTGGCGACGAGAAACGGGAATCAACGACCCACGAGAATGGCCACCGGCAGCACAGATGAACAGTACTGTGTTGGTGAGGACTGGGACGATTTCATTGAGAGACTCCAGCAGAGCTTTGTCACGAAGGACTGGCTGAGAGACGCAGCGGCCGACAAGCGAAGGGCTCATCTGCTGACCAGCTGTGGACCTAAGACTTACGCGCTCATGAAAGACCTGCTAGCACCCGAGAAGCCAGCGGACAAAACCTTTGAAGAGTTCAGCAAGCTAATCGGTGAGCACCTCAAACCGGCGAGCAGCGTACACATGGCCCGACACAGATTCTCTCCCCACTGACGTCGGGAAGGACAGAGCATACTAGATTTCATTGCGGACCTCTGGCGCCTGGCCAGCCTCTAAGTTTACAGACGCCTGCAGGGAGGAAATGCTAAGGGATTTCTTTATTGAGGGCATCGGTCATGCTGGGATTTTCAGAAAGCTAATTAAGACCAAGGACTTGACCTTGGAAGCGGCGGCATTGATGGCTCAGACTTTCATGGCGGGGGAGGAAGAAACCAAGATAATATACGCGCGCAATGCTGCCTCCAACGTGGCGATGGATCAGGGAGTCAATTTCATAAACACGACACAGAGCCCCGCAGGCAGGCAAGGGCAGTTCGACACACCCCAGGCAGCAATAGACCCAAGAGTAAGTCTCCAACAGAGACAATGGCAGGCTGAACGGACATTTACGCCCCTGCCCTGTGGACAATGCAGCCTGGGACAGGGCCATTGACACCCACGAAAAGGGTGCTCAAGAGCAGTCAAAGGGACAATCAGCGAGGAATGCCTTGTAACAGCTCTTTTGTTCACAACAATGGGAATCTCAGATCATGCTGGAGGTGTGGGGGCAGACATGCTGCCAGGACTTGCAGGTTTCAACAGTTCGTCTGCAGAAATTGTAACCTCAGTGGCCATTTAGCCAGAATGTGCAGAAAGCCTGTAACCAGGCTAATATACGAGGCGGATGAACCAGATGAGGGGTCTGCGAGGCAGGATGAAGCTTGGGGCAAATCAATGGACGCTGAAGTTCAGTGGGTTTATGTGGCAAACATTCACAGCTCATATACCAAATCACCACCTATGATAATGAAAGTCCTATTAAATGGCATCCCTGTACACATGGAGCTGGACACGGGGGCCAGCCAGTCATTCATGAGTGTTCAACAATTCGAGAAGCTGTGGCCATTCAAAGCCAGCAGACCCAAACTAGAACGCATTGAGACGCAATTATGGACGTACACCAAAGAAATCATTCCACTGCTAGGCAGTGCAATGTTGGCGGTCAAACACAATGGATCGGTGAACCGGCTGCCGCTCTGGATTGGTCCTGCACTGTTGGGGAGGAGTTGGTTAGCTGAGATGAACTGGAAATGGGGGGATGTGCATGCCATGTCATCTGTGGAGCGAAGTTCATGCTCACAGGTCCTACAGCAATTTGAGTCATTATTTCAACCTGGCATCGGGATGTTCAAAGATACCAAAGTAGTGATACGCATCACCCCGACGCCAGACCAGTGCACCACAAAGCCAGAGCTGTGCCGTATGTGACGTGGGAGAACATTGAGAGCGAGTTGGACCGGTTGCTGAGAGAGGGCATCATCTCGCCCGTTGAATTCAGTGACTGGGCGAGCCCCATCGTTCCCGTCCTTAAAGCGGATGGCTCAGTCAGGATCTGTGGCAACTGCAAGGCCACTATTAACTGGGTGTCCCTACAACACCAATACCCGCTCCCGAGAGCGGAAGACCTTTTTGGCACGCTGTCAGGTAGCTGTTCACCAAGTTGGACCTCACTTCAGCCGACATGACCCAAGAACTGGCCGACGAATCTAAACTACTGACCACCATGCACAAGGGACTGTTTGTTTACAACAGGTGTCTGTTTGGTATTCGATCAGCGGCTGCGATTTTTCAAAAAAACATGGAAAGCCTGCTCAAATCCATTCCCGGAACAATCGTATTTCAGGACGACATCCTCATCACCGGTCGTGACACCGAGGAACACCTCCACAACCTGGAGGAGGTGCTACGCCGACTGGACCGGGTCGGCCTGCGACTCAAGAAGTCTAAGTGTGTGGTTTTGGCTCCCGAGGTTGAGTTTCTGGGCAAGAGGGTTGCTGCAGATGGGATTCGGCCCACCGAATCCAAAACGGAGGCGATTCGACGAGCGCCCAGGCCCTGCAACACATTGGAGTTGCGTTCATTTCTGGGATTCTTGAACTATTTCGGGAACTTTCTGCCGAACTTAAGCACATTGTTGGAGCCGCTACACGTGCTCCTGTATAAGGGTTGCAATTGGTTTTGGGGGGACTGTCAGGAACGGGCTTTCAATCGGGCGCGGAACCTACATTGTTCAAATAAGTTGTTGATCCTGTACAACCCCTGTAAGAAATTGGTTCTGACATGTGATGCATCGTCCTATGAGGTTGGGTGCGTGTTACAGCAGGGTAACGCTGAGGGCCAACTACAACCTGTGGCTTATGCCTCCAGGTCGCTCTCTCAAGCTGAACGGGGATATGGGATGGTTGAGAAGGAAGCACTCACATGTGTCTATGGGGTGAAAAAGATGCATCAGTACCTTTTTGGCAGGAGGTTCGAATTAGAAACGGACCACAAGCCATTAACATCCCTGCTGTCAGACAGCAAGGCTGCCAATGCCAATGCATCAGCTCGCATACAGCGATGGGCTCTCACGCTGGCTGCGTATGAATACACCATCCGGCACCGGCCCGGCACCGAAAACTGCGCTGACGCGCTCAGCAGGCTTCCACTGGCCACCACTGAGGGTGCAGCGGAGCAAAGCGCTGAGATGGTCATGGCTATCGATGCCTTTGACAGCGCAGGCTCCCCCATCACAGCCCGCCAGATCAAAATCTGGACCAACAGAGATCCCCTCCTATCCTTGATTAAGAAATGTATCCTGACTGGGGATTAGGCGCCCGCACACAGAGCATGCCCTGAGGAGGTCAGACCGTTTCACAGACGGATGGATGAGCTCTCCATCCAAGCCGACTGCCTACTATGGGGCAGCCGGGTAGTCATGCCCCAGAGGGGCAGGGAAGCATTCATCAGGGAACTCCACAGCGAGCACCCAGGCATCGTGCTGATGAAGGCCTTTGCCCGGTCACATGTGTGGTGGCCGGGAAGTGATGCAGACCTGGAACACTGTGTTCGCAGGTGCACGACGTGTGCCTAGCTAGGTAATGCCCCCAGGGAGGCCCCGCTCAGCCCTTGGCTCTGGCCCAACCAGACCATGGTCACGTATTCACGTAGACTACGCGGGCCCGTTGATGGGAAAAATGTTTTTCATTGTGGTTGATGCGTACTCAAAATGGATTGAGTGCATCATTTTGAATTCGTGCACGACATCCACTACCGTGGAGAGTCTGCGCGCGGTCTTTGCGCCCCACGGCTTGCCGGACATCCTTGTTAGCGATAATGGCCCATGTTTCAACAAGCTACGAATTCTGGGAGCTGATGTCAGGTAATGGCATTAACCATGTTAGGACAGCACCGTTCAAGCCGGCCTCCAATGGCCAGGCGGAACGTGCAGTCCAAATCATAAAACAATGCAAGCTCCGGATTCAAGGACCCCCCCTTCAATGCCGCCTATCGCGCCTCCTGCTGGCCTATAGGTCCCGACCGCACTCGCTCACGGGGGTCCCACCCGCGGAGCTACTCATGAAACGAGCACTCAAAACTCGGCTGTCCCTCATTCATCCAGTCCTGTCCAACATTGTTGAGGGCAAGCGCCAGTCCCAAAACGAGTACCATGACCGAAATTCAAGGGGGAGATGTATAGAAATTGATGACCCCGTATTTGTTCTCAATCACGCTTTGGGGCCCAAATAGCTTGAGGGTACTGTAATAGACAAAGAGGGGAATAGTGTAATCGTGGTTAAACTTAACAATGGATAGATATGCCGCAAGCATCTGGACCAAGTGAAAAAAAGGTTCAGCATGGACACTGAGGAACCTGAGGAAGATCATGAGATGGTATTCACACCACCGCCAGTGAACGAGCAACAAGAACATTCAGCAGCATGCACAGTCCCTGCGGTCAGCCCGGAATCACCACAGGTGACAGACACGCATACCAAGGCTCAACAACCAGAGCCCCAACTGCGGCGCTCCACGAGAGAGCGCAGACTACCCGAGAGACTTAACCTATGATCCCAATAAGATGTTGAGGGGGAGGTGATGTCATGTATGTAACCTTTATGTAACAACACTGCAATACTGTATATATGTAAGAAATGCACACTTTGACCACAGGGGGTGAACTTGTGGGAGACATTCCTCACCTGGTCATCCAGGTATATAAAGGGAGGTCCCATGCAGGGTCAGCACTTCTTGATCCTGTGAATAAAGGTTCAGGTCATGGAGTGACCTTGTCCATAGAATGTGCCTCATGTGGATTTGTGGTACTGTGAAAGGACTTTACAATGTCTGTGCTGGTAGAAAAAGAGCTATCCAGTCTAATCTCACCTTCCAGCACCAGGTCCGGAGCCCTGCAGGTCACAGCTCTTTGAATGTGATGGGGGTTTCTGCCTCTGCCACCCTTTCAGGCAGTGAGTTCCATGGCCATTAAGATCAGGGAGCTGCACATTACAGACCTCTACAAAGACCCTAATTTAAATGGCACAGCCAGCACTCCCGAGTGCACCAATCCCAGCCCAATACGTTGCTGACTTTAACAGCTACCTCGCTATGTGGGGCTGGGAAGCAAATGAATCTGAGGCAAAGCCTTCATGGCCTGGATGTCCGTAGAAGATCAGCAACTGGTCTTCGATTCCAAACAGCGGGCAACTTTCCACTCTGCTCGCTGGCACCACGACTGCAAGCCGGACCTTACCATTGATTGCAAATATCAAGAGCAGGAACGCTCCACACCTCCGACACAACACTTCCCGACTTCCCCAACAGCCAACATAGGCCCTTTACCACTCACATCGGCACCGACATCCCTGCGATTCTATCGAAACAAGTCCCACGGTGAATCGTGGCCACAGCCGACTGGAACTGCTATAGGGAAGGCTGGTGTCCTGGTTGCAAGGTTTCAAGGACATCTTCAAAGCCTCCTTGATAAAATGCAACATTCCCTGGTCCAAGACTGCCTAAAATGGAGGAAGAGCATCCGGGCGATGAACACCTCGAGTCTTGTCGCCGAGAGCATGCAGAAATCAAGCGCAGACAGCGGAAGAAGCGTGCGGCAAACCAGACTCCCCACCCACCCTTTCCTTCAACCACTGTCTGTCCCACCTGTGACAGAGACTGTAATTCCCGTATTGAACTGTTCAGGCACCTGAGAACTCACTGTTAGAGTGGAGCAAGACTTCCTCGATTTCGAGGGACTGCCTGTGATGATGGTGATGATGATCCGAATCCCCGTCACACCGTAATGTTCTCATCGGTTCGGTGGCCTCCTTAGCGTCACCACCATGAAGAATATCCCCTGGGAGGAATACACTCCCTACTGGAATAAAGGGACCCAGAACCAGCTCCGGCAGTACTACCAGTTGGGCAGCCCACAGGCTGCGCAGGCCCTGCTCGAGTGTCTAGACTCAGCCAGACACCAGCGGTAGATTGAGTGTGTAGAAAGTCTGGACTTGGCACACTCTAGTCGCCGTACCTGGGACCCACTGTGACATCCCGAAGCCACTAATGCAACGGAATATCAGTCCAGCTCCAAAGCCTCCAAACTGGTGGAACGCACAAATGGACCGCTCGACAAAATCACCAAGCAAGAGATCCATCATCAACTACATCGGCCAATGACATCAATCCCTCAATAAAATCCCAGCCACCAGCACAGAGGAAGTGAAGGCGGCTTTAGCTGCAATGAAGAAATAGAAGGCAACCGGCAGAGATGTTATCCCTAGTTCTTCATCAACTCGGCCCCGGGGAACTTCATTGTCTGGAGTAATTGTACACCAAAACCATGGAATCCGAATGCATCTCAAAAGCATAGTGAGTGGCGATAGTTATCACCACACTCAAACCAGGCAAACCGAGCAACAACCCGAGATGCTATAGGCCGATATAACCCCTGTGCATTATCTACAAACTCCAGAATGTATCATCCCCCAGAGAATCAGCCCTCTCGCCAATCAGTGATCCCCGAAGTGCAAGTAGGATTCCGGCCTAAACGCAGTTGCTGCGACCAAGTTTGATCCTTGCAATGCCCCAGATTCAAGGTGAAATCCATGACCAGCGCAGTCTTTGTGGACCGATCATCGGCCTACGGCATGGTCTGGATTAAAGGCCTGATGCTGAAGCTCACAAGGATCATCCTTGGCCTCAAAACACTATGCCTGCCATGGACGATGCTGAGCAATAGGCAACTACGTGTCCATTTAGGCAACAAAGTTAGCTCGCCCCCATTCCGCAACATCGTCATTATCATAGGCAGTCGCTTTAAATCAAGGCTTCCACTTTAAAAGTGAGTTCTGAGGTGACTGTATATTACAATATGGGACTTACAGTCTCTGTCATAGGTGGGATAGACAGTCATTGACGGAAAGGGTGGGTGGGACTGGTTTGCCGCACGCTCCTTCCGCTGCCTGCGCTTCATTTCTACATGCTCTTGGCGATGAGACTCGAGGTGCTCAGCGCCCTCCCAGATGCACTTCCTCCTCTTTGGCCGGGAGCCTGCCACAATGCTCAGCACTCACGCCGACGCTCTTCATTGTCTACACAAGCGACATGATGCTAACAAAGTTGTGCAAATTTGTTTATGCGGATGACCTTGCCCTGGCAATGTAGGCAGTCACCTTCAATGACATCGCGTACACTTTGAACGGGGATCCAAACACCATGGAAGTATATTTCTGGAAATGGAGGTTCAAGCCAAACCTCCACAAAACAATCGTCACTACATTCCATTTTGATAAAGGAACTCTAAGCGTACCCTGAGGGTGGCCTGCGGCAACACCGTGTCACATGACCCCGCTCCGACCTATCTCAGGGTAAAGCGGAGCCCACGCTAACCTTCCACGACCACTTGCAGAAGCTAGCCGCCGAGAGGAAGACAAGGCTGAGCCTAGTTCAGAAACGGGCTGGGGAGCATCAGCATCAGGGCTACGGACATCAGCAATGGCCCTTGTGCACTCCGCAGCCGAGTACTGTGCAACAGTATGGACCAGAAGTAGCCGCACTCGACTTGTTGACGTCCCACTGAACACTGCAATATGATGCATCACTGGGACCCTCACCTTGACCCCAACACCCTGGCTGCCTGTGCTGTCGCACATTGCTCCCTTGTCCATTCACCGCAATGCCACAACCCTCCGAGAAGTCCAGTGAATTGTGGAATCAGGATCCCAACAACGTCTCTCACCTCCGCTTGAAGTCTCGCAAGCCCTTTTGGGCCATGCGTTTAACCTTCGGCAATGCGACTTCAAACCCTGATGATGCTTGGAGAGCCGAATGGAGATCACAAGAAGTCGCAAACAAACACCTTGTGAAAAACCCGATGCAGAAGATCCCTGGCTTCCCTTCCTGCTCATGAGGTTGACAAGATTTTCAGACAGGGCCTTTATAGCCACATAGATGGCATCAGAAGCACCTTGCACTTGTGGGAATCCAGGCACTCACAAGAAGCAGATGTTTCAGCTTCTTTGAGTACTTATGCCTTACTGCGATTATATACCTGGAGACCACATCTGGAGTATTGCGTACTGTTTTGGTCTCCTTACCTAAGGAAGGATATACTTGCCATTCAGGGAGTGCAACAAAGGTTCTCCAGACTGATTCCTGGGATGGGGGGCTTTGTCCTATGAGGAGAGATTGAGCAGACTAGCGTTTGGTCTCAAAAATGAGAGGCGATCTCATTGAAACATACAAAATTCTTGCAGGGCGGATGCAGGGAGGATGTTTCCCTTGGCTGGGGAGTCTAGAACCAGGGGTCACAGTCTCAGAATAAGAGGCCGGCCATTTAGGACCGAGATGAAGAAAAACTTCTTAACTCAGACGGTGGTGAATCTTTGTAATTCTCTACCCCAAAGGGCTGTAGAAGCTCAGTCTTTATGTATATTCAAGACAGATCGATAGATTTTTGGATATTAAGGGAATCAAGGGATATGGGGACAGTGCAGGAAAATAGAGTTGAGGTCGAAGATCAGCCATGATCTCACTGAATGGCGGAGCAGGCTCGAGGGGCCGAGTGGCCGACTCTGTTCTTATGTTTCCTCCGTCTCTCTGCTTTCCTGAATCCATTTTGAGCTAAATTAAATCAGAGGCATCTGAACAGGGCATCTGCAATGTGACCAATGCTCCAATGAACTGTTGACTGATTGATGTGAATAATGTCACCAGAAGCCACCTGGAAGCCTCCTTTTGCCTAAATCTTAGGTTCTGTTACCATCATAGGCAATCCCTCGGAATCGAGGAAGACTTGCTTCCACTAATAAAGTGAGTTCTTTGATGGCTGAACAGTCCAAACTGAGAGCCACAGACCCTGTCACAGTTGGGACAGATATTCGTCGAGGGAAGGGGGGTGTGGCACTGATTTACCACACCCTCCTTCCACTGCCTGCACCTGACCTCTACATGCTCGCAGCGTTGAGATTCGAAGAGCTCATCGCCCTCCAGGATGCACTTTCTCCACCTAGGGCGGTCTTTGGCCAGGGTCTCCTTGGCATCAGTGGTGATGTCGCACTTTACCAGGGAGGCTTTGAGGGTGTCCTTGTAACGTTTCTGCTGCCCACCTTTGGCTCATTTGCCATGAAGGAGCGCTGTATATAGCGGTTGCTTAGGGAGTCTCGTGTCTGGCATGCGAACTAAGTGGCCTGCCCAGTGAAGCTGATCGAGTGTGGTTAGTGCTTTAATGCTGGGGATGTTAGCCTGGGCGAGGACACTGATGTTGGTGCTGTTGGAGTTGTCCATTAGGGTCCCTACGTTCCAGGCCCCGAACTTTATATTAAATGAGTGGAAGATGCCTGTGCATGAGTTCTTTTAACGTGGGATGGTCGTTGCACACCAACCACCACCAGGGGTTAGCTGAGCAAGGTCTTGGTCCAGTGGCAAGGGGGTCCGAGATGACTGGAGACCAGGCTCTACTAAATGAGCCGAGTTGCCTCCGGCGAGATGTTGGCCACAAGCTCGGTGCTGAGTAGTGCACTTGATGGTAGGTGGCCTGCTACTGGTTGGGGGCAGGCAATGAGGGGGTCAGCGATCCCCTGGAGTTCAGTGTGGAAGGTCAGGGTTGTCACAGCCATGGTACTCACCACGTGCTGGGGGAGAAGAGGCCAGATCATCAGCGGGGAAGGAGAGGCCCAGTCATCTGTTACCACTGTCAAAGTCACTAACAAGGTAGTGTCCCACTGGAAAGAGGTCACGTGTCAAAGGAAAGCACAGTGCTCGCAGACATTTGCTGTGGGAAAAATCCAGATAGAACATAAGAATATAAGAAATAGGAGCAGGAGTCGGCCATTTGGCCCCTTGAGCCTGCTCTGCCATTCAATAAGATCATGGCTGATCTGATCATGGACTCAGCTCCACTTCCCTGCCCACTCCCCATAATCCTTTACTCCCTTATCGCTCAAAAGTCTGTCTATCTCCGCCTTAAATATATTCAATGAGCCAGCCTCCACAGCTCTCCGGGGAAGAGAATTCCACAGATTTACAACCCTCTGAGAGAAGAAATTTCTCCTCATCTCAGTTTTAAGTGGGCGGCCCCTTAGTCTGAGACTATGTCCCATAGTTTTAGTTTCCCTTATGAGTGGAAATATCCTCTCCGCATCCACCTTGTCGAGCCCCCTCATCATCCTATAAGTTTTAATAAGATCACCTCTCATTCTTCTGAACTCCAATGTGTATAGGCCCAATCTACTCAACCTATCCTCATAAGTCAACCCTCTCATCTCCGAAATCAACCTAGTGAACCTTCTCTGAACAGCCTCTAATGCAAGTATATCCTTTCTTAAATACCGAGACCAAAACTGCAGTACTCCAGGTGTGGTCTCACCAATAACTTGTAGAGTTGTAGCAGGACGTCTCTGCTTTTATACTCTATCCCCTTGCAACAAAGGCCAACATTCCATTTGCCTTCCTGATTACTTGCTGTACCTGCAAACTAACTTTTTGTATTTCATGCACAAGGACTCCAGGTCTCTCTGTACTGCAGCACTTTGCAATTTTTCTCCATTTATATTATAATTTGGTTTTCTATTATTTCTACCAAAGTGGATAACCTCATATTTTCCCACATTATACTCCATCTGCCAAATTTTTGCCAATAGGTCCTGTGAAGCCGATACCTGCGGGTCAGCTGTTGCCTGTGTGCAGGATGCCACACCCGCCTGGCTTCCAGCCTCTCCTTCTCCATGTCCTCGTTGTTCTCCTCATCAAAACACGCACTGTAGAACCCCCAGATGGAAATCCGCATTAATTCTCTATGCAGTGGTCCCTTTAAATTCTCAGCAAGGTTCATAAAGTGCCTTTATGTGCTCAGAAACTCAGTTTAAAAGTGGTGGAATGACTCCCAGCCGAAGTAGCATTGCAGAATCACGCTCCTGTAAGACATTTCACCTTCTCAATCTCCTCCTGCCTGTCCTGCACCTTACATGTTCAGTGCTACCAGTTTCATAGTTGTAGTGTTTTCCATGGATGGGCAGAAATGGAGGGAAATCTTGTTGGGCATTTGGCTACTCGGCTCCCCCACGCCCCTCCCCCCACCCCCACACACTTTGTTTAAATGTGGCAGGGTCCTTTCACTGGGCATATTAGGGTCACAGCAAAGTTATGGGAAGGAAACCATGGTGACCATTTATCAGTGCGAAGTTTGAGTGGGGGGGGGGAGGGGGTCGGGCCTGTCTACCTGATTTTACCACCTCTACACTGCAAAAAAAACAAGCCGTTTTCTAATGGGAAATCCAGGCCGAGTATCTTTCTGCGAGTAAGATAGATCCAAGGTTACGTTGTTCTGTCCCATTAATGCCACAAGGTGTAGTTGCTGTCCATCAGCAATCAGTAATCGGAAGTTAGTCAGAGTTTAATTGCTGTTAGCGAGGTGTGTTTGCAGATTGTCGGGTGCTTGTATATTTCCCACTCCAGATCAATCTGCAAACTTCCTTTAGCGATGTAATTCACCTCCGCATGAACATAAGAACATAAGAAATAGGAGCAGGAGTAGGCCATTTGGTCCCTCAAGCCTGCTCCGCCATTCAACAAGATCATGGCTGATCTGATCTTGGCAACTCCACTTCCCTTACTCCCTTATCGTTCAAAAATCTGTCTATCTCTCCACTTTAAATATATTAAATGACCCAGCCTCCACAGCTCTCTGGGGCCGAGAATTCCAAAGATTTACGACCCTCTGAGAGAAGAAATTCCTCCTCATTTCCATTTTAAATGGGCGACCCCTTATTCTGAAACTATGCTCCCTAGTTCTAGAATTCCTCAAGTCCCTGTCAAGCCCCCTGCATTTTAAATATAATTTTGATGCTATGAAGTGTCACTTCTGAACTATGATAGACACTACCAAAACCTTTACATGGATGGAATATGCCCGTAGGGGTTTGCTACAGAGATAGAACCATCTAAGACTAAGGCACACAAAATAATTACATTCTGAAACAGTTAAAAAAATCAACACGGACTTGGTAGAAAATGAAACAGCTGGAGTGTCTGCCTCCCCACAGCAGAGAGACTGGCTCAGAATAAAGACCTAATGAGACAAACAGGAAACAGATGTTTCTTAATAATTAATAATGCTCTTTCTTAGCGAATTGCAATTAGCGTTTGGAAATAATTGTAAATTAACATTACTTTCATAGTGAACTGGACTACAACATTTTAAGGAAATTGTTGGGACAGCTGAGACCCTGCAATTCCTGTGCCATGTGCGAACTCCAAGATGCTTCATGTGTCCTGGATAACCAGGTATGTAAGGAGTGCCTCCAGTTGCTCGAACTCGAGCTCAGGATTTCTGGTTTCTGATCCCATTATAAACCACGGGCTAGACCTCAGTATGTTCCATTCTGGGCATAAGGCTTTAAAAAGGATGTCAAGGCCTTGGAGAGGGTGCAGAAGAGATTTACTAGAATGGTACGAGAGATGAGCGACTTCAGTTACGTGGAGAGACTAGAGAAGCTGGGGTTGTTCTCCTTAGAGCAGAGAAGGCGAAGAAGAAATTTGATAGAGGTGCTCAAAATCCTGCATGCTTTTAATAGGGTAAAGATGGTGAAACTGTTTCCAGTGGCAGAACCAGGGGTAACCAGGGGGTCTTAGATTTAAGATGATTGGCAAAGACCCCAAGGCAACATGAGAAAACATTTTTTTACGCAGCGAATTATTGTGATCTGGAATGCACTGCCTGAAAGAGGAGTTGAAGCAGATTCAATATTAACATTCAAATGGAGAATTGCATGAAGACTTAAAGGGAAAAAATGAGAGGGCTATGGGGAAAGAGCAGAGGAGTGGGATGAATTGAATCAAAATAAACCAGCCAGGGCACAATGGGTCAAACGGCCTCCTTCTGAGCTGCATCACTCTGATTGTATGAAAAGTACAAATCCCACCTTGCACAGATCTACCGATAACCATCTGTCAACTCCCTGTGATCCAATGGTGGCCTGAAGTGCCAGCTGTGGCTCAGTCGGTAGCACTCTCGCTTCTGAGTCAGAAGTTTGTGGGTTCAATTCATTTTCCAGAAACTTGAGCAAAAGATTCTAGACTGACACTCCAGTTCATTATTGAGGGAGTGCTGCACTGTTGGAGGTGCTGTCTTTCAGATGAGACATTAAACAGGTGGAAATAAAAGATCCCGGGATGGCGGGACTGACCTATCAAGAAAGACTGGATCAACTGGGCTTGTATTCACTGGAGTTCAGAAGAATGAGAGGGGACCTCATAGAAACGTTTAAAATTCTGACGGGTTTAGACATGTTAGATGCAGGAAGAATGTTCCCAATGTTGGGGAAGTCCAGAACCAGGGGTCACAGTCTAAGGATAAGGGGTAAGCCATTTAGGGCCAAGATGAGGAGAAACTTCTTCACCCAGAGAGTGGTGAACCTGTGGAATTCTCTACCACAGAAAGTTGTTGAGGCCAATTCACTAAATATATTCAAAAAGGAGTTAGATGAAGTCCTTACTACTAGAGAGATCAAGGGGTATGGCGAGAAAGCAGGAATGGGGTACTGAAGTTGCATGTTCAGCCATGAACTCATTGAATGGCGGTGCAGGCTCAAAGGGCCGAATGGCCTACCCCTGCACCTATTTTCTATGTTTCTATGTTTCTATCCCATGGCATTATTTCGAAGAAGAGCAGGGGATTTTTCCCTGGTATCCTGGCCAGTATTTATCCCTCAACAAACATCTAAGAACAGATGATCTGGTCATTATCACATTGTATCACTGTTTGTGGGAGCTTGCTGTGCACAAGTTGGCTGCTGCGCTTCCCTACAGTACAACAATGAGTACACTTCAAAAGTACGTCATTGGATAGAAAGTGTTTTAGGACGTACTGAGGTCATGAAAGGCTCTGTAGAAATGCAAGTCCTTCTTTCGCTCTAGTACAGGAGGACTCTCCTTCATAATTCACAAAAGGCACATGGGTGAGAGAGATGACCCCGAGCAGCAAAGGTCACCAGAGGTGTTACAAGGCAGAGGGATTGGCTGGAGGTCACTGCAGGCATTAGCTGCAAGGATGTCTCGGTGCTGTATCTGTCCTGTTGCTAAATGCCACCTGTGAAACATAATATATACACAGCCCTGGCTCTGCTGAGTGCATTGAGGTGGCTCAGGTCCTTACTACTAGGGGG
Source organism: Pristiophorus japonicus (assembly GCF_044704955.1). NCBI lineage: Eukaryota > Metazoa > Chordata > Chondrichthyes > Pristiophoridae > Pristiophorus > Pristiophorus japonicus. Next base: position 47,004,481 of record NC_091992.1, on the reverse strand, counting down.
ATCAAGGGGTATGGCGAGAAAGCAGGAATGGGGTACTGAAGTTGAATGTTCAGCCATGAACTCATTGAATGGCGGTGCAGGCTAGAAGGGCCAAATGGCCTACTCCTGCACCTATTTTCTATGTTTCTAAGTGAAGATTTTTGTAGAACTGAAAAAACCTGTTCGACACATTAAAAAAATCAGGCGCAGGTTACAAATTAGGCGTCCAGAACGAGGTCGGGGGGGAAGGGAAGTAATTAAATTCTATAATAAATCCTTATTTATACTTCTACAAATATTATACAAATAAATCCAACCTGAATAACATTTATAAGCAAAGAAAAGATTAAATAAACCATCTTCCTACCTGTGTGAAAGTGCTTCAGGCAGGCTTTTCGGGACCGAAGGCTGAACGGGCCGGCCTGAGACTTCGGGCAGGGCCCATCCCCAGCACCAGATTTACAGGTAGGTGGCATTTGGTCGGGTCGGGGAGGTTCGGTTCGGGTCCGGGGGAAGGAGGGAGAGAGAAGGAGGGAGGGAGAGAGAGGGGGGGGAGGGAGGGAGAGAGAGGGAGGTCAGGTCGGGGAGGGGGAGGTCAGGTCGGGGAGGGGGAGGTCAGGTCGGGGAGGGGGAGGTCAGGTCGGGGAGGGTCAGGTCGGGGAGGGGGAGGTCAGGTCGGGGAGGGAGGTCAGGTCGGGGAGGGTCAGGTCGGGGAGGGGGAGGGTCAGGTCGGGGAGGGGGAGGTCAGGTCGGATCCAGTCCGGGGGCGGGGGGGAGGGAGCGGGAGTCGGGTCGGGTCGGGTCCAGTCGCGGGGGGAGGGGGGGGAGCGGGAGTCGGGTCGGGTCGGGTCCAGTGGGATGGGGGGGGTCGGGTTGGGGGGCGGGAGCGCGGGTCGGGTCGGGTCCAGTCGGGGGGGGAGCGGGAGCAGGAGTGCGGGTCGGGTCGGGTCCAGTCGGGGGGGGAGCAGGAGCAGAAGCGCGGGTCGGGTCGGGTTGGGTCCAGTCGGGGGGGGGGGTGGAGCGGGAGCGGGAGTCGGGTCGTGTCCAGTCGGGTCGAGGGGGCGGGAGTCGGGTCGGGTCGGGTCCCGTCGGGGGGGGTGGGGAGAGCGGGAGTCGGGTCGGGTCCAGTCGGTGGGGGTGGGGAGAGCGGGAGTCGGGTCGGGTCCAGTCGGTGGGGGTGGGGAGAGCGGGAGTCGGGTCGGGTCCAGTCGGTGGGGGGGAGCAGGAGCGAGAGCGGGAATCGGGTCGGGTCCGGAGGCGGGGGGGGGGGGGGGGAGCGGGAGTCGGGTCGGGGGGCGGGAGCGGGAGTCGGGTCGGGTCCAGTCCAGGGGGGGGGGGAGCGGGTGTCGGGTCTGGTCGGGGGGGGGGGGCAAGCAGGAGCTGGCCGTGGGAGGAGCCTTATTCACGCAGCCCCAGTGAGGCCATTCGGCCAGGGCTAGGGGCTGCGTGCTTCGGGCCCCCCCCACACAGTTTCGGGCGCTTGGAGCTACTGCACTTGCGTGCCCACTGTAGCGCACATGTGCAGAGGTCCCGGCACTATTTTCAACGCAGGGACCTGGCTCCACCCCCCTACAGCTCGTGCTGCGCAGCGCCGAGAGCCAGAGGACTGCAGGGAGATGGAGAATACCGAGGATTTTTTTAGGCGCACCTTGTGGCGCGAAAAACGGGCGTCCAGGTCGGGACTGCGCCGTTCTAGGCGCATGTGGAAACTTGGGCCCAACGTGTCTACCAGTTTTCTTGAAGTCTTCTGCTTATACTGTATACAGGTCGACACGCATACTGCAGTGGGTAACCGGTAAGTGACACATCAATAGGTTCCGATGGTTTATATTGTATACAGGATAACTCATGGACTGCAGTGAGTAACAGGGCAGTGACTCATCGAGCATTTGTATTTTCTGTTCCGTTACAGTCCATCTGTCATTCATGAACCAATATGCTTTGCTCTACCAGATATCTGTGACTGCCATTTATTTTCTTTAGATTTGTCACCTTACCACATAGCTTGTCAGCAAATGTTATAGTATCATTATCATATAGTAGGATTCATCTCCTATCTTTAATCAGCAGTGCACACAGCAGCAACACAACACCTATGTGGTGCCATGTACAATGCAAGGTTTGTTGCGAAATGCATGTTGAAAAGAAGAAATGTAAATGTACCGTCACCCATTCCGTGTACTGTATAGTGACACGTGTCATGTAATTTGTTTGAATGTACTACAAGGTATCCTGTATTGGACTGAATTGCACTTGAACTGGAAAACAAGGAAATGTAACGAACGGAACTGCCGTCAGCACCCAAATAATAGTGTAAGGAATTGCTGACCGCAGCTAAATGTATTGAAATGCCTTTGAATGTACTGTACAGATTTTTTTAATGAATAAAGTATATTTTGAAATAAATAAACCCCAACCCATTCACAACTCCACGGGGCTAATTTTAACCTAACCTGGTAGGTGGGAAACTAATAGGATGGGATTGGCCCTGCCCGATTTTACTTTTCAAATTACCACCTCCCCCCCCGCCCCCCACTAGTCAGACTCATAAATCGGAGGTTCTCCTATTCATCATATCTGCTTCCTGTTTCAAATCCAGCAACTTAATCCAAGAGCTTTAATCTCCTTTAAAAGTCTCGCGTGTGGAACTTTATCAAATGCCTTCTGAAAATTGAAGTAAATTATGTCAACTGAAGAGTCCTCGCCCATTAGTTAGTCACCTCCTCAAAGACTATAGCAGATGAGTGGATCTTGACCTATTGGTTCTAAATTAATGCTCCCGATGAACTTAGTCCTCTCTAGTTAAACGTTGACATCATCTAGTTGTAATGCTCGCAAATATTTTTGTCAGTTTGGTTAATCAATCTTAATTTCCAGGTTTATGCCTCATCCATTTTTTTAAACATTCATATAATGTTCACTGTCCTCCAGTCCCTCAGGTTCACATTCCAATGTTTATGGAGCTCCTACAATATTAGATGAACATTAATAGAATCCATATAACTACAGTAAATTAATTGGAATGATTTAAATTTATTGCTGCAGCAGCCAAAATTGAGTCTCTTTTTATTGGAAAGGTCTCCATTGATAAAGCTGCCTTCTCCTTTGTGACAGATATTTTTTTTCACATTAATATCTAACTCTCTATCTGAAAGCTGTAGTCCAACCATAACTTATATCATGCTCCTTTATCTGGGGAGATTATTCTAACACTTACCCCCGCCCCCCCGCCCAGCCCCCCACCCCCGCCCCTGCCCCTCCTGGACAGGACAGGAAAAAAAACAGATTCATTGGCTGTGCATCCCCCACGTGTAGCTTCTAAACTCTCATCCTCGACATCTCCCGCTCAGTTTTGTCGATACTGCTAAGGTCAGTGGTCCTATCAAAGTTCTCTCTTGTTCCTCTTAACCTGCAATTCTGGCTTCCTACCTGCTATTGGCCTTCCATTATTGCTCAATATGTGAAATCATGCCTCACCACCACTCACCTACTCTTACTCACCTATCTCAAGTCTACAGCACAATTTAGCTCCCTCGGTTTTCCCTTCCACTTTGAATTTACAGGATTTTAATAGCCAGGGTTAGGATCACATTATCGCCACTTGCCTCCTCTTCTCTCCACTTCTTTTCAGCCTTGGAGGTGCCCTGCACTGTGAGTCTTCACCTTTCACCTTCCGGTACCAATGAAAATAAAGTCACGCCAAAGTGAGAAATGCACACAGATTCCTAGCCCAACCAAATAATTGGTACCATTATTGGCATTCTGAATTTGGAGCCCCTGTTAATTTTGCCATAAATATTAGTGTGTGATATCAATGTTTGAGTGCGTTATTTTCAATTAAAAATACTTGGGTCAAATTTATCGCTTAAAATCACCTTTAAGCTGCCAAATTAGAAGTTAGTAGACTTTAAGAAATAGAGGACAATAAGCAAAAATGGAAGTTTTGATTAAATTATTTCCATGTCCTTCTGCTGCTATATATTGAGGTGCTTCACTTCCATAAACATTGGCTGCCTCCAATAACTTACTTCAGCAGCGATTGTTCATGTATGAGCCGAGATAGTAAGTGCCAGAGGGCTGTTTGACTGAGAAAATCGCCGTCTCCCATCTTCTCTACTTGCAATGCAGAATTGATGCTCAGATGTACATTGATCCTACGGCATAGAAGTATTTGACATGGTGTGACGGACTGTAGGAAGAAAAGAGGGCCCTTCAATGCAGTTTGGCATCTTTTGGGGTATTTTCCTCAGTTTCTGAGCTGGGTAAAGTTGGGCAGATGAGTGCAGGAGTATGGTTAGGATCCTGTGTCTCGACATTCAGGCAACTATGGCTCCTTCTACATGGGAACTGGGTGAGCTCCATGTGAACAGTCTATTTGTTTCATTTCTTAGAAACATAGAAACATAGAAAATAGGCGCAGAAGTAGGCCATTCGGCCCTTCGAGTCTGCACCACCATTCAATAAGATCATGGTGATCATTCTCTCAGTACGCCGTTCCTGCTTTCTCTCCATACCCCTTGATCCCTTTAGCCATAAGGGCCATATCTAACACCCTCTTGAATATATCCAATGAACTGGCATCAACAACTCTGCGGCAGGGAATTCCACAGGTTAACAACTCTCTGAGTGAAGAGGTTTCTCCTCATCTCAGTTCTAAATGGCCTACCCCTTATCCTAAGACTTTGTCCCCTGGTTCTGGACTTCCCCAACATCGGGAACATTCTACCCGCATCTAACCTGTCCAGTCCCGTTAGAATTTTATATGGTTCTATGAGATCCCCTCTCATCCTTCTAAACTCCAATGTATAAAGGCCCAGTTGATCCATCTCTCCTCATATGTCAGTCCTGCCATCCCGGGAATCAGTCTGGTGAACCTTCGCTGCACTCCCTCAATAGCAAGAATGTCCTTCCTCAGATTAGGAGGCAAAAACTGCACACAATATTCCAGGTGAGGCCTCACCAAGGCCCTGTACAACTGCAGTAAGACCTCCCTGCTCCAATACTCAAATCCCCTAGCTATGAAGGCCAACATACCATTTGCATTCTTCACCGTCTGCTGTACCTGTATGCCAACTTTCAATGACTGATGAACCATGACACGCAGGTCTCGTTGCACCTCCCCTTTTCCTAATCTTCCGCCATGCAGATAATATTCTGTCTTTGAGTTTTTGCCATCAAAGTGGATAACCTCACATTTATCCACATTATACTGCATCTGCCATGCATTTGCCCACTCACTTAACCTGTCCAAGTAAACCTGCAGCCTCCTAGCGTCCCCCTCACAGCTCACACCGCCACCCACTTTAGTGTCATCTGCAAACTTGGAGATATTACATTCAATTCCTTCATCCAAATCATTGATGTATATTGTAAAGAGCTAGGGTCCCAGCACTGAGCCCTGCGGTACTCCACTAGTCACTGCCTGCCATTTTGAAAAGGACCCGCTTATCCCGACTCTCTGCTTCCTGTCTGCCAACCACGTCAGTATATTACCCCCAATACCATGTGCTTTGATTTTGCACACCAATCTCTTGTGTGGGACCTTGTCAAAAACCTTTTGAAAGTCCAAATACACCACATCCACTGGTTCTCCCTTGTACACTCTACTTGTTACATCCTCAAAAAATTCCAGAAGATTTGTCAAGCATGATTTCCCTTTCATAAATCCATGCTGACTTGGACCGATCCTGTCACTGCTTTTCAAATGCGCTGTTATTTCATCCTTAATAATTGATTCCAACATTTTCCCCACTACTGATGTCAGGCTAACCAGTCTATAATTACCCACTTTCTCTCTCGCTCCCTTTTTAAAAAGTGGTGTTACATTAGCTACCCTCCAGTCCATAGGAACTGATCCAGAGTCGATAGACTGTTGGAAAATGATCACCAATGCATCCACTATTTCTAGGGCCACTTCCTTCAGTACTCTGGGATGCAGACTATCAGGCCCTGTGATTTATCAGCCTTCAATCCCATCAATTTCCCTAACACAATTTCCCGCCTAATAAGGCTATCCTTCAGTTCTTCCTTCTCACGAGACCCTCGGTCCCCAATACTTCCGGAAGGTTATTTGTATCTTCCTTCGTGAAGACAGATCCAAAGTATTTGTTCAATTGGTCTGCCATTATAAAGTCACCTGAATCTGACTGCAAGGGACCTACGTTTGTCTTCACTAATCTTTTTCTCTTCACATATTTATAGAAGCTTTTGCAGTCAGTTTTTATGTTCCTGGCAAGCTTCTTCTCGTACTCTATTTTCCCCCTCTTAATTAAACCCTTTGTCCTCCTCTGCTGAATTCTAAATTTCTCCCAGTCCTCAGGTTTGTTGCTTTTTCTGGCCAATTTATATGTCTCTTCCTTGGCTTTAACACTTGGCTTTAATTTCCCTTGTTAGCCACGGTTGAGCCACCTTCCCCGTTTTATTTTTACTCCAGATAGGGATGTACAATTGCTGAAGTTCATCCACATGATCTTTAAATGTTTGCCATTGCCTATCCACCATCAACCCTTTAAGTATCATTTGCCAGTCTATTCTAGCCAATTCACGCCTCAAACCATCGAAGTTACCTTTCCTTAAGTTCAGGACCCTAGTTTCTGAATTAACTGTGTCACTCTCCATCTTAATAAAGAATTCTACCATGTTATGGTTACTCTTCCCCAAGGGCCCTCACACAACAAGATTGCTAATTAGTCCTTTCTCATTACACATCACCCAGTCTAGGATGGCCAGCTACCTGGTTGGTTCCTCGACATATTGGTCTGGAAAACCATCCCTAATACACTCCAGGAAATCTTCCTCCACCACATTGCTACCAGATTGTTTAGCCCAATCAATATGTGGATTAAAGTCACCCATGATAATTGCTGTACCTTTATTGCATGCATCCCTAATTTCTTGCTTGATGCTGTCCCCAACCTCACTACTACTATTTGGTGGTCTGTACACAACTCCCACTAGCGTTTTCTGCCCCTTGGTATTCTGTAGCTCCACCCATACCGATTCCACATCATCCAAGCTAATGTCCTTTCTTACTATTGCATTAATTTCCTCTTTAACCAGCAATGCCACCCCACCTCCTTTTCCTTTCTGTCTATCCTTCCTAAATGTTGAATACCTCTGGATGTTGAGTTCCCAGCCTTGGTCACCCTGGAGCCATGTCTCTGTGATGCCAATTACATCATATCCGTTAACTGCTATCTGCGCAGTTAATTCATCCACCTTATTCCGAATACTCCTCGCATTGAGGCACAGAGCCTTCAGATTTGTCTTTCTGACACACTTTGCCCCTTTAGAATTTTGCTGTAATGTGGCCCTTTTTGCATTTTGCCTTCGGTTTCTCTGTCCTCCAGTTTTACTTTTCTTCTTTCTATCTTTTGCTTCTGCCCCCATTCTACTTCCCTCTGTCTCCTTGCATAAGTTCCCATCCCCCTGCCATATTAGTTTAACTCCTCCTCAACAGCACTAGCAAACACTCCCCTGGGACATTGGTTCCAGTCCTGTCCAGGGTCAGACCGTCTGGTTTGTACTGGTCCCACCTCCCCCAGAACCGGTTCCAATGTCCCAGGAATTTGAATCCCTCTCTTGTGCACCACTCCTCAAGCTACGTATTCATCTGAGCTATTCTGCGATTCCTACTCTGAGTAGCACGTGGCACTGGTAGCAATCCTGAGATTACTACTTTTGAGGTTCTACTTTTTAATTTAGCTATTAGCTCCCTAAATTCGTCTCGTAGGACCTCATCCCGTTTTTTGAATGCTGAGTCTCTCTCATGGCATTGAAAATTCGAGTCATTGCCAAATCAAGCTATTGACAAAAAATGAGATGTGTTACATTCTGATTCACAATTCTTTATGCTCATTTTTATTTTTAAAACTTATTCAAACCTTTAAATAGTAACCTACTATAATCGCCCAGGTTAAGTCAATAAAACAAGACAATGGGCTAGACTTTTCTGAGAGCCTCTCAACGCAGATTGCCCGCTCAGAGAAACTGCTAATGTTTGGTCAGTAACGCTGGTGAAAATTTACACTTTTATGTTAAAACTAATTAAAACTAATCGCCCGGTGAGAAAATGGGCCTTGCACTTTTATTCTCGGCGGTTTCCTTGGCGGTTAAGGGGAAACTAAGTAAAACAGGTGTTTTTTTTTAATTTAGTCCAAGGCTAAGGGGGGAAAACTTAAAAAAAAAATTTTCACTAAAAAAAATAAAAACGTAAAAAAACATTCCCAAGACACTTTACACCTAATCACCATTTTAAAATAAAAAAAAAATAAAGAACCTTTAACTTACCTTTCTTTGCAGAGTACTCACCCACCGCCCTGTTTAAGCAGCTTTCACAGGGCGATTCCTTGGGTGATCTGGATGGGCTTCCGTTGAGGCCAAACTTAATGCCCTGGTGATTTTCTCGGCATTGCACTTCAGTGGTTTGGTCCCGGCGGGCGTGTTCAGATTTGGGCGATACCACTAAAAAAAATAATGGCGAAACTTTCGCCGGGCGGAAAAAGAGCTGTACCGCCGAGAAAATCGCTGAGAACCCACTGAAAATGATAGGAAAGTTCAGCCCAATATTGTTACACTGTAATCACGTGAATTAACTGAGCAGAATGTGCATCATTCTTAGTCACCAATTAAACTATTGCTGGAATTCTATTAAGTCTTTTGTCTTGGTGTAATGAGAGTGGGTTTAGTGTGCCTGCAATAATGTGCTGGTGTCTTCTTTAGATTACAAGAGCCCTGACCTCAGTGCCTGCACTAAAATATAAATGAGCTGCTCCTACTGTTGCCAGCACAGGCAAGAACTATAACAACAACAAATTGCATTAATATAGCGCCTTTAACATAGTGAAACGTCCCAAGGCGTTTCATAGGAGTAGTATGAGATTCAAAATTTGACACCGAGCCGCATAAGTAGAAATTAGTGCCTGTGACCAAAAGCTTGCTCAAAGAGGTAGGTTTAAAGGAACATCTTGAAGGAGGAACGAGAGGTGAAGAGGCAGAGAGGTTTAGGCAGGGAGTTCCAGAGCTTGGAAGCCATGAATTATTTGTGCCATCTCTTGGTACCAGCCCTTCAGCCAAGGAGCAGCGTCAAGTATAAGTGTCAAGACATTCAACTTTTTTGGCACAGGATCCATGCATGCAATACCTGAAGATTTGAAAACGATCAGCAGTTCAGCTTTAGAGTTCAAAAGGTCACGGAGCCCTGTTTCAGCATGCCGCAGACAATCAGTAAATTTAACACAAGGATAGAGCAGCACCAATTGAGGTTGGCGGGGCTTTATGAAAACGTGTCATTCTCAGGGCACCATCAGCTGTGACCAGGTGGCATTTGCTGAGCTTTCGAAAGGACGTCACTCTCGGAACATTCAATCGTTGGCAACCACCACTGCAGAATTTCAATGTCAAAATCCCGTTTCTTGGGAGTGCCCACGTAGCTTCTCGACGTCCCACCCACCCTTTCCTTCAACCCGTGATTCCCATATTGGACTGTTCAGTCACCTGGAAGCAAGTCTTCCTTGAAGTGGAAGCAAGTCTTCCTTGATTTCGAGGGACTGCCTATGACGATGATGAGTACATGTTAACGATGAGAGGATTTGTTTTGTGTCTTGCAATCTCCATACATTCTGCTTCAAACTGCCTATTGTCCTTGGAAATGCAAAGAAGGTTACGTAGCCATTCAGAGACAAGGAATAAACAAGTATTCGTTGGCTGTAGACACAGATTAATGTACACATTGAGGAATTATTCATTAAGAAAATCACATGACTGTTCAAGGACATTTCCGTACACACATCTGCCAACAACCTTAGAATCCCTGTGTACCTCCCTTGAGCAACTGTTATTCTCCCCCCAATTGTCTATGCAGTTTTGAATAATTAATCCACGAATATCAATGTCCTTAATGAGGGTGTTCTGTGTCCGCTAGGCCTCTTAAATAATCAAACTGCTACAGAGCTTTATGATTGAATGCAACATTTGCTTCCTGTGTCTATCGCTGTTGACTCTTTGAATAATGAAACATGTGATATCACAGCAGAGACCTGCTTGGGGGAAATACCGAGCCCGACAGTGCAAGGGAGGTGGTTTAATATCAGATGCAGTTATTATCCTCAGGGTACTTCAACCATTGATGTGTCATGTGTGACTATGTTAGTTTAACAGCCTCTCATCGGGACACCTTCCGACCACTTCCCTTTAATATATTAGCAACACTTTGTTAAACAAAGCATCAGCAAGCTCTGTCAGTGGTTCACTTAGTAAAGCTGCTGATAACAGAGCAATAAGAACCAGGAAGACCCATGTTCAATTCCTGGCTGAAGCACTGCAATTGGTCCCTAGGTTAAGGAAGGGACAGATAATCGGTGTTTTTACTCCTATTTCTCATTTGGGTATGAAATTCCTCTTGTTGACCATTTTACTTTATGTTTCAAGGAAGTTATGTTTATGCCACAGACCTTCAAAGGTAGTAGGACAGGTCGATAAGGTAGTTAAAAGGGCATATGGAATGCTTTCCTTTATTAGCCGAGGCACAGAATACAAGAGCAGGGAAGTTATGCTAGAAATGTAGGCCACAGCTTGAGTACTGCGTGCAGTTCTGGTCACCACATTACAGGAAGGATGTGATTGCACTAGAAAGGGGCAGGGGAGATTTACGAAGATGTTGCCAGGACTGGAAAACTTTAGTTATGAGGAAAGATTGGATAGGCTGGGGTTGTTTTTCTTGGAACAGAGGAGGCTGAGGGGAAATTTAATTGAGGTGCTTAAAATTATGAGAGGCCTAGTTAGAGTGGATAGGAAGGACCTATTCCCCTTAGCAGAGGGGTTATTAATCAGGGGGCATAGATTGGAAGTAGTTGATAGAAGGATTAGAGGGGAGATGAGGAAACATTTCTTAACTCACTGCCTGAAAGGGTGGTAGAGGCAGAAACCCTCAGCACATTTTAAAAGTACTTGGATATGCACTTAAAGAGTTCTAACCTACAGGGCTACGGACCTAGAGCTGGAAGGTGGGATTAGGCTGGGTAACTCTTTTTCGACTAGCACGGATGGCCCCCCTCTGTGTCATAATTTTCTATGATTCTATGAAGATGAAAAGCCATATGGCCTATATGTCACCACCCCCAACCTTGGCTGATTTCAACCCCATGTACCAACCCTCCCATACCCCAAATCCTGACAGAGGCAAAAAACCCCGAGACCTGGGGCCAATTCAGGAGCCGACTGTCAAAAGTTCCTCCTACCCTTCTGCACATCCCCAGAGGTGCAAAACATATTAATTATCCAGAATAATATACCTTCTATATGCAGTGATCACCTCTTTTTGCAGAAGGCCATCTATTGCCTTCTAAAGGGCTGTGAAGCATTCTCCTTCGCTAACTTCTCTGTCACAATGAGCACAAAACAGAAACTTTACCTCCACTGAAAAGGCCTTCCTTGGCTGGGTGAGGTGGAGATCAGGCTCAGGCGGGATTCTTCTCATTGCCTCATTTACTGTCTAGACTCATACAAGAAGGAGGTCTGCTTGGGCGAAATACCAGCAGATGCTCATGGAAAGGCACTGCAGATTGAGTCAATATTTGCAATTGAGATCAGGAAAAATTTGGAGAGGGAGAAAAATGATAAAGTGAAGGCTGATTGTGGAATGGGGAAATGCCCATTGATGCAGTAAAGGGTGCTCTGCTAACAGAGGCCTGCTGTTCGGGGTCGCATAGAACCAGCTTGACTGCAGTCCCAGATCTAGGAGTGGTTGATACCAGGCCTGCTGTTTGAAATGGGAAAGCATTCTTTTCTGCAGCACATTTACTTGATGAACCCATCAATCAATATGACAGGCACATAAATTTACCAAAGTACAAATTATTTTGAACAAAACACACGTCCTGTGTGTCTCTTTGTCATATTGATGAAGCATGATAATTAGATCTCATTTGCACATTCAATTTTGGTCATAACAGAATTTCTCAAAGTAACCCAAAACACTTTAATGAGAATATGAGGAGCAATGTTCATATTGTAAGGAACTGAGGTATTTTAATAGGTTATTAGGTTTTTAACACTGCATATTCCAATGAACAGAAACTTAAATAAATACCAGTGGTCAGTTAATAGATTCACGGATGTTCGTCAAACTGACCTCTGTTAATGAGCACTATATTATATCACTGATACGTCACACTGCTTGTCCGATGTCCAATACTGGATGAGCAGAAATCTTCTCCAACTAAATATAAGGAAGACCAAAGCCATTGTCTTTTGGTCCCTGTCACAAACTCCATTCCCTAGCCACCGACTCCATCCCTCTCCCTAGCACCTGTCTGAGACTGAACCAGACCCTTCGCAACCTTGTCATCCTATTGACCCTGACACCAAAACTATCTAATTCCACCTCCGTAACATCGCCCATCTTCGCCCCTTGCCTCAGCTCATCCGCTGCTAAAGCCCTCATCCAAGCCTTTGTTATCTCTAGACTTGACTATTCCAACGCACTCCTGACTGGCCTCCCACATTCTACCCTACTGTAGGGAGGACGAAAAACCCCTCATTTTACCCAGAAGGAAAAGGGCTGTGGGATCAGTCTGTGCTGTGAATTGAAACCGATACGATTTGACCTTGGCAGAGCAGTGATTGGACGGGGGAGGACACCGGAGGGCCAATGGTGGGACAGAGTCAGCCCGAAGCATGGGGCTTTCAAGCCAATGGGAGAGCACTTGCTCAAAAACTGTGGGACTGACTCACAGCCATTATTGGACTATTGTCTTCCCCATGTTTACACTATGGAAGGAAATTATGCAGACCTTCAGAAAACTAGGGAACCCAAAACAAACCAAGGGCCTACACAATGGCTACAGGAGGCCAACCCAATTAACACCTACTCAAACCTTGAGTAGGTTAGAAAAACTGAATTGGAGGAAAATGATGCAGACCTTCAGAAACCAGGGAACCCAAAACAACCCAAGGGCCTACACAATGGCTACAGGAGGCCAACGCAATCAACACCCACTCAAACCTTGAGTAGGTTAACATCAGTGGAAAAAACCCGCAATAATCTAAAACTGCTGCATTTTTCAAAATCACAAAGCGCACCAATGGGAAGAATCGATTTCAGCAGGAGAGGCGGACTGGATAATCTGGCTATAAAAAGGGGTTTTCTGACGTAGTGTGGGTGGTTCCCTGCCCTCGTCATCCAACAACCAGCAAGCCTCTTGATACTGAAGGAAAACCAGTGTCCGAAGACACCGAAGGTAGAAGAAACAAACCACCAGACTGCAGAAGGCACAGTAGTGAGTATAACCTCTGGTCCCCGGAACTCCCAACTCAGTTAGGCCAGGAAAGGTGGGAGGTTGGGCATTGTACTGCTAAACTTGTGTAAAGATTTCCGTTGTGTCCGTTTAGTGGGATTTAGGGGGATTGTTTCGTTGGTGTATTGCTGTTTGTTGAGATACACCTTGTCAAATAAATTGGAAGCCTAAGTTCCTCTTGGAATCACCTTGTCTCAGTTCTATTTATTACATCTCCTGATCGTGAGTCTTATGTCAGAACAGTGTAAGGAAAGCTAGGAGCGCCTCGAAAATGCTCAACTGTGTGTCACAGGCTAGGGAAGAAGGGGTTAGGAGTGTTTGACAATCACAGGTGTCTCACAGGCTAGGCATAAGCTGTGGGGACGCACAAATCTCAAAACCCCCTTCATAAGCTGTGGACACTGTCTCTCCAGGGGTGCTCTTGCAGCACTCAAGAGTACCTCACAGGCCAGGCATAAGCTGTGAGGGTAGAAGCCCAGAGAGAGACACCCAAGGCACAACAACACTCCCTGAAAACCCCTTACACTACGTAAACTTCAGGTGTTCCAAAACTCGGCAACCTGTATCTGAACTCACACCAAATTCCTTTCACCCATCATCCCTGTGCTCACTGACCTACATTAGCTCGCGGTTAAGCAATGCCTCAGTGTTAAAATTCTCATCCTTGTTTTCAAATCCCTCCATGGCCTCTCCCCCTCCCTATCTCTGTAACCTCCTCCAGCCAAGAACTCTCCCACATTTCTGCGCTCCTCCAATTATTGTCTCTTGCGCATTGCCGATTATAATCGTTCCACCTCTGCCGACCGTGCCTTCAGTTGCTTTGGCCCTAAGCTCTGGAATTCCCTCTCTGAATCTTTTCGCCTCTCCACTTCTCTCTCCTCCTGTAAGACGCTCCTTAAAACCTACCTCTTTGACCAACCGGTCCCAATATCTCCTTATGTGTCTCGGTTTCAAATTTTGTTTGATAACGCTCCTGTGAAGTGCCTTACGACGTTTTACTACGTTAAAGGCGCTATATAAATGCAGGAACTTGTTGTCATCGCAGGCACGCTTGCACCATTGAACTCAATGGATGGAAAATCTCAATCGCAGTCCTGGCATTGTGCCACGAACACATACTCAGAAAATCTGCCTATCAAGGCAAAGTTTCCAAGTCAGAGCAACATGTTTGGGATTATTGCACTTTATTGATGGCCTGAAGGAGCTCACAAAATTGAAAGCGGAAAACAAAGACTATCGACATTGCAACAAAGAAACCACAAAACGGACATAAAGGAGTTCGCTGGTCTAAGTGCATAATTGCAAAGCTTCTTAGTGAGAAAGTTATCACCTCCTCAGATTCTGACCAGTTTGGCAAGTGTGACATGTAGTTTTTTACCCAGCGATCCCTTACAGTAGAAATATAATGAAATCACTATTCACTCTGCCTTTTTCATCCACTTTGAAATCAGGTTATAAACTCCATATTCATCTGCTACAGCTAGGTATATCAATTGTTTTATGATTCACTGGCATCTGCAGTAGACATTTTGCAATTTCATTGCATATATGTAGACACAATTTATATTTATTATCTAACAGTCAAGTCAATATAATATCAGATTTAAAGCTACTTGACAAGATTAACACATATTTGCTGTTTATAAATAATTCTTTATGCTTAATTTAATGGAGTTATGGGGTCCTTGTACACGAAGCAGCAGCAGAACTGGTGTGAGCACTAGTAACACCATTGATTACCGATTGGTTAGTGGTGCAATAGCTATAGTGGAAAAAGGTGGACCTAGTCCACAGAGTAGTAGGTCCTGCACCAGTCTGTCCTCGCCGCACAGCACTGCCCCCCCAGTTATCAAGGTTTACAGCGCGGCCCTTGACAACATAGACCACTTCCCATACCTCAGGAGCCTCGTCAACAAAGGTAGACATTGATGCGGAGATTCAACATCACCTCCAGTGCGCCAGTGCAGCCTTCGGCTTCCTGAGGAAAAGAGTGTTCGAAGATCAGGCCCTCAAACCTACCACCAAGCTCATGGTCTACAGGGCTGTAGTAATACCCACCCTCCTGTATGGATCAGAGGCATGCACGACTTACAGAAGACACATCAAGTCGCTGGAGATATATCACCAACGATGTCTCCGCAAGATCCTACAAATCCCCTGGAAGGACAGACGCACCAACATCAGTGTCCTCACCCAGGCCAACATCCCCAGCACTGACCACACTCGATCAGCTTCGCTGCGCAGGCCACTTAGTTCGCATGCCAGACACTAGACTCCCTAAGCAACTGCTTTATGCGGAGCTCCTTCATGGAAAACGAGCCAAAGGTGGGCAGCGGAAACGTTACAAGGACACTCTCAAAGCCTCCCTTGTGAAGTGCGACATCACCACTGGCACCTGGCCAAAAACCGCCCGAGGTGGAGAAAGTGCATCTGGGAGGGCGTTGAGCTCTTCGAATCTCAACGCTGCGAGCGTGAAAAGGTCAGGCGCAGGCAGCGGAAGGAGCGTGTGGTAAATCAGTGCCCCCCCCGCCCCTTCCCCCGACAAATGTCTGTCCCACCTGTGGCAGGGTCTGTGGTTCTCGTATTGGACTGTTCAGCCACCAAAGAACTCACTTTAGGAGTGGAAGTAAGTCTTCCTCGATTCTGAGGGACTGCCTATGATGATGAGCTATAGTGGAGAAAGTTGGATCTAGTCCACAGAGTAGTTTGTAGGAGCATTTCCACGGAGGCGTACGAAAGCATGGGTCTTACACTAAACATCTGTAAGACAAACCTGACCCCACCACACAGCATTGCCCCCCCGGTTATCAAAATCCACGGCGCGGCCTTGGACAATGTGAACCATTTTCCATACCTCGGGAGCCTACTATCAGCAAGGGCAGACATCGACGACGAGGTCCAACACCGCATCCAGTGCGCCAGCACAGACTTCGGTCGTCTGAGGAAAAGAATGCTTGAAGACCAGGCCCTCAAATCTGGCATCAAGCTTATGGTCCACAGGGCAGTAGTGATACCCGCATATACATGGACCATATACAGGAGCCACTTCAAAGTGCTGGAGAAATACCACCAACACTGCCTCCGCTAGATCCTGCAAATCCACTGGGAGGATAGACGCACCAACGTCGGTGTTCTCGATCAGGCCAACATCCCCAGCATCGAAGCACTGACCACACTCGACCAGCTCTGTTGGGCGGGCCACATCGTCTGCATGCCCGACACGAGACTCCCAAAGCAAGCGCTCTACTTGGAACTCCTACACAGCAAGCGAGCCCCAGGTGGGCAGAGGAAACATTTCAAGGACACCCTCAAAGCCTCCTTGATAAAGTGCAACATCCCCACTGACACCTGGGAATCCCTGGCCAAAGACCACCCTAAATGGAGGAAGAACATCCGGGAGGGCGCTGAGCACCCTGAGTCTCGTCGCCGAGAGCATGCAGAAACCAAGTGCAGACAGTGGAAGAAGCGTGCACCAAACCAGACTCCCCACCCACCCTTTCCTTCAACGGCTGTCTATCCCACCTGTGACAGAGATTGTAATTCCCATATTGACTGTACAGTCACCTGAGAATCACAGTGATCAGTGCTTGGGCCCCAGCTATTCACAATATATATAAATGATTTGGATGAGGGAACCAAATGTAATATTTCCAAGTTTGCTGACGACACAAAACTAGGTGGGATTGTTAGTTGTGAGGTGGATGTAAAGACGCTGCAAGGCGATTTAGATAGATTGAGTGAGTGGGCAAATACATGGCAGGTGCAGTATAACGTGGATAAATGTGAAGTTATCCACTTTGGTAGGAAATACATAAGGACAAAGTATTATTTATATGGTGATGGCTTGGGAAGTGTCGATATACAGAGAGACCTGGGTATCCTTGAACACCTGTCATTGAAAGCAAACATGCAGGTGCAGCAAGCAGTTAGGAAGGCAAATGGTATGTTGGCCTTCATTGCAAGAGGTTTTGAATACAGGAGCAAGGATGTCTTACTACAGTTATACAGGGCCTTGGTGAGACCGCACCTGGAGTATTGTGTGCAGTTTTGGTCTCCTTACCTAAGAAAGTATATACTTGCCATAAGGGAGTGCAGCGAAGGTTCACTAGACTGATTCCTGGGATGGCAGGACTGCTGTATGAGGAGAGATTGGGTTGACTCGGTCTGTATTCACTAGAGTTTAGAAGAATGAGAGGGGATCTCATTGAAATGTTTAAAATTCTGACTGGGTTGGATAGACTGGATGTGGGGGAGGATGTTTCCCCTGGATGGGAAGTCTAGACCAAGGGGTTCCAGTCTCAAGATACGGGGTAGGAAATTAAGGACCGAGATGAGGAGAAATTTTTTCACTCAGAGGGTGGTGAACCTGTGGTATTCTCTACCACAGAAGGCTGTGGAGGCCAAGTCACTGAATATATTTAAGAGGGAGATGGATAGAATTCTAGAAACAAAAGGCATCAAGGGGTGTGTGGAGAAAGCGGGAATTTGGTGTTGAGATAGAGGATCAGCCATGATCATATTGAATGGAGGTGCAGACTCGAAGGGCCGAATGGCCTACTACTGCTTTTATTTTCTATGTTTCGATGAGAACTCACTTTTACAGTGGAAGCAAGTCCTCCTCGATTTCGAGGGAATGCTTATGATGACGATGATGACATCTGATTGAATTAGTCTCGCTGAGGTGCCTGGTGTGGAATGGAACCATACAGAATAGGACGGTTGGATTGTGAGAGGCTGTGCTCTATCACAGGTTAGATCTTAGTGCTCCAGTGCCACCTTTGGCAGAGTTTAGATGAACACAGGTCTGGAATAAAACCTGGGATCTTTCTGGACGGTATAGCTGCGTTCCACACTGGGCAGTTCAAGGGAGTTAATATCAGCCCGATTGCCATCTAGTGACCTCCGTCCGGATCCGGCTAGGCTGTAATTCCATTTTTCCCCTCTCTCTCACTGCCCTGCCAATTGAGTAATATACCGAACCCATTGTCACAGTTTGCAAAATTGGGGTTCCCAGACTCTCGATGGTCCACAAGGTCTTCAGATTTCTATATTTTTCTGCATCTGTTGGCTTCTTTATTTTCTGCTAGTACACAGCAATAAAAATTGTTTTTCATAATGATAGCACTGTGTCCTCTGGACAACTTGCATTGCTTTGTGGAAGTGAGGACAAAGGGTCTCAAGGATAATGTCAATAGTTGTAGGGTCAGGGCCCCTCAGGATCATGCCAATATTTGTAGGGTGAGGGCCCTCCAGGATAATGTCAATAGTTGTAGGGTCAGGGGCCCCAGGATCATGCCAATATTTGTAGGGTGAGGGCCCTCCAGAATAATGTCAATAGTTGTAGTGTCAGGACCCCCCAGGATAATGTGTAAGATTCCAAAATTCATGGAACCCCCCCCCCCCCCCCGCCCCCAGTGTTTGGACTCACTGAAAAGGAAATTCGATTTGGGCCTATTAAACCGAAAGTTTGGGATCCTAAAATGCATATGGAAGAAATCTACGAGTCTGAACCATGTTTGGGATTTTAAAAGGCATGTTTGGGCCTGTGGGGAAAAGCTGCAGAAACAGAGGGTTGGGATCAACCTTTACCTTTAGAATTTGGATATTGTAGCTAATCAGTTTGTCTGGGGGAGCTGCTTAACCATAGTCAGGCTCCCAGAAAACATTAGCATTTAAACAATCGACCACGGAAGAAACATTATCTAGCCCACCCACAGGACCCAAACATAACATACATATTCCAACACCTTTTCAACATGCATAGAAATATCTGGCTCAGCTCAGACTTCCCGAAGCCAAAGCAGTGCTATTACAATGGACAAGAGCTCATCGGCTCATAAATAAGAAGTACCATGATCCCAAAATCTATCAACAACAGATTAAAACATTTAATCAAGCTTCAGTTAGCTAGCCCGCCAAAATTTAAACAAAGAAGACCACTTAAAATCAATGGGTAGCAAAGCTTAAAAGAAACGTTAGATTTGGCGCGAAGATTAAGCAGCCTCTCAGAGTATAGCTGAGGGTCTATCGTACCAAAAAAAGAACTATCTGACCACCACTTCAGAACAAGATCAAGATCGAGAGCACATTGTGACAAAACACAGGAAGAAACATTGCAACATCGGAGAAAATAACTTAAAAAAAAACAATCAGTGGAACATCAATACCAACTGACTTGGTAACAGCCATCAACTGGACCACAGCGACTGATGAAACCAACTAGGAAAACTGGGGTCCACGCAAGTTTTCCGCTGTACAATTTGTGCCTAGACTATCCAGTGGGTAAAAATTACCTAAAGAACTTAAAACCCTATTGATAACAAAGAAAATTTGATACTCAACAGAGATAAATCTAACCGCATCAGCGGACTCACCCCAGCTGGCTTCAATACACAGCAGAGGTCTTCTACCATGTCCGGGGTACGGCAAGTCAAACCAGCTATAACCAAAGAACCCCAAAACTGCGAAGCAGCCCTAGCTGTCAAAGGAAGAATCAGGTGAACATAAATTCCTGGAACCCTAGAGTTTGACCCAGTTAGAGTAACATAGAAACAGAGAAACATAGAAAATAGGTGCAGGAGTAGGCCATTCAACCCTTCTAGCCTGCACCGCCATTCAATGAGTTCATGGCTGAACATGCAACTTCAGTACCCCCTTCCTGCTTTCTCGCCATACCCCTTGATCCCCCAAGTAGTAAGGATTTCATCTAACACCCTTTTGAATATATTTAGTGAATTAGCCTCAACTACTTTCTGTGGTAGAGAATTCCACAGGTTCACCACTCTCTGGGTGAAGAAGTTTCTCCTCATCTCGGTCCTAAATGGCTTACCCCTTATCCTTAGACTGTGACCCCTGGTTCTGGACTTTCCCAACATTGGGAATATTCTTCCTGCATCAAACCTGTATAAACCCGTCAGAATTTTAAACGTTTCTATGAGGTCCCCTCTCATTCTTCTGAACTCCAGTGAATACAAGCCCAGTTGATCCAGTCTTTCTTGATAGGTCAGTCCCACCATCCCGGGAATCAGTCTGGTGAATCTTCGCTGCACTCCCTCAATAGCAAGAATGTCCTTCCTCAAGTTAGGAGACCAAAACTGTACACAATACTCCAGGTGTGGCTTCACCAAGGCCCTGTACAACTGTAGCAACACCTCCCTGTCCCTGTACTCAAATCCTCTCGTTATGAAGGCCAACATGCCATTTGCTTTCTTAAGCGCCTACTGTACCTGCATGCCAACCTTTAGTGACTGATGTACCATGACACCCAGGTCTCGTTGCACCTCCCCTTTTCCGAATCTGTCACCATTCAGATAATAGTCTGTCTCTCTGTTTTTACCCCCAAAGTGGATAACCTTACATTTATCCACATTATACTTCATCTGCCATGCATTTGCCCACTCACCTAACCTATCCAAGTCACTCTGCAGCCTCATAGCATCCTCCTCGCAGCTCACACTGCCATCCAACTTAGTGTCATCCGCAAATTTGGAGATATTATATTTAATCCCCTCGTCTAAATCATTAATGTACAATGTAAACAGCTGGGGCCCCAGCACAGAACCTTGCGGTACTCCACTAGTCACTGCCTGCCATTCTGAAAAGTACCCATTTACTCCTACTCTTTGCTTCCTGTCTGACAACCAGTTCTCAATTCACGTCAGCACACTACCCCCAATCCCATGTGCTCTAACTTTGCACATTAATCTCTTGTGTGGGACCTTGTCGAAAGCCTTCTGAAAGTCCAAATATACCACATCAACTGGTTCTCCCTTGTCCACTTTACTGGAAACATCTTCAAAAAATTCCAGAAGATTTGTCAAGCATGATTTCCCTTTCACAAATCCATGCTGACTTGGACCTATCATGTCACCATTTTCCAAATGCACTGCTATGATATCCTTAATAATTGATTCCATCATTTTACCCACTACTGAGGTCAGGCTGACCGGTCTATAATTCCCTGTTTTCTCTCTCCCTCCTTTTTTAAAAAGTGGGGTTACATTGGCTACCCTCCACTCCATAGGAACTGATCCAGAGTCAATGGAATGTTGGAAAATGACTGTCAATGCATCCGCTATTTCCAAGGCCACCTCCTTAAGTACTCTGGGATGCAGTCCATCAGGCCCTGGGGATTTATCAGCCTTCAATCACATCACTTTCCCCAACACAATTTCCCGACTAATAAAGATTTCCCTCAGTTCCTCCTCCTTACTAGACCCTCTGACCCCTTTTATATCCGGAAGGTTGTTGGTGTCCTCCTTAGTGAATACCGAACCAAAGTACTTGTTCAATTGGTCTGCCATTTCTTTGTTCCCCGTTATGACTTCCCCTGATTCTGACTGCAGGGGACCTACGTTTGTCTTTACTAACCTTTTTCTCTTTACATATCTACAGAAACTTTTGCAATCCGCCTTAATGTTCCCTGCAAGCTCCTTCTCATACTCCATTTTCCCTACCCTAATCAAACCCTTTGTCCTCCTCTGCTGAGTTCTAAATTTCTCCCAGTCCCCAGGTTCACTGCTATTTCTGGCCAATTTGTATGCCACTTCCTTGGCTTTAATACTATCCCTGATTTCTCTAGATAACCACGGTTGAGCCACCTTCCCCTTTTTATTTTTACGCCAGACAGGAATGTACAATTGTTGTAATTCATCCATGCGGTCTCTAAATGTCTGCCATTGCCCATCCACAGTCAACCCCTTCAGTATCATTCGCCAATCTATCCTAGCCAATTCACGCCTCATACCTTCAAAGTTACCCTTCTTTAAGTTCTGGACCATGGTCTCTGAATTAACTGTTTCATTCTCCATCCTAATGCAGAATTCCACCATATTATGGTCACTCTTCCCCAAGGGGCCTCGCACAATGAGATTGCTAATTAATCCTCTCTCATTGCACAACACCCAGTCTAAGATGGCCTCCCCCCTAGTTGGTTCCTCGACATATTGGTCGAGAAAACCATCCATTATGCACTCCAGGAAATCCTCCTCCACCGTATTGCTTCCAGTTTGGCTCGCCCAATCTATGTGCATATTAAAGTCACCCATTATAACTGCTGCACCTTTATTGCATGCACCCCTAATTTCCTGTTTGATACCCTCCCCAACATCACTACTACTGTTTGGAGGTCTGTACACAACTCCCACTAATGTTTTTTGCCCTTTGGTGTTCTGCAGCTCTACCCATATAGATTCCACATCATCGAAGCTAATGTCCTTCCTAACTTGCATTAATCTCCTCTTTAACCAGCAATGCTACCCCACCTCCTTTTCCTTTTATTCTATCCTTCCTAAATGTTGAATACCCTGGATGTTGAGTTCCCAGCCCTGATCATCCTGGAGCCACGTCTCCGTAATCCCAATCACATCATATTTGTTAACATCTATTTGCACAGTTAATTCATCCACCTTATTGCGGATACTCCTTGCATTAAGACACAAAGCCTTCAGGCTTGTTTTTTTAACACCCTTTGTCCTTTTAGAATTTTGCTGTACAGTGGCCCTTTTTGTTCTTTGCCTTGGGTTTCTCTGCCCTCCACTTTTCCTCATCTCCTTTCTATCTTTTGCTTTTGCCTCCTTTTTGTCTCCCTCTGTCTCCCTGCATTGGTTCCCATCCCCCTGCCATATTAGTTTAACTCCTCCCCAACAGCACTAGCAAACACTCCACCGAGAACATTGGTTCCGGTCCTGCCCAGGTGCAGACCGTCCGGTTTGTACTGGTCCCACCTTCCCCAGAACCGGTTCCAATGCCCCAGGAATTTGAATCCCTCCCTGCTGCACCACTGCTCAAGCCACGTATTCATCTGCGCTATCCTGTGATTCCTACTCTGACTAGCACATGGCACTGGTAGCAATCCCGAGATTACTACTTTTGAGGTCCTACTTTTTAATTTAGCTCCTAGCTTCTTAAATTCGTTTTGTAGGACCTCATCCCTTTTTTTACCTATGTCGTTGGTACCAATGTGCACCACGACAACTGGCTGTTCTCCCTCCCTTTTCAGAATGTCCTGCACCCGCTCCGAGACATCCTTGACCCTTGCACCAGGGAGGCAACATACCATCCTGGAGTCTCGGTTGCGGCCGCAGAAACGCCTATCTAGTCCCCTCACCATTGAATCCCCTATCACTATCGCTCTCCCACTCTTTTTCCTGCCCTTCTGTGCAACAGAGCCAGCCACGGTGCCATGAACTTGGCTGCTGCTGCCCTCCCCTGATGAGTCATCCCCCCCAACAGTACTCAAAGCGGTGTATCTGTTTTGCAAGGGGATGACCACAGGGGACCCCTGCACTACCTTCCTTGCACTACTCTTCCTGCTGGTCTTCCATTCCCTATCTGGCTGTGGACCCTTCTCCTGCCGTAAGACCAACTCGCTACACATGCTACTCACGTCATTCTCAGCATCGTGGATGCTCCAGAGTGAATCTACCCTCAGCTCCAACTCCGCAACGCGGACCGTCAGGAACTCGAGGCGGATACACTTCCTGCACACGTAGTCGTCAGGGACACCGGAAGTGTCCCTGAGTTCCCACATGGTACAGGAGGAGCATAACACCCGACCGAGCTCTCCTGCCATGACTTAACCCTTAGATACACTTAAATTGGCAACAACAATGTTAAAAGTTACTGACTAATATAAAAAAGAAAAAGAAAAGCTACTCACCAATCACCAGCCAATCACTTACCCTCTAGGCTGTGACGTCACCTTTCTGTAAGTGGGAGGTGTGAGGTATTTCTATTGTGTTTATTACCTGTAATAAAGTATTCCCCATTGTTTCGAACCTTTTAGTAAGATTTTACAGTTTTATTGGAGTGTATTTGTGTTATTTGCTTTCTTAAATAAAACCCAAATCTTCTTTGTACAAAACAGTTGTCTGCTGTACTTTATCATACCCTGATTAATAAATCCAAAGTTGAGAACCAGGAAGTGGGAGCAAATCGAAACCGCTCTGGTCAGGAAGGCAAGCTGACAGGCCCACCACTGCATACAGAATGGCGACCGCAGCAGGACCTTGGTCAAAAGGGTGTGATGCAGTAGACACTGTTTTTGAAGAAAGAAGCAAAATGGAAGAGAGGATTTCCTCTTACATATTCAAGAAAGTCAATATAACAAAGAAATGGGTACTGAACCTATTGCGCGCTGAGCGTCCAGTGGACGCTGCAGCCAACTGGACTGAGAGTAAGGACCATAAGCGCTCTGTGGAGAAAGCAATATCGTTAGTCTACCTACACCGACAGGTCCAGCAATTGGACAAGGAAGTCGAGTCACTGGAGGCAGACCTCAGGGAGTCCGAGCAACACTCGAGTGCCAGAGCTATTATTTCAGGAGTTAGGCAAGCAAAAGCAAGGGAAACTACGGTTAGTGAAAACACATAAAAACCGCCAGGATTACCTTCAGTACCAGGTCACTGAAGCAAAGGGTCAAGAACTGGTGTTGCGGGAAGAAAACGCCCTCCTCACCAGGACAATTAAAGAGCAGGAGGAGAAGTTAAGGGATGTACAGGCCGCTTATAAGGTAGCAAGCAGCAGAGGGTTCAAGACTGGAGACCACGGTCCCTGCTAAAAGCAAATTGAGAGTCTGAACCTCGCTCTTTCCAAGGCCAAAGGCATGTTCTGCCTAATAAACCCTAGTACGGCTCGGGCAGACCTGGAAGAGCAGGGGGGAAACCATTCACCCAGTACCTGTGGCGCCGGGGCCCAACCCGGTTCGGCAGCAGGAGGGGCGAACAGTTTGCGGGGCAGACGGGTAGGGTGCACCACCATCTGTGGTGTCGGGTTGTGACTCGGCTTGGCAGCAGGGAGAGGTGGGAGCGACACCGGCACAACAAGGGCCGGAACCGGAGCCGATGTGCCCGGTACAGCAGCAGAAGTACGGTGCGTCCACTCTCGGTGGGGCAGCAGGGCCCCTCGAAAGTAACTTTGTGGTTCCTCATAGCACCCAGCAGCTTAGAACAATGGTAGCCCACCTGGACAAACTCACCCATAAAGGGACCCTTCGGTTCACTTTATAGAAGTAGACCAAGCGGCAGGCATCAATGGGTGTGATGACCCTGAAATGGCTAAAATGCTCCTATTCTCCCCAGACAGTAGAGTATACCAGTCTCTCTCTGCGGAAAGCTAGAGAGGGCAGAGTACATACACTACTGTCAAGGAGGAAGTCTTGGAAGTTATGGGCTAAATGACAGGAGTCCCTTCTCCTGAGTGGAGAAGACGATGCAACAGGCAGGGGAAATCCCACAAGCTTTTGCAGACAGGCTGTGGCCCATCTATGAGAGTGCCTGCAGTGGGACCCTCGACCGGGATCACATGACCTGAGATGAGAGGGCCCACTGGTTCCGGAGCCTGGTGGCAAACAGTTTGCCATGGGTGAAGGCCAAAGCCGAGCTGTGGTTCGATCCTAAGGATCCCAACGCCACCGAGGAGTCAGTGGTTAGGCAATTAACCCTGGCTTTTAGGAACGGCCGAGGGACGGAGGAGAACCCACCCAAGGGGAGGGTACATGAGTTAATGCCCCAACTAGCAAAGAGGGAATGGCACAAGGAAGCGGGTATCTCTTCCAACACAAAGCATAACTGCTTTGTGTGTGGGAAAAGTGGGCATTGGAGAAAGGATTGTAGGAAGCCTTGGAAGGATAACGTAGTGAAGGAAACCCAAGCACCTGCTCAAAAGGCCGGACCCGGACCTGGAGCACAGAACTCTCCCTCTTTCTTCGAGGAGTTCGTGGCCGCACTCCAGACCATATTGGATGGCCCAGGGAAGTTAGCTACAGCAATCGGAGGGAAACCCCATCTGCCCCATACAACACCGAGCAATGACTAGAACCGGTGCAGCCTGTATATCTGTGTCCCTTGGAGTATGATACATGGAGGAGACCATGCTTCAAGATGGAGGTGGAAAAGGTAAAGAGGACTTATCTGCTGGACACTAGAGCTT
The DNA here is from genome assembly GCF_044704955.1 of Pristiophorus japonicus. NCBI lineage: Eukaryota > Metazoa > Chordata > Chondrichthyes > Pristiophoridae > Pristiophorus > Pristiophorus japonicus. The sequence goes on along the minus strand of NC_091992.1, from coordinate 46,978,277 downwards.
CGAGCACCATTGTCTATGCAGATAGCCCAGCCACCTCACCTCTATCCAACCCTTACAGCCTCGTAGGGTTCACAGGGAACGAGCAGGCTGGTTCGTTCTCCATCCCGCTCACCATTCATCTGGGAGCACTCCACACCAAGTGGATTTGCGTCCTGATGAAGTGGGAGCAGGAGGGGACGGGGATCTTGGGGGCCGACTTCATTATAGGCCACAAGATCCAAGTGGATCTCCGGAACCATTGTCTTTGGGGGGCGGTGTGCACTGGAAAGGAGGAAGAGGTGGTAGTTATCCCGGACAAGCAGGGGAAGGGAACCTTGTGTACTGTAAAACCAAAGGAGGGTTACGACCTCGACCAACTGGTTAGTAACACTCCTTTGGAATACCAGGTGTATGTGCGGGCTAATCTCACAGTATTCGCCACAAACACAATTGTGGGAGGTTAAACGGGGTCAAGATTAGTGTGGAAGGGGATCCCATGTCCCATCTACAAAAGCAATACAACTTCCCCAGGGGGGCGGAGGCAGATATGGAGATGGCCCTGGGTTGCCTAGTTAAACAGGGGGTGTTGAGGCCAATAGCCACCCACGTAAACTCTCCACTTTGGCCAGTTAAGAAACCGGACAACTCTTGGAGAGCCACGGTGGACTATCGAGTACTCAACCATAACATCCCCGCCTGTGCACCCATGGTCGCCGCCGTCGCCGACTTCATCGGAAGTATCCCAGTCTCGGCGACCACCTTCACGGTGCTGGATATTTCCAATGGGTTCTGGTCCATCCCTTTAAGGTGGGAGGACCAGTACAGGTTTGCTTTTACCTTTAAAGGCCAGCAATACACGTGGAACTGTCTCCCTCAGGGTTTCCATATCAGCCCGAGCATCTTTCACCAATGCATGGCTAACTGTTTAAAGAACTTCAGCAGGCCTAAGCAGTTGGTACAGTATGTGGATGACCTGCCCCTATTCACCGATGAGGGGGAGGAGCATGGCTCACTCTGGCTGAGCTGCTGGAGCTGCTGAAAGAGGAAGGGTTTAAAGTTAACCCCAAGAAGGTGCAGATCAGCTAGAAGGAAGTCAAATTCCTGGGGCTGACCGTGCGCGCAGACGAAAGGACAATTGACAAGGCTAGGAGGGAGGCAGTACAAGAATTACCGGCCCCCAACGTAGTTACAGGGGTAAGGTCATTCCTGGGGCTCACCGGGTACTGCAGCGACTTCATCGAAGATTACGCAGCCACAGCAGCCCCTCTACTCCGACTCCCACACAAAGGAGTGGATTAGGAGTGGGATGAGGGCTGCGAAGCGGCGTTTAGCCAGCTAAAAAGAAATCTGCAGACCGCGCCGGCCCTAGGGGCTATTAATGGGGGGGAAGGAGTTTTTCCTGGAGGTGGCAGCCAACGGGGACAGCCTGAGCTCAGTGCTGCTTCAGTAGCGGCACGGCCAGCTGAGACCGGTGGTTTACTCCTCCAGGATTCTCACAGATGTGGAGAATGCGTACTCCCACTGTGATAGGCACCTCCTTGCCACTTGCTGGGCTGTGAAGAGATCATTAATCTTCACAGGGGGGGGGGGTCTGCTATAAGTCTCCTCACCCACCATACACCCACCCAGATGCTCTTAGATGAGAGAATCAAGGATGGGACAGTGAGCAGTGCACGCATTGCTCGCTGGACCTTCCTTCTCTCCAAAATGGACCTAAGAGTGAAAGGCTTCTGTGAGCCCAGGCCCACAGCTAATATGATTTATCCAGGGACAGCCCATCGGTGTTCTGTTGAAGGGGTATGGGAAGTTAACATAGGCTTTCGGGCCGGGATACACCCCACGGGCCGAGAAATCTATGAATCTATGTAGATAGTTCAAGCACAGTGTCTGCCGGCGAGCGACTCACTGGTTTCGGGGTTTATGATCCAAAGGCAGGCACTGTCCTGGCAATTAAACTCCCGAGTACCATGAGCGCCCAGCAAACTGAATTGTCCGCAGTGATGTATGTGGTCACACACCCAGAAAAGTTCCCTACCCCCTACACGATTTGCTCGTATAGTATGTTCACTTGCAATTCGTGTAGGAAGTACCTGGCCATCTGGTCCCATCGCGGATACATATCTGCTGACGGGAAACCCCTGGCAACAAAACCCTTGTTGGAGAAAATCATGACGGCTATAGGGGATGAAGGGAGGGTGTACATTCACAAAGTAAAGGCCCACTCCAAAACCGAACCCCGCAGCGGGAAACCAGCAGGCCGACATGCTGGCTAAAGAGGGTGCCCTCACGGGTGAGTTTTGGGATCCCTATGACTCAGGCCGAATAGCAGTGGTCAGGAGCAGAGACGGGGCAGCAGGTAGCATTGGCCCCGAACCTGAAAACTGTCCTGAGCATGCTGGCTAAAGGGGAGAGAGTAGAAAGTCCAAACGGCATAGCAGATATAGCCATAAAAGAAGGCATGCTGTTCCGAAGGGAGCAGTGGGTAGTACCGCAGCAACACCAAAGGGAATTCCTCCAACTGGCTCATGAGGGTCCAGGAGCGGGACACCACGGATCTGAGACCACCTGGCAACGGGTGGAACAGGCAGGGTGGTGGGCGGGGCTCAGGGGGGACGTCCGCGAGTTCTGCGCGGAATGCCTGGTGTGTACTGCTAACAACCCTGACCCCCAGAAGAGGAAGGTCTTCATGGGAAACATCAGGAGGGTAGAGGAACCATGGCAGTCGATTCAGATCGACTACATCAGACTCTACCCACCGTCCAAGGAAGCTACAAATACTGCCTGGTATTGGTGGATGTTTTCTCCAAGTGGGTGGAGGCCTTCCCATGCCGGGCAGCCACCGCATTGGGTACTGCTCGGATCCTGGTAAGTGAAGTATTCTCACGATGGGGACTACCACTGTACATGGAGTCCGACCAGGGGAATTATTTTACCGGGCAGGTCTGGCAGGCAACCCTTAAGGTGCTTGGTGTGGAGGGGAAATGGCATGTCGCCCACAACCCGCAGTCATCGGGTATGGTGGAGCGACTAAATAGAACTATTAAGGAAAGGCTGCGAAAGGAGACGGGAGACTCACCCAAGAAATGGATGGAGATCTTGCCGTTGGTCCTAATGGGGGTCCAGGCCAGCCAGTCTAAAAGCCCGCGGTACTCCCCATACGAGCTTATGACTGGCAGGGTCATGCGTAACCCCACCCATGTGCTAGCTCTGGTGCTCACGGAAGGCCAGATCAGAGAGGTGACCCGGGACAGCTTTGTCAGGAATCTGTTTGAACACCTCAAGCAGATTTACTGGCAGGCTGCTAGCAACATGGGGAGGCATCATCGGAGCAACCGACTGCTGCTAGAGCCCTGCAAACACCACGAATGGGAGATAGGGGATCAGGTCATGATGAGGAACTATGCTCAGGTAGGGGCCTTTGAATCATTGTACATGGGGCCGTACTGTATTGTCGATAAAGCAAGCCCCATGGTGTATGCCATAAAGATGCCCCGCCGCACAAAAGGTTTCATATAAACCAGTGCAAACGGTTCAACCCGGGAAAGGCCGCCAAATGCAAAGGGCAGCCAGGGGCAGTGAACCATCGCGAGGATAAGGGTCCCCAGCCAGCAGTCTCCGATAGTGGGAGTCCCACAGGGGAAGTCGCTGACCCGCAGACCATATCATTGGGGGCAGTGAGCTGCGCTACAGGAGGGGCTATCCCACCATCATCTGGGACTTGGATAGACCTGTAGTAGCCATAGCCCTAAGGAGAACCTCCCACACACCATGGCCAAGAACACCGTGGTCACCAGTCACAATGCTCAGCCCCGAGAGGACTACAAGATGAAAAAGATTGATTGAGGCGGGGAACCATTTAAAGGACAAGGGTCCACAGCCTGAAGCCTCCAACTGTGAGGGACTCACAGGGGAGGTAGTGGTGGACCAGCCACCAAATGAGGGTCCCCAGCCGGCAGCCTCCGGCTGTGCGGAACCCACTGAAGAAGTAGCGGACTCACCGGCCCGACAGGAAGGGGTGGTGAACTGTAGTACAGGAGGAGCTATCCCGCCCATATCTGGGACTCGGGAAAGGCCCCAGCTACCGTGGGACGAACTCTCCGAGTTCTAAGGCACAAGCCACCGTACACTCAAATGTACTAGCAGCCAAAGGACCGGAAAAAGCATGGGGCAAGCAGGACCTAGCTTGGCCACCCGGGGACGGGTGGCGGTGTATATAGCTTTTCCAGGATTGTTTTTTTTCGTTAAAGTTTTAGTATTGTAGTTGGAATTTTTAAAATTTTAGATTGTAAAACTGGATCACCTTTGCCAAGCCAGCGACAGTTTTTCTCAAAGGCAAGGCTATCTATTTTGTGTCTATTTTGGGAAGGAACTGAATGATGAGAGGGGCCTTGCTCCTGCTCGCCCTACTGGTGACCAATGCATCTCTGAGATCTCCCAGCATGCTCTCCTCCCTCCAGATGAGAGAGATGAGGTCATGTATTCGCGCCAACAGTGCCTGCGCCATACTTCAGTGCCTCAGCGGGGATTCCATCCGCTCCCCTAGCCTTGTTGTTCTTGAGCTGTCTTATGGCTTTTTCTACCTCATGCAGGGCTGGGGTTTTACTGAGGTGGTGGCGGGTAGCATGCTGCAGGATGGAGTCGAGTACACCCGATCAAAAGCAGAGTCTCGATTGAGGAGATCTTCGAAGTGCTCCTTCCAGCCCTGACTGCCTCGGTGTCTTTGATGAATGTTTTCCCATTCTTGGCCAGCAGTAGGATGGGGCCTTGGGTGTTTGGACCATAGGTGGCCTTGACTGCGATGAAAAATCTTCGCACATCATGGCTGTCGGCCAGCTGCTGTATCTCCTGTGTTTTCTCCATCCACCACCTGTTCTTTAGGTCTCGGATTTTTTGTTGGACCTCAGCCTTCAGCCGTCTGTAATGCTGCCTTGCTGCTCCCGAGTTGGGTTGTTGTTTAAGGCTCAGAAATGCCCTGCACTTGCGATCTATTAGCTCGTGGATCTCCGCAAGATCCTACAAATCCCCTGAGAGGACAGACGCACCAACGTTAGCGTCCTCGACCAGGCCAACATCCCCAGCATTGAAGCACTGACCACACTCGACCAGCCCTGTTGGGTGGGCCACATTGTCCGCATGCCCGATACAAGACTCCCAAAGCAAGCGCTTTACTCGGAACTCCTACACGGCAAGTGAGCCCAAGTTGGGCAGAGGAAACGTTTCAAGGACACCCTCAAAGCCTCCCTGATAAAGTGCAATATCCCGACTGACATCTGGGAGTCCCTGGCCAAAGACGAATCCGGGAGGGCGCTGAGCACCTCTAGTCTTGTCGCGAGAGCATGCAGAAAACAAGCGCAGACAGCGGAAGGAGCGTGCGGCAAACCAGTCCCACCCCACCCTTTCCTTCAACCACGAGTCTGTCCCACCTGTGACAGAGATTGTGGCTCTCATATTGGACTGTACAGTCACCTGAGAACTCATTTTTAGAGTGGAAGCAAGTCTTCCTCGATTATGAGGGACTGTCTATGATGATGATGGAGCTGTAAGGTTCAGTGAGTTGTTCCCACTGGGTTGATATAACTATCACATCCAACGGACAATCTCTTCCCCCCAGCCACACAATCCCACTTACACAAAGCAGTCCTGCAACCAACCATCAACCCATCACATTGGCCCCCTTCAATTCATGTCTTCCCATTCATCAACAAACAGTTCAAAAGCTGAGTTTCCACCCAGAAACCAAGAATAGGCAACATGGAAAAGTGGTGCAAAGTAATACATTTTAAGTGATTCTACTCGCCAAGGCTTCTTCGGTAGCACCTCCCAAGCCTGAGCTGTCATCATCATTTCTCACCTCTTCCCCACCGTCAGGTCCCACCGGGCAGTAATGCTTGAAATAATTCGGATTATGTGCCCCAAACCGGGCAGAGTGCAATTTCCCCCTCACAACAGTAACTTTCGTGGCCCTCAGCAGCACCTCCCAGTTTGTCTGTCCCTCACTCCTTACTCTCCCTGCTTCGGATTCTGACTGCAGTGTAGAAACTCATTTGTGTCGAAAAGCTATTTCAAAGAAGTTTTGAGACAGTTAAATGCTGAGAGCAGTTCATTTGTTTTATGATGCAACCAGAAATCTGCAATAACACCACAGCAGTTCTCCTGACAGCATAAAGAATTAGTTATAATCACTCATGAATGCTTAATGACTTTTTTTTATTACATGGTTTATGTTCCCACGCCTGGTAACTTAGGAAGTGAAAAACAGCCCCACACTGGGTGAAGTTGCAAACGGACTAACTGCAGCATCTGCTCATTGTTCCCTGCTGCCCGTGACTGCCTGAAGCCTGGGGATAGCATTCCCATTGAGGAGGGTGAGGGTTTAGGTAGGGGTGGGGGGGGGGTTAAAGTCAGCGAAAGTGTCATCATATCCAGAAGCCGGCTCCAACGCGCCAACTTCCAGGTTTAACTCGGGCGTGTGCGAATAACGCCCTCCGGAGAGGCGGCTTGGGGATTTGAATATTTAAGCCACTGAACTGCAACGATATTTTAACCGGCATTTGAATTTCACGACACATCCTCATGTCTGACTTCCCAGAGGCGCAGGGCATCATCAGCTGGCTGCACAGCTGTGGCAATCAAGCAGGTGTATTCGTGAACCGCACGAGGTTCCATTCCATCAATTTTCAGCTGGTGTGCGACCGCAACAAAAGGTTTACGCATGTGTGTGCCAGATTCCCGGGGAGCTTGCACGGTGCTTTCATCCTGCGACAGTCCCAGCCCCCTCTTTGGACATGCAGGCAGACTTAACAGGCGGTTGCTAGGAGACAGAGGATGGCCCCTTCAAACTTGGCTGGCGATACCCGTGCGAAAACCAACCAAAGAAGTCTGCGTGCGGTACAACGAAAGCCAAGTGATCACCAAAGGTGTTGTTGAGCAAGCGATCGGCATGCTTGAGATATCCTTCAGGTTCCTGAACACATCTGGAGATGCCCTTCAGGACTCACCAGCAAGGATCTTCGCAATGATTGCGGTGAGCTGGGCTCTGCACGACATTGCGCAGCAGCGAGGATTGGAGTTGCAGAGAAAGAAGGCACTGAAGATACATCGTCTGAAGAGGAGGAGAAAAATGGCGGGCCCAATGCAGCACCAGCCACTCACATTGCTGCCCAGGTTATCAGGGATTCCCTTATAGCATGCCGATCGCTTGCTCCATGACACATTTGGTGGTCCCATGGCTTTCGTTGTACTGCTCGCGGACTTACTTGGTTGGTTTTCTTACGGGTATCACCAGCCAAGCTCCCCGCTGGAGTGGAACTAAACTACAGAACCAGTGGGAACCTGTTCAACCTTTGTGGCCTCCAGGCCAAATCTAAACCCGCCTCCATGTGAGTTCCTCACCTGTCAGATCAGCGTTCGGATAGCAGACCCGACAGCAAGCGGCGGGACAGGTAATTTACATCATTAAAAGGTACTTAAATGGTAGTTAAGATGGTTAAAAGCAGGCACTTACAATTTCACCAACCTTTTGATGGCTTTGCCGTCACTGGCGTTTCACGCCAGGTAAGTGTGTCGGGTTCTCAGTGACTCGCTATTGCTTTGACTAGTTGACAGCTGCAGAAGTGGTATAACAGCTGCCATTTCACAGCTGTTCACTTTACAATGTCAGAAGATGAAGCCTTCAGGTTTTGGAAAATATTTGTGAGCCGAATGCACTTTGGGAGTGTTTGCAGTGAACTCTCTATTCACTGTCACCTCCTTGGAGCAACCTCTCTCACCATTGACAGATCACTTCTGTCATCTCAACCTCACCTGCCATCTATTCCAGCAGCATCGGTGCCCTTGAAGAAAATCTCACCTTAGTCCTCAGAATCTCACCACAATCAGCCCCAACACCAACATCACTAAACACACCAGCATCATTATCAACAACACCAACCTTCTCCTCAAACATGCTGCACAGTATACAGGAGATCAGCATCCAACCAGAATGCTACCTGGGAGGCCAGTGATGGCCTCACCATGGCACATTTACTTCACTTCTCACTGTACATCCTGACTACCACATAATACAACAAGTTGTCACCACCCCACACCAGCTCCATAAAGCATCCCTGAAATGTTCAACCCATTCCTTTCACACTCATTACCATTGCGGGCGGTACCATTATATCTCACCATTCACGACAACTCACTAAGCCACTTCCAAAGGTTCACACAAATCTGTCGAAGAACGCAGTGTCCTGAAAATAAGGATTTCAATGTTTGACAATGCATCAAAATTAACTATACATGAACTTTGGCTAAATGAAGCAAATGTGCCTACCCTTGTGTGTGAGGGGTGGCTATTGAAATGGGAAACTGTTAATATAGATATGGAGCGAGAGAGAAGGATGCGTGAAGGTGCAAGGTGAGTTGGTGTGAGAAAGGATGTGCAGGGGTAGAGTAGGGAAGGCAGAGTGATGGGGATGTGATGGATTGCACAGCAGGATGAGGTTGAGTGTGACTTTGCAGCAATGTTTCATGATCTGCTGAGATCATTGAAGAGTTTGCGCCACTGCAGCCTGGACCTCCTGATGACGTCCCTGCTTGTGCCCTCCTGTGCAATGTGCAGCCAGACTGTGTTGATCTCATGGAGAGGTCCCTTCTGCCCATGGCAAGGCAAGAGGAGCTCCCTCCATGCTGTGACTCCCTCCATAAGCATCTGAAGGGAGCCACGGGAGAACCTGGGTGCAGCCATGCACCTCTGTGCAGTGTTTGTCAATGTTTGCAGCTCCTCAATGCTGCAGGACACTGGCAGAAGAACTGTCAAAATCATTGTGGGCATGGTCCCTTTAAGGAAACCGGCTGATGACGCGTCATCAAGTGATGTCATCAGACCGGCTTCCTCTTAATTGGTCGAGAAGCCTGCAGGGTGAATCATGGGAAGGTTCCGAGGAGAGAGCGGCCTTGAGTCGGGAGTGGGCTTTGCAACGCCAGTAACTCCGGCCGCATTGATATCGCTGCATGTGGCGAAATCGCAGCCCATGGCTGGGAACTACAACTCTTCGAGAACAACTATCCAGTTGAAACCTAGAATTTTGAGATGGCCCAAGGCTTTGAAATCAAAATTTTAATTAAAGTATTAATAAACAAAAGACATTTTAATTGATAATTTAATCCTGTTATTGTGAAACATGCATGCCTTTAATATTTTTATTTGTTTGCAAGCTTATTTTGAATATGAGAAATTTCAATCACTGAGACACAAAAGAAGTGGTTCGCTATCTCTTTTCTTTTATTGGTCGGTTTTCCTGACTGGCCAATCAGATTGGCTGTTTACAGAATTGATTTTTTATTCGTTCCGGGATGTGGGCGTCGCTGGCAAGGCCAGCATTTATTGCACATCCCTAATTGCCCTTGAGAAGGTGGTGGCAAGCCGCCTTCTCGAAACTCTGCAGTCCGTGTGGGGAAGGTAATCCCACAGTGCTGTTCGGGAGGGAGTTCCAGGATTTTGATCCAGCAACAATGAAGGAACGGTCAATATATTTCCAAGTCAAGATGGTGTGTAACTTGGAGGGGAACGTGCAGCTGATGGTGTTCACATGCACCTGCTGCCCTTGTCATCCTAGGTGTTGAAAGTGGTGGAGGGGGTGCCGATCCAGCGTGCTGCTTTGTCCTGGATGGTGTCAAGCTACTTGTGTTTTGTTGGAGCTTCACTCATCCAGGCAAGTGGAGAATATTCCATTATACTCCTGACTTGTGCCTTGTAGATGGTGGAAAGGCTTTGGAGAGTCGGTAGGTGAGACATTTGTCACAGAATACCCAGCCTCTGACCTGCTCTTGTAGCCACAATATTTATGTGGCTGGTCCAATTACGTTTCTGGTCAATGGTGACTGCCAGGATGCTGTTGGTAGGAGATTCGGCGATGTTAATGGCATTGAATGTCAAGGGGAGGTGGTTAGAATCTCCTTTGTTGGAGATAGTCATTGCCTGGCACTTGTGTAGCACGAATGTTACTTGCCATTGATCAGCCCAAGCCTGAATGTCATCCAGGTCTTGCTGCATGCAGGCATGGACTGCTTCATTATCTGAGGAGTTGCGAATGGAACTGAACACTGCAATCATCAGCGAACATTCCCACTTCTGACCTTATGATGGAGGGAAGATCATTGATGAAGCAGCTGAAGGTAGTTGGGCCAAGGACACTGCCCTGAGGAATTCCTGCAGCGATGTCCTGGAGCTGGAATGATTGACTCCAATGACCAAAACCATCATCCAGGACTCTGGATCAGTTCCTATCGAGTGGAGGGTAGCCAATGTAACCCCACTTTTTAAAAAAGGAGGGAGAGAGAAAACAGGGAATTATAGACCGGTCAGCCTGACCTCAGTAGTGGGTAAAATGATGGAATCAATTATTAAGAATGTCATAGCAGTGCATCTGGAAAAAGGTGACATGATAGGTCCAAGTCAGCATGGATTTGTGAAAGGGAAATCACGCTTGACAAATCTTCTGGAATTTTCTGAGGATGTTTCCAGTAGAGTGGACAAGGGAGAACCAGTTGATGTGGTATATTTGGACTTTCAGAAGGCATTCGACCAGGTCCCACACAAGAGATTAATGTGCAAAGTTAAAGCACATGGGATTGGGGGTAGTGTGCTGACATGGATTGAGAACTGGTTGTCAGACAGGAAACAAAGAGTAGGAGTAAATGGGTACTTTTCAGAATGGCAGGCAGTGACTAGTGGGGTACCGCAAGGTTCTATGCTGGGGCCCCAGCTGTTTACACTGTACATTAATGATTTAGACGAGGGGATTAAATGTAGTATCTCAAAATTTGCGGATGACACTAAGTTGGGTGGCAGTGTGAGCTGCGAGGAGGATGCTATGAGGCTGCAGAGTGACTTGGATAGGTTAGGTGAGTGGGCAAATGCATGGCAGATGAAGTATAATGTGGATAAATGTGAGGTTATCCACTTTGGAGGTAAAAACAGAGAGACAGACTATTATCTGAATGGTGACAGATTAGGAAAAGGGGAGGTGCAACGAGACTGGGTGTCATGGTACATCAGTCATTGAAGGTTGGCATGCAGGTACAGCAGGCGGTTAAGAAAGCAAATGGCATGTTGGCCTTCATAGCGAGGGGATTTGAGTACAGGGGCAGGGAGGTGTTGCTACAGTTGTACAGGGGCTTGGTGAGGCCACACCTGGAGTATTGTACAGTTTTGGTCTCCTAACTTGAGGAAGGACATTCTTGCTATTGAGGGAGTGCAGTGAAAATTCACCAGACTGATTCCCGGGATGGTGGAACTGACCTATCAAGAAAGACTGGATCAACTGGTCTTGTATTCACTGGAGTTCAGAAGAATGAGAGGGGACCTCATAGAAACGTTTTAAATTCTGATGGGTTCCGACAGGTTAGATGCAGGAAGAATGTTCCCAATGTTGGGGAAGTCCAGAACCAGGGGTCACAGTCTAAGGATAAGGTGTAAGCCATTTAGGACCGAGATGAGGAGAAACTTCTTCACCCAGAGAGTGGTGAACCTGTGGAATTCTCTACCACAGAAAGTAGTTGAGGCCAATTCACTAAATATATTCAAAAAGGAGTTAGATGAAGTCCTTACTACTAGGGGGATCAAGGTGTATGGCGAGAAAGCAAAAATGGGGTACTGAAGTTGCATGTTCAGTCATGAACTCATTGAATGGCAGTGCAGGCTAGAAGGGCCAAATGGCCTACTCCTGCACCTATTTTCTATGTTTCTATGTTTCTATCATCCTTTGTGCTAGGTATGAATCCAGCCAGTGGAGAGTTTTCCCCCTGATTCCCATTGACTTAAATTTTACTCGTGCTCCTTGATGCCACACTCAGTCAAATGCTGCCTTGAGGTCAAGGGCAGTCACTCTCACCTCACCTCTGGAATTCAGCTCTTTTGTCCATGATTGGACCAAGGCTGTAATGAGGTCTGGAGCCGAGAGGTCCTGGCGGAACCCAAACTGGGCATTGGTGAGCAAGTTATTGGTGAGTAAGTGCCGCTTGATAGCATTGTTTATGACACCTGTCATGTATCTCACACACTGTACATAACTGTATCGTACCATGCTATACATGACTGTAACTAAATATGACTTGTAACCACAAGCTTACCTTACCACCAGGGGTGCACTTGCAGGAGACACTGGATACCTGTTCCACACAGGTATATAAAGACAGGTATCAGGCAAGTGTTGCATTTGAGAGCTGTGTAATAACGGTGCAGGTCGTGAATGACCTTGACTTCAGCATGTGCCTCGTGTGAGTCTGTACTGCAGGGTCAGGACTTTACAGTGGCGACAAGTTACGGGATTACAGAATCCACAGAATGGTGACCAACGGCTCAGATGAAAAATACAATGCTGGAGATAATTGGGAGGACTTTATAGAAAGGCTCCAGCAAAGCTTTGTAACCAAAGACTGGTTGGGCGACGATAAGGCAGACAAGAGAAGAGCTCATCTCTTGACCAGCTGTGGCTCGAAAACATACGCCTTAATAAAGGACCTGCTGGCACCCGAGAAACCAGCAAGCAAGTCGTTCGAAGAGTTGAGCACACTGGTAAGAGACCGCCTGAAGCCAGCGAGCAGCCTACACATGGCCAGACACAGGTTCTACAACTACAGACACTGTGTGGGCCAGAGCATACACGACTTCATGGCAGAACTTCGGAGGTTGGCTAGCTTATGTGAGTTCTCTGATGAACTAAGGAGAGAAGTACTGAGAGACTTTTTTATTGAAGGAATAGGCCACGCAGGCATATTCCGAAAGCTCATAGAGACCAAGAACTTGACCCTAGAGGCAGCAGCACTGGTTGCACAGACATTCTTGGCAGGAGAAGAAGAAACGAAGTTGAACTGCACTGAGGGTACGACAACTAAAGAAACATCGGAACAAGGGGTTCACAGCGTGAAACAAGCCGCTACCCCCACACACAGACAAAGGCAGGAGAGCTGGCCCTCAACAGCAGGCAGTGGCGCCAGAAGCCATCAAGGGCCACATGAACGGCCGTTCACACCTCATCAACCCACAATACGAGCAATCAACTACAAACTGAGAGAAGCTCAAGAGAGATCAGCCAGACGCAACTCATCTTTCGGAAACAATGAAAGCGGGCTGTGCTGGAGATGTGGGGGAAGGGACTCATCAAGGGGGTGTCAATTTCAGCATGCTGTTTGCAGAAACTGCAACTATACAGGACATCTGGCCCGCACGTGCAGAAAAACAGCAGCTCGGCTGGTATACAAATCGGATGGGTCGGAAAGAGGACCAGAAGACGGTGGGGACAGTACCTGGGACACCGAGGTACAGTGGGTCAACACGATCAATGGCCACTGCTCTTACAACAAGATGCCTCCAATAATGATGAGGGTCCTACTCAACGGGATACCAGGCAACATGGAGCTGGATACGGGAGCGAGTCAATCTCTCATGAGCGCTCAACAATTTGAACTGTTGTGGCCGCACAAAAGCGACAGACCAAAACTCACAAGGGTCGACACCAAACTAAGGACCTATACCAAAGAAATCATCCCAGTCCTTGGCAGCACCATGCTCTCAGTCACACACAAAGGGACAGTGAACTGATTTCCCCTGTGGATTGTCCCCAGAGATCTCCCAGCACTGCTGGGGAGAAGCTGGCTGGTAAAACTAAATTGGAAATGGGATGATGTTCATGCCATGTTGTCAGAGGAACGGACCTCCTGCTCAACAGTCCTAAGTCGATTTGAACATCTCTTTCAGCCATGTGTGGGCACCTTCAAAGGGGCTAAAGTAAAAATCTGCATCACACAGAATGCGAGACCGATCTATCACAAGGCTAGAGCTGTGCCCTATGTGATGAGGGACAAGATTGACCATGAACTGGACAAGCTTCTGCGGGAAGGCATCATCTCACCCGTGGAATTTAGCGACTGGGCAAGTCCCATCGTCCCAGTCATGAAGCCTGATGGATCCATACGAATCTGTGGGGATTACAAATCTACCATAAACAGAGTCTCCCTACAGGACCAATACCCGCTGCCCAGAGCGGTGGACCTATTTGCCACATTGGCTGGAGGAAAACTTTTCTCAAAATTAGATCTTACATCTGCGTATATGACGCAAGAACTGACCGAAGAGTCTAAGCTACTCACTACCATCAACACATATCGAGGCCTTTTCATGTACAATCGATGCCCATTCGGCATCAGGTCGGCAGCTGCTATATTCCAGCGCAACATGGAGAGTCTGCTCAAGTCCATCCCGGGGATGGTTGTATTTCAAGACGACATACTTATCACAGGCAGGGACACCGACTCCCATCTCCGGAATTTGGAGGAAGTACTAAAGCGGTTGGATCGGGTAGGCCTAAGAGTTAAGAAATCCAAGTGCCTGTTTCTCGCGGCCGAGATTGAATTTTTGGGCAGAAGGATTGCCGCTGATGGAATCTGCCCAACAGAGTACAAAACCGAAGCAATTCGCCTGGCACCCAGGCCCCGGAATGTCTCGGAACTGCGTGCCTTTCTCGTGCTACTCAATTACTTTGGGAACTTTATGCAGAACTTAAGCACGCTGCTGGAGTCTCTCCACGTACTACTCAGAAAGGGGTGCGATTGATTTTGGGGGGACGCCCAGGAACGCGCCTTCAATAAGGCACGCAACCTTCTATGTTTCAACAGTGTTTTGGCTTTCTTTGATCCAAGTAAAAAGCTAGTTCTTACATGTGATGTGTCAGCGTACGGGGTCAGGTGCGTTTTACAACATCTCAATGGTGCGGGTAAATTACAACCCATAGCTTATGCCTCCAGGTCACTTTCGCGGGCGGAGCGCGGGTACGGAATGGTGGAGAAGGAGGCGCTCGTGTGCGTATACGGTGTCAAAAAGATGCACCAATACCTTTTCGGGGCCAAATTCGTGTTTGATACTGACCACAGGCCCCTCACGCCCCTCCTGTCCGAGAGCAAGGCAATACACGCCAATGCCTCAGCGCGAATTCAATGGTGGGCACTCATGCTGGTGTCCTACGACTACACCATAAGGCACAGACCAGGCACAGACAATTGTGCCGTCGCGCTTAGCAGGCTACCCCTGGCGACCACGGAAGTGTCTGACGAACAGGACTGTGAGATAGTCTTGGCAATCAATGCCTTTGAGTCCACAGGTTCGCCCATGACGGCTCGCCAAATCAGAGCCTGGATGACCAGCGACCCCACGTTATCCTTAGTAAAAAGATGTGTCCTAACCGGTGACTGGGCAGAGGCTCGCGATGCCTGCCCCGAGGAGATCAAACCTTTCCATTGGCGCATTCATGAGCTGTCACTACAAGCAGACTGCCTGATGTGGGGCAGCCGAGTAATTATGCCTCTGCGAGGCAGAGAGGCATTTGTCCGGGAGCTCCACCGCGAGCACCCGGGGATCGTTCTCATGAAGGCCATAGCCAGATCCCACATCTGGTGGCCTGGCATTGACGCGGACTTGGAGCTCTGCATCCGATGGTGCACCATTTGTGCCCAACTGAGTAATGCCCCCAGGGAGGCCCCCCTGAGCCCCTGGCCCTGGCCCACCAAACGGTGGTCGCGGGTGCACATAGACTATGTGGGCTCATTCATGAGCAAAATGTTCCTCGTAGTTGTAGATGCATTTTCAAAGTGGATCGAATGCACCATTTTAAACTCTAGCAGCACCTCCACCACTGTGGAGAGCCTTGGAACCATGTTCGCAACGCACGGCATTCCTGACATATTGGTCAGTGACAATGGTCCGTGCTTCACCAGCTCAGAATTCCAAGATTTCATAAGTGACCACGGCATAAATCACGTTAAGACGGCACCATTCAAGCCGGCCTCCAACAGCCAGGCGGAGCGAGCAGTGCAAATCATTAAACAAGGCATGCTCAAAATCCAAGGTCCCATGCTGCAGAGCCACCTGTCGCGACTGCTGCTCGCATACAGATCTCATCCGCATTCATTGACTGGAGTTCCCCCGCGAAACTATTGATGAAACGGACCTTAAAGACAAGGCTTTCATTAATCCTCCCAGACATGCATGAAATCGTTGAGGCAAAGCGCAGTAAGCTAACTGAGTACCATGACCGAAATTCGAGGGGGAGGTGGAATGAGATAGGGGACAAAGTGTTTGTGCCAAACTATGGCAGGGGTCCCAAATGGCTTGCAGGGACAGTAACAGGAAAGGAAGGAATCAGGCTACTGGTGGTACAAATGGACAATGGCCAAACCTGCCGGAGGCATGTAAACCAAGTAAAAATTAGATTCACCAACAACACTGCAGAACCAGAGGCAGACTACAATGTGGAACTCACACCACACCTGGTGGACAGACAGAGGGAACAACCTGAGGAAAGGGCAATCCCAACAGCCCAGGCGAGACACCAACAATCATACTGAACGAAACAGACAGCCCAGGCGAGATACCAGCAATCACACCGAAAGAAAATCAGGCACCAAGGCAAACAACTGAACCACAACTAAGACGCTCCACGCGAGAGTGTAGACCACCTGAGAGACTGAACCTATAAAGACAATAAGACCTTGGGGGAGGGTGATGTCATGTATCTCACACGACTGTACATAACTGTATCTTACCATGCTATACATGACTGTAACTAAATATGTCCTGTAACTACAAGCTTACCTTACCACCAGGGGTGCACTTGCAGGAGACACTGGATACCTGTTCCACACAGGTATATAAAGACAGGTCTCAGGCAAGTGTGGCATTCGAGAGCTGTGTAATAAAGGTGCAAGTCCTGAGTGACCTTGACTTCAGCATGTGCCTCGTGTGAGTCTGTACTGCAGGGACAGGACTTTACAACACCTTCCATCACTTTGCTGATGATTGAGAGTAGACCGATGGGGCGGTAAATGGCCAGATTGGATCTGTCCTGCTTTTTGTAGACAGGACATACCTGGGCAGTTTTCCACATTGTCGGATAGATGCCACTGTTGTAACTGTACTGGAACAGCTTGGCTAGATGTGCAGCTAATTCTGGAGCACAAGTCTTCAGCACGACCGCCAGGATGTTGTCAGGGCCCACAGCCTTTGCTGTATCCAGTGCACTCA
Organism: Pristiophorus japonicus; assembly: GCF_044704955.1. Taxonomy (NCBI): domain Eukaryota; kingdom Metazoa; phylum Chordata; class Chondrichthyes; family Pristiophoridae; genus Pristiophorus; species Pristiophorus japonicus. The sequence continues at coordinate 46,961,236 of NC_091992.1, read as the reverse complement.
GCCACTTCTTTATCACATGGAGTGTATCAAATTGGCTGAAGACTGGCTTCTGTGATGATGGAGACCTCAGGAGGAGGGCAATATGTACTTGGCACTTCTGGCTGAAGATGGTTACAAACACTTCAGCCTTGTCTTTTGCACTTGTGTGCTGGGCTCCGCCATCATTGAGGATGTGGATATTCATGGAACCGCCTCCACCCGTTATTGTTTCAAGGTCTAGCACCATTCACGACTGGATGTGACAGGACTGTAGAGCTTTGATCTGATCCGTTGATTGTGGGATCGCTTAGCCTTGCCTATGACATGCTGCTTCCACTGCTTAACATACTGTAGTCCTGTGTTGCAGCTTCCCCAGGTTGGCACTGCATTTTTAGGTATGCCTGGTGCTACTCCTGGCATGCTCTTCTCCACTCCTCATTGAACTAGGGTTGGTTCCCCAGGCTTGATGGTAATGGTCGAGTGAGGGATATGCCGGGCCATGAGGTTACAGATTGTGATGGAATATAATTCTGCTGCTGCTGATGGCCCACAGCGCCTCATGGATGCCCAGTTTTTAGCTGCTAGATGTGTCTGAATCTATCCCATTTAGCATGGTGATAGTGCCACACAACACAATGGAGGATGTCCTCAGTGTGAAGATGAGACTTCGTCTCCACAATGACTGTGTCGTGGTCACTGTTACCAATACTGTCATGGACAGATGCACCTGCGACAGCTAGATTAATGAGGACCAGGTCAAGTAGGTTTTTTCCCACGTGTTGGTTCTCCAATCACCTGCTGCAGGCCTAGTCTGGCAGCTATGTCCTTCAGGACTCGGCCAGCTCGGTCAGTATTGGTTCCAAAGTAGTTTCTCTTTCTAGCTAATTTCTCCACTTTTGATTTTTATGTCTCTGACCTGTTTCATTCCAATTTCCTGCTGTTTTATTTGATCACTGAACATCAAAATTGCAGCAGTTACAAATTGTTATTCTACAGGAGGTTAATGCCAATAGAAGATTTGTAATATAGAATTTTATAAATTCAAAGTCTTGGGGCTAAATTTCACCGTAACCTCAGTGAACGATCCACGGATTCACCGGAGAAACAGTGTGATCGGCATTTCTCCAAGGTCCCTGTGGATCTTTGCGGAAGTTATGGCAGAGCATCAGGAGAGATCAGGAATTTAGAAGTTAAAGAGGTGATTTGATCAAAGTTTTCAAGATATTAAGGGGAACTGATAAGGTAGATAAAGAGAAACTATTTTCGCTGGTTGGGGAGTCTATGGCCGGGGCACATAATTTAAAAATCGAGCCAGGCCTTCCAGGAACGAAGTTCGGAAACACTTCTACACACAAAAGTTGGTGGAAGTTTGCAACTCTCTTCCGCAAATGGCAATGTAAAATTTTAAATTGATAAATTTTTGATAACCAAAGGTATTAAGGGATATGGGGCACAAGCGGGTATATGGAGTTAGGTCACAGATCAGCCATGATCTCATTGAATAGCGGAACAAGCTTGAGGGGCTAAATGGCCTACTCCTGTTCCTATGTTCCTCTCTTGGAAATTCAACACCCTTGTGTTCAGCACAGGTCCATCACTCTCCAAGGGCCAAGGGGTGATCGTGAACCTGAAGCCTGTTTTATGCCTCTTCTGATTTTTATTCAGTGGAAATAAAGATCAGGAGAGATGTAGGATGGGCTGCCGATTCGCTATCACCCGTTTCATACTGTCACATAAATTTAAAGTCTACTCCCAGATCTCACAAATTAAAGTATCACACTTTATTACAGATGCAAAACAATCTGACGAAAGAGAGAGTTAGAATCATTTCAGCCTGTAAGTTACAAACAGTTACAATTGGCTTCAGATTGAGCTCAGCTGTTATAAGTGACATCAATGACCTGAATTGACATATTTAGATCACGATCAGTTTCTTTCCTGGAATACTATTGCACTGACCTTAAATTGACTATTGTGTCTGTCAGCACTCTACGAGGCAAGGTATTGTACTTGAACTGTTGTGACCTGAGTCCATTTATTGCAGCTCCTGAGTGAGGGTACAGCATGGTGTGCTCTCTTTTATATCTGGCTACCTGTCGTGTACCGGTGACCCCTGGGTCTCCACCAGTTGCACCCTCTGGTGGTACAGGCATAGTGTATGCAGTGTGAAGATACATCCAGTGGTCTTATGTAACTGTACATTGAGAATACAGGAATATATACTTATGTTATACAGACACAGCAGTGACAAGCCAGGATAGCAGCTAAACATGACAACCATGCTTCAGGATCCAGACTACGTGCGAACAATTCTACAGGATATCTGCCAATATGTTTTTTAATTTTATGTCAAATATTCGAGAGAATTTTGGAGTCACTATGTCAGATCTGCTGGACAGGTGAAAGAAACTGATGACCAATTAAGCCTCAGGGTCAGATAAAGGGTTGAGGGAAATCAGAGAAGAGATTGATGGAGCATGGCTTGTTATCCTGAGAGTTACGAGGCACGAATGAGGCGCCACAAGCCTCTGAGTCGGAAGGTTGTGGGTTCAAACCCCACTCCAGAGACTTGAGCCCAAAATCTAGGCTGACATTCCAGGGCAGTACTGAGGGAGTGCTGCATAACCAAAGGTACGTCTTTTGGAATGAGACATTCGATGCCAGACCTCTCAGGTGGACGTAAAAGATCCCATGGCACTATTTCGAAGGTGAGCTGGGGAGTTATCCCCCGAGTCCTGGCAACTATTTATCCCTCAATGAACATCACTAAAACAGATGATGTGACAATATCACATTGCTGTTTGTGGGACTTTGCTGTGCCCAAATGTAGTGTTGTATTTCGAACATTTCAATAGTGCCTAGCCTTCAAAAGTAATTAATTGATTGTAAAGCGCCTTGGGACATCCTGAGATTGTGAACGGCGCTATATAAATGCAGGTCTTTCATTTTTTTCTTTCAATTGTACTACCTATGTACAAGTAGGGAGAGACACCTGATCCGGGCAACCACAGGGCTACTAAACTAACCTCCATACCAGGTAAAATAATGGGAACCATTCTGAGTAATTGGAAGGAGAATCTGTGCTGAAATGAAACAGTTAATTCAGAGACCATGGTCCAGAACTTAAAGAAGGGTAACTTTGAAGGTATGAGGCGTGAATTGGCTAGGATAGATTGGCGAATGATACTTAAGGGGTTGACTGTGGATGGGCAATGGCAGACATTTAGAGACCGCATGGATGAATTACAACAATTGTACATTCCTGTCTGGCGTAAAAATAAAAAAGGGAAGGTGGCTCAACCGTGGTTATCTAGAGAAATCAGGGATAGTATTAAAGCCAAGGAAGTGGCATGCAAATTGGCCAGAAATAGCAGCGAACCTGGGGATTGGGAGAAATTTAGAACTCAGCAGAGGAGGACAAAGGGTTTGATTAGGGCAGGGAAAATGGAGTACGAGAAGAAGCTTGCAGGGAACATTAAGGCGGATTGCAAAAGTTTCTATAGGTATGTAAAGAGGAAAAGGTTAGTAAAGACAAACATAGGTCCCCTGCAGTCAGAATCAGGGGAAGTCATAACGGGGAACAAAAAAAATGGCAGACCAATTGAACAAGTACTTTGGTTCAGTATTCACTAAGGAGGACACAAACAACCTTCCGGATATAAAAGGGGTCAGAGGGTCTAGTAAGGAGGAGGAACTGAGGGAAATCTTTATTAGTTGGGAAATTGTGTTGGGGAAATTGATGGGATTGAAGGCCGATAAATCCCCAGGGCCTGATGGACTGCATCCCAGAGTACTTAAGGAGGTGGCCTTGGAAATAGCGGATGCATTGACAGTCATTTTCCAACATTCCATTGACTCTGGATCAGTTCCTATCGAGTGGAGGGTAGCCAATGTAACCCCACTTTTTAAAAAAGAAGGGAGAGAGAAAGCAGGGAATTATAGACGGTCAGCCTGACCTCAGTAGTGGGTAAAATGATGGAATCAATTCTTAAGGATGTCATAGCAGCGCATTTGGAAAATGGTGACATGATAGGTCCAAGTCAGCATGGATTTGTGAAAGGGAAATCATGCTTGACAAATCTTCTGGAATTTTTTGAGGATGTTTCCAGTAAAGTGGACAAAGGAGAACCAGTTGATGTGGTATATTTGGACTTTCAGAAGGCTTTCGACAAGGTCCCACACAGGAGATTAATGTGCAAAGTTAGAGCACATGGGATTGGGGGTAGTGTGCTGACGTGGATTGAGAACTGGTTGTCAGACAGGAAGCAAAGAGTAGGAGTAAATGGGTACTTTTCAGAATGGCAGGCAGTGACTAGTGGGGTACCGCAGGGTTCTGTGCTGGGGCCCCAGCTGTTTACATTGTACATTAATGATTTAGACGAGGGGATTAAATGTAGTATCTCAAAATTTGCAGATGACACTAAGTTGGGTGGCAGTGTGAGCTGCGAGGAGGATGCTATGAGGTTGCAGAGTGACTTGGATAGGTTAGGTGAGTGGGCAAATGCGTGGCAGATGAAGTATAATGTGGATAAATGTGAGGTTATCCACTTTGGTGGTAAAAACAGAGAGACAGACTATTATCTGAATGGTGACAGATTAGGAAAAGGGGAGGTGCAACGAGACTAGGGTGTCATGGTACATCAGTCACTAAAGGTTGGCATGCAGGTACAGCAGGCGGTTAAGAAAGCAAATGGCATGTTGGCCTTCATAGCGAGGGGATTTGAGTACAGGGGCAGGGAGGTGTTGCTACCGTTGTACAGGGCCTTGGTGAGGCCACACCTGGAGTATTGTGTACAGTTTTGGTCTCCTAACTTGAGGAAGGACATTCTTGCTATTGAGGGAGTGCAGCGAAGATTCACCAGACTGATTCCCGGGATGGTGGGACTGACCTATCAAGAAAGACTGGATCAACTGGGCTTGTATTCACTGGAGTTCAGAAGAATGAGAGGGGACCTCATAGAAACGTTTAAAATTCTGACGGGTTTGGACAGGTTGGATGCAGGAAGAATGTTCCCAATGTTGGGGAAGTCCAGAACCAGGGGTCACAGTCTGAGGATAAGGGGTAAGCCATTTAGGACCGAGATGAGGAGAAACTTCTTCACCCAGAGAGTGGTGAACCTGTGGAATTCTCTACCACAGAAAGTAGTTGAGGCCAATTCACTAAATATATTCAAAAGGGAGTTAGATGAAGTCCTTACTACTCGGGGGATCAAGGGGTATGGCGGGAAAGCAGGAAGGGGGTACTGAAGTTTCATGTTCAGCCATGAACTCATTGAATGGCGGTGCAGGCTAGAAGGGCTGAATGGCCTGCTCCTGCACCTAATTTCTATGTTTCTATGTTTCTATGAAATGATGCTGTGGGAAACAGCAGTGGTTTTGAAGAGGAAGTTGATAACAATCACTTCAGTCCAAAAAGTAAAGCACTCTGAGACACTTCAATGACATGATAAAGTGCTACATAAATTGCAAATTTTTTATCTTTTCTTCCCGAATATCATGCCTGAAAAACCTTGACCCCTACAGATGAAGCAAACTATCGAATTCCCTTTGATATAATTTACTTCAGACTTTCTGAAGGCTTTTGATAAAGTTACGCATGAAAGACTTATAATTATGATGAAAGCCTTGAGAATCGAGGGTAGAATACGTTATTGGATGAGAAATTAGGAAACTGAAATTACGAGTGAGAAGTCTGGAGTGGAATTCCCTAGGGCTAGTGCTTAGACCTCCGTTTCTCATTTACCTAAATGACCTTGATTCTGAATCCAGATGTATAATTATAAAATTTGTAGATCACCCCAAGATAGGCAGGGCAATCACCTCCAAAATGCAATTAAGGATTCGGAGTGATTATTTGCACAAACAAATTTGAGTCATTCTGCGCATGCACACTGTATAGGGCAGAGCCTAAAGACCGTCCTGCTACACACTGGAGCCGTGCATCATTCCAACCCCACATGTGCCTACGTTTTTGTGTAGGCGCAGCTCAAACCCCGGATCTGGATTACATTCACCGGCTGTCGGCCCAGCTCAATCCCTGGATCTGGATTACATTCACCGGCTGTAGGCCCAGGTCAAATCCTGGATCTGGATTACATTCACCGGCTGTAGGCCCAGGTCAAATCCTGGATCCGGATTACATTCACCGGCTGTAGGCCCAGGTCAAATCCTGGATCTGGATTACATTCACCGGCTGTCGGCCCAGGTCAAATCCTGGATCCGGATTACATTCACCGGCTGTAGGTCCAGGTCAAATCCTGGATCCGGATTACATTCACCGGCTGTAGGTCCAGGTCAAATCCTGGATCCGGATTACATTCACCGGCTGTAGGTCCAGGTCAAATCCTGGATCCGGATTACATTCACCGGCTGTTGACCCAGATCAAATCCTGGATCCAGATTTCATTCTTCGGCTGTAGGCCCAGCTCAGGGGAGGATACGGTCAGGATCTTGTGGTGGGCGGGGAGGAGCAGGGAGCAGGAGAAGGTCAGGAACTTGTTGAGGTGGGAGAAGGTTACGAAATTGTTGGTGGAGGGGAGAAGATCCTAACTCGGGAGGGTGATCCCTGTCTGTTCTGAAAGCAGTAAGTGTTAGCACTGTGAGCTTCAGAGAGTGGCTGTCACAATGAATGGATAAAATTACACATTGCAAAGATCTTGGGGGTGAAATTGCCCCTCTTTTTACCCCCGTTAGCGCCTCCGGGGAGGGGTCATAACAGGGCACAATGACATTTTCGCTTGGGTGAGGGGGGGTGGAGAAATTGCACCGGAGGTTTGTGGGTGCTGTTTTGCAGCGGCACGCCCTGCGATTACTGCCCTGGGCCAGTACGCAACCATCAATGATGTCATTGTCGTGCGCGCCAACCCCTCACCATCCCACGCCGACCCCTTTGCGGGTCGTGAAGCTGTCGTGGCTTGGGCGCTCTGGCCGCCCTTAAATACCTCCAACACGCAGCCCAGCAGCCCCTCTTGGGTGCTGGGTCGCTGGCCCGGCCGAAATCCGCCCTGGTGGGCTTAGTGGGTACCAGGAAAGCGGCTGCAGAATTCACAGCGGCCCTCCCCTTTAAAAGGGGAGGGACATTGTGACGTATCAGCGCCGCACTGCGCTTCCACCTCTTTTTCGCCCTGCTACCGCCCCGCAGAGGCAAATTAGGCCTCCGATACCGCCCCGCAGATATTTTTCTTTCAAAGACCCTAATTCCAGGACATTTAGCTGCCCATCTCGCCGGGCGCTATATTTAAATTAAATTCAAATTGTGCGCCCCAAATGGTGCGCGAGGCAATTTCAAACCTCAAGCAGGCAGGATCCAATTACATATCCCAGACAAACTGTTGGGTGTGTCTTGTCCTCCAAGGGAACCAATCAGAAATCTGATGTTGCAAATAATTACAGCCTTAAGGATTTGAAGAGAGATTTGCAACATTTATGCAATTTATTTTATTCGTTCATGGGATGTAGACATCACGGACAAAGCCAGCATTTATTGCCCATTCCTAATTGCCGTGGAGAAGCTGGTGGTGAGCTGCCTTCTTGAACCGCTGCAGTCCGTGCGGTGAAGGTGCTCCCACAGTGCTGTTAGGGAGGGAGTTCCATCAAATTCCTGACTTGTACCTTGTAGGTGGTGGAAAGGCTTTGGGAGTAAGGAGGTGAGACACTTACCACAGAATACCCAACCTCTGATCTGCTCTTGTAGCCACAGTATTTATGTGGCTGGTCCAGTTGAGTATTTGATCAATGGTGACCGCCGCCCCCCCCCCGGATGTTGATGGGGGTTCCGGTGATGCTACTGCTGCAGGTTGGGCCTCTACTCATTGGAATTCAGAAGAATGAGAGGTGATCTTATCGAAACATATAAGATCATGAGGGGGCTTGACAAGGTGGATGCAGAGAGGATGTTTCCCCTGGTGGGGGAGACTAGAACTAGAGGGCATGATAAGGGGCCACCCATTTAGAACTGAGATGAGGAGAAATTTCTTCTCTCAGAGGGTTGTGAATCTGTGGAATTCGATGCCTCAGTGACCTGTGGAAGCTGGGACTATAAGATAAATTTACGATAGAAATAGACAGTTTCTTAAACGATAAGGGGATAAGGGGTTCTGGGAGATATAGCCAAATAATGGAATACAAAGTCTGCCAAGGTCATCCAAGGCCATACAAAGGGCCCAAGTTTCCACATGATTTGCGCCTGATTTTTAGGAGCAACTGGTGGAGAACGGACTATCTTAGAAATCGCAATTCTCCACATTTTTTTTTCTGCAGTTCTAGTCAGTTAGAACAGTTTCACTTTGGAACAGAATTTTTTCTTCAAAAGGGGGCGTGTCTGGCCACTGACGCCTGATTTCAAAGTTTCCACAGTGAAAACGTACTCCAAACTAACTTCGAATGGAGCAAGTGAAGATTTTTGTAGAACTGAAAAAACCTTGTCTACACATTAAAAAATCAGGCGCAGGTTACAAATTAGGCGTCAAGAATGAGGTGGGGGGGGGAGGGGGGGAAGGGAAGTCATTAAATTCTACAATAAATCCTTATTTATACTTATACAAATATTATACAAATAAATCCAACCTGAATAAACATTTATAAGCAAAGAAAAGATTAAATAAACCATCTTCCTACCTGTGTGAAAGTGCTTCAGTCAGCTCAGCGGTGTGGCGTCGTTCCCGCGAACGGGAGGGAGGGAGGAGGCAGCTGTTCCCGACGGCGGGTGGGGGGGAAGGAGGTAGTGAGAAGGCTGCAGGAAGTCTCAGAAGTTGAGCAGCCATTCCCGACGGCAGGGGGGGGGGGGGGGAAGAGGCTGTCGGGAAACGGCTGCTCAACTTCTGAGGCTTCCTGCAGCCTTCTCACTGATGCAAGAAGCCTCAGTGCTGATCATAGAAGGGCAATGTGCTTTTATTAAAAAATGTTCAAAAATTAAACAGCTACAAAGAACTACAAAAATGGCCGAGTGCCAATGTTTCCTTCACACTGAGCATGTGCGAACGCTCCTACGCGCACGCGCAGCGTTGCCGGCACGAAAAAAAATGTTTTAAATGGTACCCGCCCCCTCCCACTTACAAAATCGGCGCGAGTGGTAGGCTCCGCCCCCCTGGGCGCTGCGCCAAGCAGACATGGAGCTGCAGGGCGCTCCAGAATCGCGCGTTTTTTTTCAGGCGCCGTTTTTGGCGTGAAAAACGGGCGCCCAGCTCGGAGGGGCACCCGTTTTGTAGCGTGTGGAAACTTGGGGCCAATGTGCTGGTCGGACATCACTTGGAGTGCTGCGTACTGTTCTGGTCACCACACCACAAAAGAGATGTGAAAGCATTGGACAGGGTGCAGAATAAAGCAAGAAGAGTGACTCCAAGTGTAAGAGGGATAACACATGGGATAAGATTGAAAACAGTTTAGTGTCTACAGCCTTGACAGATGGCTAATGGAGGACCTCACAGAACTATATAAAATATTATAATCCTGTCTGCCCAGTGATACTTCTAGAAGGCCCTATCTGTACAAAGGCCCCATAATTGTGTGATGTTGCGACACTGACAGTTATACCTGGATCATACCAAATACCTTCCAGCGCTGATCCCACCACAGTATTGGGGGCGGTGGGAGGGCAATGAATTAGCATGGAGCTGCAGACACCTGTGCACCCATACAGGATGGGAGCTCCCATCTGGGAGGGTTCCTGGCTCCCCGTTCCTGGAGAATTAATTTACTGTCTACAGGGATCCAGGTTGCTTCCTTGGCATGGCCTGGCCTGAACTTGAATCTTTCATGAGGCAGGTATGCCGTAACCCACTGCACTCTTGCATTGGGTCCCACTGAAGCCGGGAAAGAGAGAATTCCCAACATTTGGAATCCCATTGGTGCAGTTTGGAGTGGACTAATATTCCATGTCAGACAAGCAAAGCATCCGGGAAATCTGCAGCAAAGGCCAGGACCCAACGTAACTGGGTTCCAACCAATTTCCCAAGCCTTTTACTGAACTCTTACTCGAGTTACACAGGAGTTCACTGCAAGTCCCCTACATTAACGGGCCCAGGCGTCTAGCTAGAACAGCTTCTTCACTTAAGGAACTCGCGCTATTTACCAATAATGTCACCCTCAACGGCAAGACACACAAGGGTAAATCAGCACGGATGAGCTGTGTTGCTGGTCTGTTATTGTGCCGCACCAGTACCTTGATGATAAAATAGCCCTATGAGCGCAGACAGAGCTTCAAGGTCAATGCTTTCCATCTGCTTCATTCTGTCTCTCAAATAGGGTCAGCGTGCTACCACTCTGCTTGTCCAATCAGTTCAAACTTCCCGAGCACCCCTGGAAGACCGAATCCTACGTGTTTCTCTGTGTGTGACACACTACCGATCCACGCTTCACCGCTGTGCTAAGAATGAATGCTGCAGGTCCACCATCTCTGGACAGATTGGCATCCTAGACCTGACGACCTGCACCCTAGGGTTTTAAAAGGTGTAGCTGCAGAAATAGTGGATGCACTCGTATTAATCTTCTAGAATTCCCGAGATTCTAGAACAGTCCCCAAGGATTGGAAAGTAGCTCACATAAACCCGCTATTTAAGACAGGAGGAAGAGAGAAAATGGGGAACTACAGGCCAGTTAGCCTGATATCAGTAGTTGCCAAAATGCAAGAATCTATTATTAGGATCTTGGGAACAGGGCACTTAGAAAATCGTAATATGATTAGACAGTCAACATGGTTTTATGAAAGGGAAATTGTGTTTGACAAATCAGTTAGAGTTTTTTGAAGCTGTAACTAATAGGCTGGATAAGGGGGAACCAGTGAACGTAGTGTATTTGGATTTTAAAAAAGCTTTCGATACGGTGCTACACAAAGTCGGCGGCCCCGTACTGCCGGCGATAACAGTTAGCGCCTCAGCACCTTCCGCCATGCAGATTGTGACGTCAGTGAGGTGCAACGCTCGCTGGGTGCCCAATCTGCAAACTTCAGTAGCGCCCCCGCCTTACACCGGCAGTGCCAGGGAGCGGAGGCATGAACCAGCCGACTGGCAGCAGGCAGGGCGTTACTTAAAGGGATGTGCCCCAGCTCTCAAGGAACTTCCGTTCCAAAGGTCAGTTATGCGTGGCAGAGAGCGCAGGCTATATCTTCAGCCAAATAAAGGTTGCTTAATCCCTGGAGTGTTGCGGGCCGTCAATGGACTTTGCATTTCATCCCACAGCATATCGCCCTTCTGCACTCCCTGAATCATTGGGGGCTGGTGTGCAGATTCCAGTAACCTCCCCTTTAATGGCTGGAAGACACCTTCACCAATGCACACTCCCGATTACACAACACCTCATATTCATTATCGCTTGGAGCCTAACGCCACTCACCTACACTATTAGTGCCTGATTTCCCGTTCCCCTGCATTCTTTGAGTGCTGAGACTGAATTTAGGGGGCAGCGAGATTGATTAGCGCCTGGCGCTAGACTTCCAACTTTTCAAAAGTTAGCGCCCCAACTGGGGCAAGAAAGACTGGATCAACTGGGCTTGTATTCACTGGAGTTCAGAAGAATGAGAGGGGACCTCATGGAAACGTTTAAAATTCTGACGGGTTTAGACAGGTTAGATGCAGGAAGAATGTTCCCAATGTTGGGGAAGTCCAGAACCAGGGGTCACAGTCTGAGGATAAGGGGTAAGCCATTTAGGACCGAGATGAGGAGAAACTTCTTCACCCAGAGAGTGGTGAACCTGTGGAATTCTCTACCACAGAAAGTAGTTGAGGCCAATTCACTAAATATATTCAAAAGGGAGTTAGATGAAGTCCTTACTACTCGGGGGATCAAGGGTTATGGCGAGAAAGCAGGAAGGGGGTACTGAAGTTTCATGTTCAGCCATGAACTCATTGAATGGCGGTGCAGGCTAGAAGGGCTGAATGGCCTGCTCCTGCACCTATTTTCTATGTTTCTATGTTTAATACCGAATTTCTAGCCCAGAAGTCTTACTACAATTATACAGGGCCCTGGTGAGGCCACACCTGGAGTATTGTGCACTGTTCTGGTCTCCTTACCTCAGGAAAGACATACTTGGCATGGAGGGAGTGCATCAAAGATTCACTAGACAGGTTTCTGGGATGAGGGGATTGCCCTATCAGGAGAGATTGAGTAGACTAGCTCTATATTCCCAAGAGTTTAGAGAATGAAAGGTGATCTAATTGAAACATATAACATTCTTCTGGGGCTTGACAGGGTTAATGCTGAGAAAATGTTTCCCTGGCTGGGGAATCTAGTACACGGGGTCAGTCTCAGAGTCAGGGGTTGGCCACCTATGACTGAGACGAGTAGAAATATCTTCACTCATAGGATTGTGAATTTTTGGAATTCTCTATGCCAGAGGGCCGTGGATGCTCAGTCATTGAATATATTCAAGACAGAGGTCGATAAACTTTTGTGAACTAAGGGAATTAAAGGATATGGGAATAGTGCGGGAAGGTGGAGTTGAGGTAAAAGATCAGCCATGATCTTGTTGAATGGTGGAGCAGGCTTGAAGGCCAAAATGTCTAATCTTGCTCCTATTTCTTATGTTCTTATGTATTAAGGTCAGGAAATCCCCTGCTCAACTAACTGTGCCCCTGACTGTGCCCCTGACTGTGCCCCTAACTGTGCCCCTGACTGTCCCCTGACTGTGCCCCTGACTGTGCCCCTAACTGTGCCTCTGACTGTGCCCCTGACTGTGCCTCGACTGTCCCCTGATTGTGTCTCGACTGCCCCGACTGTGCCTCGACTGTCCCCTGACTGTGCCTCGACTGTCCCCTGACTGTGCCTCGACTGTCCCCTGACTGTGCCCCTGACTGTGCCCCTGACTGTGCCTCGACTGCCCCCTGATTGTGTCTCGACTGTCCCCTGACTGTGCCTCGACTGTCCCCTGATTGTGTCTCGACTGTCCCCTGACTGTGCCTCGACTGTCCCCTGACTGTGCCCCTGACTGTGCCCCTGACTGTGCCTCGACTGCCCCCTGATTGTGTCTCGACTGTCCCCTGACTGTGCCTCGACTGCCCCCTGATTGTGTCTCGACTGTCCCCTGACTGTGCCTCGACTGTCCCCTGACTGTGCCCCTGACTGTGCCCCTGACTGTGCCTCGACTGTCCCCTGATTGTGTCTCGACTGCCCCCTGATTGTGTCTCGACTGTCCCCTGACTGTGCCTCAACTGTCCCCTGACTGTGCCTCGACTGTCCCCTGACTGTGCCTCGACTGTCCCCTGACTGTGCCTCGACTGTCCCCTGACTGTGCCTCGACTGTCCCCTGACTGTGACCCTGACTGTGCCCCTGACTGTGCCTCGACTGCCCCCTGATTGTGTCTCGACTGTCCCCTGACTGTGCCTCGACTGCCCCCTGATTGTGTCTCGACTGTCCCCTGACTGTGCCTCGACTGTCCCCTGATTGTGTCTCGACTGTCCCCTGACTGTGCCTCGACTGTCCCCTGACTGTGCCCCTGACTGTGCCCCTGACTGTGCCTCGACTGCCCCCTGATTGTGTCTCGACTGTCCCCTGACTGTGCCTCGACTGTCCCCTGATTGTGTCTCGACTGCCCCCTGATTGTGTCTCGACTGTGCCCCTGACTGTGCCTCGACTGTCCCCTGATTGTGTCTCGACTGCCCCCTGATTGTGCCTCGACTGTCCCCTGACTGTGCCCCTGACTGTGCCCCTGACTGTGCCTCGACTGCCCCCTGATTGTGTCTCGACTGTCCCCTGACTGTGCCCCTGACTGTGCCTCGACTGCCCCCTGATTGTGTCTCGACTGTGCCCCTGACTGTGCCTCGACTGCCCCCTGATTGTGTCTCGACTGTGCCCCTGACTGTGCCTCGACTGTCCCCTGATTGTGCCTCGACTGCCCCCTGATTGTGTCTCGACTGTCCCCTGACTGTGCCTCGACTGCCCCCTGATTGTGTCTCGACTGTCCCCTGACTGTGCCTCGACTGCCCCCTGATTGTGTCTCGACTGTCCCCTGATTGTGTCTCGACTGCCCCCTGATTGTGTCTCGACTGTGCCCCTGACTGTGCCTCGACTGTGCCCCTGACTGTGCCTCGACTGTCCCCTGATTGTGCCTCGACTGCCCCCTGATTGTGTCTCGACTGTCCCCTGACTGTGCCTCGACTGTCCCCTGATTGTGTCTCGACTGTCCCCTGATTGTGTCTCGACTGCCCCCTGAATGTGTCTCGACTGTCCCCTGATTGTGTCTCGACTGTCCCCTGATTGTGTCTCGACTGTCCCCTGATTGTGTCTCGACTGCCCCCTGAATGTGTCTCGACTGTGCCCCTGACTGTGCCTCGACTGTCCCCTGATTGTGTCTCGACTGCCCCCTGAATGTGTCTCGACTGTCCCCTGACTGTGCCTCGACTGTCCCCTGACTGTGCCTCGACTGTCCCCTGATTGTGTCTCGACTGCCCCCTGATTGTGTCTCGACTGTCCCCTGACTGTGCCTCGACTGTCCCCTGATTGTGTCTCGACTGCCCCCTGATTGTGTCTCGACTGTCCCCTGACTGTGCCTCGACTGTCCCCTGATTGTGCCTCGACTGTCCCCTGACTGTGCCTCGACTGTCCCCTGATTGTGTCTCGACTGCCCCCTGATTGTGTCTCGACTGTCCCCTGATTGTGTCTCGACTGTCCCCTGACTGTGCCTCGACTGTCCCCTGACTGTGCCTCGACTGTCCCCTGACTGTGCCTCGACTGTCCCCTGACTGTGCCCCTGACTGTGCCCCTGACTGTGTCTCGACTGTCCCCTGACTGTGCCCCTGACTGTGTCTCGACTGTCCCCTGACTGTGCCCCTGACTGTGCCCCTGACTGTGCCTCGACTGTCCCCTGACTGTGCCCCTGACTGTGCCTCGACTGTCCCCTGACTGTGCCCCTGACTGTGCCTCGACTGTCCCCTGACTGTGCCCCTGACTGTGCCCCTGACTGTGTCTCGACTGTCCCCTGACTGTGCCCCTGACTGTGTCTCGACTGTCCCCTGACTGTGCCCCTGACTGTGCCCCTGACTGTGCCTCGACTGTCCCCTGACTGTGCCCCTGACTGTGCCCCTGACTGTGCCTCGACTGTCCCCTGACTGTGCCCCTGACTGTGCCTCGACTGTCCCCTGACTGTGCCCCTGACTGTGCCCCTGACTGTGCCTCGACTGTCCCCTGACTGTGCCCCTGACTGTGCCTCGACTGTCCCCTGACTGTGCCCCTGACTGTGCCTCGACTGTCCCCTGACTGTGCCCCTGACTGTGCCCCTGACTGTGCCTCGACTGTACCCTGACTGTGCCCCTGACTGTGCCTTGACTGTCCCCTGACTGTGCCCCTGACTGTGCCCCTGACTGTGCCCCTAATCATAGAATCATAGATATTTACAGCACGGAAGGAGGCTATTTCGGCCCATTGTGTCCACGCCAGCTGACAAAAAGCTATCCAGCCTAATCCCACTTTCCAGCACTTGGTCCGTAGCCCTGTAGGTTTTGGTACTTCAATGCACATCCAAGTACTTTTTAAATGTGGTGAGGGTTTCTGCCTCTACCACCCTTTCAGGCAGTGAGTTCCAGACCCCCACCACCCTCTGGGTGAAGACATTTCCCTTCAAATCCCCTCTAAACCTCCCCCATATTACTTTAAATCTATGCCCCTGATTTTTGACCCCTCTGCTGAGGGAAATAGGTCCTTCCTATCCACTCTATCTAGGCCCCTCATAATTTTATACACCTCAGTAATGTCTCCCCTCAGCCTCCTCTGTTCCAAAGAAAACAAACCCAACCTATCCAATCTTTCCTCATATCTAAAATTCTCCAGTCCAGGCAACATCCTCGTAAATCTCCTCTGTACCCTCTCTAGTGCAATCACATCTTTCCTGTAATGTGGTGACCAGAACTGCACACAGTACTCTATCTGTGGCCTAACTAGTATTTTATACAGTTCAAGCATAACCTCCCTGCTCTTGTATTCTATGCTCGGCTAATCAAGGCAAGTATTCCGTATGCCTTCGTAACCACTTTATCTACCTGGCCTGCTACTTTCAGGGATCTGTGGACGTGCACTCCAAGGTCCCTTTGTTCCTCTACACTTCTCAGTGTCCTACCATTTAATGTGTATTCCCTTTCCTTGTTGGCCCTCCCCAATTGTATTACCTCACACTTCTCCAGATTGAATTCCATTTGCCACTGTTCTGCCCACCTGACCAGTTCATTGATATCTTCCTGCAGTCCGCAGCTTTCTTCTTCATTATCAACTACACAGCCGATTTTTGTATCATCTGCAAATTTCTTAATCATATCTCCTATATTCAAGTCTAAATCATTGATATATACCACAAAAAGCAAGGGACCTAGTAATGAGCTCTGCAGAACCCCTCTGGAAATAGCCTTCCAGTCACAAAAACACCCATCAACCATTATCCTTTGCTTTCTGCCTCTGAGCCAATTTTGGATCCAACTTGCCACTTTGCACTGGATCCCATGGGTTTTACTTTCGTGACCAGTCTGCCATGTGGGTCCTTATCAAAAGCCTTGCTAAAATCCATATACACTACATCATATGCACTACCCTCATTGATCCTCCTTGTTATCTCCTCAAAAAATTCAATCAAGTTAGTCAGACACGACATTCCCTTAAAAAATCCATGCTGACAGTCCTTGATTAATCCGTGTCTTTCTAAATGAAGATTTATCCTGTCCCCCAGAATTTAGCCTGTAATTATTCAGTCTATCCCTTTCTCCCTTTTCAAATAAAGGTACAACATTAGCAGTCCTCCAATCCTCTGGCACTGCACCTGTAGCCAGAGAGGTTTGGAAAAAGATGGTCAGAGCCTCTGCTATTTCCTCTTTTGCTTCTCTTAACAGCCTGGCTACATTTCATCTTGGCCTGGGGATTTATCCACTTTCAAAGCTGCTAAGCCACTTAATACTTCCTCTCTCACTGTTTATTTCATCTAATATTTCACACTCTTCATCCATGATTTCAATGTCTGCATCGCCCCTCTCTTTTATGAAAACCAACACAAAGTATTCATTAAGAACAATACCCCACGTCTTTCGCCTCTGGGGGAGGTGAGACCGATACAAGCCGGATGGGTTGCACCTCAACAGAGCTGGGACCAATATCCTCCCAGGGGCAGGGGGGCGGGGGTGGGAGGGGGGGGGTTGCTACTGCTGTTGGGGAGGGTTTAAACTAGCTTGGCAGGGGTTTGGAAACCTGAGAATAGATTCAGAAGGGAGAGAAGCAAAGTTGGAATTGGAAAGCAGAAAAATAAAAAGTGAATTTGGAAGACAGATGAAACAAGGGCTAGAAAATAAACAACAAAGGAGCTTGGCCTTGCTAAATGGTATATACTTCAATGCAAGGAGTCTAGTGAATAAGGCAGTTGAACTGAGAGCACAGATAGACCCGTGGGAGTCTGATATTATAGCTATTACTGAGACATGGCTGAAAGAAGGGCAGGTATGGCAGCTCAACATTCCTGGTTACAGGGTTTTCAGATGGGATAGAGAGGGAGTAAAAAAGAAGAGGGGTCACAGTTATGATAAAAGAAACAATTACACATGTGAGTAAGAATGATATGTTAGAAGGACCATCAAATTAGGCCATTTGGATTGGACTGAAGAACAAAAAAGGGGTGATCACACCGCTGGGAGTGTACTATAGACCCCAAACAGTCAGAGGGAGATAGAAGAGCAAATATGTAGGAACATTTTTGAGAATCGCAAAAACTATAGAGCTATAGTGGGGGATTTCAACTACCCTAATATTAACTGCGATAAAATTGGTGTGAAAGGTATAGAGGGTGCGGAATTCCTAAAATGCTTTCAGGCAAACTTTTTTAGCCAGTATGTAACAAGCCCATCAAGGGAGGGGGCAGTTCTGCACTTAGATTTAGGGAATGAAGCTGGGCAGGTGGAAGGGGTATCGGTGTGAGAGCATTTTAGTGCTAGTGACCATAATTCAGTTAGATTTAGGGTAGTTATGGAAAAGGACAAAGATAGACCAGGATTAAAAGTTTTCAATAGGCGAAAATCCAATTTTGCTAAGGTGAGATGGGATTTAGCCAAAGTGGATTTGAAGGTAAATCAGTGTCAGAGCAGTGGGAGGCATTCAAGGAGGAGATCCTGAAGGTTCAGAGCAAATATGTTCCCTTAAAGAAAAAGGGTGGGACTAACAAATCTAGAGCCCTCGGGATGTCAAGGGACATACTGGGAAGTATAAAGAAAAAAAGGGAGGCTTATGACAGATACCGAGGGCGCAATACTGCAGAAACCCGAGGAGTATAGAAAGTGCAGGGATACAATTAAAAAGGAAATTAAGAAAGAAAAGGAAGAGCATGAAAAGGTTTTGGCAAGTAAAATCAAGGAAACCCAAAGATGTTTTATAAATACATTAAGAGCAAGATGAAAACGAAAGAAAGAGTAAGGCCTGTTAGAGACCATAAATGTGCCCCTGACTGTGCAACAGAATGTGCAACAGACTTCCCCTCTGGACTCGTACATTTTTGCTATGTATCCAATCTTATTGCAGCATTTGATTTTCCTCCAATCACCCATCTTTGCTGGGCTGCACTGTCAACGCTCGCAGGGTACCGACTGATCATTCAGTTTGGCAAGTTGCTTATTGGTCGATCAAGGTGGGACCCTTCCCATGGACTGGACTCCCTAGCACTTGTGAGACTTCAAAACAATTGGCTTGCTTTGTCATCCCACTTAGAGTCCGAGGCTCTCGGTCAAACACTGATATCCTTAAATCTCTATTTTTCTATTCATCTGCGGGATATGACCATCATTGGCAAGGCCAGCATTTATTGCCCATGCGTAGTTTCCCTTGAGAAGGAGGTGGTGGGCCTTCTCCTTCAACTGCTGCAGTCCATGTGGCGAAGTGACTCCCACAGTGCTGTTAGATACGGAGTTCCAGGATCATGACCCAGCAACAATGAAGGAACAATGAAGTCATAACGCAATGTGACTTGGAGAGAAACTTAGAGGTGATGGTGTTCCCATGTGCCTTCTGCCCTTGTCCTTCGAGGTAGTGGAGGTTACGTATCTGGGGGATGCTGTGGAAGAAGCCTTGGCGACTTGCTGCAGTGCATCCTGTAGATGGTACACACTGCTAGTTTGTGCTATTGGTGGAGGGAGTGGATATTTACGGTGGAACCATTTCCGGGAAATTATCCCTTAACATTAAGTTATGTATTTCATTGTAAAATTACATTAATCTCCTTAACCCACAATCATCATCATCATAGGCAGTCCCTCGAAATCGAGGAAGACTTGCTTCCACTCCAAAAGTGAATTCTCAGGTGACTGAACAGTCTAATACAGGAATTACAGTCTCTGTCACAGGTGGGGCAGACAGCCGTTGAAGGAAAGGGTGGATGGGGAGTCTGGTTTGCCGCACGCTCCTTCCGCTGTCTGCGCTGGTTTTCTGCATGCTCTCGGCGACAAGACTCGAGGTGCTCAGCGCCCTCCCAATGCTCTTCCTCCGCACCATAATGTCAATATATCATCTACTTCCATTACTAGTTCTCTGTAATTACAGCTGTGTTTCTCATAACATTGTAAATTTGTGTTTAAACGTTTGTAACATCAAATCAAACCAGCCAAAGTTGTTGTTTTGTTCTATGATAAGCTGTGAAGTACATCAACCTGCTGGTGAAAACACAGCTAGCATTTTGCCTTTCATCACCATAGGCAGTCCCTCAAACGAGGATGACTTGCTTGAGTTCACAGATGTTTCAATGAAGGACCCGATGTTCCAGTCCTGAACTCCAATT
Organism: Pristiophorus japonicus; assembly: GCF_044704955.1. Lineage (NCBI taxonomy): Eukaryota > Metazoa > Chordata > Chondrichthyes > Pristiophoridae > Pristiophorus > Pristiophorus japonicus. The sequence goes on along the minus strand of NC_091992.1, from coordinate 46,941,536 downwards.
GAGGGGGTGGAAGATGCCTGTGCGTGGATTTTTTTAATGTGTGGTGACCGTTGCACATCAACCACCACATGGGCTTGACAGAGCTAGGTCTTTATCCAGTGGCAAGGATTAACCAGGACGACTGGTAGACCTGCTCTGCTGCACGGATTTAGTGCGCACACATATCGCAGTGTGGGCAGGTTCATGCTGCCCCTGGGCCCTCGGCTCTTCTGGGCCCCGTACCCTCATTCACCGCACCCCTGCCACGATGTTCCAGGGCCTGGTGTTCCAGCTCTATTTGTAGCCCTGACCTGCGGTGGTGTTCTCATTTTGCCTTTGAAGTTAGGGGACAATCACCATTTTACTTTTGGTGCCATTTCCCATTTTCTCCTGCCTCACACTTGCACTGTCTCACCGTGAGCGGGCAGTGTGCTTCCTCATGTGGGCACTGACACTCCTTCCATCCTCCAGTGATGATCCTTATCTTCCTCCTCATACACCTGTCCCCTCACCTCCTCTATTGCCCGTCTCACATTAATGCTTCATGGTGTGGTGCTAACTGGTCTTACGCTACATGAACCCATTCTGTCTGCCCATGTCTTTCTGAAACCTTGCACTCATAGTCATTGATATTTCCCATTAGTAATACCTCTATTTAAACTTTAAACCATCTGCTTGATTTGCCAGCGATGTTTAATCTCATCTTAGCGGTCACGAATTGTGTGGATTCAGGCGGTCCCCCAACACTTTTAACATGTTCACAGCATTAGAGTAATCCTTTATGGACTGAAACTTGAATCCTTACATGTGCTGTAAATGGGATAGCCTGCCACAGGACTTAGAGTCATCCTTTTACCATGGTATTACTCACCAGTGCCCACTTGTCCACTCGGATTAGTACTAAATATCACAGTCACATACTTTTATTCAGTCTGAAACTAATAGCTGATTTTTATAAGGCAATCACACAGAAGCAGAAACCGCAGTGAACTTCTGACAGTTTGAATACTTAGAAAACAGTCAAGATTGAAGAGTAGAAACTGGGCAAACCAATTCAAACTGTGTAAATTCCCATATGCGGTTTCCTGTCGGCCTTGCTTAGATACTGAAACACTGAAAATGGGGGAGTTATGAGGCAGACCTAAACTTTCTACCTTGTTCTCATCTGGCGCTAAGTCCACTCATAGGAGTTTTTGGCCAGCAAGGTTATCACCTGTCAGGAATGTTATAGTTTTGCTTTTACCTGCTATTTCTGTTGCGAGATTTGGGGATTGCTATTAAAGCTCTCTGGAACAGGAATTAAGTCAGGAGAACAAAAATGAAAGAAGGCATGCTAAAGAGATCAAATATCATCAGAGGTGGACTGCCAGTAATCATCATTATGCCTCTAAACATATCTGTAAGCCTGCGTGTCAATGGACAGGGGGACCTACCTCTGCAGGCCCCAGTACAGCAGGTCAGCAGTTGTTGTAGAGCTGAGCCATATGTACACATGATGGACAGGCCACATCGTCTGCATGCCCGATACTAGACTCCCAAAACAAACGCTCTACTCGGAGCTCCGACACGGCAAGCGAGTCCCAGGTGGGCAGAGGAAACGTTTCAAGGACACCCTCAAAGCCTCCTTGAAAAAGTGCAATTTCCACCGACACCTGGGAATCTCTGGACTAAGACCACCCAAAGTGGAGGAGAAGCATCCGGGAAGGCACCAAACACCTCGAGTCTCTTCACCGGGAGCACGCAGGAAGCCAAGCGTAAACAGCAACCCAAGCACCCACCCACCCGCCACTCCAACCACCGTCTGCCCCACCTGTGACAGAGACTGTAGGCCCCATATTGGACTCATCAGTCACCTGAGAACTCATATTAGTGTGGAAGCAAGTCATCCTCAACTCCGAGGGACTGCCTAAGAAGAAGAATGTGCAAATAGACCTGCTGCCAAGTTCTACCATAGGGGAGGCACTAACAGTGCATGTCAAGGTCACCTCTGCAGATTGACCTCCTCCCAGGCTATATGAGGGTCACCTGAAATATCGGCCAATGTGCTGCCCACTTATGTATCAAACCAATACTTGACATATAACTGAGTGTGGACAGCACTTCCATCCTTTTCCCCACTGACTAGATCCAGCAGCATGACTCCACTGCCACGTTCACCACACAGTCTAAAGTGGAGAGAAGCTCATTGATGGCACCTTTGTTTTGTGCACGGTGGAATGGAGGGAGATGGGCCGGTTAAAGTACACCTGCCGAAGATTGGAAAACCTTGATCATTTCCAATTTAAAGTAGGCAGGGAGGACTTAGTTTCATTTGCTTTCACCAAACCGTTTCATATTCTCACATGCTATAAAGGGAAATATTTGCACACTGATTTGGGGGTGAGGTGGGAGTGCTCTCTCTCGCATAGCCCATGCCAGTTGCGGGTAGCTTGAGATTCCCACCCAAGGCAGCATCATGCTCCAATAAACACCATGAGTGGGGATGAAAGTCCAAATGGCAATAACTAGGGGCGACAGGGAGAGGCAAAGGGATATGAGAAAAGTTCTCTCACTTTTTACCTTCTCATACGTCTGTTTAGCCTCTTTTGTCTTTGACTTTTTTGCTTCGCAGCTGCCACTGGGTGATGTGCCAATGCAGAAGGCAGGCTCCTGTGGGACCACAACCAGTATTGGACAACCACTGGGTGATGTGCCAATGTTCCTTTCCCTGGGTGGACAGGCTGATGAGTTAGGGGCACCATGCCATAGTTTGCAAACAAATGAAAGAAAAACATTTGTTATGAAGGGAGTGTCCCTTTAAGAGGAGATATCGCACCTTGCTTACCCGTGATATTTACAAACTCAGATTAAACCAGTGCGCCTTCTCATCCCATTCCTCACGTTAATCTATTTTCGGCAACATACAATTATATTCTCTGTGAGCAGAAATTGCTTTATCACTCCCCCTTCCTGCATACTTTTATTTGCTGTTAATATTCGTTAATAAATGGTTTACTCAGTCAAGAGGAAATTTTTGTCAGAAGTTTGAACAGATGGTCACTGGCACATCCTGCTAGCATATTAAAAAGGCTCCTGTCTTCCATAACCAGACCCCCCTCTGCAACCAAAATAATATACTGCTTGAAGGTTTTCTAATTAAAATGCTTCCAACCCTGAATTAGGCAACAGAGCCAAATAGTAGGAACTGAACTTTTACAAGGCATTCCAATGTTTGTACAGTGCTGGCAGCCTCACACAGGGCAGCATGCACGGGGAAACTTCTTTAACTTGTGAAGTGGGTAACTGATTAAGCAGTAAAGAGTGGGTAAGTAACGGGACCAGAGTGAGGTGTCATCTGTGGCTAGTTGCTAGCACACTCACCTCTGTCAGAAGGTTGTGGGTTCACATCCCACTCCAGAGACTTAAGCACAAAAATCTAGGCTGACTGTCGTGCTGCACTGTCAGAGGTGCCATCTTTCGCGTAAGATGTTAAACCGAGGTCCCGTCTGCTCTCTCAGATGGCTGTAAACAATCTTAAGGCACTATTTCGACGAGCAAGGGAGTTATCCCTGGTATCCTAGCCAATATGTATCCCTCAATCACACGGACTGCAACGGTTCAAGAAGGCAACTCACCGCCATCTTCTCAAGGGCAATTAGGGATGGGCAATAAATGCTGGCCTTGCCAACGATACCTACAGTCCATGAACGAAGACAAAAAAAATCAACATGTAAAGAACTGATTATTTGGTCATTATCATATTGCTGTTTGTGGGAGCTTGCTGTTTGCAATTTGGCTGCTTTGTTTCCTACATTACAACAGTGACTACACTTCAAAAAGTACTTCATTGGCTGTAAAGCGCTTTGGGACATCTGTTGTTCATGAAAGGCGCTATATAAATGCAAGTCTTTCTTAATTGGGGTATGGAGACAAAGCAGGAAAGGGGTACGGAGATGAATGATCAGCCATGATCTTATTGAATGGTGGTGCAGGCTCGAAGGGCTGAATGGCCTATTCCTGCACCTATTTTCTATGTTTCTATGTTTCTAAGTGAATTAAACAACGTGGAAAGAGAAACAAATTGAGCAATAAAGAATGGGTAACCAGTTAGTATCCTGGCGAAGCTGCTTGAACTAGGTAACTAATAAAGTTCAGCATGGGTAACTATCTGCTATGAAATAAACAAACAGTTAAGCCGTGTGCAGCTGATAACTATTTAGCAGTGGCGTGTGTAACTAATTACAGAGTAAAGTGGTGAAATTGCCCTCTGTGTGACTATCTGAGCAGTGAATATGGGGTAATTACCTGCATTTACCCTCCTCCAAGTGTTATGATTTAATACTTTTCCACGTAGTTATTACTGCCACTGATAAACCATTAAATGGAACATAGAAACATGGAAACATGGAAAATAGGTGCAGGAATGGGCCATTCGGCCCTTTGAGCCTGCACCACCATTCAAGATAATCATGGCTAATCATGCAACTTTACTACCCCATTCCTGCTTTCTCTCTGTACCCCTTGATCCATTTAGCCATAAGGGCCACATCTAACTCCCTTTTGAATATATCTAATGAACTGGCCTCAACAACTTTCTGTTGTAGAGAATTCCACAGGTTCACAATTCTCTGAGTGAAGAAGTTTCTCTTCATCTCGGTCCTAAATGGCATACCCCTTATCCTTAGACTGTGACCCCTGGTTCTGGACTTCCCCAACATCGGGAACATTCTTCCTGCATCTAACCTGTCCAATCCCGTCAGAATTTTATATGTTTCTATGAGATCCCCTCTTATTCTTCTAAATTAGGAATTGTGCAGATTGAACAGCTTAATGATAGGAAATTAAGTCATAACCTTTGACTTAACTTCCATATATGGTAATAGAAGGAAAATGGAGGTAAAAGCCCAGTGCTTTGTTGGACATGACAGAGAATGGGCTTCATACTTTAATCAAAGACATTCTTAAAATAAATCGCTCAATCTTGGTTTAAACTGAGTTCCTGACAGTCCTGGCTATCAAGTTGCACCTAGCTAAGCTGTGAGGGGTAGACAGCTAGTTAAGCATTGTGCAGATTTAGCTAGTTAAGTAGCTCTGGGTAATTACGCAATGTGGAATTATGTCGAATTGAGCAATGTAGAGACAATAACAGTTTTGTGTTTTAACCTGTCAAGCAGTGCAGAATAGCTATCCAAGAGAGGATGAGGCAGGCAGTTAGATAAGCAAACTAGATTAATGGATTAGTTACAGCTATTTAAATGGTAGATAGCAGGTGAAGCAACCATTACCATGAAGATGTTTCAGAATGTGTGCAGCTTTGAGGTTGTCTCTGGATGGTCTGTGACGTAGAGACCAGGGTCCCGATCCACATTATGCCACTCACTCACAATGTGAATATTTCAACACTGACAAAAGATGACAAAATCTAGAAAGTGAATCCTTCCAACATTCACCCTCTTTGCTGGTAAACAAGTGTTCAGGAAAGCTGTTGAAAAGGACACTATGGGTCGGAATTTCCACAATCAATGCGTAAAGCTAATTTCTGGTGTAAAAGATCAAGGAAATTCAGGGCTAAATGTGTTACGCACATACTAACACTATGCCCAAATTTCCTGCGCCCAGTTGCATCATGGTTCATGGTTATAGTCCAGCTCCATGGTAGAGAGTGGTACACGCAAATTCCCTGTGATTACTCTGGATCAAAATGGGTGCAAGATTACACCCAGAGTTTTAGGCACAGCAGGAAACAAAGTCATAATTCTGGTATTTGATGGTGATTTTTTATTTCTCTTCACTGAGACCTGCATTTCATTTTCTGTTCCTTTGAAGACATTATTTTGGTGCCAGTATGAGTCACATTACAAATTGGGAAGCTTGCACAGTTGGATTTTCTGACGCATGCTGTGCCTAACGCACATGAATGGTGGTTAGTCGGCTTCAAACTTTAATTTCCGTACTTAAAGCAGGATGATGTGCGCTCTGTTCTTTTCGGACCCTGATTGTTTGTGGTGATTCCTGCTTGTTTATGCTGATGTTTACAGACCGGGCAGGAAATTTTGCTGTAAATTGCCGCCGAAACAGCGGGTGGAAATTTTGCCGTAACTTGCTGAACCAGGGGTCACAGTCTGAGGATAAGGGGTAAGCCATTTAGGACCGAGATGAGGAGAAACTTCTTCACCCAGAGAGTGGTGAACCTGTGGAATTCTCTACCACAGAAAGTAGTTGAGGCCAATTCACTAAATATATTCAAAAGGGAGTTAGATGAAGTCCTTACTACTCGGGGGATCAAGGGTTATGGCGAGAAAGCAGGAAGGGGGTACTGAAGTTTCATGTTCAGCCATGAACTCATTGAATGGCGGTGCAGGCTAGAAGGGCTGAATGGCCTGCTCCTGCACCTATTTTCTATGTTTCTATGTTTCTATAATCCCCACAAGAAGTTCTAGCTTTGTGTCTGCTATGAAATATGTCAGTCGGACAAACTAGAAGCAGTGTGTCGAGCTAACAAAGTGATTGATCTGACAAGGTGCAATAGTGTAACCTAATGCTCTGTAACTACAATGTTCAGTACTAAGATGAACGTTTTCTGTTCATTATTCTCACAAAAGTTACCAGAGAGGGTCATTGCAACAGACAGTAAGACTGTCAGGCTGGAAATTCGGTACCGCCCATTTTGAAGCGCTTATGGCGGCGGGGCGGATAATTTTGCGCCGGGAAATGGTTTGTGTCTGCAGCCGCAAAATTCATCATCTGGGCCTTGAGTGTGGGACGGAGCACTAAGGGAGGCGTTCCACACCTCTTTTAGGGTGCTAGGCCGGCTGAGCAATTGAAAATCCCGAGCTAAAAAGCCGGCCTCAGAGCGGCTGTAGGATCCGTTCCTCTTCCCCAACGATAAAAATTGGACTGTGAAATATAAAAATCCAGAACTGCATTAAAGCCCGCAAAAGGAGCTGGGCAGTAAGGGGTTAATTCAAACATTGCAGCCGAAAACCACAAACTCTCAAGAGACTGGAAAATCCACAGTGGCACAGATTGCTATACGAATGTTTTCTGTCTGGAAAAGATACAAGAACATTCACACATTCGTTTACCTTAAGGGATTGCATTGTTAAATGACCGTCCTGTGGACCATGGCCCCAGACAGTGTAGGCCCAGACAATGGGCATGATCCATGAGCCATTTGAATAAGAATGCTACTAGAAAACAACATTTACATATGCAGTTACCTTGGGAAGGTTGCATTGTCAGAAAGATCTTATCATACAGAACATAGAACATAGACATAGAACATAGAACATAGATGCAGGAGTAGGCCTTTTGGCTCTTCGAGCCTGCACCACCATTCAATAAGATCATGGCTGATCATTCACCTCGGTACCCCTTTTCTGCTTTCTCTACATACCCCTTGATCCCTTTAGCCGTAAGGGCCATATCTAACTCCCTCTTGAATATATCTAACGAACTGGCCTCAACAACTTTCTGCGGTAAAGAATTCCACAGGTTAACAACTCTCTGAGTGAAGAAGTTTCTCCTCATCTCAGTCCTAAATGGCTTACCCCTTATCCTTAGACTGTGACCCCTGGTTCTGGACTTCCCCAGTATCGGGAACATTCTTCCTGCCTCTAACCTGTCCAATATCGTCAGAATTTTATATGTTTCTATGAGATCCCCTCACATTCTTCTAAACTCCAGTGAATACAGGCCCAGTTGATCCAGCCTCTCCTCATATGTCAGTTGTGCCATCCCGGGAATCAGTCTGGTGAACCTTCGCTGCACTCCCTCAATAGCAAGAACATCCTTCCTCAGATTAGGAGACCAAAACTGCACACAATATTCCAGGTGAGGCCTCACCAAGGCCCTGTACAACTGCAGTAAGACCTCCCTGCTCCTATACTCAAATCCCCAAGCAATGAAAGCCAACATGCCATTTGCCTTCTTCACCGCCTGCTGTACCTACATGCCAACTTTCAATGACTGATGTACCATGACACCCAGGTCTCGTTGTACCTCCCCTTTTCCTAATCTGCCACCATTCAGATAATATTCTGCCTTCCTGTTTTTGCCACCAAAGTGGATAATCTCACATTTATCCACATTATACTGTATCTGCCATGCATTTGCCCACTCAGATAGGCTGTGGTCAAGGTAATCATGGATAATGACCCTAAACGAGGGACAATTAACATCAAGAGTGTTTCTACGAGAGATATTCACACATTCAATACAGCACAAGAACAGACTGCCATCGTTCCCATAAGGTCCGCAGGAAATCTGTTTCAAGATATTGCAAGTTGGATTTTGTATAAAGAAGAACTTCTTCGAAGAGTGAAGAGCAGATTAGACAGTCGACAAGAAGGACGCAAGCTGGTAACTATGGTCCAGGCCTATGATCAACACCAGGAAACAACCGTGAGTGGGTGATTGTATATTTCAGTCAAATCATAGAAGGGTTTTTGTGATTTAGTCTGAGTAATTTTGTATGTAACAGTCGAATCATGGACAGGTTTAACTGTGTCATATTGTGTCGATGCAAATTACCCTTGTGTAGGGGTTTGTATTTTGGGTTTTGTTATTCCGATATAAATCGCAGAGATTTATACTGGGGAGGTAATTATGTGTATGTTCAATAAACGAACAAATCTAAGGTTGAGGCAAAACCCTGTGCTGTGTGTATTTTGTTCTTATAAATCCTGAAGTCCAAGAACTGTGTGTAACTGGGGGAGTAGTATCAGAAACCCTTTCAAGGCTTCGTTAGGAAAAGAAAAATTGGCAAAAAAAACACCAAAAATATTCCCAATACCTTACTGATGCCACTTAAACATAAATCGCAAAAATTAAAAAATAATCACACTTACCTCAGGGAGACATTTCTTCCCTCAATGCCTTTGGAACAGCTTGGACAGCCTGCTTTCCCAGGCAGTCCCACTAGGGGGCGCTCAGAAATGATTTCCGCTGCCATTACTGCCCCTCTAGGGTGTGAACAGAGGCAGGAATGGACCAAATTTTCAGCTCGAGGTGTGTTTCTGGGGAGAGAGGGGATTGAGACATAAAGTGAGAAGAAAGACAGGTTGAGTTAATTTAAGAAAAGAGTGCAGGCCCTAATATTTTTATACTCTTATCTAGTGGGTGTTTAAGGGACAGAATCACCTTATCAGCTTGGGTCCTGGTGCAGACAAATACAAATAAAACACTGCAAGGCTGAGCTGCCATGTTTGACGGTCCAATACGTTTATCTTACAGCAGCTGCTATGTTGGCACAGTGCAATTTTTTTTCCCGGAGTGGAATGAATTGAAAGAAGAACGTGAAACTCATTCCCGGTTTTAGATCAGCCAGCCATGAAAAGAAGCTCTGGAAGTTAAACATATTCTCACTGAAAAATAAAATATTAAAGTGGGAGTCAATAAAAGAATGTAGAGAGCGAATTTTTCAAGAGTTGGTTAGAAGATCCAAACGGTACGGTGATAAAACTAAGGAATCCAGCACCTGACTTCATTTTAGAGTAATTTTCTTGTGCTTGTAGTGATTGGTTTATATTACAGCCTGCACCTTGTGCAGTGAATGCTGAAACACTTGGTTGATACATTCAACAGGAACTGATTCCCTGACCAGATCCTCACAGTAAGAAATAAAAACAGAAAATGTTGGGAATCTTAGCAGGTCTTAGCAGGAGAAAGAAACAGAGTTAACGTTTCAGGTTGATGACCCTTCATCAGAACTGGCAATGGTTCAAAATGGAACAGATTCTTAAGGAAGTGCTGGGGCCCTGAAAGGGGGAGGGGAGGAAAGAACAAAAGAGAAGGTCCATGATAGGGTGGAAGGCGGAAGAGATTTGATAGACAAAGGGGATAATGGGCCAAATTGAGATGGTAATAGCACAAGTTCAGAAACAAAAGATGAGTGTGGAGCTCTATAAGAAGCTCTGCAGGATGCTGGTCAGGAAATTGCGATCCCGCAGCCTCTGATTTTCCATCCACATCAATGAATGGACAGAGAGTCCGGGACTGCCAGCCTGTGGTTCCTCAATCAGCACTCCCTGACAGTGCTGTACCTCCCCAGGAGTGCCTGATCAGGGAACCAGCTCGGGGATTTCCTGCTTTGGCTCCAGATAGAGAAATCCTCGGTGTCAGCCTTGACTCAGTGGTAGCCCTCTCGCCTCTGAGTCAGAGGTCATGGGTTCAAGCTGCACTCTCGGAGGCGCTGTCTTTCTTAAACCGAGGCCCCGTCTGCCCTCTCAGGTGGGTGTAAAGGTTTGCTGGCACTGTTCAAAGAAGAACATAAGAACATAAGAAATAGGAGCAGGAGTAGGCCATTTGGCCCTTTGAGCCTGCTCCGCCATTCAATAAGTTCATGGCTGATCCGATCTAGGCCTCAACTCCACTTCCCTGCCCACTCCCCATAAGCCTTGATTCCCTTGTCATTCAAAAAGAGCAGGGGAGTTCTCCCTGGTGTCTTGGCCAATATTTATCCCTCAACCAACATCACAAAAATAGACTATCTGATCATCATCTCATTGCTGTTTGTGGGAGCTTGCTGTGTGTAAGTTGACTGTTGCGTTTCCTACATTATAACAGTGACTACATTTCAAAATGGCTTCATTGGCTGTAAAGTGTTTTGAGACACCCTGAGGTCGTGAAAGGCGCTATATAAATGCAAGTCTTTCATTTCCTTTAGAACATGATCAGATTGTGTTCCAAGGCTGCAAATGAGAGAAACGAGCTAGCTTCACTGCATCCCATCCCTATCCTGCTGTAGAGTGTAGCTGTTGAATAAGAATAGGATGGGGGTTAATTGCAGCAACACACACACACAGCAGGATGGCTTGTTGATACTCACTGATACGTGAATTGTCACGCAGGTGAGGTACAGAGGGCAGCAGTGCTTTGGGAGAAGAATGGAAACATAAATGCTGCTAAAGTAGCAGAGTGAGTGAGTGAGTGGCTGAGTAATCGCTCTTCATGCTAAGTTCTTTGTTCCCGCTCTCTCAGCGGGGAACTGTGCTCAAAGAGAGTGTGGATCAGAGAATCAGCACTGGCCTTGTGGCCCTATTCCAGCCTTCACTCCCTTTGAATGCAGCTTCCTCTGGGATTGGAGAATTACCCTCTCAATCCTAGGTTTCTATGTTCTCAGTTCGCTGAAAACAGTTCACTGAAAAACATAGGTTAGTATAAACATATCTTTAAAGCCTGATTATAAAATATCTTGACTGCAGGAAGAAAAATTACACCATTTATCTTTTATATCATTCATATCCTTCAATGAAAATAACTGTTTTTATTATACCACACGAAACAGCTGCAATGTCGCCAGTTTCCTCATATTATAAATCAGATTAACACTCCAATTAGAGGAGCAGAGTCTGCAGCCCTTCCGATGTAGACGTACATGAATGCACTGGAAGGGGCCACAAATTAGGCCAGGATGCAGTTATACCCATCCTGAGTTTTGTAAGTGGTTTCCCTTAGGTGTTTTCGATGCACCCCCATGTTACAATAGTTCTAGACCTGGGAGTGATTACTGTACTGAACAGATGAATGAGTCACGGACAAATACCTCGGTCTCAACCGTCAATGCTTCATTAAAGCTACCTCAACACAGCAAAACTGCATGTAAACACAGTGACGATATAGTACAATCCAATACCCTGGCTTGTCTAAACCGCCCGTATCGTGAAGTACCCAACGTCTAAACCCTCTGCTCGGATCCACAGGGTACCCCTGAATCTGTACCGACCGGCTGGGCGTACTCTTATGGTCCTCGCGGCAAAACCTCCCCACTAAAACCCTTCGAAGGCTTGGTTGGGATAACACACGACACCTCCTCACACTGTGATCTTAAAGATGCATGGGCAGGGATGATGCTCACCGATTCGTTGGCTTACTCGCTGCTTCTCCTGGTGAAAACATGTCTCTTCTGGTTCCGTACTGTCTATAGTATCCAAGTCCCAGTCTCAAGATTAGCTTCACATTTGGATAGCAAGGCTCTGGTTGCTCGTTGGTGGTTTCTTCTCTCCATCCCAGACGGAGTGCTTGGCCCTTGTAGAGGTGAAGCAAGTGAGAGCAAGAGGGAGAGAGATGACCACACGGCCAACTTTTATATCCAAAGTCTGTTTGCCTCTTCTGGCCAAATAAAGTTTTTCCTTGTTTCAAGGCTTCTGTCTGAGTGGCCCATGTGTATTCCAAAGATGGCTGGGGATGGGTTTTCGCTTCCAACTGGTCTGGGGCTTAATGGCTTTCTTTTGTTCTGGTTTCCCGCCTCTCAGGGTTATCTCATTCCAGATAATGGCTTGATCACTGACCAGTTCGCATTGCTTAAAAATAGACCCTCCATCTTTGCCCATTGCCTGTGATAAGTTGCCTTCTCCCGGCCATTGTAACTTCCCAGACCACTCCCGCCCATCAGATTTTGCATACAACATGGGAAAATACCTGGGCCCCTCCCACAACCGGCTGCCAGCGTTTTTCTGCAGTGAGAAATATTAAAACGCAATGTCCAGATATCCAACAATCCTTGGGGAGCTGATGCTTACAGTTTTCTGAGGCCTGTGTCGGGAGTGCAGCTTCTAACCTCCCCAACCAAGACCATCGATGCAGGAGGGGCCCAGGGCTGGGGGGGTCAGGATCTCCCGATGTCGGGAGTTTCCATGTCCCCAGCCCTCATAGAGTCCTGAGGGACTGCACATTGGTCGATGGGGTAAGCAAGGCTTTGGTAAACAAGGAAAGAGGTAGGCCTGGGTTCCAATCATATCATTGAGAGACCTACATGAAAGACCCATTGCTCGGGACTGAAAAGAATAAGAGGAATGAGGAAATAAAGCAAGAAGGCGTAGCGAGGAGATATTGAGCTTGTGTTTTACAATGCTGTTAACTGTGGGTGCGAGGGACGACTGAGGGCGATAAGAAATTCCAGTTTTGAAGTGCTGGGAAAGTATGAGTTAAAGAGATGGTGCAAAATTTCCCAAATTGATCCCCAGGTTTTAGGAATTGGCTGATGGTCTTTTGATGCCTATTTACTATCTCCAACCTCTGGAGATAGTAAGTGGGTATGATCTAGATTATTGCTCACGTGGAATTGTGGCAGACAGTTCCAACCATGGGTCTTCTCACTTTGAGCCTCCGAGCTTACATCTAGTGTAGTGCATTTATAATAAGTTGTGATAAATTATTCATTGTGTACTAATAAGAAAGGCCTTTACAAGCACTTGGGGATCATTATCTACAGTAACTGTACCTTCTTCAGATTTTCAATCAGATCTGGACTGAAGTCATTTAATACATGGTTGTCATCAGGATTAATACTGAGTGGAAAAGTGTGTGTAACTCAGCTAGCTATAAGCTAAACACAAAGACGAACTGCAGCCAAGAATGTTGGGAATGTGGCTTACAACAGAGCTGACAACCTTATGGAGAAACAGAAGGCTCCTGTCTAAGTAGCTGCGTTTCATTTACTGTTCCACAATTGTTCAACATTTACTTTAGCCACCCTTTTCCTTTTTATATACCTATAGAAACTCTTGCTATCTGTTGTTATATTTTGTGCTAGTTTACTTTCATAGTCTATCTTCCCTTTCTTAATCATTTTTTTATTCGTTCTTTGCTGGCTTTTAAAAGCTTCCCTGTCTTCTGTCCTCCCACCAATTTCGACCACTTTGTATGCCCTTGTTTTTAATTGGATACCATACTTTATTTCTTCAGTTAGCCATGGGTGGCTATATTTTCTCTTACACCATTTCCTCCTCACTGAAATATATTTTTCTTGAGAGTTGTGAAATATCTCCTTAAATGTACACCACTGTTCATCAACCGTCCTACACTTTAATCTATTTTCCCAGTCCACTTTACCCAACTCTGCCCTCATACCTTCATAGTCTCCTTTATTTAAGCTTAGTTCGCAGGTTAGGGATCCATCCTCCATCTGAATTTGAAATTTAATCATGCTATGATCACTCATTCCGAGGGGATCCTTTACTAGGAGATTGTTTATTAATCCTGTCTCATTACACAGGACCAGATCTAAAATAGCCTGCCCCTGGTTGGTTCCGTTACATACTGCTCAAGGAACCCGTCCCTTATGCACTCTATGAACTCCTCCTCAGGCTACCCTGACCAATTTGATTTGTCCAATCAATATGGAGATTAAAATCACCCATGATTATTGCTGTTCCCTTTTACAAGCTCCCACTATTTCCTGGTTTATGCTCCGACCAACAGAGTTGCGACTGTTAGGGGGCCTATAGACTACACCCACCAGTGACTTATTCCCCTTATTGTTCTTTATCTCCACCCAAACTGTTTCAACACCCTTATCATTTGAACCAATATTGTTTCTTACTATTGCAGTGATTCCATCCTTTATCAATAGAGCTACCCCACCTCCTTTTCCTTTCTGTCTGTCCTTACGTATTGTCAAGTACCCCGGAATATTTAATTCCCAGTCCTGGTCACCTTGTAACCACGTCTCTGTAATGGCTATCAGATCATACCATTTGTCTCAATTTGTGCCGTCAACTCATCTATTTTGTTACAAATGCTACGTGCATTTAGACAAAGTGCCTTTAAGTTTTTTTTTTAACCCTTTTTTCCTACTTGTTTCCTCTCTCCTTCAAACTCACTTTCTTTATTTTTGCTTTCTAATTCCAGCTTTAGTCCCCTCCCTCCTGAATCTATTTTCAGGTTCCCATCCCCCTACCAAGCTAGTTTAAACCCTCCCCAACAGCACTAGCAAACCCCTGCAGCGAGGATATTGGTCCCAGCTCTGTTGAGGTGCAAACCGTCCGGCTTGTACAGGTCCCACCTCCCCCAGAAGCGGTCCCAATGCCTCAGGAAACTAAAGCCCTCCCGCCTGCACCATCTCTCCAGCCACATATTCATCTGCTCTATCCTCCTATTTCTGTACTCACTAGTTCGTGGCACTGGGAGTAATCCGGAGATTACTACCTTTGAGGTCCTGCTTTTTAATCTCTCTCCTAGCTCCCTAAACTCTGCCTGCAGGACCTCATCCCTCTTCCTACCTATGTCACTGGTACCGATGTGGACCACGACCTCTGGTTGTTCACCCTCTCCCCCCAGAATGCCCTGCAGCCACTCAGTGACATCCTTGATCCTGGCATCAGGGAGGCAACATACCATCCTGGAGTCACGTTTGCAGCCGCAGAAATGCCTGTCTGCTCCCCTGACTATTGAATCCCCTACCACTGTAGCTCTTCCATTCTTCTTCCTCCCCCCACCTGTGCATCAGCTCTTTGAAAGAACAATCCGTTGGGTCCTGTTTCTCTGTGTCATGACCATCCAAACCTTGGTCCAGGATCCATGTAGATTTTGCAGGTCCCTTCTTGGGCAAGATGTTTTTAATGGTGGTGGATGCTTAATCGAAGTGGATAGAATGCATAATCATGTCATCTAGTACGTCCATGGCAACCGTAGAGAATCTCAATGTCATGTTCGTGACACATGGTCTACCTGACATAGTGGTGAGCGACAATGGGTCGTGCTTCACCAGTCAGGAGCTTCAGGAGTTTGGAAAACTTAAAGGCATAAAACATGTAAGGTCAGCACCATTCAAGCCTGCATCCAATGGGCAAGCAGAACGCGCAGTACAAATTATCAAGCAAAGCATGAGGAGAGTAGCCCAAGGGTCACTGCAGACCCGCTTGTTTTGCATACTGCTGAGTTACAGGACAAGACCCACACTCACAGGGGTCTCGGCTGCTGAATTCATGATGAAAAGAGGTCTTAAGACCAAGTTATCTCTTGTACACCCGGATTTAAGAAATTATGTTGAATACAGAAGACAGAGTCAACAAGGGTACCATGATCGCGCAACTGTGTCACGCGAGATTTCTGTTAATCATCCTATATATGTGTTGAATTATGGTCAGGGTCCCAAATGGATCGCTGGAACGGTCATGGCCAAAGGAGGGCAACAGAATATTTGTTATTAAGCCCAAGAATGGGCAAACTTGCAGGAAACACATGGATCAAACAAAGCTGAGGCACACAGACGAGCCAGAGCAGCCGGACGAAGAAACTCTCGACGACCAACCAACCTACCAGCAGTCTTCAGTGGACTCAAGGGTTATCAGTGAACCCAGAATTTCCATCACGGACTTGTTCAATAAAAATGGACTTACAATTCCTGACATGGCCACTGCCGCCCCCAACATGTCAGCCAACCAGTCACCAGCCACAACAGACTCCGCACATTCACCCAAGGCCGGAATCGAACTGAGACGGTCAACCCAGGAGTGCAAAGCACTGGACCGTTTCAACCTGTGAAAGACTGTGATAAGATCTCAGAACAGGGTATTGTCATATATGTACATGCTGTTTGTAGCCACCAGATGGTGTCATTGCTGGAGGCCACTGAGCAGCACGCACATGGTGCTGCTCTGATATCAAAGGCCAGCCATTTTGTGAGTCAGACACTTTGGGCCAAAATAAAGCAGAAGCAAGGTTGTACCTTGCTTATGTAAGGGGTGGTTTGCAGGGGGTCAGCTTTCCCTTCTGACCTTTTCTGAGCAGTTCCGAATCGCTCCCACACCCTTGGTTCTAGACACTGGAATTATGAAGGGACTGTGACAGACTTGGACAGACAATCGGTTTCAAGGTAGGAAGCAGGTATGGCTTTATTGTGTTTAAAAAGAAGTAAAAGGCACACCTTTAATAACACACACAGACCAATACACACTGAGGAGTACAACACATTGAATAAAATGTCCAATTACAGTCTGTGGGGAAAAGAATACAGCTTAAACTCTAAATGGGGTAAAGTGGCGAATGCAGATACATTTACACAAGTTATCCCAGCCTCCCTCCTCCCAATTCCCCTAACTAACGAAGTTATAGCTCTGGGGGGGTTCAGGGGCTATGCTCACCAATCCCCTTTTTGACAGTTCCAACTCCAGGGTTCGCCTTAGTTGTCCCTGGGGTTCGCCTTAGTTGTCCACGTTCTGTAGTCTGTACCCCTTGGTAGCGTAGGACCAGCTTGTAGAGTGGAAAAATCTTCGGTTTTTCTTCGGTTTTGTCGGGTTGGTTCCGGTTGACTGTTGGGTTGGTCGCGATGGCCCGCAACTTTCCAATAGTCATTTTGACAGCCTGTTTGCTGTTGTGGTGCTGTCCTTCTGGGTTTTAGAGATTCCTTTTCGCCGATGTTTCGGGGTCCCACTTTTCGAGGCTGGTGTAGAACTTATGCAACGAGACTGTTAACTTAATAGTGTCTCTTGAAGCACACCTAACTGCCAGAACAGACTTCAATTATACTAAAACAGGTTTCCTTATCTTCCATCAAATCTAGCTCAGTTCTTTAGAAACATAGAAACATAGAAAATAGGTGCAGGAGCAGGCCATTCAGCCCTTCTAGCCTGCACCGCCATTCAATGAGTTCATGGCTGAACATGAAACTTCAGTACCCCCTTCCTGCTTTCTCGCCATAACCCTTGATCCCCCGAGTAGTAAGGACTTCATCTAACTCCCTTTTGAATATATTTAGTGAATTGGCCTCAACTACTTTCTGTGGTAGAGAATTCCACAGGTTCACCACTCTCTGGGTGAAGAAGTTTCTCCTCATCTCGGTCCTAAATGGCTTACCCCTTATCCTCAGACTGTGACCCCTGGTTCTGGACTTCCCCAACATTGGGAACATTCTTTCTGCATCTAACCTGTCTAAACCCGTCAGAATTTTAAACGTTTCTATGAGGTCCCCTCTCATTCTTCTGAACTCCAGTGAATACAATCCCAATTGATCCAATCTTTCTTGATAGGTCAGTCCCGCCATCCCGGGAATCAGTCTGGTGAACCTTCGCTGCACTCCCTCAATAGCAAGAATGTCCTTCCTCAAGTTAGGAGACCAAAACTGTACACAATACTCCAGGTGTGGCCTCACCAAGGCCCTGTACAACTGTAGCAACACCTCCCTGCCCCTGTATTCAAATCCCCTCGCTATGAAGGCCAACATGCCATTTGCTTTCTTAACCGCCTGCTGTACCTGCATGCCAACCTTCAATGACTGATGTACCATGACACCCAGGTCTCGTTGCACCTTCCCTTTTCCTAATCTGTCACCATTCAGATAATAGTCTGTCTCTCTGTTTTTACCACCAAAGTGGATAACCTCACATTTATCCACATTATACTTCATCTGCCATGCATTTGCCCACTCACCTAACCTATCCAAGTCACTCTGCAGCCTAATAGCATCCTCCTCGCAGCTCACACTGCCACCCAACTTAGTATCATCCGCAAATTTGGAGATACTGCATTTAATCCCCTCGTCTAAATCATTAATGTACAATGTAAACAGCTGGGGCCCCAGCACAGAACCTTGCGGCACTCCACTAGTCACTGCCTGCCATTCTGAAAAGTACCCGTTTACTCCTACTCTTTGCTTCCTGTCTGACAACCAGTTCTCAATCCACGTCAGCACACTACCCCCAATCCCATGTGCTTTAACTTTGCACATTAATCTCTTGTGTGGGACCTTGTCGAAAGCCTTCTGAAAGTCCAAATATACCACATCAACTGGTTCTCCCTTGTCCACTTTACTGGAAACATCCTCAAAAAATTCCAGAAGATTTGTCAAGCATGATTTCCCTTTCACAAATCCATGCTGACTTGGACCTATCATGTCACCATTTTCCAGATGCACTGCTATGACATCCTTAATAATTGATTCGATTTGTTTCGATTTTTCAGCCAGCTAACTGAAACTTGATTAAGTGGTTTTAATCTGGCATTAATAGGCTTTTCGAAGTTGGTGAGCTCTCCATTGTGCTAGTCTGGCCTGAGCCAGATATTTCTATGCCTGTTGAAAAGGTGTTGGAATATGTATGTGACATTTGGGTCCTCCGGGTGCGATGATAAATGTTTCTTCCATCGTTGATTGTTTAAATGCTAATGTTTTCAAGGGGCAAGTTTCGAGGGTATACAGTTCCCAGACAATTTGATTAGTTCCAATGTCCAAACTGGCCCTTTAGATATTGACCCCACCCCTTTTCTTGAAGACCTAACATACACCTTTTAAAAATCCCAAATTCGATTAAAGTTCGTAGTTTCTTCCATGTGCACTTTCGGATTTCAAACTTTCTGGTAGATAGTTCCAAATTAAATTCCCTTTCCTTTGAGTTCAAACACTGGGGGGGGTCTCCATGAATGCACCCCCTTTTATCTCCTGCAGGCCTCGTCTGCCGCTTTAAAATTCATTTGTGTCCCAAAGTTTTCCTTCCATTTTAAAAGTCCAGAAAGGGATTCTTCTCCTCTGCAGGGGAAAGGTACCTGGAATCTTTGCGAGATATTGGTAAATTCTCCACTTAGTTAAACAGTACTCAGTTTGAACCTTTATTGCATACATAACACCGTTTAACTTGCTCTTTTTCTAATATTTATCCACTTTCTTTTATAAACACCATTAGGATTCTGAATCCACCACTGTCTCTCACGGGGCACTCTAATCCTGCAAATCTTTCTTAAATCAATTGCTAAAGTATAATGAGAGACAGCATCAGGATAAAATACGCTTCTGTTTTGTCTTGCACTGTTCAGATTAAATCACTGAATCTGTGGCTATGTTTTTGGGACGCGCCTATAGGCCGTATGTATGTGCTGCTCACAGATCCTAGAGCCCACTGCAATTCTAATCCAAATATCTCACCAAATGAGTCTTGTGTGGATTCAACTATCTATTTAGGTAGAGTCCTACCTCAGAGCTAGGCTGAGAAGTGATGAACTTAAATCACACATAGAGTCAGCATAGAGCACCAGCCAGCTCTGGGATTCATCACCATGTTCGGTCTTATTTATACAAGGAAACTACAAATGACGAATAACCTTGGTCTCTGGTCTGTTGTTCAATGGGAGGATTACAATTAACATTAAAGTATCTGATCTGTGACTGCAGGACTCCATGTTGTTCCGTGTCGCACTCTTTGATGTTGCTAACTCCCATGGAGAGCATCCTATGAGCCATCGATCGGGTCTTCACTGCCAATTACTGGAGATGAAAAAGTAAAACTTCAAGAAGAGATGTGTGATGTAGTGATCTGGTCTTTGATTACACGTGGACTCATCCATCAGCCTTGTGTGAGCTAGTTCAGCTCCCTCACACTCAGGCTTATCTTTAAGTTATGAGGAAAGATTGCATAGGCTGGGGTCGTTTTCCTTGGAACAGAGGAAGCAGAGGGGAGATTTAATTGCGGTGTATAAAATTATGAGCGGCCTAGATAGAGTGGATAGGACGGACCTATTTCCCTTAGCAGAGCGGTCAATAACCAGGGGGCGTAGATTTAAAGTAGTTGGTAGAAGGATTAAAGGGGAGATGAGGAAAAATGTCTTCACCCAGAAGGTGGTGGAGGTCTGGAACTTATTGAAAGGGTGGTAGAGGCAGAAACCCGTATTACATGTAAAAAGTACCTGGATGTGCACTTAAAGAGCAGTGACCTACAGGGCTACGGACCTAATGCTGGAAGGTGGGATAGGCTGAGTAGCTTTTTTTCGATGGGCTGAGTGGCCTCCTTCTGAGTCATAATTTTTCAATGATTCTACGAGTACATTTCTTCACACTCAGGCCAAAGCCTACCCCCACAACAATGAACGGTTGTCTCTTATGATCGAATTACATAACTTGAACTGAATGTTGTTGCACAATGTGATTTGATTGGAATGTTGTGAGCTTCATTTCCCCACATGTTACGGAATGATATATCCCAATTTAGGACTCGGCTCCATAGATGTGTCATCACTGGTTATAGACTTGACATTCTAGTCACTAGAGTGGCCCCGTTAGCAGATCTGATTTATTGGCTGTTCTCACAGAGCCTATAGTTCCACACACTCAAACATCATCTGTGGCAGGCTTTGGAACAGGTATCCACATAAGAACATAAGAACATAAGAAATAGGAGCAGGAATAGACCATATGGTCCCCCCAAGCTTGCTCCACCATTTAATACGATCATGGCTGATCCGATCATGGATTCAGGTCCACGTCCCTGCCCGCTCTCTATAATCCCTTATTCCCTTATCGGTTAAGAAACTGTCCATCTCTGTCTTAATTTATTCAATGACCCAGCTTCCACAGCTCTCTGAGTCAGCGAATTCCACAGATTTACAACACTCTGAGAGAAGAAATTCCTCCTCATCTCAGTTTTAAATGGGTGGCTCCTTAGTCTAAGATTATGCCCCCTAGTTCTAGTCTCCCCTATCAGTGGAAACATACTCTCTGCATCCACCTTGTCAAGCCCCCTCATAATCTTATATGTTTCAATAAGATCACCTCTCATTCTTCTGAATTCCAATGAGTAGAGGCCCAACCTACTCAACCTTTCCTCATAAGTCAACCCCCTCATTCCTGGAATCAACCTAGTAAACCTTCTCTGAACTGTATCCAAAGCAAGTATATCCTTTCTTAAATATGGAAACCAAAACTGCATGCAGTATTCCAGGTGTGGCCTCACCAGTACCCTGTATAACTGTAGCAAGACTTCCCTGTTTTTTATACTCCATCCCCTTTGCAAAAAAGGCCAAGATTCCATTGGCCTTTAATATTTCTCCATTTAAATAATAACTTGCCCTTCGATTTTTTTTCTGACAAAGTGCATAACCTCACACTTTCCAACATTATACTCCATCTGCCAAACTTTTGCTCACTCACTTAGCCTGTCTATATCCTTTTGCAGGTTTTTTGTGTCCTCCTCACACATTGCTTTTCCTCCCATCTTTGTATCGTTAGCAAACTTGGCTACGTTAAACTCGGTCCCTTCAACCAAGTCGTTAATATAGATTGTAAATAGTTGGGGTTCCAGCATGATCCCTGCAGGATCCCACTAGTTACTGATAGCCAGCCCGAGAATGAACCATTTATCACGACTCTCTGTTTTCTATTAGTTAGCCAATCCTCTATCCATGCTAATACATTACCCCCAACCCCGTGAATTTTTATCTTGTGCAGTAACCTTTTGTGTGGCACCTTGTCAAATGCCTTCTAGAAGTCCAAATACACCACATCCACTGGTTCCCCTTTATCCACCCTGTTCGTTACATCCTCAAAGAATTCCAGCAAATTTGTCAAACATGACTTCCCCTTCATAAATACATGCTGACTAGGGGCATTACATTTGCAGTTTTCCAATCTGCTGGGACCTCTTCAGAATCCAGGGAATTTTGGTAAATTACAACCAATGCATTCACTATCCCTGACATGACTTCTCTAAAGACCCTAGGATGCAAGCCATCAGGTCCAGGGGATTTATCTGCCTTTAGTCCCATTATCTTACTGAGTACCACCTCCTTAGTGATTGTGATTGTGTTAAGTTCATTCCCCCACTATAGCCCCTTGATATACTGTTGGGATACTTTTAGTGTCCTCTACCATAAAGATTGATACAAAATATTTGTTCAGAGATTCTGCCATCTCCATGTTCCCCATCACTAATTTCTCGGTCTCGTCCTCTAAGGGACCAACATGTCCTTTAGCCACTCTTTTCCTTTTTATATACCTGTAGAAACTCTTGCTATCTGTTTTTATATTTCGTGCTAGTTTACTTTCATAGTCTATCTTCCCTTTCTTAATCATTTTTTAGTCATTCTTTGCTGGCTTTTAAAAGTTTCCCAATCGTCTGCTCTCCCACTAGTTTTGGCCACTTTGTATGACATGTCAGTAAATGGTGCTTGAGAGAGGAGATGCATGTGTGGGCACAATACTTGTTGTGAGTCTTGCTGTAATGAATCAGATAATGAACCACATAATAAATTGAATCAGTGACTGAGCATGCAAAGCAGCTTAATTCATAGCACACTGGTAACTCACCATTAACCACAGGCACCAGCACAATCTGCTCCACACCTTTCCGAGCTATTTCTGTCTATCCCTGCACCTGTTTCAAAACTCACCCCTCCTTTATCCTTATAGGCTCTCACACTCTTTTCTAATTTGCCCTTTAAAAGTAGTCGTGGTGATAGTGAACATGGCGGTGGATGCGATTTGTCGCCCTTTATATGACACGCCCGATATTCAGTTCGACTGCAGTCATTGTGCTCCAACCGATGGCTATGGATGCTGAGGGGCCACCCCGGGGGAGTGACAGCAGCTCAGTGGAGCGGGAACCTGCTGTCCTCTCCCAGGATGTCAGCTTTCCTACTCCAACCACTGCCACTCCGCCATTGCCCTTGAAGCTGCCAGGCCAGCCAGCCCAGACTGCTGCTGCCCATGCGGAGGCAGTGCATTCTACAGCCGGGCCTTCTAGGCTCAGAGCTGGTCGAAGTCATCCTGCAAGACCACCTGAAGTGTCCCGCACAAAAACTCAGCATCTTTTCAGCAGCCATGCTGCAGCTATTGGGGGTACGCTGTGTAGGAGCACTAGATTAGGAAAAGGTACAGAGCATGCAAAGCAGGCTCTAAAGGATTGAACAAGGGTGATTACTGCTATATATGTGGACTTGTATTTACTCTGTATAGCCACCAGCGGGCTCATTCCCCGGAGTCCCAAGGGATCCCATAATCCCTTGGGAGCACAGGTATTTAAGAAGGCTTCACAGGTTGGAGAGGCACTCTGGAGACCTGCAATAAAAGACTATGGTCACACTTTACTTTCAGCTCACAGTGTTCAGTCTGACTCTTTCTCCATACACAACAACTGGCGACAAGATACAGATAGCGAACCCAAAGATGCAGAGAACAGTGGGCATCCTGGAGAAATTTTCAGAGGGAGATGATTGGGAAACTTTTGTGGAGCGACCCGATCAATACTTCGTGGCCAACGAGCTAGATGGGGAAGAGAGCTCTGCCAAACATAGAGCGATCCTCCTCACCGTCTGTGGGGCACCAACATATGGCCTCATGAAGAATCTGCTCACTCCAGCGAAACCCACGGAGAAATCATACGACGATTTGTGCACACTGGTCCGAGAGCATTTTAACCCGGAGGAAAGCATTCTGATGGCGAGGTACTGGTTCTACACCTACAAAAGGTCTGAAGGCCAGGAAGTGGCGAGTTATGACTCCGAGCTAAGACGCCTTGCAGGACATTGCGAATTTGAAGGACATTTGGAGCACATGCTCAGAGACTTTTTTGTACTTGGCATTGGCCACAAAACCATACTTAGCAAGCTTTTGACTGTCGAGACCCCAAACTTGAGTAAAGCCATAGCGATAGCCCAGGCATTCATTGCCACCAGTGACAATACTAAGCAAATCTCTCAGCACACAAGTGCTGCTAAAAGTACTGTGAACAAAGTGATGTTGTTTTCGAATCGTAACGGACAGGGCAGGTCACACATACCTGCAGCTACACGTCTGCAGGTGTCTCAGAGTCCACCATCAAGAGTGATGACTGCAAAGCAATTAACACATTGTTGACGCTGCAGGGGTAATCCTCATTTCCATTCAAAGGATACGTTTGCAAGTGCTGTGGAACAATGAGACACCTCCAATGAGTGTCGGGCGAGCTGCTAAGCCTGTTAAACCTGCAAACCACCATGTTGCAGAGGAGGACAGATCCACGGAGGATCACTACGAACCAGAGCCTCAGATAGAGGAGGCAGAGGTACATGGGGTGCACACATTCAACACGAATTGTCCCCCGATAATGCTGAATGTTGAACTAAATGGACTCCAGGTATCAATGGAGCTAACACGGGCGCGAGCCAGTCCATCATGGGCAAAAAGACTTTCGAAAGGTTGTGGTGCAAGAAGGCCTCAAGGCCAGTCTTAACTCCAGTTTGCACGAGACGAAGAACTTACACTAAAGAACTGATTCCTGTAATCGGCAGTGCTACCGTAAAGGTCTCCTACGATGGAGCAGTGCACAAGCTACCACTCTGGGTGGTACCGGGCGATGGTCCCACGCTGCTCGGCAGGAGCTGGCTGGGAAAGATACGGTGGAACTGGGACCACAGCCGAGCGCTATCGCCCGCTGACGACATTTCGTGTGCCCAGGTCTTAAACAAATTTCCTTCGCTGTTCAAACCAGGCATCGGGAAATTCCAAGGAGCAAAATTGCAGATCCACCTAATTCCAGGGTCATCCATCACAAGGCGAGAGCAGTACCGTACATGATGAGAGAAAGGGTACAGATCGAGGTAGACCGGCTGCAGTGAGAGGGCATCATTTCACCGATCGAGTTCAGCGAGTGGGCCAGTCCTATTGTCCCAGTCCTCAAGGGAGACGGCACCGTCAGAATCTGTGGCGATTACAAAGTAACTATCAATCGTTTCTCCCTGCAGGACCAATACCCACTACTAAAGGCCAACGACCTCTTTGCAACACTGGCGGGAGGAAAGATGTTCACAAAGCTGGATCTGACTTCAGCCTACATGACGCAGGAACTGGAGGAATCATCGAAGGCTCTCACCTGCATCAACTCACACAAAGGGCTTTTTGTTTATAACAGATGCCCGTTTGAAATACGATCAGCGGCGGCGATATTCCAGAGAAAAATGGAAAGTTTACTGAAGTCAGTCCGGCACACTGTGGTCTTCCAGAGCGACATCTTGGTCACAGGTCGGAACATAGTCGAGCACCTGCAGAACCTGAAGAAGGTTCTTAGTCGACTCAACCACATGGGGCTCAGGTTAAAACGCTCGAAGTGCATTTTCCTGGCACCTGAAGTAGAGTTCCTGGGAAAGATGATTGCGGCGGATGGCATCAGGCCCACCAACACAAAGACGGAGGCAATCGAGAATGTACCAAGGCCACAGAACGTGATGGAGCTGCAGTTATTTCTGGGACTCTTGAACTACTTTGGTAACTTCTTACCGGGTCACAGCACGCTGCTAGAACCACTACATGTCTTACTATGAAAAGGGGGTGAATGAGTTTGGGGCAAAAGCCAAGAAAATGCCTTTGTAAAAACGAGAAAATTGTTATGCTCAAACAAATTGCTTGTGTTGTATGATCCATGTAAGCGTTTGGTATTAGCATGTGATGCGTCGTCATATGACGTCGGGTGTGTCTTGCAACAAGCTAATGATTTCGGGAAACTGCAACCGGTTGCTTATGCATCCAGGAGTCTGTCTAAGGCCGAGAGAGCCTACAGCATGATTGAAAAAGAAGCATTAGCGTGTGTCGATGGGGTAAAGAAAATGCATCAATACCTGTTTGGGCTAAAATTCGAATTGGAAACTGACCATAAGCCACTTATATCCCTGTTTTCCAAGAGTAAAGGGAAAAATACCAATGCATCGACCCGCATCCAGAGATGAGCGTTCACGTTGTCCGCATACAACTACGCCATCTGCCACAGGCCAGGCACAGAAAACTGCGCCAATGCTCTCAGTAGGCTGCCATTGCCCACCACGGGGTGAAAATGGCGCAGCCCGCAGATCTAGCCATGGCCATGGAAGCATTTGACAGTGAGCAATCACCCGTCACTGCCCGGCAGATCAAAACGTGGACAAGCCAGGACCCCTTATTATCTCTAGTCAAAAGCTGCGTGCTTCACGGAAGCTGGTCCAGTGTCCCAGTGGAAATGCAGGAAGAGATAAAGCAGTTCCAGCAACGCAAAGATGAATTGTCTATACAGGCAGACTACCTTCTGTGGGGCAATTGAGTAGTGGTCCCCAAGAAGGGCAGAGACGCCTTCATCAATGATCTCCACAGTACCCACCCAGGCATCGTAATGATGAAAGTGATAGCCAGATCTCACGTGTGGTGGCCCGGTATCGATGCGGACTTAGAGTCCTGCGTTCACAGATGTAATACATGCTCACAGTTAAGCAATGTACCCAGGGAGGCGCCGCTAAGTCTATGGTCTTGGCTCCTTGTGGTTGTAGACGCATACTCCAAGTGGATTGGATGTGAGATAATGTCAGCTAACATGTGCGCTGCCACTACTGAAAGCCTGCAGGCCATGTTTGCCACTCACGGCTTACCCGATGTCCTGGTGAGCAACAACGGGCCATGTTTTACCAGTGCTGAGTTCAAAGAATTCATGACCTGTAACGGGATCAAACATGTCACATCTGCCCCATTTAAACCAGCGTCCAATGGTCAGGCAGAGAGAGCAGTGCAAACCATCAAGCAAGGCTTGAAGAGCGTATCTGAAGGCTCAATGCAGACTCGCCTATCTCGAGTTTTGCTTAGCTACCGCACGAGGCCCCACTCACTCACTGGGATCCCACCTGCTGAGCTGCTTATGAAAAGGTCACTTAAGACAAGGCTCTTGTTAGTTCACCCTGATCTACATGAACAGGCGGCTTCCACAAAGTGCATACCATGATAGCGCAAATGTGTCACGCGAGATTGAAATCAATGATCCTGTATTTGTTTTAAATAATGGACAAGGTCCCAAGTGGCTTCCCGGCACTGTCGTGGCCAAAGAGGGGAGCAGGGTGTTTCAGGTCAAACTTTCAAATGGACTCATTCACCAGAAACACTTGGACCAAATCAAACTCAGATTCACGGACTACCCTGAAAGCAACCCACCTTGGATCCTACCTTTTTTGATCGCCCAGCACACACACCAGTGGCAACCGACACCACGGTTGACCACGAAGCAGAACCCATCTTCCACAGCAGCTCTGCAGGGCCCAACACACCAGGCAGCCCAGCAAGGCCAGCTGCACAGCAGCCCAGCGAGGGCCCAACAAATGATTCAACAACACCAGCTTTCACACCAAGATGATCAACCAGGGCAAGAAGCGCCCTAGATTGACTCACATTGTAAATAGTTACACTATTGACTTTGGGGGGGAATGTTGTTATAAATGTGGACTTGTATTTACTCTGCACAGCCACCAGAGGGCTCATTCCTCGGAGTCCCAAGGGATCCCATAATCCCTTGGGAGCACAGGTATTTAAGGAGGCTTCACAGGTTGGAGAGGCACTCTGGAGACCTGCAATAAAAGACTACGGTCACACTTTACTTTGGCCTCACAGTATTCAGTCTGACTCTTTCTCCATACACAACAATTATTTATTAGTATTCATGTAATATGTGTGATATGTTTGCAGATAAATGTATTAATTGTGTTTGGAATCTTTTGTGGTGTCTCTCATTTCAGCTTTACATCCAGAAGGATGCTGTGATTAGCCGTGAGACAGGGATGGTCTGGTGGGGATGTGGTGAGCTACGGGGATCGGGGGTTTCATTCACGGGAATTGGAATCTGATGAGCTGGTCACAGACAGCCCGTCCGGAAGGTCAATTGTCTGACTGCCTCCTCCCTCCCTCCTGTTCCTCCTCCTCCTCGTCCTCTTCCTCCTAGCCCTCATCCTTCTCCTCATCATCCTCATCATCCTCCTCTCCCTCGTCCTTCTCCTAAGGTGGACCCGCTATCCCTGGTAGCAAGGGCTGCGCCCTCATGATGGCTGTGTTGTGCAGTATGCAGCATACATACACGGAATGGGACACCCGCTACAAGTACTGGAGGGCTCCTCCCGAGCGTTCAAGGCAGCGGAACCGTTGCTTCAGTAAGCTGAAGGTCTGCTCGATGATGTTTCTGATGGTGGCATGGCTCTCATTGTATGAGTGCTGAGCAGGAGTGTTGGGGTTGCAGAGGGGAGTCATGAGCCAGCTGGGGAGCGGATAGCCCTTGTCTCCCAGTAGCCACCCGTAAACTTGGTGTGGTGGCTGGAAGAGTGCTGGCACACTGATCTGGCACAGGATGGAGACATTGTGGCTGCTGCCAGGATAGCGGGCATTGACATTGAGGATTCACTGTGTGCGTTCCCACACCAACTGCATATTCAGTGAGTGGTAGCCTTTGTGGTTACGGAATACCTCAGGATTGTTATGCAGTGCCCGCAAAGTCACGTGGCTTTAGTTGATGGAGCCCTGCACCATGGGGAAGCCTGCTATCCTGGCAAAGCCATATGCATACTCATCTTGCTTCTCTATGGTGATCAGGAAGCCAATGTAGTCCCTTCTCCTGGTGTAGAGAGTCTCTGTGATCTCCCAGATGCAGCGATGGACAGCGAACTGCAAGATGTTAGCTATGTCTCCTGTTGCAAACTGGAAGGATCCGCTGGTGAAGAAATTAAGGGCCCCGGTGACCTTGCCTGGCACTGAGAGAGCTGTGGTCACTCTGGTCTGAAGCTGGAGGTCTGGTTGCAGGAGGTGGCAGAGTTCTGTGACCACGTCCTTGGTGAAGCAGAGCCTCCTAATACACTGCTCCTGGCTTAAGTGAAGGCAGTCACTCTCACCTCACCTCTGGAATTCAGCTCTTTTGTCCATGTTTGGACCAAGGCTGTAATGAGGTGTGGAGCTGAGTGATTCAAGCAGCTGGTTATATTTACATCTCCAATCAGTTTTTGGATATTAGCTGCAGTTACTGAGCACAGACTCATTAAGCAGCCTTTGCTTACTGCTGTCAAGCTGTCCCATTACTGCAACTTTGATAAATACAGTGAGATTACGTTGACATTCTGTGTGCGTGTGTTTGAATGATCAACTACTGTGTTAACTGAAAGCTGTAGCACTTCACAAAGTGTAGACTGGAAGGAGGTGCTAGAGCCTCAAGAACAGGAAATCAAAGATAAATCGATGATCTTTATAACATTCATTTCTTTCCAGGTGTTGATGCATGAAGGCCATAACTCAAGGAAGCAGGTTTAACAAAGTGGTTTAGTGCACACTCAAAAAGAGGGCATAACAAGTACAAAATGGAGGGTTAATATTATACATGTACAAAATGGAGGGCTAATATAATATGGGCTGGGTTTTCCGGTCTTCTGAGCTGCGGGTTTCGCCCCGGAACGGCGGCAATGGCGGTGAAGAGGACTCCAGCGCCCCGCCACGATCCTCGTGTCCAGTTTTGTGATGGCGCAGCGCAGCACCGCCCGGAAGAGCTAGGCCGGTGTGCAACGCCCCTGGTTGTGACATCAGCCCGAGTTTCAGCTTCTGCCCGACCCGTCTGCCCGGAAGTGCGCCCAGAATGACTGCCTGGGAAATCAGGGTGGTCCTTCGGTGAAGAGGTGCATAATGGACTCCTGAGGTGAGTGTGATTGCTTTTTCTTTTAATTTTTTTAGTGATTTGTGTTGTGGTAACATGGGCAATGTTTTGGGGACTGTTCTTGTGTTTTTTTGTAGGTTCCTCCCCGCCTTAGCGCTGCGCCCCTGTCATAGAGCCCAAATGCCCAAACTTAACTACTAAAGCACAAACTACTCCCGGCCGCTAACTTTCCTAGCCCGCCATCATTATCGCCCCAAAAACCGAAAAGCCTAAAGTCCAGCCCTATCTGTATAAATTGAAGAGCCAATATAATACAATTTATGTATAAAATGTAGTGTTAATATAATACATGTACACAATAGAGAGCATAAGATTATACACACACTTTTTGGAGGACATAGCATAACACAGGTGCAAACGGGTAGTTCAGTGAAGAGGTGGACAACTGGCATCTCCAGAACCAGATGTGGCTCTTCATTGGCTACAGGCTGGCTCGTTGATTGCTATATGTAGCTGTCCTGGCCATACATTCAGTCCTGATATGAGGAATGAAGAATAAGAAAGGACATGGTCAGCCACAACAAAACAGGTAGTCTTGCTTCCATTCTGGCTACCTTATATCTTTGGAATTAATGTTATTGTGTTAACTGTTTGTTGTTGACAAACCAAAGCTCTCCTCAGCTATATGCATCATGCTGCAGTAGTTAGAGGTATCAGCTTTCTGATAAATAAAGCTTTTGCTTTTATGATAGAGGATGCTTTTGCAACTAGACTTGATGCACTTAACTAACCTACCTCCTGAAAGCTAATGTTAAGTAGATTAATTTAAGATCAAAGTTCCATGTATTAAGTATAATAATGGGGCATATCTTGCTGCCAGTGTGTGAGTCAGAGGCAGGGCTATAAACCTACAGCTATGATTCTCTGATTCACAGTCACGGGTAGCGAGCGTCAGAGAGTGTGAGTCAGGGCTATAAACAGGCGATTCTCTGATCCACAGTGACTGGGAGTGAGGGTCAGAGAGTATGAGTCAGGACTATAAACAGAGGCGATTGTTTGACTCAAAGTGACTGGGAGTGAGGGTCAGCACTAGCACAGAATGTGAGACAGGGCTATAAAACTAGAGCTGTGATTCTCAGACGCACAGTGACTGGAAGCGAGTGTCTTTGACAGTAGTAGCCCTTTTAATAAGGAAAGCCTTGTTACAAGGGCCATGAACTGACTAGGATGTAGCCAGAAAAACTCTTTTGCAAAATGGTTCATTTCATTTTGTTCTGATTTGAGGCATGAGATTGGTTACAAACAACACTGTTTATAATGCCCACTCTACTGATCCTTCATGTTCAGTGGCCTGGTTAATGCTAAGTTCTACTTTCTACGTTGATCTAGAATACTCACCTTTCTCCAATCCTCTGTGACAGACACCAGCAGTTATTTTTCTTGGCGTTTCTGTTTAAGGATGTTGTTCCATGTACAATGGTGTCCTGAAGATATTATTCTGTATGTGACATCATTTCTAGACTGACCTAGAAGGCTTGAGATTATGACATCCAATTATATTTTGTGATACAAACACATTTCCGCTGTTGAGGGCGAGACGTTTCATTGGTTCGCTCAGGTGCAGGTTCTGATTGACCTTTTCTGGGTTGGCCTTTTTACTGGGGAGGGGAGGCGGTGTAGAGGGGGTGGAATTAGATTGCGACAAAGTAACAAAGAAAATGTTGGGTTTGTCTTTTGAGCACATTGAAGTCTCAATGACCCTCTCTCTATCAATGCAGTACAACATTCAATCCACGTCCATTCTCTTCACAGGCAACAGAATTGGTCATGCCCAAGAGGAAGGTTTGGTAAGTGCAGTTGTTGCTTTAGAATTTCCCACCTCATATTCTAATGATAGCACAAGGACTGTCTACCGATCAACATTTAGAGATAGTTCCACATAGAATCTTACAGCGCAGAACAAGGCCTTTCAGCCCACCGTGCCTGTGCCGACACTTTGAAAGAGCTGTCTGATTAGTCCCACTGCCCTGCTCTTTCCCCAAATATTTCCTTTTCAATTATATATCAAATTCTCTTTTGAAAGTTATTATTGAATCTGCTTCCACCGCCCTTTCAAGCAGCACCTTCCAGATCATAACAAATCGGCGCATAAATAAAATTCTCCTCATCTACCCTCTGATTCTTCTGGCAATTGTCCTAAATCTGTCTCCTCCGGTTACCAACCCTTCCACCAGTAAAAACAGTTTCTCCTTATTTACTCTATCAAAACCCTTCAGAATTTAAAATCTGCCCTGAAATTTCCCTGCTCGAAGATGAACAAGCCCAGCTTCCCCAGTCTTACGACAGAACGTAAATCCCTGATCCCTGGTTTCATTCTAGCAAAGCTCCTTTGCATCCTCTCCAAGGCCTTGACATCCTCCAACAAAACCCTGAACAAAGGCGTCTTGAACTTTTAGGGGAAGAAATTCCCCTGTTGTGCGTCAGCTGTTAGCGCCTCCTGGGGGCGCTAACGGGGCGCAAACTTATTTTCACCCGGTGAGGGGCGGGAGGGGGGGCGGGTCGGACGGTGGCGCAACCAGCTCCCACCAAATTTTGCGGGAGTTAGCAGAGACGCGAACACGGTAGTGCTGTACACCACTGATAGCACCCCGGGCCGCCATGCCTCCGGCAATGACGTCATCGCTGTGCACGCCGACCTCCTTCGTCCAGTGGCGGAAATTGGCCATTGCCCTGTGTGGCCGGGTCGCGAACCAGGCCGACCTCCGCTCGTGGGGCGGAAGTTAAAGGAGAGGTGCGCTGCGCCGTGTGTGTCATTTTTAGTCTTCAGCTGACTCAGTGGAAGCCATCAAAGGTCCTGCAGAGTTTGCAGCGTCCCTCCTTTTTAACGGAAGGAGAGAAACATTGAAACGCGGAGAGGCCTCAGAGCGCTGCCTAGCCTGCCCGCATAACGCCCTGGACACCGCCCAACAGGAAGTAGAGCGCGCGACATTGCGCGCCTCTTCCTGTGAGGGGCGGTAACCCGAATTTTGCGGCTGGGGCGGGACACCCCTCTTCCCCAACTCGGTTACCCCCCCAAACGGGGATCTGGGAAATTTCGAGCCCTTACTTTTGAATCTAACAACTGCCCTCAGAAATGAATCATTAATCCTTGCCTCCCTCAGTTCTCCTTTTCCACCTACTACTAGTAGGATTTTAAAATGCAGGCATGGCCACTAACTCTTGATTTACATTATCTTCTGCCCAACCCTATTGATGGTATCCTGCACTTTGCCCCTTGACCCTCCACCCAATTTCAATTAAAAAGGAATCAACTCTCAAATAAACTGAGATACAACCTGGCTTTGCCATATTCACTCATGCAATATATTAATCTTAAAATGGTGACTTAAGGGTTATATTTTTAATTTCAATGAACTTTATTGGACAGAATATTGTTTCACATTGGACGTACCAACAGGAACAGGCCGTTTGGCAAAATGCTCTATTAAATCTCCCCTTAATTTTCTCTGCTCTGAGATGAACAAGCCCCGCTTCTCCAGCTTCAATTCAAACTTCAACTTCAAACCGGACAGAAAGAGAGGTTAGGATTGAATTTCCACGGAGTTCTTCTGATGGTGTGCTGGAACTTTTCCAGAGGAGCCATAGAAACTCCGGAGCGATGACATAAACACCATTCCTCCAGGGTTTCCAAGAATCCATCACCGGAGTTGCCATGGATCAGGAAAAGCCCTGCAGAAATGTAGAAGCTTGTTGGGCTAGAATTGCGGTGACTTTGTGACTGGGTTTTCCGCGGTTTGACCCTCTGCGGCGAAAACCCGGCCGGCATGGATCTTTGTACCGCTGGGGAGAGGAACGCCGACGTGAAATGACGTGCAAGCCCGCGGATTGCGTTACCGTCGTACTTTCGGCACTCTCCGCCACGCCCAGAATACCGACAGGTCAAACCTGTCGGTGCAGCCCTGCCAGTAGCAGTAAGTGTGCAGACCTGCAAAAAAGGTAAGTTAAAGTTTTTATTTTTTTAATTCTTTTTCAGCAATTTAGTAGGTAAGGGTTTTGTGAATGTTTTTTGAATGTTTTTTGTTTTTGTTTTCCACCCCTCCCAAGGCCTTTGTCGCAGCATTACCAGCCTCGGACTAAAGTTGCCGAAACTCGTGGTTTGCGCCAATAGTGAAGGCTGAAATTTAGGCCTAAAAATGGTAGCACTTCAAAATGGTAATTTTGGCGTAAAACTACCGTTTATGCCGACAACTGAAATTCTAGGCCGTTAGCTTTAAATGCCTTCCATTGTGACGCATTCGGTTTGATTGCTCCCCTGACCCCGTCAACTTCCGCCCCACTGCAAATAAAATGAAGACAATATCAGCCTTGACCTTTCCTGTCTCAACCCAGCATCTCAAGCTGGAAATATCTCATGTCCCTCATGTAAAACATAGCTTATACGATAGAGTTAATTAAAGCTGGATAAAACACTCAGAGCCAAGGGAATTTGATGCAGCATGCTTGCTGCAAAGCATCTTAAAGGTGTCAAAGTGTTAATTATTCTGTTAGGAAAACAGAATTTCTAAACCACACTTCAAATTGGATCATTTCTCCTCCCAAAGATAGCAGCAGAGTGTGTGACCCTCAATCTTTAACAGTAGTTTGGTTTGAAGATCTTGGTGAAAAGAGTCCAAGTGGAGACTTCTGAAGATTGCTGTGTTCGGAGACTCACACTGAACAATGTTGTAAAGGTCTTGTGGGACTCTCAGTAATCTGCCAGCTTGAATAATGATAGGGGACATGATGCTGCTGACGGTTTGGGTTGTACTCAGCTGCACCCAATCACCTTTCTCCCCATTCTCAACAATTCGAGGATGCTTCACCCTATAGAGGGGAAATTTCCTCCTTCTTTAAGACCAAGGGGCAGTAACGGGGCGGTCAGGCATTTCCACCGCACCCCGTGTTTCTGCTCCGCCTAGCAGTCTGACTCGTTGTTGGCCGCACACTGAACCCTTACTGCCCGGCAGCGACCCCTTTTCCACGGGGGCAGCCACGGCCGGTCGGTGCCCCCAACAGCTTTGCGCGGCCGCCATTAAAGGGGAGGGCACACCGTCGCGGCCGCCATTTTGTTTTAATTGTCGGCCGACTCCTGAGTCAGCCCGACAATGGCGGACTTTTGTTCGGCTGGGCCGTGAACAGGCAGCCCGGCACCTCCTCTTGGGTGCCAAGTCGCTGGCCCGGCCAAACCCCTCCCTGGTGGCCCAGTGGGCTCCATGTAGGCCTCACAGCGTCCCTCCCATTTAAGTGAAGGGGAGGGACGTTGCGACATCATGTGTCGTGCTGACATCGGTGATGGACACCGCTCCACTCCCGCCCCTACACCGCCTCAAACAGCGCTCCAAAGCGCTGGGAGGCGGCATCTGAGTTAAAGAACCAAATGGTCTGGCTCTTCCCTCTGACTCCTACCGGGCAGTAAATTTCTACTTAAATGGAAGTGACCCGCCCAATTTCTCGCTGAGGGCAATTTCGGCCCATTTCTCTTAAATGTTGGTACCTGTCAAGATGAGGGATGATAGTCCTGTTGCAGGCACCCAATGTCAGCATCAAGCAATCCCAGGTCTGATGCAGCAAAGCCAGATGCAAATTTGTCCCAAACCTCAAACGAGGGGCCTCCAACTGCACTTTTTCTATTGCCCGCACCATCATTCCTTCGGCCTTTCTAAGTGACAATGCTAACGATGCCAAAGTCGAACATTATTTTGTATTGGAGGCTCATTCACACTAGGAATCCTTTTCTGTTTGGCACCCATTCAGTATGGAACCTGCACCCTGACACTGCACCTTTAATTTGGGGTTCTCCAGTTTGAATTGGGACTGATGGGAAGAATGGCAGGCAGCGAACCTTTATGAACAAACCAGCTATGAACACCCTGACTGTTTACCGGTTCCTGCATCAAGTACCATCATATTGTTGTGACTTCCTCTTTGCTGCCTCATAAAACGTTGAGGATTTTAATTCATTCTTTGCAAAACATGTTGCTTTTTGTTGAGAACCCCAGATGAAGGGTGAAGCTCGATTGTACAGGATGTTAATGACAGAAAGAGTAGGAGTGAAGATGAGGCAGATCAGGAAGCAGTGCTTGTCTCTCTAATGATTCAATTGATAAAGTGAGTGTGATGCTCAGTCGTATCATAAGAACATAATAAATAGGAGCAGGAGTAAGCCATTCAATAAGATCATGGCTGATCTGATCTTGGTCTCAACTCCTCTTCCTTGTCCTCTCCCCATAACCCTTGACTTCCTTATCGTTCAAAAATCTGTCTATCTCCACCTTAAATATATTCAATGACCCAGCCTCCATAGCTCTCTGGGGTTGGGAATTCCAAAGATTCACGACCCTCTAAGAGAAGAAATTCCTCCTCATTTCCATTTTAAATGGATGACCCCTTATTCTGAAACTATGTCCCCTAGTTCTAGATTCCCCCACGAGGGGAAACATCCTCTCTGCATCTACCCTGTCAAGCCCCGTCAGAATCTTGTATGTTTCGATTGAGTATAGGCCCAACCTGCTCAACCTTTCTTCAATTCCTGGTCGGCACAGAGTTTACCGTTCTGAGTACGAATGCTGCAATTAGCCTCAGTATCCCTCAGCTAAGGTGGGAAAGACTAAGTTTCCTGCTCCGAATTATCATCCACTGAGCCCTGCTAGAAAGTGTGCATGTGTGGACATTGGGTAATGACGTTAGGTGAAGGCAGGATTGTGCTTGGATGTGAGGTCCCTCTGTGCTCGAATAGCCCGCCAACACACAAAGTCAAACGTCAGACATGAAACATTGCCACTTGGGCAAGGTCCCAATTGTGCACAGCACCTGTACAACTGTACAGTAGCAAGAGGACAAAACCTTCATCAGAGGAAGGAAGAAAACTGCAGAATTTGGCAAAAAAGTGGTGGTTGCGTGATGTCAGATTTGGATTTTAATTCCAATGAATCAAATTCCTTGCCCATTCATTCCCAGTGTATAAAATCCAACTAACTTAACACCTTTCCATCCATTCCCACTTGATAGAATTCAATGAACCAAACCCTTTATCATGTGCTACTACGACATCACAAGGGAACCATTAACCCCTTGCCACTAAGTCACCATAGAGTCATTGTTCTACATGGCTGTGTTTACAGCCCAGGCCTTCCATATAATGCCTTTCCTTTCTGAGAAAGGCCATAGCCTACACTGCAGGCCATCTTCAAGAGTGAAAGAGATTTGATCAATCAAGTATTAGTAATTGAGTGGCACCAGGCTAGAGTTTTAAAAGACAGCGGATTGTAGGAGAAAAGCAGCGGTAAAAGTGGAACTTGTTAAGAAGGGGTACCGACCCGTCCTCCATAAGCTCCGATCCCACCAAGTAACCGTTCACCCTGTTATGTGACCTTCACTAAAAACCAAAGTTACAAAAAAGTTCTGAAAATCAGTAATATTATTGATTTATTTTCATAGTTGTAGTATTGGTCACTATCAACTTGATTTTACAAGAAAACAATTTAAAATGCCAGAAAATATAATTCTTTAACATTTGAATTCTAACCATTTTACAGTAGAAGCTACATTCAGCATGATTTAGTACAGCCACTTACCGAACTTGGACTAAATACCTCCAACCGCCTTAACGCTGCAACATAGCTTTCCCCGGTGGACTACTGATGTAATGCAACTACTGATGTAAATAATAAAAGAGTCATGTGGTAAAGTCAAATGATGACAGTTAAGAGCCATCTTGTGTAGTGTGTTTATTAGAGATGTTGTACGAATATATCACATTTGGCGAACGAGAATAGGATAATTGGATTCCCTAACTGAAATGTTTGTTGGTGGGTAATCCAGCCCACCAACAGAAAGACTTTGAGAGATTCTTTGTTTGCTGAACAGCTAAAATTCCAAAGTGAATTACAAGCACACTTGGCTGAACTGCCGAAGTTGTCCATGCCTATAGGAGTAATAGGGCACTTGTGTGAGTTCCATCACAACCGAGAGACTTTCAGAGCATATGTGAAGTGGCTACAAATGTTTTATACCGTGAATAGTATCGTCGAGGTCCCCGATGAAGAAAACTGTAACCGGGTGGTTTTAGAAAGAAAATGGGCTAGTTTTTTGACTGAAGCAGGCTCTGAGGTGTATGAAACCTTGAAATATTTGCTTGTTCCTGTCAAGCCAGAGGACACACCACTGACGGAGATTCTGACCAAGTTAGAACAGCAATACAGTCCTGAGTCCCTGGAAATTGCTGAAAGTTATCTTTTTGGAAAACAAATTGAATTAACTGATGAGGGTATCAGTGAATATATTGTAGCTTTAAAAAAGCTATCCATGAACTGTCCACAGCAACTGGCCAATGTAACAGTAAATTGAAGTCGTGCTATCGGTGTTTGGGACAACACATTGCTCAAAGCTGTCCATATGTGAAGGCAGAGTGTTTCTACTGCAAGAAAACTGGGCATCTTGCGAAGGCATGCTGACTTAAGAGTAAACCGATTTTCAATGCTATACATAAATTCGCTCGACACTACTTATAATTGAAGAGAAGCAATGGGACGAGGAGACTCTGGAGATACACGTCATCAGGAACATGAGGGTATCGAATAACAATTCGCGATGTATCGTCATTCAAGTAGACGTTGCAGGAACCAGGTTACCCCATGGAAATCAACACTCTGCATCTGTGAGCATAGTACCGGAATCACTACATTTCAACAAGTTGAATGATTTTCAACTGGAGAAATCAAAGATAGAGCTGCGAGGCTACTCAGGAGAGCAAATCCCTGTTGTAGGACGTATCACCATACCAGTGAAATACAAGGATCAGTTTCAGAGCTTGCCTCTCATAGTAGTGGCAAGAGACAAGCTTGCCTTGATAGGTAGAAATTGGTTGGGATCATTGAAGCTGGTTTGGAATAAGATTTTTCATGGAGAAACAAAATTTGCATCGAAAGATGATGTCATCAAGCAGTATCTGAAGGATGTTCTGTGAAACAGGCAGTCCGATCCAAGACTTCAAGGTGAGTATCAGAGTGCAGGAGGGCACAACACAAGTTTACTGCAAACCAAGTCCCGTACCATACGCACTCATGGAAAAAATTAAGCAAGAGCTCAAAACACTGGAAACTGAGAACATTATCTCTAAGGTAGATCAAGGGATGCCCTTGGAGACAAATTCTCCCCGGGCTCAGCCAAGAATGAATCTACAACAATTTTGGAGGAAGTTCCGTTCGAGAGTGAAGGTATCCTCTTCGAAACCAAAAACCAGTGGTTAAGTTTGATTTGTAAATATGGAAACATGCATCCATATCTTTTGTTGTGTACGATGCAAGTTATGTATGATGATTATTTTGTTATGATTACTTCTTCAATAAGGAGGGAGAAGTATAATAGAGCTCCCCTAGTGGACTACTGTGGTAATGCAACTAGAGATGTAAATACAATAAAAGGGTCATGTGGCAAAGTCACATGATGACAGGTTTTCTGGTTAAGAGCCATCTTGTGCATGTATTTGTTAGTGATGGCGTACGAATATATAACAAATGCCTATATTAAAATAGGATGCTTCCTGTCAATAGTCACTCATTAACATAACCTGGTACGCAATTGGCTGATTGTGTTAACTGTTTGAGTGATAATTCTGGATTTGTGTGATAGTATAAAATGGGTGATAACGAATCAGCAGCCCACTTTATACCTCTACCAACTTTTATTTCCAATGACTTCAGCGGAAATATGAATCAGGAGAGGTGTAAAATAGGCTGCTGATTCTCTATCACCTGCTTTACACGATCGCACCAATCAAAATGACCCCCCTGTTTTGTGTGTGAACTGCGCCAATTGTAGCTTCACCTTTTATAGATGCAATTGCTGTCCTTTTAAAATAGTCTTAAACTCACCTTTAACGTCATTTATTGACCTCGCCACGGAGCCTTGCTCACTGAGAACACGTATCAGTAATGTGACTGAGGCTCTCAGCCAGCAGCTCGAGCGAGGGCAGGATATAATGCCTTCTAGAATATTCTGGTGATGCCGATGGTGAGCACACACTGCTACATCACCGGAATATTCTACATGTCATCTCCTCAGATGTTTTTTACCTATTCGTCATGCTGAAGCCTCAATATTGCTCAGATCGGCTTTTTTCCCCCATAAACACTCCCCTGACACTGCTTATATTTTATTATACCAGTCGATCTCCCATGGTGTTGCTGATGAGACGCCCATCACTTCCTCTGTATCTGTGTGTCTGAATATGTATGTTATACGCAGTGTTCTCTGTGTCAGCTTTCTCCATCTGTTGCTGTTCCCTTTGATGGCTGTCGTATTCCATGTCTCGTTTTTTTTTTTGCTGAAAGGGTTAGAGATACTGCCACCTGACCTTTTAACACAGGTGTACTAAAGGGACTGGTGTCTGTGAGCCAGAATGTTTGAGTTCAGGTCCCACTACAGAGACCTCATCATGTAATCCAGGCTGACACTTCAGTGTAGTACTGAGGGAGTGCTGCACTGTTGGAGGTGCCGTCTTTTGGATGAGATATTAAACCAAGATCCCATCTGCCCTCTCGGGTAGATGTAAAAGATCCCATGGCACTAATCCCAGGAACTATAGACCGGTTAGCCTAACATCTGTCATTGGGAAAATGCTGGAGTCCATTATTAAGGAAGCAGTAGCAGGACATTTGGAAAAGCATAATGCAGTCAAGCAGAGTCAGCATGGTTTTATGAAAGGGAAATCATGTTTGCAAATTTGCTGGAGTTCTTTGAGAATGTAACGAGCAGGGTGGATAAGTGGAACCAGTGGATTTGTATTTCCAGAAGGCATTCGATAAGGTGCCACATAAAAGGTTACTGCAGAAGGTAAGAGCTCATGGGGTTGAACGTAATATATTATCAAGGATAGAGGATTGGCTAACTAATAGAAAAGAGAGTTGGGATAAATGGGTCATTTTCCGGTTGCCAATCAGTGACTAGTGGGATGCCGCAGGGATCGGTGCTGGGGCCTCAACTATTTACAATCTTTATTAATGACTTGGATGAAGGGACTGAGTGTAATGTAGCCATGTTTGCTGATGATACAAAAATGGGTGGGAAAGCAAGTTGTGAGGAGGACACAACAAATCTGCAAAGGGATATAGACAGGCTAAGTGAGTAGGCAAATATTTGGCAGATGGAGTATAATGTGGGAAAGTGTGAGGTTATCCACTTTGGCAGGAAAAATAAAAAAGCAAATTATTATTTAAATGGAGAGAGATTGCAAAATGCTGCAGTACAGAGGGACCTGGGGGTCCTTGTGCATGAAACACAAAAAGTTATTATGCAGGTACAGCAAGTAATCAGGAAGGCAAATGGAATGTTGGCCTTTCTTGCAAAATGGATGGAGTGTAAAGCAGAGAAGTCCTGCTACAACTGTACAGGGTATTGCTGAGACCGAAACCCAGAGTACAATGTACCGTTTTAGTCTCCTTATTAAAGGAGGGATATACTTGCATTGGAGTCAGTTCAGAGAAGGTTCACTAGGTTGATTCCTGAGATGAAGGGATTGGCTTATGAAGAAAAGTTGAGCAGGTTGGGCCTATACTCATTGAAGTTTAGTAGAATGAGAGGTGATCTTATTGAAACATATTTGATACTGAGGGGGCTCGACAAGGTAGATGCAGAGAGGATGTTTCCACTCATGGGGGAAACTAGAATTAGGGGGCATAGTTTAAGAATAAGGGGTTGCCCATTTAAAACTGAGATGAGGAGAATTTTTTTCTCTCAGAGGGTTGTATAGCTATGGAATTCTACGCCCCAGAGAGCTGTGGAGGCTGGGTCATTGAATATATTTAAGGTGGAGATAGACATATTTTTGAACGATAAGGGAGTGAAGGGTTTAGGGGAAGCGAGCAGGGAAATGGAGTTGAGTCCAAGATCAGATCAGCCATGATCTTATTAAATGGCGGAGCAGGCTTAAGGGGCCAATGGCCTACCCCTGCTCCTATTTCTTATGTTCTTATGAAGAAGAGCAGGGCAGTTCTTCTGGGTGTCCTTGCCTACATTTATGCCTCCACCTAACACAGATGATCGAGTCATTTATCTCATAGCTGTTTGTGGGAGCTTGCTGTGTGCAAATTGGCTGCCACATTTCCTACATCAGGGATTACACTTCAAAAGTGCTTAATTGGCTGTAAAGTGCTTTGGGACATCCTGAGGTCATGAAAGGCTTTATATAATTCTTTCTTTGCATTACAATAGGGGCAGAAAGACACTATATTAAATATTTGGCAAACAGCAAATCCTACGCTGTATGTTGTTGTCTGCCATCTCATGCTTACCTTTTGTTTGAGCAGCCCGCGTCTCTGCAGCATCCATCTGTTTGTAAAGGATATGAGGAGGCTTCAAAGATGAAGCAATCCACCTTTAGTTGCTTCATCAATGACCTTCCCTCCATCATGTCAGAAGTGGGGATGTTCGTTGATACTGCACAGTGTTCAGTGCCATTCGCAATTCCTCAGAAAATGAAGCAGTCCATGCCCACATGCAACAAGACCTGAATGACATTTAGGCTTGGGCTGATAAGTGGCAAGTAACATTCACACCACACGAGTGCCAGGCAATGACTATCTCCAACAAGCGAGAGTCTGACCACCGCCCCTTGATAGTCAATGGCATTATTATCACCAAAACCACCACCATCAACATCCTGGGGATCACCATTAACCAGAAACTTAACCAGCCACATAAATACCATGGCAACAAGAGCAGGTCAGAGGCTGGGTATTCTGTGGCGAGTGTCTCACCTTCTGACTCCCCAAAGCCTTTCCACTATCTACAAGGCACAAGTCAGGAGTGTGATGGAATACTCTCCACTTGCCTGGATGAGTGCAGCTCCAACAACACTCAAGAAGTTCAACACCATCCAAGACAAAGCAGCCCGCTTGATTGGCACCCCATCCACCACCTTAAACATTCACTCCCTCCTCCATTGGAGCAGCGTGGCTGCAGTGTGTACCATCGACAAGATGCACCTCCCAAACCCGTGACCTCTACCACCTGGAAGGTCAAGGGCAGCAGGCGCATGGGAACACCATCACCTCCAAGTTCCCCTCCAAGTCACACACCATTCTGACTTGGAAATATATCGCCATTCCTTCATCGTCACTGGGTCAAAATCCTGGAACTCCCTCACTAACAGCACTGTGGGAGTACCTTCACCACACGGACTGCAGCGGTTCAAGAAGGCAGCTCACCACCACCACCTTCTCAAGGGCAATTAGGGATGGGCAATAATTGCTGGCCTTGTCAGCAACACCCACATCCCATTAATGAATTTAAAAAAATGTCCTTTGTACACAAGAGCAAGAGAAAAAGGAGTCAAGAGAACATTTTAAATGGCCTGGTTGACTACACGATTGAGCCCCACTGTAAGGCAAAGAAGCAAGAATCAAGTAAAAGCAGCCATGGTCAGCCTTACATTACATAGGATTGCAACACAGATATACAACACAGAAACAGGCCATTTGGCTCAACCAGTCCATGCCGGCGTTCATGCTCCACATAAGCCTCCTCCCATCTTTCCTCATCTAAATTTATCAACATAACCCTCTATTCCCTTCTCCCTCATATACTTGTCTAGCCTCCCCTTAAATGCATCTATACTATTCGCTTCAACCACTCCCTGTGGTAGCGAGTTCCACATTCTTACCACTCTTTGGGTAAAGAAGTTTCTTCTGAATTCCCGATTGGATTTCTTGGTGTGAGCTAAGACGCAGTATAAAACTAACAGAGGTGACTTATACAAATGTCAAGAAAAGTGGTAAACCAGAGGACTGGGAGCAATATAGAAAAAAACAAAGGGATACAAGGAAAATATTAAGAGCTGCAAATAGGGAATATGAAAAAGAACTTGGAAGTAATATAAAGCGAATAGTAAATGTTTTTTAATCAATATATTAAGAGTAAGAGAGTGTCTCGGAGGTATGTGGGCCCATTAAAGACAGGCGCAGGTGATATGGGAATAGATAACAAGGTTACGGCAGATTTATTAAACAAATACTTTATATTCATTTTCACAGTGGAGGAAAGGATAAAATACCAATGATAGAAGGGAAACTGAACATCAATCAAGGGGAGGAGCATATTGTCATCGTTATTAGTTTAAAATCGGTACTAGGGAAATAACTGGGGCTTAGGATAAATAAATCTGCACAAACTCATGGTTTCCACCCAGGTTACTCTCAGTCCCCACAGTTTAGCCCAGGTTACTCTCAGTCCCCACAGTTTAGCCCAGGTTACTCTCAGTCCCCACAGTTTAGCCCAGGTTACTCTCAGTCCCTATAGTTTAGCCCAGGTTACTCTCAGTCCCCACAGTTTAGCCCAGGTTACTCTCAGTCCCTGTAGTTTAGCCCGGGTTACTCTCAGCCCCTGTAGTTTAGCCCAGGTTACTCTCAGTCCCTGTAGTTTAGCCCAGGTTACTCTCAATCCTGACAGTTTAGCCCAGGTTACTCTCAGTCCCTGTAGTTTAGCCCGGGTTACCCTCAGTCCCTGTAGTTTAGCCCAGGTTACTCTCAATCCTGACAGTTTAGCCCAGGTTACTCTCAGTCCCCACAGTTTAGCCCAGGTTACTCTCAGTCCCTTCTATCTCATGCCTTATTTAGCCGTTGCATGAAAGAGTATTTGTCTTTTTACCAGAATGCAACAAATTAAATTGAAAATAGTAGTAAACAAATCCTTTTATCCTTTTGATTGTGTGTCAGACAATTCCTTAATGTTCCGACTTGAGTTGCAGGTAAGAGGACACTGCTGGTTTGTAAATATGATCTTACAATGAACAGGACATTCATTGTTGTGGGATTGATATTTCTAGGAAGAGACGAGGGTCTGTGTGGAACAGGCCAAGCATCTCCTTCACCTAATAAAATAACCATGGATTATTCAATGATGTAATCAGATTGCTATTGATCAGGAAAGGTACAAATATTAACACAGGGCACATGGAGGAAGTGAGAGTGTACACGATCTTGCCTGTCAGAGTACCACGTGAGCACAATTTATACTTAATAAGAAAATAAGATTAAATATCAAAAGGACAAAGATGGACGAGCTGGATT
This sequence comes from Pristiophorus japonicus, assembly GCF_044704955.1. NCBI lineage: Eukaryota > Metazoa > Chordata > Chondrichthyes > Pristiophoridae > Pristiophorus > Pristiophorus japonicus. The sequence continues at coordinate 46,896,604 of NC_091992.1, read as the reverse complement.
GTTGGAAAAGATTTCTGTTTTTACAATCCGAGCTGTAAATGTGTGCAACCTCAGTCAGTCCCCAGGCAGTGCAGACTGTCAGTGCAATGTGCTGCTCAACCATCTTTACATTGCCACAATTTCTCCTCAAACCTCGCTCCCCCCACCACCCCCCGAAACCCCACCCTCCCCTCCACCTTCCAGTTATTTCCCCATATTCCCTGAGGGTGCTGACTCATTCCATGCTGTCAATCCTGGGCAACTGCTACCCTCTGGTATCCGTAGCTGGCTCCAAGTTACTCCCAGTTCCGACAGTTTAGCCCAAGTTACTTTAGCCCAGGCCATTTGTCATCTGTCAGCCTGGACAGAGACCAATTTGGTACTGCCCCGTTTGGGGCGGTAACTTTTCAATTTTGGAAAATTTAGCACCCAGCGAGATGCATTGCCAAATTGTGAGAAATTTGGCGTTTTTGCCCCTGCAGTGAAGGGGGGCGGTAAATGAGGTGCTATTGGCCTCAGCTGGGCGCTGCAGGGGCACTATTCACAGCCAGTTACCCAATTTCAATTGCGTACCATTCAGCATTCAGCCTTCAATCCATGACTCCAGCTCGATCTGGCTCTTAAAGGGGAGGTCATTTGAACCTGCTGTTGCTCATTTTCAGCCTTGCTGAACTTCAGTCAGTGATCTCTGGACCTGAGGACCATTCAGAAATGGCTGCTGCTAATCCCCCTTCAAGGGAGAGGGCCACACGATTTAACGATGTGACTCTGGAGGCGTTGGTGGGGGCACCGGAGACAAGGAGGGAGTCGCTGTTCCCTGCATCGGGCAGGAGGCCATCACCGCAGGTTTACCGGGCCATGTGGCAAGAGATGTTGCAGAGAAGCCTCACCCACTGTAGGAAAAAATTCAATGGCCTCTGTCGGGTGGTGAAGGTGAGTACATGCTTCCACACCTCATCCATAACATCCTCTCAACCTCTGCCTGCTCACACTGTGCAAACCACCACTTCCACACCACTCAACCACCAAACATCTACAGATACTCACACTCACATCCTCATCTCACACCTTGCCTACATTCACAGCTATTCAACCACGGCAGGCATATCTTCCATATATATAGCTGGACTGCGGCCCCTCTCTGAACTTGAGGAGCGAGAGCTGCAGCTCATTGGCTGGCAGGTGGTGGGCACCACGGCCGGCGGAGCTGCCGACCCTGCTGGGGGCAACAACGATATCTTTATCCCCTCTCCTTCTCTCATCCCACTTCCCCCTCACACCAGAAGACTTTATCGCTTTCCAGCTCCTGATACTGTCTGCATTCCTTGCTCCATTCCTGCCCCACTGCCCTCACCTTAACGCAAGGCTTGTTTATGTATGCTTTCAGATAACCAGGCAGCAGCTGTGCAGCCTGCACTTGAGCCACCCACCCCCTCCCCACCCACCCCCTCCCCTCCCCCCCATACCACTCCCCACCCCCACATCCCCTCCCCTCCCCACCCCAATCCCTCCCCCCCATACATCCCCACCCTCCCCACCCCCCACACCCTCTCCCCAACCCCCCTCCCCACACCCTCTCCTCCCCACCCCTCCCCTCCTCACCCCCTCCCCACCCCTAAACATCTCCTCCCCCACCCCTCCTCACCCCTCCCTTCCCAATTCGCTCCCCTCCCCACCCCTGCCCCCCCCTCCCCTCCTCACCCCCCTCTCCCCTCCCCACCCCCACCCCTCCCCTCCCCACCCCTCTCCACCTCTCCTCCCTGCCTCTCCCCACCTCCTCCCCTCCCCAACCCCTCCCTTCCCAACCCCCTCCCCTCCCTTCCCCCTCCCCACCCCTCTTCTGCTCCCCACCCCCTCCCCTCACCTTCCGCCCATCCCCTCCCGCTCCCTTCCCCCCCCACAAGATATTCTGGAGGGAGAGGAGGAGGAGTAGCCGAGCACTGCGTCATTGCTTCTCTCACCCGCAGGCACCAGCTCAGATACTGGCACTGCACATTCGTTCGATGTTAGACTAGTAGAGGGGTCTGCACAGGGTGATGCACCGGGGCCTAGCGGGCTGCAGCAGGACCAAGGGGAAAGGGAACCTTGGGAGCCAGCTCCCCGGAGGGCGAGTTCGCACTTGGGTTCTGCTCCACAGAACTCAGATGAGGACCTTGATGGTGAGGCACTCACACAAAGGGTGATGACCCTGCACTCTGACATCATAGGTGCAATGGCAAGGATGCTGGAGAGCCTCTCGGCAGTAGTACGGAGCGTGGAGGAGTGCGCCTCCTGCATTTCACAGTGCTCTGCGCACACTATGGAGCCCATCATGTCCAGTCTGCAGACGATGGTGGACTCCCAGAGAGACCGTATGGATCCAGGCCTCATGACACATGTCATGGGCGACGTGGCAGCTTCCATTGCAGCACAGGCGGAAGCAACACAACGTCTTGCTCCTGTAATGCAGGCAATGGTTGATGGCGTGGAAGCTCAGATTGCTCTCATGCAGTCTCAGGTTGATGCCACGCAACGTCTTGGTGCTGTCATTCAGTCAGCGAGTGCTAGCATCGAGGCTCTTGCAGAATCGCGATGGACTCACTGCCTCCTCCGTCGCTGGTGTTGCTGCTCCTGCTCCTCATCCTCCTCCTCCTCCTCAGGTGGCAATGGCTGTGCCGTCATGATGGCCAGATTGTGCAGCATGCAGCAGATGATGACAAATAAGGACACCCGCTCAGGTGAGTAATGGAGGACTCCTCCTGAGTGGTCAAGGCAGCGTAACTGATGGTCGGTTCAATGTTGTTCCTGGTGACAGCATGGCTCTCACTGTAAGAGTGCTGGCCAGGAGTGGTGGAGTAGCGGAGGGGTGTCATGTACCAGGTGGAGAGCAGATAGCCCTTGTCTCCGAGCAGCCAGCTGGGAGCTTGACGTGGTGGCTGGAAGAGAACTGACACTCTGGTCTGGCACAGGATGAAGACATCGTGGCTGCTGCCAGGATAGCGGGCATTGACGGTGAGGAATCTGCGTGTGTGGTCACACACCAACTGCACATTCAGTGAGTGGTAACCTTCGCGGTTATGGAATACCTCAGAATTGTGATGCAGTACCCGCAAAGCGATGTGGGTGCAGTCAATGGTGCCCTGCACATTGGGGAATCTCATTATCCTGGCAAAGCCACATGCACGCTCGTGTTGCTTCTCTCTGGTCATGGGGGAGGAAATGTAGTCCCTCCTCCTTCTGTACAGACCATTTGTGACCTCTGGCTAACTGCGAGATGTTGGAGATGTCTCCTGTTGCTCCCTGGAACAATCCATTGGTGTAGAAATTGAGTGCGATGGTGACATTGACTGCCACTGAGAGAGCCGATCTCACCCTGGTCTGATGCTCCAGATCTGGTTGCAGGAGATGGCAGAGCTCTGTGACCACATCCTTGCTGAATTGCAGCCTTCGAGAACACAGTTCCTCTGTGACATTGATGTAGGAGAACTGCTGCCAGAATACCCTAGGAGGGTAAGGAGTCCTGTTCTCCCTCTGGCCTCATTTTTCTGCCTTTCTCCCTGCCCTTCTCCCTGATCTTCTCTCTGTCTTTATCTCTGCCTTTGTCTTTGCCTAAGAAACCTCGAACTGTGACGTCAGAGCAGGAAGATGAGTGCCAACATAGTCCCATGAAACTAGATAAATGTTGTGGTTTCAAATGTGTCCTCAATGTTACAAGGGAATAGTTAGGAGGCAGAACAGTCCTTGAACTGAAAATCGCTGAAATCTGTCCACCAGCCACTCTGCCTATGTGTTCGTAAGCTGCAAAGAGTAATGGCCGGCAAAAATTGTTAGTAAAGATGCGCCTTTAAATAGCGTTTCTCCAGCAGACTCCCGACTCCAACTCGACAGCTGAAGCTGTCGTTGTCACTGGCAGGCGGTAAGTAAGGGAGCGTGGACGAATTTCACTTTAAGGGCGGTAATGGTGCGCAGCGCACGCCGATATTGCTGAGCACAGCCGAGCGGGGCACTGCCGGCAGGAGCGAGGCGCTACCTCTTAGTGCCTCCGCAAAACCCCTGCTCAATTCCGTTGCTCTCACCGCTCCCGGGAGAAAAACCATTTGCGTCCCGTTCCCGCCTCCCAGAAGCACCGACGGCAGGCGCACAAGGGGCCAATTTCGGCCCAGAGTGTCCGTGGATGATTCAACACTTGAGAGTTTGAAACTCTCCTTCCTCATCACCCAGACACACACTCACCTGCAGTGGTCACTAGATTGCGATCAGGAGGAGGAATCCTGGCTCATCTCTCCTCTTTCGCCCAGGCGCACAGCGACTAATTGCCTCACCATTATTGCTCTCCCACCGATGGCAACTTCCACAGCACAGAGCACAGGCTAGGGTTCAAACCTAGAATGCTTCCTCAGCATCACACCAGGCAGTGGAGAGGGGGGGGGCGGGGGGGGCAGAGGGTGCCATTTTGTACAACTTGCCAGCTTGAGTTGTGCAAAGGAGGTCCTCCTCCTCTCAGTGAAGATTCACTCGGGTAATACCAGAAGCAACAAGGTATAGTTTTGAAGAAAAGTTCTAAAATGTAGGGCTTTTTTCACTGGAGCAGAGCAGGTTGTGGTGGATCTAATAGAGGTTTTCAAAATTATGAAACGCTTTGAGAGAGTAAATCGCAAAAAACTGGTTCGCAAATCAGTAACAAGGGGGACATAGACTTAGTATTATCATTGGAGGAATGAATGGAGAGGCTAGAAGAAGTTTTTTCACTGAGAGGTTTATTAGTACACAGAAAGCTTTACCACAAATGACTACTGAGGCAGAGGCTATAATTTCACTTAAAGGGAATTTGATAATAATATGAAAAAGAAGAATATGAACGAATACGGGGAAATTGAGAGAAATCCAGGATCATACGGCACAGAGGAGGCCATTTGGGAAATTGTGCCTGTGCCAGCTCTTTGAAAGAGCTTCCAATTAGTCCCACTTCCCCAGCTCTATTCCCATAGCCCTGCACAATTTTCCTTTTCAAGTATTTATACAATTGAATCTGCTTACAAAACCCTTTCAGGCAGTGCATTCCAGATCATAACCACTCGCTGTGTAAAAAAAACGCTCCTCTCCCCGCTGGTCCTTTTGCCAATGATCTTAACTCTGGGTACCAACCCTCCTGCCACTGGAAACAGTTTTCCCTTATTTCCTCTATCAATACCATTCATAATTTTGACCATCTCTAGTGAATCTTCCCCTCACCTTCTCTGTCTTTCCACATAACTGAAATCTCTCTCTCATCCCTGGGACTTGGATTAGAGCAGACGGAACCAGTTGAAGAGCCAGCACCACCATGGGTGCGATGGGCCAAATGGCCTCTGTTTGTGCTGTGATTTTATGCTTCTGTGCTGTATACATAATAATATTGCTTTGAACTCTGAGTAAAACCGAACAATAATGCTTCACTACGGTCTGTAATTTGCAAAGAAATATTGTACTGATTCTAGCCTGCAACCTCTTTAAAGTGCGTGGTGAATTCCATTGACTGTGGAGTGTAGAGGTGTGGGACATAGAGATCAGTGTGCAGTTTACAGGATTATCAATCTCGCACTCCATGACCTCTGCAAGTGGCAGAGCTTGTAAGAAACATACTTCTTGTCAGGGATGGTGTAGAGGGAGTGGGCGGGCGACAAAGTCAGTTCATGAGAAGCCAGTACAATTGCTGAAAGAGACAATAGCATTTTAAAAGCCTGAATTGTAAATAGCTCCACTTTGTAAGTCAGACCAATTAACTGATGACGTTCCAAGCAAATAAATCGATTTTAAACTCTAAGGATTATGGAGATGGGAACAGTTTTATGGGATTGAATGCTTACATACTTCATTCACACATTGGGTACTTTTGCAGAGGCCAGGATGTGCTAATAAGTAAAGCTGTATAAATGTGATTATCATGACTAGATTCGAGGTTATACTCACTCATTCTGATTGAACAAGCATTGAAAATATATTTTTAATAAGGGTTCACTTCAAATTAGCTGATCGCGTAATTCAGTGCTTCTTTTAATCCGAATAAAGGGTGGATATAAAGTGGGAATGAAATGTCCTTGAAGAGAGAGAAGAGCTGATCCAATTAGAGAGATGAATTCTCAGCCCTGAAAATGCTGGAGCGAGGAACAGACCGAGAGCCACTAGAAATTGTAATCAGGGCTCCCCCTAATGGCTGGATGGGTAAATGCAAATAACTATCTTTTTGTTGCGAGACCAGGGTGATGGGTCTATGGTGCAGGGCACCACCATGGTTGAAAAACAGGGATGCATAAAGCTGATCAATAAATATGTGGTTAGGTGACATCATGCTTGGGTTTTAGAAGATCAAAAGAAAAGCTGAAGAGGTGAACTTCCAGGCACAGAACTCTTGGCACTAGTGTGAACGGGACGATATTGGATTGGCTGCCTGTTATACACCTCCCCTGGTTTTGCTGCCATTGACTTTAGGTCAATATTAGGTAAATATGCAACAATAACTTTCCTGTCCGTTCAGTGTCTGTCTGCCCGGCGTGCCCACTGGGGGCGAATCTTGCTAATCTCCTCCCCGTCCAACTCGCCCCCCCAATGCTGACCCTGTGGACGCAGGCAGTGGGGCAGCCATCACCAACCCTCTGGGCATCTCCCTCCAGAAAGTCCGTTCGCTTGTGAACAAGGTTCTTCCCATCCATGAGCTTATTGTGGATGATGGCATCGACATCATGGTCCTGACAGAAACTTGTTTGAGGGGCGATGACACCTTACCCTTTAATGAAGCCTCCCCGCCCGGCTATACCTTCCACCACTTGCCCTGCTCAGATCGCCGTGGTGACGGTGTGGCTCTCATCAGCAAATCACACCTTGGTCTGTCCCCCTACTTCCCCGGCACTTTCTCCTCCTTTGAGCATCTCACCTTATTCCACCCCTCTTACCTCTCATTTCAAATTCTTGTTCTTTACCGCCCACCTAAATACCATAAAAATTTTATTACGAATATTTCTTCACTGCTTTCTTCCTTCTGCCTCTGCACTGAACGACTTCTCATCCTCGGTGATTTCAACCTCCATCTCAATTCATCATTCTCTCTCTCCTCTGAGTTCACTAGCCTCCTATCCTCCCTTAATCTCTCCCTCCATGTAAACTCCCAAACCCATATTCACGGCCACCGCCTCTACCTTGCCATCTCTCTTGCCCTCGCTGCTCCCATCATGTCAATCACAGGTAAGGTCATCTCTGATCACTTCCTCGTATCGCTCTCCACCCACATCCCCCTTTCACCCACCCCAACCCTACCTCCATCTGTGTCTACCCCTGGAAAAAACTCTCTCCTGACTCTCTTACAACTACACTTATCAACTCCCAACTGTCCAGACTTTGGCCCTCCATTCACCATGACATTTCTGCAGCTACCGATCTGCTCAATCACACCCTCACCACCACCTTTGATGTTATAGTCCCTGTTAAAACAATTACTCTCTCTCACCCTGGTCATTCTCCCGGTAGAGCCCTGATCTTTGCTCCCTCAAGTCCAAGGGAGACAGACTTGAACAGATATGGTGGACAACTGGTTTAGCCATTCACCGCCAGATCAAGCTGGACCACATAAAGCACTATCAGGTCCTGCTCTCATCTGCCAAAATTGCTCACTATTCCAGAATCATTCTGGAATGTAAAGATAAACCCCGGCTTCTATTCTCCACTGCTAACCACCTCTTTAAAACCCTCTCCCCAGTCTCCAACCTCACCTCTGACAATAAGTGTGAGGAGCTCATGGACTTCTTTGTCTCTAAGATTGAGACCATCCGTTCGGCCGCCTCTGCCACTTCCCTTCCTTCCCCTAGCCTACCGGGCCAAACTTCCTCTAAGGATCCACCTGCCCTAGCCCTGAGCTCACATCTTTCTCCAGTTTCTCTCTGATCTCCCCCCATGACCTCTCCGAGCTCCTGTCCATGATACCCACTTCCTGCTCCCTTGACCCTATTCCAACCAAACTGCTGGCTACCCAACTTCCTTTTCTGGCTCATAAGAACATAAGAACATAAGAATTAGGAATAGGAGTAGGCCATCTAGCCCCTCGAGCCTGCTCCGTCATTCAACAAGATCATGGCTGATCTGGCCGTGGACTCAGCTCCACCTACTTGCCTGCTCCCCATAACCCTTAATTCCCTTATTGGTTAAAAATCTATCTATCTGTGATTTGAATACATTCAATGAGCTAGCCTCAACTGCTTCCTTGGGCAGAGAATTCCACAGATTCACAACCCTCTGGGAGAAGAAATTCCTTCTCAACTCGGTTTTAAATTGGCTCCCCCGTATTTTGAGGCTGTGCCCCCTAGTTCTAGACTCCCCGACCAGTGGAAACAACCTCTCTGCCTCTATCTTGTCTATCCCTTTCATTATTTTAAATGTTTCTATAAGATCACCTCTCATCCTTCTGAGCTCCAGTCTACTCAATCTATCATCATAAGGTAACCCCCTCATCTCCGGAATCAGATTAGTGAATCGTCTCTGTACCCCCTACAAATCTAGCTGACATTGTTAACGGTTCTCTCTCCTCAGGTACTGTCCCCCTCTCCCTCAAATCTGCTGCAATCACCCCTCTTCTCAAAAGACCAACCCTCGACCCCATTGTCCTTGCAAACAACTGCCCCATCATCAACCTCGCTTTCCTCTCCAAAGTTCTTGAACATATTGTCGCCTCCCAAATCCGTGCCCATCTTTCCCGCAATTCCATGTTTGAATCCCTCCAATCCGGTTTCCGTACCTGCCACAGTACCAAAACAGCTCTCATCAAAGTCACAAATGGCATCCTTTTTGACTGTGACAAAGGCAAACGATCCCCCCTCTGCAGCCTTTGACACGGTTGACCACTCTATCCTTCTCCAATGCCTCCCCACCGCCGTACAGCTGGATTGGACAGCACTCGCCAGGTTCCATTCTTACCTATCTATCCTGGCCAGAGAATCACCTACAATAGCTTCTCTTTCTGTTCCCGCATCGTTACCTGTGGTGTCCCCCAAGTATCTATCCTTGGACCCCTCCTATTTCTCATCGACATGTAGCCCCTTGGCGACATCATCCGGAAACACAGCGTCAGTTTCTACACGTAGGCTGATGGTACCCAGCTCTACCTCAATACCACTTCTCTTGACACCTCCATGGTCTCCAAATTATCAGACTGCCTGTCCGACATCCAGTTCTGGATGAGCAGAAATGTTCTCCAATTGAATATTGGGAAGACCGAAGTCATTGTTTTCGGTCCCAGCCACAAACTCCGTTCCCCAGTCATAGACTCCATCTCTCTCCCCAACTTCTGTCTGAGGCTGAACCAGACTGTTTGCAACCTTGGTGCCATATTTGGCTCTGAAATGAGCTTTCGACCACATATCCGCAGCATAATTAAGACCGCCTATTTCAACCTCCGTATCATCGCCTGTCTCCGCCCTTGCCTCAGCTCATCCGCTGCTGAAGCCCTCATCCATATCTTTGTTACCTCTAGACTTGACTATTCCAACGCACTCCTGGCTGACCTCCCACATTCTAACCTACGTAAATTAGAGCTGCCCATGTCCTAACTCGCACCAAGTCCCGTTCACCCATCACCCCTGTGCTCACTGACCTACATTGTTCCCGGTTAAGCAATGCCTCGATTTCAATAGTCTCATCCTTGTTTTCAAATGGCTCCATGGCCTTGCCCCTCCCTATCTCTGTAATCTCTTCCAGATCGACATCCTTCCGAGAGGTCTGCGCTCCTCTAATTCTGTCCTCTTAAGCATTCCTGATTATAATAGCTCAACCATCGATGGCCGTGCCTTCTATGGCCTAGGCCCTAATCTCTGGAATTCCCTGTCTAAGCCTCTCCGCCTCTTTACCTCTCTTTCCTCCTTCAAGACGCTCCTTAAAACATACCTCTTTGTCCAAGTTTTTGGTCATCTGCCCTAGATTCTCCTTATGTAGCTCGGTGTCAAGTTTTTTTAATCTCATAATACTCGTGAAGCGCCTTGGGAAGTTTCACTACATTAAAAGCGCTATATAAATACGAGTTGTTGTTGTTGTTGGTGTACCGTACCCAACTTTGTCCCATGTCTTGTGTTAATCAAGATTGATCCTGAAAATGAAGACTGGCAAGTGGTAAAGGAGGATGCTGGGAAATGGGATAAAAAATAATGTGAGGGAGGCTTTGAAGAATAAAGATCAAGAGGAAGAAAGAGATGTTGATAGTGACCGAATTCAACAAATAGACATAAGCACAGTTAATGTAAGAGGGAGAGACAAATCACAAAGCAATATAAACAGATAGCGATTTACATCAGCAAAGTCAAAAAGGCACTTTGCAATGCTGACCTCCATGAAGTATCAGGTATGGACGCCTGAGGCCTGTACGATATGTCCGAGGAGCTCTGCGTCCATCAGAGTGGTAGGCCAATGCATAGGGGGATGGGAGCCTATATGTAGAATGTGCACAGCGATCATGAAGGTCCTGCATTTTATTCAAATTAGGGATTCACCCCCAAAAGCCGCTTGAGCCTGAGCAGAGCTCCAGTCGCGAAGCATTCATATGGAATAGCGGTTCAGGAGGTTGCAGCTTCTCAGAGGGCCACCCTTCTTTTATTCTGAACTTTTCCTTCAGTCTTCAATGGCTAGATGCAGTAAGGCCCCTCTGACTCCAAAATAAGATAAGGTAGCAAGATTCAGGCAGCTGCAGCTCTTTAATGACTGCTGGGCCTGGCACGCCTGCTCCTGCACGTTGCTATTAAGAACTAGTTGGTTTATTAGCAAAGGTTTAACAATCACACCACACATTATCAGTTCATCCACCAGGCTCACAACCACCTGCCTTATCGTGGATCCCCTGAATCCAACTGGCTGGGGTTTTATTGAGTCTTGTGAACATCATGTGACTGGCTAAGCCACTCACAACTCAACAGTTTTACAACAATTTTAAGTGGAACATAAGAACAAACGCCCCCTTTTGGCAAGGGCACTAGAACCCACAAATTTACAAATAAGCTTTAACGGAAACTGAAATCGAATTAAAATTTGGTTGCTAGGGGTGATGATGCACTCCAGTCCCTCCGGTGCCCACCTGTCGTAAACAGCTCTACAAACCTGTGTGCATAGTCACAGGCGCATACATGACACCACTAAAATATTTAAATGAGCTGTGTGATGGTGGAGGGCCAGCTCATTTTGGCATGGGCACAGTGCTGACACAGAGAAAGACAGAGAGAGAGATAGAGAAATCCCCTCAGACACACACGAAGGGAGTCATTTTTGTCTCATTGCTGCCCTGTGCGCGTTCAAAACCTGGGTGGGAGAAAATATCTTGACTGCTAACCCCTCCCACTGACCACTGCTTTTTTTTGCTCTCCGTTATGCTGACATATAGAGTTCGTGGTGACCAGGGCTCCATTCTGAAACAGGCAGGAGCCTGAAGCGGGGGTGGAGTAATATTATTTAGACACCAGTGCCCTTTTCCTCCTGAGCACTGCCTGGTTACTGCCAGTTCCACTCCCTGCCCACCAACCATGGGCGATATATGTTTGAAAGCCACCATTTCGAGGGATATTTAAAAGGGATTCTCAGCTGCTCCCAGGTAAAGCTTTCTCGAATGTTTGGACTCATATGCCTTGCGGTAGGTTGTGGGTTTATTCACCTTCGAAAGATTTGATCGAGCTTTTTGTTGCGGCTGTCGGTTCTGAACTCCCGCCATCAGCACTCTGCTGTCTCTCGGTCGCACACAAACAATCGCCTCACCCTTTAAGCTGCTGCTGCAGGCCCTCGGGAATTGGCCGCTGCTCCCAGCTTCCCGCCTCCAAGTCGGTGCGCTGTCTCGGGAGATGCACGTTTCCATGCTGTCAACTCCCCCTGAGTCCTCTGGGTAGCCATCTTTATCCAACCCCACCCCCGACCCACCACGCCACCCTGCCCCCCCACCCCACCACTGATTGTCGCCTCATGTTTTTTCACTCAAACAGAAAAATTGTTCACAGGGAAATGTAATAGCACAGGTAGAATAAAAGGGAAGCAGCCAGAAACGGAGAGTTAACAACAGAGGTGGAGAGACGGTAATTTAGAATCCGTCTCAAATCTACAGAACCTGCTCTGCTGCACTGGGAATACATTCATGTACAGTAGACATCTCAAGTCGCTGAAGAAATACCACCAACAATGTCTCCGCAAGATCCTGCAAATCCCCTGGGAGGACAGACGCACCAACGTTAGCGTCCTCGACCAGGCCAACATCCCCAGCATTGAAGCACTGACCACACTCGATCAGCTCCATTGGGCAGGCCACATTGTTCGCATGCCAGACACAAGACTCCCAAAGCAAGCACTCTACTCAGAGCTCCTTCACAGCAAATGAGCCAAAGGTGGACAGAGGAAACATTTCAAGGACACCCTCAAGGACTCCTTGATAAAGTGCAATATCCCCACCAACACCTGGGAGTCCCTGGCCAAAGACCACCCTAAGTGGTGGAAGTGCATCCGGGAGGGCGCTTAGCACTTCGAGTCTCATCACTGAGAGCATGCAGAAATCAAGCGAAGACAGCGGAAAGAGCGTGCGGCAAACCAGTCCCACCCACCCTTTCCCTGAACGACTGTCTGTCCCACCTGTGACAGGGATTGTGGTTCTCGTATTGGACTGTTCAGTCACCTAAGAACTTATTTTTAGAGTGGAAGGAAGTCTTCTTCGATCCTGAGGGACTGCCTATGATGATGATGATGACACTCAGTAAGAATTAATTTCATGCCACATACAATCTAGATCGGGATGCAGGAGCGGCGAGAGATCATGGAGCAACGTGATCGGGGCCCAGGAGAGGCAAGGGCCCAGGGGCAGCACAGGCCAGCCCACACTGCGATATGTGCGCGCGCTCGATCTGTGCAGCAGAGCAGGTCTCCAGTCGTCTTGGTTAATCCTTGCCACTGGACGAAGACCTAGCTCTGTCAAGCCCGTGTGCAACAGCTACCACACGTTAAAAAAATCCACGCACAGGCATCTTCCACCCTCCAACATGTAGTTCAGGACCTGGAATATTAGATCCTTCATTAAAACACCTGTGCGCTCATCCCTTTTTGGCATGGAAGCAAGTCATCCTCACTTCGAGGGACTGCCTATGATGATGACAAACTAACTAAAACAAAAAGACTCAGCAGGTCAGGCAGCACCTGCAGAGAGAACAGAGGAACTCAACTTGTTGAATGTCAATTAGATTTGACTAAATTTTGGAGCGAGTACATTACAGCTTTAATGTTTCAGTATGGACAGTCATCAAATATCAGCAGCATAAAGAGTGGCACCACCCCCCCACCATCACCCCAACTACACACCGATCCTACACCCCATGCCCACCCCAGCCCCACATCACCCCCACCCCCACCCCACCCCACCCTCCCCCACCTCACTCCACCCTCCCCCACCTCACCCCACCCTTCCCCACCCTCCCCCACCTCACCCCACCCTTCCCCACCCACCCCACCCTCCCCCACCTCACTCCACCCTCCCCCACCTCACTCCACCCTCCCCCACCATCACCCCAACTACACACCTCACCCCACCCCCACCCTCCCCCACCTAACCCCACCCCACCCCCACCCTTCCCTACCTCACCCCACTCCACCCCCACCCCACCTCACCCCCACCACACCCCACCCCCATCACTCCACCCCCACTCTACCCCACCCCCATCCAAACCCCACCTCAACCCCATCAACCCATCCCCACCCCACCTCACCCTCACCACACCCCACCCCCATCACTCCACCCCCACCCCACCTCACCCTCATCGCAACCCCACCCCTCCCCACCCCACCCATATCTCATCCCCACCCCACCCCCAACCCCGCTCACCCCACCCCATCAACCCACCCCCACTGGTAATAAACGTGATAGGATGGAGGTTTTTACTCCCAGATCCACAAATCAAATTTAATATGAGCAACTGGGCCAAAAGTGAAGTACAATGAATGAATTTGCATCTTATTGTTCTGAGACAATCCACACGTAGGCTCAATGCCTCATTGAGAAGTGTGACAGGCAGATGATTAGCATTGCTAACAACGTGCGGCAATTGATAATGTTAAAATGACTGTTGTCACAGTAAACTGCCCTTGGAGGTGATGAATTATCCCCATATTCGTCACTTTCATAACAACAGATAAATTAATCAATACATCTAACTTTACTGGGATTGGAGGCACAGTGTTACTCTGAAATAAATTACACACTGCCACATTTTGATAGAGGAGAATTTGTCACTGTGCACGCCAGTCTTGCAACCCATAGAGATTTATTCAGGCAGAATGAGGGTTCTGCGATGTCTCCCTGTGAAGAAAATGTGTCTTTGAGATGATAAAACCTGCAACTGCTAAAACATGAGGAAAGTGTGGGGAAGTTTTTTTCAAAATTACACACTGCTGCTGTGTTTTTTTTTTGATGATTGGGGTGACTCCGTCAACACTTCTGCAATAAAAGGAAGTTTAGCAATAACCATTCCTTCAACACATAAATGCTGGAGTCAGGTTGTGAGGAAGAGGGAATTGTTCTCTTTCAATTTATAGCCTACATTTTAAAGGCAGTGTAAATGTAAATCATATTCAATCTCTTATTCCGATAAAGTGAAGAGGCCCTATGACTTAGACAAGAATGAATATATAATACAGAAAGCATTCTAACAATACCTCATATACAATAGCAGGTCTCTGTGTTACAGCCAGTGAAAATCTTCACCTCCTCCCATTCTTGGAGCAGAACTCAAACCTATCGGCACCCTTGTATTCTCATCATACGCAGTCCCTATGAATCGAGGAAGACTTGCTTCCACTCTTAACAAGAGACCTTAGGTGGCTGTACAGTCCAATACGAGAACCACAGTCTCTGTCACAGGTGGGGCAGATAGTCATTGAGGGAAGGGGTGGGTGGGACTGATTTGCTGCACGCTCTTTCCGTTGCCTGCGCATGATTTCTGCATGCTCTCGGCGATGAGACTCGAGGTGCTCAGCCCCCTCCCGGATGCACTTCCTCCACTTCGGGCGGTCTTGGGCCAGGTACTCCCAGATGTCAGTGGAGATGTTGCACTTTATCAGGGAGGCCTTGAGGGTGTCCTGTAACATTTCCTCTGCCCACCTTTGGCTCGTTTGCCGTGAAAGAGTTCCGAGTAGAGTGCTTGCTTTGGGAGTCTTGTGTCTGACATGCAAACTATGTGGCCTGCCCAGCGGAGCTGATCAAGTGTGGTCAGTGCTCCTGGTCTGGTCGAGGACGCTAATGTCGGTGCGTCTATCCTCCCAGGGGATTTGTAGGATCTTGCGGAGACATCGTTGGTGGTATTTCTCCAGCGACTTGAGGTGTCTACTGTACATGGTCCATGCCTCTGAGCCATACAGGAGGGCGGGTATTACTACAGCCCTGTAGACCATGAGCTTGGTGGCAGTTTTGAGGGCCTGGTCTTCAAATACTCTTTTCCTCAGGCGGCCAAAGGCTGCACTGGCACACTGGAGGCAGTATTGAATCTCGTCATCAATGTCTGCTCTTGTTGATAAGAGGCTCCCGAGGTTTGGGAAATGGTCCAGGGCGGCGTCGTGGATCTTGATGAATGGGGGGGGCAGTGCTGTGTGGCGAGGACAGGTTGGTGGAGGATCTTTGTCTTACAGATGTTTAGTGTAAGGCCCATGCTTTCGTACACCTCAGTAAAAACGTCGACTATGTCCTGGAGTTCAGCCTCTGTATGTGCGCAGACGCAGGCGTCGTCCGCGTACTGTAGCTCGACGACAAAGGTTGGGGTGATCTTGGTCCTAGCCTGGAGGCGGTGAAGGTTAAACAGCTTCCCACTGGTTCCGTAGTTTAGTTCCACTCCAGCGGGGAGCTTGTTGACTGTGAGTTATCATCTCATGGATCATCAATAGGTGACAAAGTCTCACAGCAAAAGGCCCGAGGGGACAAAGAAAGAGGCCATGAGATAAAAATAGGAGGGATATCAAAAAATTAAATGAGGACACCAGGAGAAAAAACAAAGGTCAATATTTCAAAAAACTTGGAGTCAGGATTGCAAGGTATGTACCTGAATGCATAAAGCATTCAAAAACAAAATTGGAGTGCTAGATCCATAAATAACTATGGAGGGATATAATATATTAGCTATAATGGAAATGTGACATAAGTTTGGACAGGGCTGGTAATTTAATGTCCTTGGTTTTATTTTCAGGACAGATTAAGATGGAAAAAAGAGAGTGGTTAGCAATGGTAGTAAAGGATTCTATAATAGCATTGGAGTGTGAAGATATTCTAAGGGGTTGCATTAAGACCAAACCCATATGGATAACTAGAAAGATTAAAGCTAAACTGAAATGTAAAAGAATGGTATTTGATAAAATGAGGGCTAAAAATACTAAAGATAATTATCAGGAATGTACAAAATGTAGTTGGGATGTGAAAACAATAAATGAAACAACTTGGATTTATATAGTGCCTTTAATGTTGAAATCATTACAGAATGTCACAGATGCGTCATCAGACAGAAATGGATGCAAAGTCAAAATATTAGAGGGGTGACCAAAAGCTTGGTTAAGGAGGTGAGTTTTAAACAGGGTCTTAAAGGAGCAGAAGGAGATGGCGAGGCCGAGGAGTTTAGGCAGGGAATTTCGGAGCATGGTCCGAGACAGCTGGCTGGCAATGGTGGGGCAAAGGGAAGGGGAAGACACAAATGGCTAGAATTAGAGGAACGTAGACATCTGAGGATTGTAGAGCTGGAGAAGGTTACAGAGATAGGGAGGGGCAAGGCCATGAAAGGATTTAAACATAAGAATGAGAATTTTAAATTGGAGGTGTTGGGGAACCGGGAGTCAATATATATCAGTGAGGACAGGAGTGATGGACGGCTTGGTGTGGGATAGGATAGGGACAGCATGGCTTTGGATGGGCTAACATTTGCAGACGCTGGAGGTTTGGAGGCCGGCCAGGAGAGCATTGGGATAGTCAAGGCTGGAGCTGGTACATGCATCGGTGAAAGTTTAAGCAGGGAGCACAGGAAACAGCTTTCATCTGGTGGGGAAGTCAGTGACAACGGGGGACAGCAATTTAAAATTGTCACTAAGAAAGTGAGCAGAGAGGTTAGGAGACATTTCTTCACACAGAAGATTGTTGGAGCATGGAATCCTGTGCCACAGGAAGTGGTTGAGGAAGAGTCCATTGCAGGCTTCAAGAGAAATGAGTAGATATTTGAAGGGAATAGATACAGGGCAATGAGCAGTGAGACTAGTCCTCTGCTACACACTGTTCAGTCACCTGAGAACTCACTTTTGGAGCGGAAGCAAGTCTTCCTCAATTTCAAGGGACTGCCTATGATGATGATGACAGATCAGATGGGGTAGATTAGAAGCATTGTCTCTTGAGAGCTTAGCAGTTACACAAAAGATGTCACCTCCAGATACAGGAAGCTCACTCTTGCTATCTCAATAGGCTTTCTGTTATACAGATATAGTGAACAGAAGGAGCCATTTTGCCCCCTCTACACAATACACATTACACCTGAGTACATAGTAACATGCACAGGATGGGATCTTCCAATACCTTGATCGGTAAGTGCATTGTTCAGTGAACAACACACCAATATGGAACAGGATTGCCCCAGATTTGATCCCAAGTCTGTGCTGAATAGCTGATGTTAACCAGAATAGCAGTGGGGCATCAGAACAGTTCCCCAGGCCAGTCCACTGGTTACATTTCCCCAGGCAAACCATTTTCCATATATCATCACCCTCTGTCTTCTGTTGCTCAGTCAATTCCCAATCCAGCTTGAAAATCTGTTAACTATGCCATGTGGCCTTAAATTTCCCTATTAGCCCTAAAGCCGATGAAAATCTAAGTAAACTGAATTATCCACTGGATTATTCCTGACAACAAACTCCGCAAATATTTAAAAAATGTGATCCTATTACATCTAAACCATACTGCCTGCTTTCTATAACATCGCTGCACTTTGTTAATTTATAATATCCGGTAATATTCCATCAATCATCTTTCCCATTACGAATATTACACTCAGGCCAGGAACTTCCCTGGAGCTGCTCCCACTGTAACTTCACCGAAGTGCCGCAGCAATCCCGTTCATGCTTGTAAAAAGGGATTTCCTCACATTTCCAGCAAAGTTATGTCAATGGAGTGGGAACAGTTCCGAGGAAATTTCTAGGCGAAGTATCACTTTGCATCTTACCGCTGTTTCGAGTATTTGAATTGTATTTGCCATCCTCTGGTCCTCAGGGACTATTCCAGTATTTGTGAAGCTCTAAAAATCACTAACTCTGTTAATTCCTTGACAATTCTCGAATGTATCCCAAGGGCCCCAGGAACTTCATGAATGTTTAATCCTTCCAGTTTCTGCAGGCCACATTCTTTACCAATTTCTGTATGTGCCATGGCTCATTTAACCCCATTAATTTTGACTGAAATTTGTCAGCATTTCTCCCGTGAAAACTAATGCAGTGAATCCAATCAATATATCTACCATCACTCTCCATGACCATCTCTGTGGGATTGTCCTTTGCATTTATCATGGGCTTCTCTTTCCTGCCCCACACCATCACCTCCAGGAACCCCCAAGGCTGTTGTTGGTGCCACATCGTGATCATCTCAATTAATCCTTTAATGAGCACCAGAGGATGATCAAGGGCTAGAGCTGAGGATATCAAATATTTTGCAAAGATAGACTTATAGCGACAGGTGGAAAACTTATGTTATTGAACAGGAATGATTCAGCAGCAATGGAAAGGATAGTTGCATGAATCTCAATCCTTCCAATCTTGCTTCTTTGTATCTATTGGAAATATTTTTGATTGCTTCTTAGGGTTTTCTCTGCAACCCAAGCAGCTCCCTGTGCAACTGCTCATCTTGGGCTATTAGTCTGTAGTAATGGGGGGAAAATTGCGATTGGAGGCTTCCTTCGTACGAACGCCTCCGACCTGAAAAAAATCTACGAAAGTATCTGGTGGTACCAGAGGAACGTAGGATTCCGCTCGGAGGCCTAGATTCATTGCGCATCGCATGGAGAGATGTCTTTCAGGTACGTACATACATGCTGGAGTCACGTGGGCCTGGACCACCAATCACTATGCAGTATTCGCATTGATTAAAAATGGGAACTCCATTTATACGAGTTACCATCACAGGTGCAATGTCCCAAATCTCGAACTCCAAAAACCGTAATTGTCCAAAAACCGGAGATTTTGCACATCGCTGATGGAGTTGTCTGAAATCCGGAATTATTGTCGAAAACCGGACATTTTTGAGGCGGCCAAGATGGCGACATCAGATAGCAAGAGATAAGTAACTCAATAAAAGGCGCAGTTCTGGGAGGTCACGAATGGCCGGAATTGATGGGCGGCGAGGAGCGGAGGATCGGCGGGCAGCGAGGTCCGAAATCCGGCAAAATCCGAAATCCGGCATGGACTCAGTCCCGAGGATTCCGGATTTCTGATATTGTACCTATACTATCAATGAGAAAAAACCCCAAAACACCGAAACACAGCATAATAAATAAATAAAATACCTCACATATTTAAAATTAATTGAAATTAAATGTAATTAAATGTTCTAGAAAATAAATCCATTTTTTGGAATTTTTTTTAATGGCCCTGAAATCCCGGCCTCCCCGGGTCTGTACGGAGTGTGTACGGATCCGGGAAGGCATCACAAAAGCTGGTTTTGGCTTGACAGATCGCACGTATCTCGGCAGCCACGACATTCGCAAGGGCAAGATTGTGGTGTTTGCCCATCTCTTGCCCAGCGACTGTCCTTAAAACTCTTGCGCCTGATAAAAGCAGGCGCATAGCTAATGTTTACCAGTGTAAGAGTTTTAAAACATATAAAAACATATAAAAATAACATTTTAAACACATTTTTATGTTAAAATCCCTGCCCACCAAGGTAAGTTTATTTTAAACCTTAATTACAAAACTAAAAAAAATTGGAAAAATATATTTTTTTGTAAGACATTTATTAACTTTAATTTTAATTAATTATAATTATGCGTGGTGTGTTTTTTATTTTTTATTATGGTGTTTAGTGTGTTTGTTTTTTCTCATTAATAGCACTGAGAACTGGTAGATACGGAGTTCCCATTGCTATTAATGAGAATACTTACCTGATTGGTTAAGCAGTCACATGTGACTGCACCTTCTGCGTCTTAACCTCGAGGACGGGAGTGCGCTCCGCAGCGCGGGAGGAAAAGGCCTCACCACCGGAATCGCTGGGGCCTCCGGGACCACCAGGTAAATTCGTAAAATTTCTTGGGTCAGAGGCGTTTGTCCGAAAGAAGCCTCCGACCAGAATTTCAGGGCCATTAATGGACGGGGTTTTTAATATAAAAATGAGTGTTTAAATTTTATTTTTATATGATTTTAAAGTATTATGCTGGTAAAAATAAGCCACGTGTCTGCTTTTACCAGGTGTAAAACTTTGAAGGACATTCGCTGGGCATGAGTTGGGCAAATTGCCCAATCTCTCCCGCGCAGATATCCTTTTCCCGAGGATGTGGAGGATCTGTACGGAGAAATCTTGACAGATTGGTAAAGCCGGTATTCGCTGCATGCACAACGCGCTCCGAAAACCAGCTTTTGCGAGGCCTCGTCGGGTCTGTGCGCACTTCATAGAGACCCAGCGGGGCCGGAAGTTTTGGCCCAATAATGAATAGTTTGCCACCCTTATCATGATGTAGTTTTATCTATATTGTTTCAACCTCAACACCTTCTTAACGCCCACCCTATCTATTGCTGCCAAATCAATAACATAATTTCTCCTTCTGTCCTTATAGATCTTCTTTGCAAAATATTTTATACCCTCAGCTCCAGCCCTTGGCTATTCTTTGCTACCAGACACGTTTCTAATAAAAATATTCACCAATAATATTCTTGCAACTAAAATACGATAATATTCTTGCAACTTAAAATACGATAATCTCGCCTTCAAAGCATTCCTTTGATTATTTGATCTTTTTGTAATTGTCATCATCAATATCCTTCTTTTTGGCCTGATTTCTAAATGCCTCATTTTATTTTATTAGTTGAAATCCTCCCCCACTAACTTCATTCACTCCTTTTACAAGGGCACTGGTACAAGTCTGTTTACATAGAAAAGGCTTCAACTAACCAAGTTTCTCCATGCTCCAGAGAGGAAGTGGGTGACCACTAGTCAGAAGAGGTGTACAAGTAGTACAGGAGTCCTCCAAGTCCATCTCACTCTCCAATCGATATTCTGTTCTGAGTGCTGGTGAGGGCGATGGTGCCTGTAGGGAGTACAGCCAGAGCCAAGTCCATGACCACCTGTGGCTCAGCTGCACAGGGGGGGAGGAAGAAGAATGGGAGAGCAATAGTGATAGAGGATTCAATAGTCAGAGAAGCAGACAGGCATTCCTGTGGCCGCAGACGTGATTCCAAGATGGTATGTTGCCTCCCTGGTGCCAGGGTCAAGGATGTCACCGAGCGGCTGCAAGAATTCTGGGCGGAGCGGGAGAACATCCAGAGGTCGTGGTCCATATCGGTACCAATGCCATAGGTAGAAAGAGGGATGAGGTCCTACAGGCAGAGTTTAGGGAGCTAGGAGAGAGATTAAAAAGCAGGGCCTCAAAGGTAGTAATCTCCGGATTAATCCCGGTGCCACATGCTCGTGAGTATAGAAATAGGAGGATAGAGAAGATGAATGCGTGGCTGGAGAGACGGTGCAGGCGGGAGGGCTTTAGATTCCTGAGGCATTGGGATCGTTTTTGGGCAGCTGGGACCTGTACAAGCCAGACGGGTTGCACCTCAACAGAGCCAGGACCAGCATCGTCACAGGGGGCAGGGGGGAATTTAAACTAGCTTGGCAGGTGGATGGAAACTGGAGAATAGATTCAGTAGGGAGAGAAGCAAAGCTGGAATTGGGCAGCAGAGAAATAGAACTAGAAAGTGCATTTGAAAGACAGAGGAAGCAAGGGCTGGAAAATAGACAACAGGGGAGTTTGTCAATACTAAATCGTGTGTACTTCAATGCAAGTAGTATAGGAAATAAGGCAGATGAGCTGAGAGCACAGATTGACACTTGGGTGTACGATATTATAGCTATTACTGAGACATGGCTGAAAGAAAGACAGGTATGGCAGCTCAACATTCCTGGTTACAGAGTTTTCAGACAGGATAGAGAAGGATAAAAAAGAGGGTTGTAGTATTGATTAAAGAAACAATTACAGCTGTGAGAAGGGATGATATGTTAGAGGGGTCATCAAACTAGGCCATATGGGTTGAATTAAAGAACAAAAAAGGGGCAATTACATTACATTGGAAGTGCACTATAAACCCCCAGGGGGAGCTAGAAGAACAAATACGTGGGCAAATTGTTGCGAAGTGCAAAAACTATAGAGCTATAGTGGGGGATTTCATCTACCCTAATATTAATTGGGAAAAAGGTAGTGTGAATGGTACAGAGGGTGCAGAATTCCTGAAATGCATTCAGGAGAACTTTTTTAGCCAGTGTGTAACAAGCCCAACAAGGGAGGGGCAATTCTGGATTTTGTTTTGGGGAATGAAGAGGGGCAGGTGGAAGGGGTGTCAGTGGGAGAGCATTTGGGTGCTAGTGATCATAATTCAGTAAGATTTGGAGTAGTTATGGAAAAGGACAAAGGGGGACCAGGAATAAAACTTTTCAATTGGGGTAAAGCCAATTTTGCTGAGCTGAGATGGGATTTGACCAAAGTGGACTGGAAATGGCTACTTGATGGTAAATCAGTGTCAGAGCAGTGGGAGGCATTCAAGGAGGAGATTCTGAGGGCACAGATTAAATATGTTCCCTTATAAAAAAGGGTGGGGCTAACAAATCTAAAGCTCCCTGGATGTCAAGGGACATACAGGGTAAGATAAAGAAAAAAAGGGAAGCTTATGACAGATGCCGAGAACTCAACACTGCAGAAACTCTAGAGGAGTATAAGAAGTGCAATTAAAAAAGATATCATGAAAGCAAAGAGAGAACATGAAAGAATGTTGTCAAGTAAAATCATGGAAAACCTAAAGATGTTTTATAAATAAATTAAGAGCAAGAGAATAACTAGAGAAAGAGTGGGGTCTATTAGAGACCATAAAGGAAATCTGTGTGTGAAGGCAGAAGACGTGGGTAGGATTCTTAATCAATACTTTGCATCTGTTTACACAAAAGAGAGGGGTGATGCAGACTTTGCAATGACGGAGGAGGAGTGTGAAATATTAGACGTAATAAACATAGTGAGAGAGGAAGTATTAAGGGGGTTAGTAGCTTTGAAAGTGGATAAATCCCCAGGCCTGGATGAAATGTATCCCAGGCTGTTAAGATAAGCAAAAGAGGAAATAGGAGAGGCCCTAATCATCATTTTCCAATCCTCTGGCTACAGATGCGGTGCCAGAAGACTGTAGGACTGTTAATGTTGCACCATTATTTAAATAGGGAGAAAGGGATAAACCGAGTGATTACAGGCCAGTCAGCCTAACCTCGGTGCTGGGAAAATTATTGGAAAAAGTCCTGAGGGACAGGATAAATCTTCATTTGGAAAGACATGGATTAATCAAGGAGAGTCAGCATGGATTTTTCAAGGGAAGGTCATGTCTGACTAACTTGATTTAATTTTTCGAGGAGGTAACCAGGAGGGTTGATGAGGGCAGTGCATATGATATAGTGTATATGGATTTTAGCAAGGCTTTTGATAAGGTTCCACATGACAGACAGGTCATGAAAGTAATAGCCCATGGGAACCAGGGCAAAGTGGCAAGTTGGATCCAAAATTGGCTCAGAGGCAGGAAATAAAGGGTAATGGTTGATGGGTGTTTTTGTGATTGTATCCAATGGGGTTACACAGGTGTATCTCAATGACTCAGACTTAAATGTTGATGGTTTGATTAAGAACTTTGCAGATGATGCAAAAATTGGCTGTGTGGTTGATAATGAAGAAGAAAGCTGCGGACTGCAGGAAGATATCAATGTACTGGTCAGGTGGGCAGAACAGTGGCAAATGGAATTCAATCTGGATAAGTGTGAGGTAATGCATTTGGGGAGGGCTAACAAGGCAAGGGAATACACATTAAATGGTACGACACTGAAAAGTGTAGAGGAACAAAGGGACCTTGGAGTGCATGTCCACAGATCCCTGAAGCTAGCAATGGGAGGAATTTTAACCCCCAAAAACGGGTGCATTTGGGTCGGGTGACAAATGTAAAAATGCAAAATATTTGAAACACACCCCAACCCGCCCACTTCTGGTTTTAACGGAGGCAGGACGGGGGCAGGCAACCAACCTGATCGCAGGGGGTGGGCTGGTCATTTCAATATTATACTGTGGCTGCGTGCCTCAGAATTAACCACCATTTTAAATTTAACCCATCCAATCACACCCCCGACCATTCCAATCTCCCCAGACCCTTCCAATCAATCCCCCCCAACCATTCCAAACTCCCCCGACCCTTCCAATCACCCCCCCCAACCCTTCCAATCATCCCCCCCCAACCCTTCTAATCTCCCCCCCTGCGGCCTTTCCAATCTCCCCCACCACCGACGTTTCCGATCTTCCCTACGCCAAATCCTTCTGATTTCTGTAGGGGAGGACGAAAACCCCCTCATTTTACCCAGAAGGAAAAGGGCTGTGGGATCAGTCTGTGCTGTGAATTGAAACCGATGGAAGGAAAACTTTGGGACACAAATGGAGACCCCCCGCCCCCCCCCCCCCAGTGTTTGGACTCATAGGAAAGGGAATTTAATTTGGAACTATCTACCAGAAAGTTTGAAATCCTAAAGTGCACATGGAAGAAACTACGAACTTTAATCGAATTTGGGATTTTTTTAAAGGTCTGCAAGAAAAGGGGTGGAGTCAATATTAAAAGGGCCAGTTTGGACATTGGAACTAATCAAATTGTCTGGGAACTGTATACCCTCGAAACATGCCCCTTGAAAACATTAGCATTTAAACAATGCCACATACATATTCCAACACCTTTTTCATCAGGCATAGAAATATCTGGCTCAGGCCAGACTAGCACAATGGCTACAGGAGGCCAATGCAATCAACACCCACTCAAACCTTGAGTAGGTTAAGATCAGTGGGAAAAAAACCTAAAAACCTCATACTGCTGCATTTTTCAAAATCAAAAGTCCACCAATGAGAAGAATCGACTTCAGCAGGAGAGGCAGACTGGATAATCTGGCTATAAAAAAAAGGGGTTTCTGACGTAGTGAGAGAGAGGAGTGATGATTTTCCCTGCCCTGGTGATTCAACAACCACAATCACAGGCCTTTCGACACGGAAGGAAAACCAGTGTCCGAAGACACCGAAGATAGAAGAAACAAACCACCAGACTGCAGAAGGCACAGTAGTGAGTATAACCTCTGGTCCCCAGAACTCCCAACTCAGTTAGGCCAGGAAAGGTGGGAGGTTGGGCATTGTACTGCTAAACTGGTGTAAAGATTTTCGTTGTGTCCGTTTAGTGGGATTTAGGGGGATTGTTTTGTTGGTGTATTGCTGTTTGTTGAGTTACACCTTGCCAAATAAATTGGAAGCCTAAAGTTCCTCTTGGAATCACCTTGTCTCAGTTCTATTGTATTACATCTCCTGATCGTGAGTCTTATGTCAGAACCGTGTAAGGGAAGCTAGGAGCGCCTCGAAAACGCTCAACTGTGTGTCACAGGCTAGGGAAGAAGGGGTTAGGAGTGTTTGACACTCACAGGTGCCTCACAGGCTAGGCATAAGCTGTGGGGACGCACGAGTCTCAAAACCCCCTTCATAAGCTGTGGACACAGTCTCTCCAGGGGTGCCCTTGCAGCACTCAGGGTATCTCACAGGCCAGGCATAAGCTGTGAGGGCAGAAGCCCAGAGAGAGACACCCAAGGCACAACAACAACCCTGTGAAAACCCCTTACATTTCCCCCCCAACCCTTCCGATCTCCCCCACAATACTTTCGATCTCCCGCCATAGCCTTCGCTACCTCCCTCCTCCTCTCCGCTCCCCGATACAGCCGCGCGATCATGGTACATGTAATGCCGGTGCCGTTGGGTTTCTACGTGATCACTGAGATCCGGGTGGACTAAGGAGAGCCTGGTTTTGAGTGCTCTCTTCATTAACAATTCTGCAGAGGGAACCTAGGTGAGCGAGTGGGGGCGCGTCCGGTAGCTGAGCAGGACCCGAGATAACTGGGTCTGCAAGGAGCTGTCCGTTACGCGTTTCAAGCTCTGCTTGATGGTTTGGACTGCCTGTTCTGCTTGACCATTGGATACGGGTTAAATGGGGCATACCTGACATGCTTAATGCCATTGCAGGTCATGAACTTGTTGAACTCCGAGCTGGTGAAACACGGTCCATTGTCACTAACAAGGACGTCGGGCAAACCATGGCTGGCGAACATGGCCCTGAGGCTTTCAATGCTGACAGTGGACATACATGATGACATTATTATACATTCAATCCATTTAGAGTAAGAGTCCACTGCTACTAGAAACATCTTTCCTGGAAAAGGGCCAGCAAAATCTACGTGGACCCTGGACCACGGTTTGGAGGGCCATGACCACAGGCTCAGTGGGGCCTCCCTGGGTGCGTTGCTCAACTGTAAGCAAGTGTTGCTTTGGTGTACGCATGACTCCAATTCGGAGTCAATGCCAGGCCACCAAACGTGTGACCTGGCGATAGCCTTCATCATGACTATGCCTGGGTGGGTACTGTATCGGTCACGTATAAACGTTTCCCTGCCTTTTTTTGACAAAATCACGCGATTACCCCATCGGAGTCAATCCGATTGGATGGATCATTCATCCTTACATCGGTGGAACGGCTTAATTTCATCTTGCATTTCCCCAGGAACCACCGACCAACTCCCATTAAGGATGCAGCTTTTTATTAGTGATAGTGCAGGGTCTTGGCTAGTCCAGGTCCTGATCTGGCGAGCTGTGACGGGTGACCCCTCGCTCTCAAAAGCATCCATTACCAAAAGCAAGTCTGCGGGTTTACGGCATTTCCACCCCGGTGGTGGGCAATAGTAGTCGACTGAAGGCGTCAGCGCAGTTCTCAGTGCCTGGTCTGTGGCGGATTACAGAGTGATACGCAGACAATGTTAGTGCCCATCTTTGGATGCGGGACGAAGCATTGGTGTTGATACCTTTGCTTTCTGAGAGCAGTGAAGTAAGTGGTTGTGGTCGGTTTCGAGCTCGAACCGGAGACCAAATAGGTATTGGTACATTTTCTTAATCCTGTATACACAAGCTAACGCTTCTTTCTCAAACATACTGTAGGTTCTTTCAGCCTTGGATAAACTTCTGGACGCATATGCAACCGGTTGCAGTTTGCCTGACACATTTGCTTGCTGTAACACACAACTGACCCCGTACAATGACGTATCACAAGCTAGTCCTAAAGGTTTACATGGGTCATACAATACAAGTAACTTGTTAGAGCATAGCAGGTTTCTGGCCTTATTAAAGGCTGTCTCTTGACATTTATCCCAAACCCAGTCATCACCCTTGCGTAGCAATAAATGCAAGGGTTCCAGCAAAGTGATCCAGCCCGGTAGAAAGTTACCAAAATAGTTGAGGAGTCCCAGGAACGAACGCAGCTCCGTCACATTCTGTGGCCTAGGTGCATTCTTGATGGCCTCCGTCTTGGAGTCCGTGGGTCTGATGACGCCTGCCACAATCTTTCTCTGCAGAAATTCAACCTCTGGCGCCAGGAAAACACACTTGGAGTGTTTCAGCCTGCGTCCCACTCTGTCCAGTCACTTTAGAACCTCTTCCAGGTTATGCAAATGCTCGGTGGTGTTGCGACCAGTGATCAAGATGTCGAGTTGGAACACCACGGTGCATGGAAACGATTTCAGCAGACTCACCATGTTCCTCTTGAAGATGGCCGCAACCGAACGAATCCCAAAGAGGCATCTGTGGTACACGAACAGTCCTTGGGGAAATGGGCAGGGGGGGGGGGGGGGGGTTGTGTGGAAAGGGGTGCAATGGAGCCCACCAGGACACGCCAAGGACCCAGTTGTGCCGAGTCGCCACCTTCTGGGCGGCCTTGTGTCGGCAAGAATATCCACCCGCCCGCTTTTCAGGGCAAATGAAATGGGTTTGTCGAGCTGTTGAGCTGGGAGTGGTCCAGGTCGGTGATTGGAGTGTGGGCAGGTAAGGCAGGAGTGGCGAGATCGGGGCGAAGGAGTGGCAAGAGACTGTGGAAGGATGTGATCAGGGCCCAGGAGAGGCGCGAGTTCAGGGCGAGGGGCCCAGGGGCCTAGGGACAGCACGGCCAGCCCACACTGCGATATGTGTGCGCACTCGGTCCGTGCAGCAGAGCAGGTCTCCAGTCGTCTTGGGTAATCCTTGCCACTGGATCAAGACCTATCTCTGTCAAGCCCGTGTGGTGGCTGGTGTGCAACAGCTACCACACGGTTAAAAGAATCCACGCACAGGCATCTCCCACCCTTCAACATGTAGTTCGGGACTTGGAATATTAGTTCCTTCATTGAAATACCTGTGAACTCATCCTTTTTTGGCGTGGAAGCAAGTCATCCTCGTTTCGAGGGACTGCCTATGATGATGATGATGTGCGTGTTGATGCACGTCAATTTCTTTGATGTTTCAGCCAGCTCCTGTGTCATGTTGAGCTGGGAGTGGTCCAGGTCGGTGATTGGAGTGTGGGCGATAAGGCAGGAGTGGCGAGATCGGGGCGAAGGAGCGGCAAGAGACTGTGGAAGGATGTGATCGGGGCCCAGGAGAGGCGTGAGTTCAGGGCGAGGTTAGATCTAGCTTGGTGACTGACTTTTCCCCTGCTAGCATTGCGAATAGGTCCTCCGCTTTAGGTAGTGGGTACTGGCCCTGTAACGAGACTCGGTTGATCGTTAACTTGTAGTCCCCGCAGATTCTGACCGTCCCATCGCTCTTTAGCACTGGCACAATTGGACTGGCCCACTCATTGAACTCGACTGGCGATATGATTCCCTCTCGTTGAAGTCTGTCCAGTTCAATCTCGACTTCCTCTCGCATCATGTATGGGACTGCTTGGGCCTTGTGATGAACGGGCTGTGCCCCAGAAACAAAATGGATCTGCACCTTGGCGCCTGTGAAGTTGCCGATGCCTGGCTCAAATACTGGCAGGAATTTGTTTAGCACCTGGACGCACGAGGCATCATCCACCGAAGACAGTGCTTTGATGTCGTCCCAGTTCCATCGGATCTTTCCTAGCCAGCTTCTGACGAACAGTGTTGGGCCATCGCCTGGTACAATCCATAATGGTAAATCATGCACCATTCCATCGTACGATACTTTCACTGCCGATAACAGGTATGAGTTGTTTGGTGTAAGTGCGCAGCGTTGTGTGAATCAGGCTCAGTTTTGGCCTCTGTGCCTTGTTGCCCCACAGTTTCTCAAAAGCCTTCTGGCTCATGATTGATTGACTCGCCTGCGTGTCCAAATCCATGGAGACTGGAATGCCGTTAAGTTTAACTTTTAACATTATCGGAGGGCTTTTGGTGGTGAAGGTGTGTACCCCATACACTTCCTCTTCATCCTCAGGTTGAGTAGCCTCTCCTGCTCGTTCAGCGTGATCTGCGCTGGACTGGTCGTCCTCTGCTGACTCTGCCACATGGTGTGTCAGAGGTTGTTTGCATATTCACTGGAGGTGCCTCATTGTTCCACAGCCCTTGCACACAGTGCTTGAATCGACATGATGGGCTCTATGGTTGCCTCCGCAACACCAACATGATGTTAATGGATATGCATTCACGCCCCACAGCGGCCTCTTTGAGTCATTGTAGGCCTGGCCTCTGCAGTCGTGTGGGTCCTGCCATGTACAGTTCTGCCTGCTGAAGGCATTATTTTATGCACAGTACTTGCCGGTGAGCTTCGCTGCTATGAAGATATCTGTTTCGTGTTGTCGCTTGTGGATATGAAAGCCTGGGCTATCGTGATGCCCTTGCTCAGATCTAGCAGTTCGGCAGACAGCAGTTTGCAAAGAATGACCTCGTGGCCGATTCCAAGCATGAAAACGTCCCGCAACATTTCCCCCAAAGATCCGGCAAATTCGCACTGTCCTGCAAGGTTTCTTAGATCAGCGACAAAGCTCGCCATGTCTGGCCCTTGAAGCGATGGTACGTGTTAAAGCGATACCTAGTTATTAGGATGCTCTCCTTCAGCTTGAGGTGTTCCCAAACCAACGTGCACAGCTCTGTGTAAGTCTTGTCCGTTGATTTGACTGGTGCCAGCAGACCTTTGACGAGGCCATATATCGAAGACCCACATACGGCGAGGAGAATCGCCCTGCACTTGATCACCGTCTCAGCCATGTCCAGCTCGACTACTGGTCGAGACGCTCAATGAAGGCTTCCCAATCATCACTCTCAACAAATCTCTCAGGAATACCAAAGGCAGCCATTACCACATGAAAGTTTGTAATCTGTAACTCGTCGCCAATTGTTATGTTCAGAATAACTCCACAAGACTGTGTTGTAAGCTCAAACCATTGTGACCTTGGTCTCTTTAATGTAATTCTGAAGTGAGGAAGCAGCATGGTGGATTGCCTTTTATACCTGCTTACCCAGGGTCAACAGGTAACCCTTAGGTCTCCCACAGGTGTGCACACTGGTGGCAAGTCTTACACATTCGTGAGGTTTGCATACATAACAGACACTCTCGTTCTTGGCTCACAAATTAAGAAGCCATTTGAGCAAGATACAAGAGAGCATAGGAATATAGGAACGGGAGTAGGCCATTCAGCCCTCGAGCCTGTTTCGCCATTCAATTAAATCATGGCTGATCTGTATCCTAACTCCATTTACCCGCCTTGGTCCCTTAACCCTTAACACCCTTGCCTAACAAAAATCTATCAATCTCAATTTTTAAACTTTCAATTGACCCCGAGCCTCAACAGGTTCTCGGGGGCGAGAGTTCCCAATTTCCACTACCCTTTGTGTGAACAAGTCTTTCCTGGAATCACCCCTGAGCAGCCTAATTTTAAACATTAGGTCTGCTTGCTCTGCAACTCCCCTGCCATTATGCTGCAATGTCGGTGCATGTAGATGTAGGAAAAGAAAATTGAAGGAAATAAATGTGAAATCACAGAATTTTAATCAGCGTCTATATCAAAACTAAAATGTTAATGCAGTCGAGAAATCCTTTTAAACATCAACGTGACTACTTTCGCTACCAATGCATCAGGCCCAACAATCACCATGGCAACAGCTAATCCTAAGTAAAACACAAGTCAGCCAGACTGAGTGCTAAATGTACTCAAGTGTGATGTTACATTATCCTGATAATTACTTTGAATTCATCAACAGACTCACTATTAGTTATCCAATAAGTTGTGTTTGAAGAGTTTACATTATGTTGTTGCTTTAAATTTTCTTCATTGGCTGAAATCTCTTTTGTGTTACAGTCGTTCGGGATCTGCAATAGATCCATGCTAATCAATGGCTGCCATTCACATCAAGCACTAAACTCAAAGTGTAAAATGTTCAATTAAGGCAAGATGTAATGTGTAAGTCATTTAATTAAATTAAAATAATGTTACTTAATTGAAATGCAACATGTAAACAGTTGTTAGAGCAATGAAATATCTAGAAACAGACGAAGACTATTAGGCAAAACATGGCTGTCTCTTTTTCAGGGATCAGCCTTAATTTCCCTAGTAAATTATTCCACAATCTATTTGGGTGAAAATATTTCTACTGACGTCCCTTCTTGTTCCTCACTTCCCCTGGGATTTGATCCCTCCATCATCATCATCATCAGCATCATAAGCAATCCCTCGGAATCAAGGAAGACTTGCTTCCGCTCTTAAATATGAGTCCTTAGGTAGCTGAACAGTCCAATATGAGAACCACAGTCCCTGTCACAGGTGGGACAGACAGTCGTTGAGGGAAGGGGAGGGTGGGACAGGTTTGCCGCTCGCTCTTTCCACTGCCTGCGCTTGATTTCTGCATGCTCTCGGCGATGAGACACGAGGTGCTCAGCGCCCTCCCGGATGCACTTCCTCCACCTAGGGCGGTCTTTGGCCAGGGACTCCCAGGTGTCAGTGGGGATGTTGCACTTTATCAGGGAGACTTTGAGGGTGTCCTTGTAACACTTCACAAATTTGATGTGAAGAACATTGGGGCAGAAATTGGACCTCGTAGTGTCCTGACCCACGGGTGCAAAACGGGCACAAACGAGGACCAACAATCTGCACCTAAAGCACATCTGAAAGACATCAAACCCAATATTGGGTCGGCCAAATTTTCAGGCATCCCTGGTAAATTTGTGATGAAAATGCTTCTCTGGGAATTTTCTCAGGGAATTTTTTCAGGGAATTTCCCACTCTTCTACTGCAAGTTTAGTGCAAATTCACTTTACACGCGTAACTGTGGTTTCCACCAAAGTGATGGTGGCAGAGCGGGAGAAAACCCAAGAAATTTAACCCTGTCCCATCTCACTGGCCTGTACTGATCCCATGTAAATCTGCATTGCCTCAGAGTAAAAGCAAAGGGAGTATTGACACCACTGTATCAGCCAATGAGTTGAAGGTAGGGCGGGACTTGCTACTGCAAATAAACTCTACGGCAAACAGTCTAATAACTCAGCAAACAGAGTCTACTTAAACAAAGCCTTTGTGAACAGCAGCAAGCAGAACTCATGACTGAATCTACTGTAAAGTCTCCCAATAAAACTAGGGTTATTTCTCCAGCAAAACGCGTGAGTGGAGGTTAGTTACATAATCAATCCCAGTCACTTGCAACAATGCCATCTCCAAACTGAGAAGGAGGGCGAATGAATTAGAGTGGGTGAATTCAACGTCAAATCAGGTACAGAAAAAAAATAAAGAGAGGAAAAGAAAGATTGGATGAAGTGAGAGACAAAGCAATGAAAATAAAATTTAAATTTGACATTTTTAAAATCTCCAACAATAATGAATACCTTAAGGAATGACACTCTACACTTGTAACAGGTAATTTTCAGTGCCGGAAAGGTTGACTGGCAGTGAAAAGGATTAAAAGGGTACTTACACTTGTAACGACAAGATTTAACTATCTGCAGCGTGTTTAGTTCATTTCTACCGCGCAAATACAGCGACATCCCGCCATTCAATGCATTTCATTGGTGAGGCAGGCAGTGAGATGCCTTATTCGCGAAGCTCAGAGTGGAGTGGAGCATCTCCAACAGCAAGCTTTGGTTATTGGCATTTAACCACTCGTCTGGTCCTTCCCTAGCATTGCTGTACCATTTCTGCAGGGGGCACTTGAAAAGTTTTTGGAGTGTGGCACTTGATTTCTGATTACAATTTAATCAGGGGGCACTTGTTTTCTGATTACAATAAAATAGTTGTACCATTTCTGCATAAATAATGACGAGCACCTTTAGCCTCACCGTTACTTTGAGAGGAAAGTCTGGCCCAATGTTGCTGCAATACGAACAGTGGCATTGCTTTGAAATGCTAATGGCAGTATCCGAGTGTCAGTAGATGTTGATGAAATAACTTGCTCATGCAAGTGTGTCTGTTCCTGGAGACAAGAAGGTGTTGTATCTTTGATCATATGTTTTAAAGATGGCTCGATGTTAGGCAGGAAATGTTCAGATGTTTTGATCAGATCAGTCAGATCTTTGTCTAGGAAGTCAGTGTGAAAAAACAGTCAGACATTAATGAATTATTTCTGTTCCAGTATGTGTGGGAGTTGCTTCCTCCTGTGTCAAAAACGTCCATTGTTACTTGCATCCTGGAATCAATAGTGCCACATTTTGCTTGATCATCAAACCTCATAGTGTCAGTCTCTGAATGTTAGCATTGTCAAGGAGCGGTGGCAGGTCTAACACTAAAGGGACATATTGTAAGGAAAAAGTTACTGAGGGAGTTCAACATTGAATCATGGCCAGGCTGGTACCAGTAACCAGCAAGGTATGGTACAGGAGGGATTGAGGAATAAAGCAAATGTCATTTATCCTGAATCTGTCTATTTATTCTCACTTCACCATCAGGAAATTCAAAGGGTAATTAACCCTTCATGGGCATTACTATTTGACCGAGCTCAAAGTCAGTAATCATCACACTGGGCAGAGCCCACCTGCCACACCAGACAGAGGCACACTGCCACATGGGAAGAGGCACACTGTCGCACCGGAAGAGGCACACTGTCACATGGGAAGAGGCACACTGCCACATGGGAAGAGGCACACTGTCGCACCGGAAGAGGCACACTGTCACATGGGAAGAGGCACACTGCCACACGGGCTACCATTGCTTTTTTACTCAGTTGCATATAGTGACACCTCACTTTCTCATTTTCAGTAACTCAATGGGCCAAAATATTTTGACTGAAGGGTCCAGGGACAAGTCTAACTAACGGCAAGATCAAGCCCAATATCTGTACTGGGCCGAGCAGACAACTTGGATTTAAAGATACAGAAAATAATTTGACTTTGGTTTAGTTGGGGGAGAAATTGGGGGACGCTAACGGGGCGCAAACGACTTTTCATCCGGGCACAACGCCGCTAACGACTCCCATTAAATGATGCGGGAGTTTAGTGGTGGTGGTAACCGGTAGCGCCCCGCTCCGCCGGCGCTAACGATGTCATCACCGTGTGCAGTGACCCGTTATTGCCCCAGAGCAAAATTTCAGCTGCGCCCCTCTGAAACTGGGCCAGGCGATGACAATGACAGCTTTAGGAGGCACGTACATGGCAACTGGTCGCTGCTAATTAAAAAGGAGATGGCATGCGCGAAAAAAAAGAATTGTCCGACTAACCATTTGCGGACTATTGCATCATTGAACACGGGGTCCGTGCCGCGATCTGGCAGCTTGGCACTCGCTCAAGTGCCGGGCTGATTGCATGGCATCCTGTTCACCGGTGGGCCAGGTAGGGGCACGCAGAGTCTGCAGCTTGGCCCTCCCCTGTAATGAAAGGGCAGGCCCCTTCTATGCATTAACGCTATTTGTCTCAGCGCGTAGCGCTGTGCCACGCTCCGAGTGCTTCCACCCACTTAGCGCCCCAGAGAGCAAGTCGAGCGCGTTATTTTGTGCTCCACTTCCTCTCGGGGGCGGTAGCCCCAATATCGTGAGCGGGGTGAGAATTCCGCACCTGATGCAGGAACTCCCACAGGAACTCACGGCTGTTACTGCCCCCAAACAGGGAGCTATGCAATTTCCAACACCCCGCCCCCATTATATTTTAAAAATATTCCAAGATATATTTTTGTATATAGAGACACCAGGGGGCCGAAATTGCATAGCTCCCTGCTTGGGGGCAGTAACAGCCGTGAGTTCCTGTAGGAGTTCCTGCATCAGGCGCGGAATTCTCACCCCGCATGCGCTCCCCGTTTAAGCTGTTTTCACCAGCGTGGTGGATGAGGTGGCCTCTTGAGCGAAATTCCCCTCTTGGGATTTATTTTTTGGTGGACCGGAAGTCGGTCATAATGGGGGCGGATATACGGCGGTGAGCACACTGGAGGGGCGGAAGTTGGGGTGTGCAGAATGGCTGCCGCTGTCAGTGATGACATAATCATGGCACCACGTCACCATGGCTCTCCTCTTCAATTAGCGGGGAGAGCCTTCGCAGTTTTTAAAGTTTGGACCATTGAGCCACCAGGGGGTGTTTCAGCCGGGCCAGCGGCCTGGCACCCAAGAGAGGGTGCCAGGCTGCTTGTTGGCGGCCCGGCCAAACCCGGGGCAGAATTATCAGCCCGACAAGGCAGTTGGCCAACAAAAAAAAACATGGTGGCAGTGGCAGTGCGTCCTCCCCTGAAATGGGAGCCGCACCGCCATTTTAGAAGTCCACTACACTGCCTGAGAGAAGCAGCTTTAGGAATTTCACCGTTGGGGGGAACATCGGCGGTGCGCACTCTGATGACGCACTTAGAACGGATCGGCAGCAGCAGAGCGGGAGAGGGGGGAGCGGGTCACCGCTGGGATACCGCAGGAGTGGAATTTTGATGATGACGGCTATTACACGAAAAATCGGTGGCCATTGCACTCGACAGCGCGGCCGCTGATTTCCGGTGGTAACAGGCCTTAAGGAAAGGGGCAATTTTGGCCCCCAGAAGTCCCAGCCAGAATGAAAGAAAAAAGAAAGATAGACTTGCATTTATATAGTGCCTTTCACAACCTCAGGTCCCAAAGCGCTTTAAAGCCAATGAAATAATTTTGAAGTGTTATAATGTAGGAAACATGGCAGCTAATCTGCGCACTGCAAGCTCCCACAAACAGCAACACCAGATAATCTGTTTCTTTAGTGATGTTGATTAAGGGATAAATATTGACCAGGACATCAGAGAGAACTTCCCTGCTCTTCTTTGAGCAGACTAGGTTTAATACCTGATCCAAAGACAACACCTCCAACAGTGCATCACTCCTTTAGTACTGCACCTGGAGTGTCAGCCTAGAGTTTTGTGCCAAGTCTCTGGAGTAGGACTTGAACCCACAATCTACTGACTCAGAGGTGAGAATGCTACCAACTGAGCCATGGCGGACACCATGGAGATGTTTGGGTAATTCCCCCATCCATTCTGCCTGAAACTACATTTTCAACGTTGGTCACAGATGGCTACAATTTGTATATAATATGTGAACAGATGCCAAGCATTAATTTTTACATCGGTTGCGCTGTTAACTGGCCTCTAAATAGCCACTTGGATGGTTCAGTTAGCAATGCGGACTGAGCCTTGAAGAGGAGGAAGGTAGGTTGATTCCCCAGTCAGTGCTGAGTTAATTGATGTAAGCTGGAGCAGCCATAAAGTGCATGTGGTGGGCATTGGGCGAGGCAGGAGTGGTCTCAGCTATAGTGCCCTACCCCTGCCACCGTCAAGCAACCAGCTAACACTCACTGTGCAGGCTCGGAAGTGAAGAACAGCTGCTTGGATAAGGTAATGGAGGGCATCTGTGGAACAATACGGCAGGAAGTCAACACCTTCAGTATTTGGCAGGGGGGGGGAGGGGAGAAACAGGGAGGACGGATAAATGGTCTCTCCCGAATTGTCTGGGGTGAGGTAACCTCCAGCTGTTCTTTATCTGAAGGCTTTGCTCACACTGATTAAAATAGTCCTCTCATCCCAAGAAATGAATCACTCGATGTCAGGCAGTGTGTTTGGATGATTGACCACGGTCAAGTCAATTTATTGGTGTTGATTCTTGGTTCATTAACACCAAGACTGTAGGACATGTGGATTGATAATAATTTAAATGAAATATCTGTCACGCCCAGCGGCTGCCAGTGAAATGTTGTGAAACTGGGAGACATCATGTATGACCTCGCAGCAATGCATCGGAGTTGAAATTGGATCTGACAGAGACCATCTGCATCTAATCATTTCCTTGGTTCAGCAAGGGCAAATGCATACGCGAAACTGTTTTTGAAGTGAATTGATTTTATTCTGATGAATATAATCCAAATCAAATCCACAATTGTGTCGCAAATGGAGTTACATCTGGCCTGTTTCCCTACAGCTGTTGGCTGATACTGTTTTTCAATGAGGCTTTTGCAATGCTATGTTCAGAATCAACAAGGCAAGTCACAGGAAAACGACCCGAGGGGTTTGTTAACATCTCTCCCACCTGCCCTCAACCTGCCTGCTGCCTGTATCCCTTTCCCTGTACAATGTCCCTCTCCATCCTGAGGGCAGATGCAGGCAAGAGGGTCACTGCAACTTCTTTAGTACCTCAGGCGAATTCTACATGGGCAATTGGCCAGAAGCCAAGGAGCAGTCAACCAGAACCTAACTGGCTGAGGCGGACCAAAAGGCACCGATACTGAGGCCTCGCATGAGAAAACATTGATAACTAAATAAAAGCAAACCTTCGTGAAACTTTCTGCCATTAAAAAAAAAGTCTGAATAAAAGTTGTCACAGAGCCAGACTGGTGCAGCGTGAAGGAACATGATAAATGGCGCAACCAGCAATTTACTGCAGTGTGTGGGCAACAATGGCCGCGATGAGAAGTGACAGTGCACTTCATCACTGGCCTGATAAACCAGAATGTCGATGAGATCACCTGACTTCAACACTCTGGGATAAATTCCTTAAAGGGGGAAGGAAAATTCAGGAGGAATACTTCAATGTTCAAAGTATTTTGCCTCATGTTTATTTTACAACAACAACAACTTGCATTTATATAGCGTCTTTAATTTAGTAAAACCAAGGCGCTTCACATGAGCGTAATCAGACAAAAAATTGACATTGAGACAGATGAAGAGATATTGGGACTGGTGACCAAAAGATCAGTCAAAGGTTTTAAGGAGTGTCTTAAAGGAAGAGAGAGAGAGATAGAAAGACAGAGAGGTTTAGGGAGGGAAGTCCAGAGCTTAGGGTCGAGGTAGCTGAAGGGCAATTAGAGATGGTCAATAGATGCTGGCTTCGCCAGTGACATCCACGTCCCAAGAACGAATAAACAAAAAGGTACAGCCGCCAATTGTGGAGCCAAGACTATTGGGGATGCAAGAGACCTGAATTGGAAGAGTGCTGAGATCTCGGAGGGTTGTAGGGCTGGAGGAGGTTACAGAGATAGGGAGATGGGAGGCCATGGAAATGACAGTGTGATGTATCTAATTAACTCTTAACATATTTGTTTCAAATTCCTAACCTTGGGAGGACGGAAGTGTAACAGGGGGGAAGTTATTCTGGCCTTTGGACATGTTGTTGATCCTGTCCCAACTCCTGGGAGAGGGTTATTTAAAACTCTGGAGCAAATACTGAAGATGTGAAACTCTGAAATTATTCTCTTTGCGCTCCTATAAACAGGACCTACACCTGCTCACAGCAAACATAGGTTCCACTGTGGCGAACTGGGCAGAATTGCATGCATAGCCCCAGACATATCCCCAGAGAAATTTCTCAAGGTAATGAGGATGAGAAGAAGAAGCATTTGCCTCCCTCTGGAGGGGTATCTGGGTTCTGCCCCAAGTCATGCCCCTCACCCAACAGGTTGGACAACTGAGGAAGAATAGATTCCTACCAATGTGTCATTTCCACCCTTAAAATCCAGAGAAAGGGCTATGCTGAATACTTCACAATGCAGGTTTATATGTAGCCTTCACACTTACTGCAGTAGAACACAGTAGCAGTACAAGGATCCCTCAGGAATCCCAATGACATACAATTAATATCGCCACAGGCTGGGTGGGCAATCTACAAAGCAAAAGGTTACAAGTGAATTATGGCCCCTTCAAAAGAGGAGATATATATATATATGTATATAGAATAAGCCATGGTCAGTCAGTGCACATTGAACATATTGGCCCAGAAAGTACGGTGTGTATAGCAGCGTACTCTCAGAATACGCCGTCATAATCGGCCTAATTTGGAATCCACCGCAAGATCGTGATTTACGCATGCGCTTGCACAGGTGCGAAATCCGGAATTTGCGGCCTGCCAACGTACCTGTTGACAAGCCATCTGTGCGGGCCACGAAAAAGCAATTCCTGGCGCAGAGTCGGGGTATTTGCCCACTGATTGGCCAGCAATTGTGCATGGAAGTGTTACGGTTGCTGCAAACAGGTACAGGGCCTGTTACCTGAGCCATTAGTTAACAATGTTCATATTGTAAATTATGCACATACACTGTATGCAATGAGCTAATGCAAATATTGGCCCGGATTACAGTTTTAATAATGTTTAAAATTATGAAAAAAATTATAGTTTTAGTGAGGTTGGTGGAATGAAAGCAATTATGAATAAAATTCCAATTCTGTAAATTGTAATTAAATCAAATTTCGGGATTCCATTATATCTCATTAGATGATTCCCTTCGGGAATGATTAAAATGGAATGCTGCTTTGTGATTGGAGGACCAGGTCCATGTGATAATAAGAACATAAGAATGTAAGAAATAGGAACAGGAGTAGGTCATACGGCCCCTCGAGCCTGCTCCACCATTTAATACAATTATGGCTGATCTGATCATGGACTCAGTTCTACTTTCCTGCCCGCTCCCCAGAACCCCTTAATCCCTTATTGTTTAAGAAACTGTCGATTTCTGTCTTAAATTTATTCAATGTCCCAGCATCCATAGCTCTCTGAAGCAGCGAATTCCACAGATCCACAACCCTCTGAGAGAAGAAATTTCTCCTTATCTCGGTTTTAAGTGAGCAGCCCCTTATTCAAAGATTATGCCCTCGAGTTTTAATCTCCCCTATCAGTGGAAACATCCTCTCTGCATCCAACTTGTCAAGCCCCCCCATAATCTTATACGTTTCAATAAGATCACCTCTCATTATTGTGAATTCCAATGAGTAGAAGCCCAAACTACTCAACCTTTCCTCAAAAGTCAACCCCCTCATCTCCGGAATCAACCTAGTGAACCTTCAATGAACTGCCTCCAAAGCAAGTATATCCTTTCGTAAATATGGAAACCAAAACTACACGCAGTATTCCAGTTGTGGCCTCACCAATACTCTGTATAACTGTAGCAAGACTTCCCTGCTTTTATACTCCCCTTTGCAATAAAGGCCAAGATTCCATTGGCCTTCCTGATCACTTGCTGTACCTACATATTAACCTTTTGTGTTTCATGCACAAGTACCCCCAGGTCCCGCTGTACTGCAGCACTTTGCAATCTTTCAGCATTTAAATAATAACTTGCTCTTTGATTTTTTTCCTGCCAAAGTGCATGACTTCACACTTTCCAACATTATACTCCATCTGCCAAATTTTTGCCCACTCACTTAGCCTGTCTCTGTCCTTTTGCAGATTTTTTATGTCCTCCTCACACATTGCTTTTCCTCCCATCTTTGTATCGTCAGCAAACTTGGCTACATTACACTCAGCCCCTTCTTCCAAGTCGTTGATATAGATTGTAAATAGTTGGGGTCCCAGCACAGATCCCTGCGGCACCCCACTAGTTACTGATTGCCAACCCGAGAATGAACCATTTATCCTGACTCTCTGTTTTCTGTTAGTTAGCCAATCCTCTATCCATGCTGATATATTACCCTCAACCCAGTGAACGTTTATCTTGTGCAGTAATCTTTTATGTGGCACCTTGTCAAATGCCTTCTGAAAGCCCAAATACACCACATCTACTAGTTCCCCTTTATCCACCCTGTTCGTTACATCCTCAAAGAATTCCAGCAAATTTGTCAAATATGACTTCCCCTTCATAAATCCATGCTGACCCTGCCTGACCAAATTTTGCTTTTCCAAATGTCCTGTTACTGCTTCTTTAATAATGGACTCCAACATTTTCCCAACCACAGATGTTAGGCTAACTGGTCTCTAGTTGCCTGCTTTTTGTCTGCCTCCTTTTTTAAATAGGGGCGTTACATTTGCTGTTTTCCAATCTGCTGGGACCTCCCCAGAATCCAGAGAATTTTGGTAAATTGCAACCAATGCATCCATTATCCCTGCTGCTACTTCTCTTAAAACCCTAGAATGCAAGCCATCAGGTCCAGGGGATTTATCTGCCTTTAGTCCCATTATCCTACTGAGTACCATCTCCTTAGTGATTGTGATTGTGTTAAGTTCCTCCCCGCTATAGCCCCTTGACTATCCACTGTTGGAATATTGTTAGTGTCCTCTACTGTAAAGACTGATACAAAATATTTGTTTAGAGTTTCTGTCATCTCCTTGTTCCCCATTATTAATTCCCCAGTCTCGTCTACTAAGGGATCAACATTTACTTTAGCCACTCTTTTCCTTTTTATATACCTGTAGAAACTCTTGCTATCCGTTTTTATATTTCATGCTAGTTTACTTTCATAGTCTATCTTCTCTTTCTTAATCATTTTTTTAAATCATCCTTTGATGGCTCTTAAAAGCTATCCCAGATCTGTTTCCATACCTTCTGCGTCCTTGGGATCCATTGGCCATGAGGCCCGAGGCCGCATGTGTCCGCAGCCTCGCCACGAGCAGGTAATTTCGGAATTCTTTCGTGGGTCACAGTCATACTCCAAAGGTACACCTCCCGCCGCAGATTCTAGCCAACTGGCTGTAATACTCTGATCTGAAATAAAAGGATCACCGAAGGCCCTGGGGAGCGGCAAACCATCCAGCCCACTGCAGCGTGAGCCCCGGGAGATTTCAACTCCTCGGTCGCATCGGCATCGCCTGCCGCCCGGCCCCAGTGGGAAGCGTGAGCTGGCCGGTGGGTGAGTATGGCATTTTAGGGAGCAGGGACTCACCAACAGGAACCTTCCCCGGCATTCAGGGAAGCGGCTGGGGGAGGGCTGGGAGGCTTCTTCTGGTCCGCCCAGGCCTCGGGTTAAAATCGCAGTCGAGCACCGTATCGGGCTCTCCATCTACACCTTGGAAGAAGGGTGGCCCACTTGCCTGCTGTAAAATGCAGGCTAAAGTTACAATCTGCGGGAAGGCGATGGGATAATAGACGGGGTCAGTGGCTGTGGGCATTTTGGTTTTCCAGAGGCGGGCAGGGTAACACTCGGCCGTTGAGTGTCTTTTGTGGCATTCCGTAAAGCTGGTCGAACTCGCAGAGGGGAAAGAATTGCTCCCCCTATGTCAGTGTGTAGCGACATTATGAACACGTTCCCTTTGACTGCTCCAATGCTGTCTCGAAAGTCAGCAAGCAGTGCAGTTCCGACGCCCCGCGATCTCCGCCCAGCTCGAACTCTGGGCACAATGTAGGTCCCGTTGACAAAAGGCTTCACTTCTTCCAAGGCTTGCAATCCCGGGAGTCATGCAGCATGTCACTATTCTGCCTGTGGATTTACAACATGCTGTCCTTAAAGCCAGGCAGGCAAGTGAGTCTAGAGATTACTGTTACAGATACCAGGGAACAGACGCTTAATGCATTTGTATGACCTTCTGCTGTCTGCTATTGTAATGGAGGCATTCAACCACTCACAGTAAATGGGCTAACACTTTGGATATAAGAGTGCACACATTAGCAGGATATGCAAATAGGGTTAGATGAAGATGGGTGGGAGGAGGTGTCTCTGGAGCATAAACACCGACATGTCCACTAATGTTGGCAACAAGTATTGATAATTTGTGATATTGCAGCACATTAATACACAGCCTGGTGAATACTTAGCTGGTGAATGCAATGCCCATGGTGGAACTGAGCCACTGAGACCAGAGAAGGCCCACGCTGGTTTCCCAGTCCCTGCTGAGCTAGCTGATCTTAGCTGGGGTGGGGATCGGAGTGTGACATGTGGCCTCAGCACCCATGGGTCGGTGAGAGGAATGTTCACCCGGCTTCCGCCTCTCCGCTGCTCTCCAGAAGAGCTGGCCATGGGCAGCACGAGCCAACCCACATTGCGATATGTATGCATAGAAACATAGAAACATAGAAAATAGGTGCAGGAGTAGGCCATTCGGCCCTTCGAGCCTGCACCACGATTCAATAAGATCATAGCTGATCATTCACCCCAGTACCCCTTTCCTGCTTTTTCTCCATACCCCTTGATCCCTTTAGCCGGAAGGGCCATATCTAACTCCCTCTTAAATATATCCAATTAAGTGGCCTCAACAACTCTCTGCAGTAGAGAATTCCACAGGTTAACAACTCTCTGAGTGAAGAAGTTTCTCCTCATCTTGGTCGTAAATGGCTTACCCCTTATCCTTAGGCTGTGACCCCTGGTTCTGGACTTCCCCAACATCGTGAACATTCTTCCTGCATCTAACCTGTCCAGTCCCGTCAGAATTTTATATGTTTCTATGAGATCCCCTCTCATTCTTCTAAACTCCAGTGAATACAAGCCCAGTCAATCCAGTCTCTCCTCAGTCCTGCCATCCCGGGAATCAGTCTGGTGAACCTTTGCTGCACTTCCTCATTAGCAAGAATGTCCTTCCTCAGATTAGGAGACCAAAACTGAACACAATATTCCAGGTGAAGCTTCACCAAGGCTCTGTACAACTGCAGTAAGACCTCCCTGCTCCAATACTCAAATCCCCTAGCTATGAAGGTCAACATGTCATTTGCCTTCTTCACTGCCTGCTGTATCTGCATGCCAACTTTCAATGACTGACGTACCATGACACTCAGGTCTCGCTGCACCTCCCCGTTTCCTAATCTGCTGCCATTCAGATAATATTCTGCCTTCATGTTTTTGCCACCAAAGTGGATAACCTCACATTTATCCACATTATACTGCATCTGCCATGCATTTGCCCATTCACCTAACCTGTCCAAGTCACCCTGCAGCCTCTTAGCGTCCTCCTCACAGCTCACACCGCCACCCAGCTAAGTGTCATCTGCAAACTTGGAGATATTACTCTCAATTCCTTCATCTAAATCATTAATGTATATTGTAAATAGCTGGGGTCCCAGCACTGAGCCCTGCGGCACCCCACTAGTCACTGCCTGCCATTCTAAAAAACACCCGTTTATCCCGACTCTCTGCTTCCTGTCTGCCAACCAGTTCTCTATCCACATCAATACATTACCCCCAATGCCATGTGCTTTAATTTTGCACACCAATCTCTTGGGTAGGACCTTGTCAAAAGCCTTTTAAAAGTCCAAATACACCACATCCACTGGTTCTCCCTTGTCCACTCTACTAGGACATTCTTGCTATTGAGGGAGTGCAGCAAAGGATCACCAGACTGATTCCTGGGATGGCGGGA
Organism: Pristiophorus japonicus; assembly: GCF_044704955.1. Taxonomy (NCBI): domain Eukaryota; kingdom Metazoa; phylum Chordata; class Chondrichthyes; family Pristiophoridae; genus Pristiophorus; species Pristiophorus japonicus. The sequence continues at coordinate 46,852,155 of NC_091992.1, read as the reverse complement.
CTGACATATCAAGAAAGATTGGATTAACTGGGCTTGTATTCACTGGAGTTCAGAAGAATGAGAGGGGATCTCATAGAAACGTTTAAAATTCTGACGGGTTTAGACAGGTTAGATGCAGGAAGAATGTTCCCAATGTTGGGGAAGTCCAGAACCAGGGGTCACAGTCTCTGGGTAAGCCATTTAGGACCGAGATGAGGAGAAACTTCTTCACCCAGAGAGTGGTGAACATGTGGAATTCTCTACCACAGAAAGTTGTTGAGGCCAATTCACTAAATATATTCAAAAAGGAGTTAGATGTAGTTCTTACTACTGGGGGGATTAAGGGATATGGCGAGAAAGCAGGAATGGGGTACTGAAGTTGCATGTTCAGCCATGAACTCATTGAATGGCAGTGCAGGCTCGAAGGGCCGAATGGCTTACTCCTGCACCTATTTTCTATGTTTCTATGTTTCTATGTTTCTTGGTACGTCCTCAAAAAATTCTAGAAGATTTGTCAAGCATTTCCCTTTCATAAATCCATGCTGACTTGGACCGATCCTGTCACTGCTTTCCAAATGCGCTGCTATTTCATCTTTAATAATTGATTCCAACATTTTCCCCACTACTGATGTCAGGCTAACCAGTCTATAATTACCCGTTTTCTCTCTTCCTCCTTTCTTAAAAAGTGGTGTTACATTAGCTACCCTCCAGTCCATAGGAACTGATCCAGAGTCGATAGACTGTTGGAAAATGATCACCAATGCATCCACTATTTCTAGGGCCACTTCCTTAGTACTCTGGGATGCAGACTATCAGGCCCTAGGGATTTATCGGCCTCCAATCCCATCAATTTCCCTAACACAATTTCCTGACTAACAAGGATTTCCTTTAGTTCCTCCTTCTCGGTAGACCCTCGGTCCCCTAGTATTTCCGGAAGGTTATTTGTGTCTTCCTTAGTGAAGACAGAACCAAAGTATTTGTTCAATTGGTCTGCCATTTCTTTGTTCCCCATTATAAATTCACCTGATTCTGACTGTAAGGGATCCACGTTTGTCTTCACTAATCTTTTTCTCTGCTGCACACTAGGTCTGTGCAGCAGTGCAGGTCTCCAATCGTCCTGGTTCAACCCTTGCCACTGGATAAAGACCTAGCTCTGTCAAGCCTGTGTGGTGGCTGGTGTGCAACGGTCACCACACGTTAAAAAAATCCACACACAGGCATCTTCCACCCCTGGAGTTCAGGACTGGAATATCGGGTCCTTCATTGAAATATCTGAAAACTCATACCTTTAGATGTGGAAGCAAGTCATCCTCGTTCGATGATGATGATGCTCTCCGGTGACCCTGGCCGGAAAGTTTTATCGCGCCAGGTCAGGACTGTGTCAGGCCAGCCGTATTGCCCCTCACGGTGGAACAGCCATGGAGACTCACTGCAAGGCTCAGAATGAGACGGGATACCAAAGGGGACCCAACACAGACAAAGAGGGGGCACATTTGGGAAAAATGGTTGTTGGATTAGGGGCGATGGAGAGTAGATAAATTGAAGCAGAAGCTAAAGGAGTTCTGAAGTAAATTTTAAAAGGTGCCTTTCTTTGAGTGGAGCCTCGTCTACACAGAGAGAGTACACCTGGCACCATGCCAGTGTTCACGAGAATCCTAACACGTCTTTCCTTTCTTGTAGAGTTGTGAGTGAGAGTAATTTGTAAAGCAGTACGGTATGTGATGTCAATCAATTTCTGTGTTACTGTAATAAAGCTGACTGCAGGACAGACACTTGACTCCAGATTGGCTACATTATGTACCTGTCAGTTTTATGCCATAATAATATATGCACAAACTCACTTCAGGTTAGCCGGCACGGTGCTGCTCATCAGCATGATATGCCAGGCCCATGCTATGCACCAACCTCCTCTGCCCCTTTGGCCGCTATCTTCTTCCACACTATATGCTGCCGAAGCCAAGATGAGGGTGGAAAGCAGCCAGGAGGTCTGTTGGCAATTGTGCCACAGAGTGTTGTGACCCTGGTATTGATCGGCCCATCTTTCAGTGCGGATAAATAATTCAAGCAACTACTCTGCTCAATAGACTGTGTAAACCTAAAAGATATAATAGCACATTTCTCAGTGCATCCCAGATGCTGCTTGTTTAAAATTTTTATTCTGTAGAACTGCTGCTTCCAACTAGTTTGTCAACAGAATGGCCCCGATTTTAACAGTTTTGGGCAGGCGGGCAGAGCGTGGGAAACATGTGGGCAGATGGGCAGTGTGTGGGGAGCGATGCCAGTTACAAAATGCACCAATTCGATCGGGCAGCAACAGCAAACTGTGTGGCCCAGAGAATGCCGGCCCACAGCGGGATTGGCCTGCGGGGGTGTCCATGATCGGGGAGAGGACGTTTGAGGTGGCAAGGGAGTCCGAAACTTTCCTTGTGGGGCCTAGAGGAGCAGTCCTCTTCTTCCTGGCCCGACAATCAAAGTAAAAAGTAAAATGTACCTTTCTGAGCCTCTTCTGGCCACATTCCCCTTCCTCGCTGGGTTGGGCCTGGCAGCAAACTCACTGCTGCTTCTCGCTCAGGCCGTCTCGTGCAATTTGCAGTCAGATCTTAATGACATCATCAGGACCTGACATGTTAGAAAGGACCCCGCAGAATCTGGGTGGGCGTCCCTGCCAACTGCTCCGTTGAGCAGGTGAAAATCATGGCAAGTCAAGTCAAACGCAGGTGCCTGGGTGATTTTAACTATCCACCTTCCTGATTTCTTCTCGGCGGGTAGGGTTAAAGTCACTCTTTTGTGTAGAATACCCTTTCCTGTGACATCATGCCGCAGTAGCCTCTCGTTTGAAAATGGTTACACAAAGTTTATCATCTTTGTTTATGATGTTATCTCACTGGGGAGTGTCCAATGGGGAGTGAAAAATCTCTGTGCCCTGCTACATTGCAAACTGGCTAGAAGGAAAAAAGGTTTTCAAGCCCCTCTTGCAAGCATCTCTAAATCTGAGGCTGGGGCGGCCCAGTGGCCTTGGAGTTTCTGCAAGTGCTCCATACAATTGATGCTTTGAGATTGGCTCATAATTCCCTCCGATACAGGCATCCAGGCCACTGGTGGTGCCTGTGTCTGAGAAAAGTTATCAGTCTGGGCAACTTAGCTTCTGCAAGTACTCTGGTGTCAGGAACTTTGTCTTCCCATTTGATATTTAGAATTTAGCGGAGACAGCGGCTGTGGAAAGAGTTTAGGCTTCTCCATGCCTGCTGTGGGTGGTCCAGGTCGTGCTACCATACTGTGCATGCTCAGAACACACGTTTGGTTGACCCGTATCTGGGTGTTCAGTGTTCATTTCCTGTTATCTGAGTCAGCTCAGATCATGAGATGTGGCCGTTTGGCAAAGGCTGCACTGGAGTGGGGAAAGTGAATGACAATGGGCAAGGGCTACTGGCACTCTGCACCAACCGAGGTCTGTGTATCACAGTGCCAGCTGTGGCTCAGTGGGTAGCATGCTCACCTCTGAGACAGCAGGTTGTGGGTTCAAGTCCCACTCCAGGGACTTGAGCACATAAACCTAGGGTCACACTCCAGTGCAGTATGGAGGGAGTGCTGTCTTTCGGATGAGATGCTAAACTGAGGCCCCGTCTGTTCTCTCAGGTGGGCGTAAAAGATCCCATGGCACTATTTCAAAGAAGAGCAGGGGAGTTATCCCTGTGACCTGGCCATTATTTATCTCTCAAGCAGATCATCTGGTAATTATCACATTGCTGTTTGTGGGAGCTTGCTGTGCGCAAATTGGCTGCCGTGTTTCCCACATTACAACAGTGACTACCCTGCAAGCGTACTTCAATGTCTGTAAAGCGCTTGGAGATGTCCGGTGGTTGTGAAAGGCGCTATATTAATGCATGTCTTTTTTTTACAACACTTCCTTCCAAGGCCCTCGCCACCAGAATGTTTCATGGAGACAGTCCAGATGTGGACACTGGCACCACCTAGAGTCAACTATCATCCGCAGAAAGCATCTACAGGACGTTCTGCACACTCGCAGTTTTCACAGAGCAGGTTGTGACACGGACCATGCAGTGCTTTTGCTGAGCAAATTCCATTGCACCAAACAAAGTTTCCTTACATATTAATATCAAAATGACCAAAGAAGTTGTCTCCAATTCATTGCAAATCCTGCAGAAGCTATGCTATAGATTGCACCACCCCTGAACGTTGATGCAGTGTGGAATATACTCAGAACAGAACACAGCAGCAATCTTCACTTATGGTAAAAAGACTGTCGAAGATAAAGATTGGTTTACAGCATACTCTGAGGAAATGATTCCAGTTATTGAAGCAAAATGCACTGCATATCTCCAGCACAGAATGAATCCCTCTCCTGAGAGAAGTGTTAATGTCAGAGGGGCCAAAAGAATATTGCAACAAACTGCAAAGAAATGTGCTCAATCATATTGGCTGGATCTGTGCGATGAGATACAAATGTTCTTTGAAACTGCGGGACCGAAGAGGTATGTATGATGGAATAAAGAAAGCAATATATCCTTCAGTCAAGAAGATTTCCCACTCAAATCCTGCCTGACTGAGACAAGCAGATGCAACGCTGGGTAGAAACATAGAAACATAGAAAATAGGTGCAGGAGTAGGCCATTCGGCCCTTCGAGCCTGCACCGCCATTCAATAAGATCATGGCTGATCATTCCTTCAGTTCCTGCTTTCTCTTCATACCCCTTGATCCCCTTAACCGTAAGGGCCATATCTAACTCCCTCTTGAATATATTCAATGAACTGGCATCAACAACTCTCTGCAGCAGGAAATTCCACAGGCTAACAACTCTCTGAGTGAAGAAGTTTCTCCTCATATCAATCCTAAATGGCCTACCCCTTATCCTAAGACTATGTCCCCTGGTTCTGGACTTCCCCAATATCAGGAACATTCTTCCCACATCTATCCTGTCCAGTCCCGTCAGAATCTTATATGTTTCTATGAGATCCCCTTTATTTATTTTTTTTCCTTTTTTTTTTCTCCCCCCCCAACCTCTGCATTGCCTCTCTCTCCCCCCCCACCCCATTGTGTGTGTGTGTGTCTCTCTCTCTCTCTCTTCCTCCTCCCCTCCCCCCACCCACCCACCCAGTGTCTCTCTACCCTGCCTCCCTTCCCGTGTCTCACCCCTCCCCCTCCCTCTGTCTCCCAGGACACTCTCCCTCAGCCCCCTCTCCCCCCGAGACACTCTCCCTCGGCCCCCTCTTCCCCCGGGACACTCTGCCTCCGCCACCGATCACTTGCCATGAACTTTATTCTCATGAAACTACTGTTTCGGAAGCAGCATTAACTGCAATCCCCAGACTTCAGACCATTGAGAAGCTTAGTATAGAGCCATCTATAAATAACAAACATGAATGTCTTACAAAATTGGTTCTGGCTTTGACAACAACAACAACAACTTGTATTTATATAGCGCCTTTAACGTAGTGAAAAGTCCCAAGGCGCTTCACTGGAGTATTATGCGATAAAAAATTGACACTGAGCGCACAAGTAGAAGTTAGCGCAGGTGACCAATGGCTTGGTCAAAGAAGTAGGTTTGAAGGAGCGTCTTGAAGGAGGAAAGCGAGGTAGAGAGGGGGAGAGGTTTAGGCAGTGAGTTCAGAGCTTGGGGCCCAGGCAACAGAAGGTATGGACACCAATGGTTTAGTGATTACAATCAGGGACGCTCAGGAGGGTAGAATTAGAGGAGCGCAGACATCTCGGGGGGTTGTGGGGCTGGAGGAGATTGCAGAGATAGGGAGGGGCGAGACCATGGAGGGATTTGAAAATAAGGATGAGAATTTTGAAATCGAGGCATTGCTTAACTGGAAGCCAATGTAGGTCAGCGAGCACAGGGGTGATGGGTGAGCGGGACTTGGTACGAGTTAGGACATGAACAGACGAGTTTTGGATCACCTCTAGTTTACGTAAGGTAGAATGTGGGAGGCCAGCCAGGAGTGCGTTGGAATAGTCAAGTCTAGAGGTAACAAAGGTATGGATGAGGGCTTCAGCAATGGATGAGCTGAGGCAGGGGCGGAGACGGGTGATGTTACAGAGGTGAAAATAGGCGGTCTTAGTAATGCTGCGGATATGTGGTCAAAAGCTCGTTTCAGGGTCAAATATGACACCAAAGTTGCGAAGTCTGGTTCAGCCTCAGACAGAAGTTGGGGAGAGGGATGGAGTCAGTGGCTGGGGAATGGAGTTTGTGGCGGGGACTGAAAACAATGGCTTTGGTCTTCCCAACATTCAATTGGAGAAAATTTCTGCTCATCCAATCCAGGGTCTGAGTCTGGCTTTGAACTGGTCTGGTCCAGGATAAGGAAGGAGCAATAACACATTAAGCCTCATCACTGGTACTTAATACAGATGTCTTCAATCGATACAGAACATTGGGTTACTTTTGTGTTCCCAGTGTAAACATGGAGCCCGAGGTTGAAAACCAGCACGTGGCCTATTCGCTGTGCCTTTGTGATGCAGTAATATCCTTCAGTAAAGACTACATCCTCTTCATTTGAATTCACTCTAGTTTGCCGTTGATGACTCAGCCATTCTTTATGTGTATACTTTGATAGTGTGTGCTGGCAGGCTCTGGGATTACCAGGATCATCACAGCTCAGCCATGCTGAGTCCAGTCCTGACATCATGTGTGTGTAGCTTCCTGTAGGGCCCACTGAATGGCCATCAGCAGGATGGACTCAAGTTGATTATTTTGTTCCCTAACACTGTCCGCTGAGATCAATTGCAGCACACAAACTGCTACTCAGACTGAAGTCAGCTAACTCAGCACAGACTGCAACATGTACACCGACACACTCATCGCTTTCCCTGTCACTGTCAGTATGCCACTGACTGTGCAGCCTCTAATAGAAGAGATCAGAGTTTGCATACATGGTCTTCGTGAGCTCCAAATCTGACCCTACAGACCTCATCCAGGTCAATACTGTCAGTAGATCACTAGGGATCAGGTGCAAAGCCATCAAAAGACAGAAAATGATGCTGGTAACTTTCTCAAACCATCAGCTAGCGATGGCAAGGCCATTGGGAAAGCAAATAGAGTTTTAGGGTGTATTCGAGTGTTAGGACAGTACAATATAAAACCAGGAGAAGTTTACTTGGTAAGGCCACATTCAGAGTTCTGTGCCCAGTTTTGGTCCCCATACATGACGGGGGCTATTGAGGCCCTGGAGAAGGGTCAGAAAAGGATGTCAAACATGATAGCAATCTTCGAGCTCTTCGGAACCAGGACTTTTTTTACTGGAGGAATGTAGGCTTAGAAGGGATATGCTTAGGGCTTTCAAAATGATGAAGGGAATAGGTTTTGTCAGGGTGGATATGTTATAATGGCCATCAATATAAATTATAAAAACATAGCATTAGGTTACATGCCAGCATGTATTTCTTTTACAGAAAGTTATTAATCTCTGGGAACAGACTACTGAAGTATGTGTTAAGTATAGATTCCCTGCTCATCTTCAAAAGGGCAATATCCTGAGAGAGCACATTTCAGGTTCGAGAAAGCAGTTTGTGGAGTCGGTGGGATTAGTGATACTCCTGAGTTACTGGGTCTTCGGGAGTTGGAGAGCAACTTTCCAAAGTTTTTCCTAAATCTGTCTTAGGGCTAGAAATTCATCAACTTACCAACACTCTGTAGCACCATGAAATGGCAATAAAATGATGGCTGCCGTTCTTTCGCCTGTGGGTGGTGGGTCCCGTGATGGCCGCCATATTTGTCTCCCCCTTCACGCTGTCGGTAACTGCCAGCTCCCTGGGAAAAGAAATGGCAGCGTGGTGACGTCAATCGACGTGCCACGCCGACTTAACATCACCATCGCGAACTTCGACCCTGGCGCTGAATTCAGTGCTGGATCCTAAGCACGCCAAGTTAACCTAGCGTGTAAGCAGGCTGACCGTGGCGATGCCTGCATCTCTTAAAGGGACATCATTCAGGTAAGTTTGAATTTAAGGGTTTGGACTTTTATTTAAATTTTATTGAAGTGGTAGCTTGCTGCAATAGTTCGTTTTTTAATTATGTAGGGAGTGCTGCTGGACACTTGCACAGATGGTAAATGAAGGCCTTTGAGAAAACGGAACATGCTGCGAACACTCAGCAGGTCACGCAACATTCGTGGAGAGAAAAACAGAGTTCACGTCTCAGGTTGGCATGCTGCCTGACCAACTGAGTATTTCCAGCATTTTATGCTGTCATTTCACATTTACAGCATCCTTGCCGAGGGAAGAGGAAGACACAGAAGAGGATGATGCAGAAGAGGAGAAAGCTGAAGAGGAGGAATCAGACAGAAGGATATCCAGGATGGAATCATCTGCCTGCGGTCCCATTGGCTGGGCAGGCTGCATTTCTTGGGTGCGCTGACGGGAGGGCGAGAAACCAAGAGGTGCTTGCCAGAAGGAGGATAATGTACGAGGATACCAGCATCTTGTATCCTTTCAGCCCCGCCGCTGGCCAAGGGCTCAACCATAGCCCTGCCAAGAATGGCCTGCACCATCTCCTCCAAGGGGGTGAAGTGAGGCTAGGAATGGGAGATGTGCCTCGTGATTGGTGCAGATTGTTGGGAGGTGAGTGATTGGGGATCGTGCATTGAGCAGTATATGAGGCTAGTGGTGCAGTTGGTAGGCGACGCATTTTGAAGATGCATTCACTGACCTTGACCAGTGGTCTGAGGTCATGAAGCTTCTTTGGACACTGGAGCCAGGTGGTGGGGACGACACTGCTGGCACTGACTGCCGTCGTGATATACTCCCACATCATTCTATCTGGAGGGTCCTCTGGCCCTGCTCTTGTCATGTTAACCCCCGAACAAAGCTGGGGTGCTGCATGTGAGGCACTCGGTGACCCTTCCCTGGCTTGCTGAGGCATTTGTATTAGTGCTGAGGCAGTTTTCCCATTTGTTGCGGTTAGGAAGGTAATTCAGCTTTAACAGCTGAATATTCACATTTGCAACTTCTTTTAAATGTTGAATATTTCTTAAAAGGCAGAAAGGGTTGAAAAAATATATTGGTCCTGAAATTCCGGCCGGAGGCTTCTTTCGGACGAACGCCTCCCACCGGAGAATTTTTATGAAAGTACCTGTGATCCGGGAGGAGCCTGCGATTCCATTGGGGAGGCCTTCTCTTCCTGTGCTGTGCAGTGTGCTCCTGTCCTCCTGGTTCCCACGCAGAAGGTGCAGTCACATGTGACTGCTCAACCAATCAGGTACAGTATTCCACAGCTTTCTCATTAATAGCAATGGGAACTCCGTATCTACAAGTTCTCATTGCTATTAATGAGAAAAAAAACAAACACACTAAACGCCATAATAAAAACACCTCACATAATTAAAATTAATTGAAATTAAAGTTACTGGGCTAGAATCTCCACTTTTGAGTTTATCGCCCAAAAATGGGCATTATTTCCGGTGTGGGCAGTAAAAAAGGATTTTCAGATCACCGGCTTCTCGCCCAGTCTCAAAATACCTAGTTTACATTTTTGAAAATGGGCGTTACCGTGAGCGATATCAAATGGGCGGTAGCGTTAAATTTTTTTGACCTTCTGCCGTAAAGTGTGGCCGTCCTCAGCAATGGCATGGCAACGCTCGATTCCCGCGATTCAGGAGGTCAAGTGTCACCATGACATGCGCAGAAGAGGAGACAGAGAGAGAGGGAGCTCAGAGGGACTGAAGGCATGACTGGGTGTGGTGTGGCTGCTTTGAGATGAAGGAGGGAGACTTTAGAGCTTCACAGCAAGTAGGCAAACAAAAAGTACCTGATAACAGCTACATATTTAACCAAATTTGCCCTATAATGGAGAGAGAGGAGGATGCATCACAGCACGCTGTGGAGACTGATACTGGAGAGAGCAGTGAGGTGGGAGAGGAGCACTTTGGAGGCTGCAAAAGAGCCAGGAGGTTCTCGAACGAGGCAAATGCCTCCCTCCAGCAGGAGGTCGAGTTACGCTAAGGTGATTTGACACAGGGAGGGTGTGGGAAGCCCACCCCAAAGGCCTACCAGAGGATATGGACCGAGATAGCAAAGGTGGTCTCGTCGGCGACCAACGAGGTGCATGAGGGCAACCAATGCTGCAAACAATGGAACGACCTTGTGGGATCCGCAAGAGTAAGTATTACATTGATTTACATGTACTTATGTATTTATATAATTTGATTTGTAACAGTCATGAGTGACTATCAGCAGATGTGAGGTCTTGCAGTTTTACCAGGAATGTTTTACTCAAAGCCTGCGGTCACGGTGTATGACTTTAGGTAAAGAATGATAATAATCATAATAATCATGATTACATCTGATGGTTATGTGTTGTATCAGTCTCTGTGACAGTACCTAGCAATGATATCACACAAAGATCTCATGCCATGTCGCCCTGTCACCTTTTACAGAAGAAGCTATCGACGATGAGGTTCATGCAGAGGTGAACAGGGGGGGGGCCACCAGTCCCCAGCGACATCACAGAGATGGAGGAGCGAGTATTAGCACTCGTGGGGAAGCACCCCTGGACAGCCACGGATGCATCTGCAGAACCTAAAGTGATGCAACGTGAGTAAAGCTTACACCATTGCGTGATGTAAATTCAATAGATGCCACACCAATTCATATCCGACCAATCATACATGATAGATGATTTGTAAAAGTATCATAGAAATAATGCTGGCCTAATGAAAATCATTGCAATGCACAATGTGTTGATGGTGATGAAATGTGATGTCTGCGATGATTTTGAGAGCAGTGGTGCTTTTGTCGTGCAATGCTGTGTGGAGCGCTGGACTCACCTTGTCACCCTAGCACTCCGTTCTCCTCTAACAACCTCATTTGTGTCTTGCAGCTCAGCCAGCAGCACAGCCCCAGGCAAGGCCACAGAGGCCAGAAGGTGGGGGCGCGGGGCAGGAGTCGGCGGACGATCCTACTACATCTGGTGCTGAGGAGCTCCGATTGTCGCCCGTCAATCCACTGGGTCTGTATCAGAGAATGTTGCCCCTCGGCATCCTCTGCTCCCGTACCCATCCAACCAACACATCTGCCTTCATCCCCCACAATGAGGCACCGCCTGAGGAGCTCCTTGGCTAGGCGCTGTGGAGTGAGGAGGGGAAGGGGTGGAGGTGGGGAGAAGAAGGAGAAGGGGGAAGGAAAGTGAGGTGCATGTACGCAGGTGATGGCTGTGTTATATCTCCATCTGGATGTATGCAGTTTATTGCAATGTATGGGGGCTGGGGACCACGCTTCTGTTTTGCCTTTGTATTCTGTGTTGCTGGACATGTTGAACACGTGATTGATGTCAATGGTGGAAAAAGTGGGGTGTGGGCGGGGGTTGGGTGTTATTGGCTATGATACTTATGATTTCAGACCAATGTTGGTATTAAACTTTTGTTATTAGCATAACCTTGTTGCGCATTGTCTCAGATAGCTGGACCGTTACACACTGGTGATTCCTTACCACGAAAGGGTTAAATACAACTTAACATCAATCAACGTAAACTTTAACTGGCACCAAGGTGATGGGCACCATTGATGTTTGAGCTGCACACACAGCAGTGTGTCAGCATTGTCACTCACATCAGTGCTCTTTCAGTCAAGTCTTTCCAATATCAGCTCCTCACATAAGAGTGGGATTTAACAAATGCCAGCCACACCGCTGGCGTTCGTTCCAGTTAATTCCACATTTTGTGGGCGGTTTTTTGAGCGAGCAATATTGTGGACGATATGTGTGCGAGGTGGTGAAATTGAAGATGGGTGATCTCCATGGCCGCTAGTTTGGGTAAATATGCTCTTTACGACAAAAAAACAGTCACCGGGCATTAATATTGAATCTCGGCATTAATTCTGTGCGGAAAATAACGCTGGCCGATATTATGGGCGTTGATTTCGCCCATTCTGCTGATTCCGTCCAAATAAAGTGGGCAGGCGGTGATATTTTTTCCCGGCGTTAAGCCCATTGGTAAAATAACGCTCGGCGATAAGTCTCCTAAAAAAGCCCGTCAGTTTCCATTTTGTGCGAGAATGAACGATATATGGGCGTTATACATCATTTCAGTGGTAAAATGGGCGTTAAGTGGGCGTTAAGCATGCAAAAAAGGAGAGGTTCTAGCCCAATGTCTTAGAAAAAATATGTATTTTTCTGATTTTTTAAAAAGTTTTTTTAATTATGGTTTAAAATATACTTACCATAATTGGCAGGGCTTTTAAACAATAAAATGTGTTTTTTTAATTTAATTTTATTATGTTTTTGTATGTTAAAAACTCTTGCACCTGTAAACGAAGGCTGCGCACCAGCTTTTTATCAGGCCCAAGAGTTTTCAGGACATCCGCTGGGCAAGATCTGGGTAAATATCGCAATCTTGCCCGTGCGAATGTCCTGGCTGTGGAGATAAGGAGGATATCGGAAAAGCCGGTTTTCAGCGCGTGCGCACTGTGCTACAAAAAACAGCTTTTGCGATGTCTTCCCGGGTTCATACACATACCGTACGGACCCGGGTAGGCCAGGATTTCTTGGCCATTGATTCACTGCATTTTATTTTGTATTGCTTCAGTGTGCATGGCCCCTTTAATTCTCAGACCTCTTCATTGCCCACAGTTCCTTGCGAGCGTCACAGCTTGGCCCACAGAGTCTATGAGAAGCTGCAATGCCGGACCTGCACACAAACTTTCTCCCAGATCGGCGTTGCATGGACGGTGATCACCTATCTCCACGTCCCCCGGACCCATTTCTGTTGGTTAGCGTTGCGGCGATTTCCAGCGGCCGTTAACTTCAGCAACTTTGCTGGCGAACGCACATTTTTTCCCCTTAGTTTTCTCGTCTAATGTTTTGCCTCTCCTGGGAGATTGTGTGACTGGGAGCTGGGTCGATGGCTGCACCGGGGCATGATGGGCTATTCCCACTCTTCTTTTTCGTACATGCATTTTAAATGTAAACCCACCAAAAGACATCAAATAAACCCCAATACCTTTCCTCCTTCACACTATCAGACCACAAGGCGTTGGACGGAAGCACCAGCTACTGACCAGAAGGGACAGCCCAGATCAGGTGTTGGATGTACAACTATCTTTTCAGGTCGTAAATTTAGTTTGACTCTAATGCCAACCAAGGAAGCCCTCTTCTCCTCAGGCCCTCGTTTCTGATTGCCTCACTGTTTAGTCGATGGGAGCTGCTGAGGAGTTGCGTTATTTGCTTCATATCTTCTTTCTAAGAGTTTTCCCGTGTGCCTCATAATGCCTTCTCTACATTGCCCTGTTAGATGTCACAGTCTCTCTGCTATTCTCTCGCTGCCTGCGAAGATTTGTGCTCTTAATCTTTCACCTCTAACTGAATGATTCTTAGCTCGTAATCATGAGCCAGAAATCAGGATCCCCACCGGGTTTTGTTAGCAGTGATTTGTCTCCATCAGTATTATGAATCAATGGCCTGCAAATTTTAAATCTCCCCAGCTAGCTGATCCTCATCAGGTGCCTCACGTTGGTAGTAAAAGGCTAAAAAGCTGTCAATTGGGAATCCGCTCATTCCATGGCAAGGTAATTCCTTTAGTTGGTGCATTTCCCCACAGTACCTTAACTGCTCACGTATGAGTTGGGAATTTGGAATTCCCTCTGTGCTTTTGAGGTAACCTTTTATTCAAAAGACAAATTAGGTTCTCTTTCTGCTCTTATTTATCAAATCCAAATCAGGTGTCAACACAGCCTTTCTTCTGAAGCTCATCAAAAATGTGTTGAAGAAATGTAGCTCCCTTGCTGGCCCACTCTCTAAATTTGCCGTCCAGTATTGAACATGAGCCACCGAAAGAAAAATCAGCCAGGTTGCCTGCTCCTGATCTCTACCTGGTGACTCCTGCTGAGAAGTGTGTCTGTGCCTGCAGCTCCAGTAGATTCACCATCAATGTTTGCCCTTCAATATCGAAGCAGACAGCCAAAATATCAGCCCACTTTTTGCAGTGAGGACTTTGGTGGCTGCTGAGACCTATTATTGCTCAGAATGAACGTCTGCGGGATTGACCAGTGGATCCCGTAAACAGCAGCTTGATTTTTCAGGTGAGAATGCCTCTTCTAGCGTTTACATTCAGCTTCAACAAGCAAGAGGCACATAAATTGGCCAGAAAAAGCAGCAAACCTGAGGACTGGGAGAAATTTAGAATTCAGCAGAGGAGGACTAAGGGTTTAATTAGGACGAGGAAAATAGAATATGAAAGGAAGCTTTCAGGGAACATAAAAACTGACTGCAAAAGCTTCTATAGATATGTGAAGAGAAAAAGATTAGTGAAGACAAACGTTAGGTCCCTTGCAGTCAGAATCAGGTGAATTTATAATGGGGGAACAAAGAAATGGCAGACCAATTGAACAAATACTTTGGTTCTGTCTTCACGAGCGAAGACACAAATAACCTTCCGGAAATACTAGGGGACCGAGGGTCTAGTGAGAAGGAGGAACTGAAGGCAATCCTTATTAGTCAGGAAATTGTGTTATGGAAATTGATGGGATTGAAGGCCGATAAATCCCCAGGGCCTGATAGTCTGCATCCCAGAGTACTTAAGGAAGTGGCCCGAGAAATAGTGGATACATTGGTGATCATTTTCCAACAGTCTATCGACTCTGGATCAGTTCCCATGGACTGGAGGGTAGCTAATGTAACACCACTTTTTAAAAAAGGAAGGAAAGAGAAAACAGGGAATTACAGACCAGCTAGCCTAACATCAGTAGTGGGAAAATGTTGGAATCAATTATTAAAGATGAAATAGCAGCGCATTTGGAAAGCGGTGACAGGATCGGTCCAAGTCAGCATGGATTTATGAAAGGGAAATCATGTTTGACAAATCTTCTAGAATTTTTTGAGGATGGAACTAGTAGAGTGGACAAGGGAGAACTAGTTGATGTGGTGTATTTGGACTTTCAAAAGGCTTTTGACAAGGTCCCACACAAGAGATTGGTGTGCAAAATTAAAGCACATGGTATTGGGGGTAATGCATTGATGTGGATAGAGAACTGGTTGGCAGATAGGAAGCAGAGATAAACGGGTCCTTTTCAGAATGGCAGGCAGTGACTAGTGGAGTGCCGCAGGGCTCAGTGCTAGGACCCCAGCTATTTACAATATACATCATTGATTTAGATGAAGAAATTGAGTGTAATATCTCCAAGTTTGCAGATGACACTAAGCTGGGTGGTGGTGTGAGCTGTGAGGAGGATGCTAAGAGGTGGCAGAGTGACTTGGACAGGTTAGGTGAATGGGCAAATACATGTCAGATGCAGTATAATGTGGATAAATGTGAGGTTATCCACTTTGGTGGCAAAAACATGAAGGCAGAATATTATCTGAATGGCAGCAGATTAGGAAACGGGGAGGTGCAGCGAGACCTGAGTGTCATGGTACGTCAGTCATTGAAAGTTGGCATGCAGATACAGCAGGCAGTGAAGAAGGCAAATGACATGTTGACCTTCATAGCTAGGGGATTTGAGTATTGGAGCAGGGAGGTCTTACTGCAGTTGTACAGAGCCTTGGTGAAGCTTCACCTGGAATATTGTGTTCAGTTTTGGTCTCCTAATCTGAGGAAGGACATTCTTGCTAATGAGGAAGTGCAGCAAAGGTTCACCAGACTGATTCCCGGGATGGCAGGACTGAGGAGAGACTGGATTGACTGGGCTTGTATTCACTGGAGTTTAGAAGAATGAGAGGGGATCTCATAGAAACATATAAAATTCTGACGGGACTGGACAGGTTAGATGCAGGAAGAATGTTCACGATGTTGGGGAAGTCCAGAACCAGGGGTCACAGCCTAAGGATAAGGGGTAAGCCATTTACGACCAAGATGAGGAGAAACTTCTTCACTCAGAGAGTTGTTAACCTGTGGAATTGCCTACTGCAGAGAGTTGTTGAGGCCACTTAATTGGATATATTTAAGAGGGAGTTAGATATGGCCCTTCCGGCTAAAGGGATCAAGGGGTATGGAGAGAAAGCAGGAAAGGGGTACTGAGGTGAATGATCAGCCATGATCTTATTGAATGGTGGTGCAGGCCCGAAGGGCCGAATGGCCTACTCCTGCACCTATTTTCTATGTTTCTATATTTCTATATAACAATGCGATGGGCCATATAGTAGGAGGGGCCTCCATGGCCTCCATGGCCTCCATCTCGAGCAAGTTCTTTCCACATATGGACATCTATCTGAGTGTTTCAGAGCTTAATGTCTCCTTATATGGTGCACTGATGCTGAGACAAACTCTGCACGCTCTAATTACAGGCTAATTGCAATTCATAATAGAGGCAAGCAGCAAAATAAAATCTACAGATGCTTGAAGTCTAAAACAAAAACAGAATGTGCTGGGAACGCTCAGCAGGTTGAGCAGCAATTGTGGAGAGAGAATAA
This sequence comes from Pristiophorus japonicus, assembly GCF_044704955.1. Taxonomy (NCBI): domain Eukaryota; kingdom Metazoa; phylum Chordata; class Chondrichthyes; family Pristiophoridae; genus Pristiophorus; species Pristiophorus japonicus. The sequence goes on along the minus strand of NC_091992.1, from coordinate 46,835,818 downwards.
ACAATGTCATGCTTCGGATGTGATTTTGATGGCGGGGCTACACCCGAAATGTCAGCTTCTTTAATCTCTGCAGATACTGCCTGACCTGCTGATTGCTGCCTGCAATATTTAAAATGTTTCCCACACGTTTTTCTGGAAAGAAAAAAAAGAACTTGCATTTATATAGCGCCTTTCACAATCTCAGAACATCCGAAAGCACTTTAAGCCAATTAAGAACATTTTGAAGTGTAGTGACTTGTAATGTAGGAAACATAGCAGCCAATTTGCGCACAGCAAGCTCCCACAAACAGTAACGTGATAATGACCAGGTAATCTGTTTTTTTCAGTGATTTTGGTTAATGGATAAATATTGACCAGGACACTGGGGATAACGCCCCTGCTCTTCCTTGAAATAGTGCCATGGGATCTTTTACATCCACCTGAGAGGGTTTAATATCTAACCTGAAAGACAGCACCTCTGACAGTGCAGCCCTCCCTCATGACCTGGAGGTAAACACCCTCTGTACATGATTTCTAATGAGTTGGATTAAGCTTTTGGGTGAAATCCCTCCACTTGATATTTTAATGAACTTGCAAACCTAATTATTTTAAATCAATTAAAAAAAATAAGGTTCTAAATAAAAATTACAGTGGTGTACTGCGGTGATTATCCTATGGCACTGCCTGCCTCTCAGAACGTGCCCATTCTCTGAGTGTTAGCTATTGGCGAGCTGATCCTCATCTCCTGCTCACCCAACATTCCCCCATGTACCCACATTATCCAGCAGGAATCATGATCCTGGCTGCTTTCCTCGCCCTAACCCAGGAGCGCCGCGGCACACTGTGGCAGTTCAGCTGCAGCTAATTGTTTATAACAATTAGTGGTCTAATTAGCATGTGCATTCTTGAATCAGCATGTCACACTAACAGGATGCTTTATTAAGTGCACAACTATGGAGCACATTTTAATCAGGGTTGCTAGATGAGGATTTTCAGGCCCTTAATGTAACGAAATGGTACAGGCCTCACTCCACAGGCTCTCGATTATGAATTATTATTTTTTATTCATTCACGGGATGTGGGCATCACTGGCAAAGCTAACATTTATTGCCCATCCCTAATTGCTCTTGAGCCACCTTCTTCAATCACTGCAGTAGCAGTTGCTGCAACTGAGTGGCTTGCTAGGTAAATTCAGATGCATTTTAAGAGTCAGCCACATAGCTGTGGGTCTGGAGTCACATATAGGCCAGACCAGGGAAGGACGGCAGATTTCCTTCCCTAAAGGACATTAGTGAACCAGATGGCCAACCAGCCTCCACAGCTCTCTGGGGCAGAGAATTCCACAGATTTACAACCCTCTGAGAGAAGTAAATCCTTCTCATCTCAGTTTTAAATGGGCGCCCCTTATTCTGAGACTATGTTCCCTAGTTTTAGTTTCCCCTATGAGTGGAAATATCCTCTCTGCATCCACTTTGTCGAAACTCCTCATTATCTTATGTATTTCGATTAGATCACCTTTCATTCTTCTGAACTCCACTGAGTATAGGCTCAACCTATTTTCATAAGTCAACCCCCTCATCTTCGGAATCAACCGAATGAACCTTCTCTGAACAGCCTCCAATGCAAGTATATCCTTCTTTAAATACGGAGACCAAAACTGCACGCAGTACTCCAGGTGTGGCCTCAGCAATACCCTGTACAGTTGTAGCAGGACTTCTCTGCTTTAATACTCTATCCCCCTTGTAACAAAGGCCAACATTCCATTTGCCTTCCTGATTACTTGCTGTCCTGCATACTAACTTTTTGTGTTTCATGCACAAGAACCCCCAGGTCCCTCTGTACTGCAGCACTTTGCAATTTTTCTCCATTTAATTTATAATTTGCTTTTCTATTTTTTCTGCAAAAGTGGATAGCCTCACATTTTCTAACATTTTACTCCATCTGCCAATTTTTTTCCCACTCACTTAGCCTGTCTGTATCCCTTTGCAGATTTCTTGTGTCCTCCTCACAATTTTCTCTCCCACCCGTCTTTGTATCATCAGCAAACTTGGCTACATTACACTCGGTCCCTTCGTCCAAATCATTAATATAGATTGTAAATAGTTGAGGCCCCAGCACCGATCCCTGCGGCACCCCACTAGTCACTGTTTGCCAACCGGAAAATGACCCTTTTATCCCGACTCTTTGTTTTCTGTTAGTTAGTCAATCCTCTATCCATGCCAATATATTACCCCCAACTCCGTGAACTTTTATCTTGTGCAGTAAACTTTTATGTGGCACCTTATCGAATGCCTTCTGGAAATCCAAATACACCACTGGTTCCCCCTTATCCACCCTGCTCCTTACATCCTGAAAGAACTCCAGCAAATTTGTCAAACATGATTTCCCTTTCATAAAATCATGTTGACTCTGCTTGATTGAATCATGATTTTCCAAATTTCCTGCGCCTGCTTCCTTAATAATGGACTCCAGCATTTTCCTAAAGACAGATTAAAGGCTAACCGGTCTATAATTTGCTGCCTTCTGTCTGCCTCCTTTTTTAAATAGGGGCATTACATTTACAGTTTTCCAATCCACTGGGACCTCCCCAGAATCCAGGGAATTTTGGTAAATTACAACCAATGCATCCACTATCTCTGCAGCCACTTCTTTTAAGACCCTAGGATGCAAGCCATCAGGTCCAGGAGACTTGTCCACCTTTAGACACATTATTTTATCGAGTACTACTTCTTTAGTGATAGTGATTGTATTACATTCCACCCTCCCTATAGCCCCTTGATTATCCACTATTTGAGACCATGCCAGACCTCTGGATTACTAGTCCCGTCACATGACCACTATGCTATCATACCCATGCCATTGTCATGAAGGATAGAAGGATGATATGTTCTGAGGAAGGTCTGTGCTGTGAAGGAATAGTTCAAATTGGTCACCGAGGATTGCATTTTGTGGCGAGAGGCTCTCAGAGCTAGTGTCAGATGTGGGTGTAGCAGAAATGACCCCGTCACTTGAGGAAGAAGTGATCTGGGCCCCATAGTCTAGCTGGCTCATTTGGATAATTCTCTTCTCATGCCTTGAATCCACTTGCAGCTTCTGCCCCTGAGAGATTATTGCTGTGCCAGAGCAAGAAGAGGCCGAGATACAGAGCTCCTCCGACCTCTCTTGATATATTCAGTGTCGGTGATATTTCTGGGTTCCCGCAAGCCTTTCCAGGGGTCTGTGAAGGGAAGGATGTGCACAAGGGGCCACCATGTACCTCCACCTCTAGGCAGAGGCTTTGTGGGAAAGGTATATCTTAGGCAATGAATCATGGATTAAAAACAGAAAATACAGGAAAATACACAGCAAGCCTTCTTGCCCATCTCAATGCCTAGAAGAACCTTGGCATATGCTATTTGAGATTCAAGAAGTTGCAGATAGTTTAATTGACACTTCCATGCAGAAGAGATGGAGATGATGGGAGCGAAGGTTCATTCCGATCAAGCTCTGCCAGTACGGTGTGAGAAAGACGGATGTGATCCCAGACTGTGCTCTGTTTGCTGATCTCAGTTACAGCTGTGGCCTTGGATGTTCCAGTGACACCACAAACAGCCTTAAATTTATTGTGTTTGTAACTTCACACTCTTCGCTTGTAGAACTGTGTTGAAGGATTCGCTTGTTCCATGGCCGTAACCATCTTTATACCCGCGATAGGGTGTTAGTCCTATATGGCAGGAGGGTTTTCTGGGCTCCCTCAATGAGTATTCCCACTTGATGTCAACCCATCATCCAGAGCCAGAGCTCCGGACACCACTTGTCGGGATAGTGTGGAGCGGAGTCCGAACACTGCAATTTCGGATTCAGAAGCGGGAATGCAATCACTAAGCTAAAGGCTGGTTCTACCTCACAGTTAACAGCCAGAAACTCTTTGGGGACATTCCCATGATTTCCCGACATACATCCCAGGTTGGTGAGGCTCTGTGCCCATTCATAAAATTGTCCGTTAGCTTACTTCATTTGACAAAAATCTAATTATGTACAAGTACAAGGGCTGAATTTCCACAGGGGTTCCGTCACTTGTTTGCAATTACTTAGTTTATGCCGCTTTCCCAGGGTTTCAATGGCTCTTCTGTCGACGAGGGTTGAGTAGGAGAACTCCCGGGGACATTCACCCCCACAGAGAATATTTAACAAGCTGCTGTTGCACTGACAAGGGATACAGCTTGTGTCTGAATTGTGTCTCCTTAATTGTGACATTCAAATAGTGTCTGATCTAAATACCAGATAGTTTCATTGATTTAATTAACAGAGCCTTTCAGTGACATGAAGAACTGGTCTGTTATACGGTGAACCAATTAAATACGAAATGTTTTGCCTTGTACTTGCAAATAGGGATTTCAGAGTTATAAAAGGCTTAGACAGGGTAAATAATGGAAGATAGTCATTGGCTGATGAATAAGTAACAAGGAGGCATAGAAAGAAGGAAAAAAGAAAATAATGACTTACATTTCTATAGCGCCTTTCAGGACCTCAGGATGTCCCAAAGCGCTTTATTGCCAATGAAGTATTTTGAAGTGTAGTCACTGTTGTTGTTATATATGTAGACTTGTATTTACTCTGTACAGCCACCAGAGGGCTCATTCCCCAGAGCCCCAAGGGTCCCGTATCCCTTGGGAGCACAGGTATTTAAGGAGGCTTCACAGGTTGGAGAGGCACTCTGGAGACCTGCAATAAAAGACTAAGGTCACACTTTACTTTGAGCTCACAGTGTTCAGTCTAACTCTTTCTTCATACTCAACAGTTGTAATGTAGGAAAAACAGGAGCCAATTTGTGCACAGCAAGGTCCCACAAACAGCAATGTAATAATATCAAGATAACCTGTTTTAGTGATGTTGGTTGAGGGATAAATATTGGCCAGGGAACTGAGGAGAACTCCTCTACTCCTCTTCAAAATAGTGCCTTGGGATCTTCTACATCCACCTGATAGGACAAACGAGACCGCAGTATAACGTTTCATCCGATAGACGGCACCTCCGCCAGTGCAGCGCTCTCTCAGTACCGCATGGGAGTGTCAGCCTAGATTATGTGCTTACGTCTCTGTGATGGGGCTTTGAATCCACAACCTTCTGACTCAGAGGCGAGAGTGCTTGCCACTGAGTCACGGGTGACTGAGGATTATCAAAGTGGGGGGGGGGGGGGGTAGAAGAAATGTTTTCACGCAGAGTTATTAGAACAGGAAACGTGTTACCACAAGCGATTGGTAGGTTTTAAGGCAGATAGTATAATCTTATTCAAAATGGTAATTCATTTTTTGAAAAGGAGGAATATAAAAGGAAATGTGGATGTCAGGGCGCTGGGATCAGAGAGGACCACTGCAACTGGAGAGCCAGCACCAACACAGCCACGGTGAGTTAAATGGCCACTTTCTGTGCTTTTGTTTCTCAAGCCTGCACACTGTAGCAGTATGTATCATCTGTTGCCGCCACTCACCCATCACTTCATCTTCAGCAGTTTCCAGTGACTCCTCCATCCCTCAATGTGTTCCGTTCATAAACATAATCCCGTTCACAATTCCCCTCGGACTTGCACCGCCCCCACTCTGCAACCTCCTCCAACTCTACATCACAGTCCCTACCTGCCAGTGTTCCAACTCTGCCCTCCTGCCCATCCTCCCCTCGCTCCTCTCCACTCACCTTTAAAGCCTTCAGTGTTGGTGGTACACTATAGAATGTCGTTCCCCCCCACCCACCCCCACCACACCCCATCTCCCCATTGCTATCTCCCCCACACTTTCAAAAGCTTCCTCAAAACCTTTCTCTTCGACCATACGTTCGGGTGATCGCCCCTCACTCTTCTACCACTGCACAACTCTCAGTTCTTCTCTGCGGAACATCTACACTTAAGGTGCTGTCTGAGTACAAATCTTTGCTGTCCTTAATTGGAATTAGGCTGTAACATTGTTTTATTTGTTTGGAAAATCATTTTTGCAATCCCCTATGTGAATCAGAAAGGTGAAGGTGAAAGTGATATTGATTTTTAATTTAGCTGTGAAGCCATACATCTGAAAGTTTCCTGGAGTAGTTTCAAAGATATATCTAAGATATACTGGCTTAAAGCCGAAAGACTGGCACTCCTATTGAAACCTGTGCGTCTGGACAGTTGGAGTATTAAAAAGAAACCTTACTTGGGAGGAAAGCAATCTTGTGGTCAGAGGAGAATGTACTCACACTGCAGTAACAAGAACTTCAATAATGACAGAGCAATATTTACTAAGGGTAATTAACCCCTTACAGATATCCTCAATATGGTCATGTCACACTGGCATTGTACTTCAGGTTGCTTTATTTTTGATATTTGTTGGTAGATAATCCTTGTGGAGGGAAATAATGTCCTAAATTTACTTTTCATTAATTTGGACCTGTATTTCCTTTTCCTGTTTCACAATTTGTCTTTTCTGGACTGTTTATTCCCTTGTGTGTCTCATAAGGTTACCTTCTTTTCAAGGGCTTGGGTATTCATTTTAAAAAAAAGAAAAGAAAGACTTGGATTTATACAGCGCCTTTCATGACCACCAGACGTCTGAAAGAGCTTTATAGCCACTGAAGTATTTTTGAAGTGTAGTCAACATTATAATGTGGGAAACGTGGCAGTTTGCACACAGCAAACTCCCACAAACAGCAATGTGATAATGACCAGATAATCTGTTTTTTTTGTTACGTTGATTGAGAGATAAATATTGGCCAGGACACCAGGGATAACTCCCTTACTCTTCTTTGAAATAGTGCCATGGGACCTTTTACATCCACTTGAGAGAGTTGATAGGGCCTCGGTTTCACATCTCATCCAAAAGACAGCACTTCCGACAGTGCAGCACTCCCTCAGCACTGGAGTGTCAGCCTAGATTAATGAGCCCAACTTTCTGGAGTGGGATTTGAACCCACAGCTTTCTAATTTAGAAGTGAGTTTGCTACCCACTGAGCCACAGCAGACACGATCAGATTTCAGTAGTGCTTGTTACCACATACTGCCTGCCAATTTTTCACATTGTTCAAAATTAGTGGTGAGTGAACTTTAATTTTCAATGCCAGAAATGCACAGTATTTAAGGTGTTGCGACAGCAGAAGACTTTGCCAACTTGGAATTGCCTAAAATACAATGTTAATCACATCACACACAAGGACATGTTTTTCAAAGGATTATGAGAACTGCATTCCGTGGGCTCCTAGCACTGGCCAGGCTGGGGAAGACTAACCAGAGCAGGAATGTCAGGGGCACCAAAGTGTACACTCTGGCCCTACTGCTCCAACCTCAATTTGTTACCTTGAATTGATTAAAGAGCAGTGCTCCGAGGCAAAGGCCTAACAGGGAGGTAGTGGCAGAGTTGTGCCATCTTCTACAGAACAACTTCCAGACAGGATCTGCAATTCACCATGGCTCTCATAAGAACATAAGAACATAAGAATTAGGAACAGGAGTAGGCCATCGAGCCCCTCGAGCCTGCTCCGCCATTCAACAAGATCATGGCTGATCTGGCCATGGACTCAGCTCCACTTACCCACCCGCTCCCCATAACCCTTAATTCCCTTATTGGTTAAAAATCTATCTATCTGTGATTTGAATACATTCAATGAGCTAGCCTCAACTGCTTCCTTGGGCAGAGAATTCCACAGATTCACAACCCTCTGGGAGAAGAAATTCCTTCTCAGCTCGGTTTTAAATTGGCTCCCCCGTATTTTGAGGCTGTGCCCCCTAGTTCTCGTCTCCCCGACCAGTGGGAACAACCTCTCTGCCTCTATCTTGTCTACCCCTTTCATTATTTTAAATGTTTCTATAAGATCACCCCTCATCATTCTGAACTCCAACGAGTAAAGACCCAGTCTACTCAATCTATCATCATAAGGTAACCCCCTCATCCCCGGAATCAGCCTAGTGAATCGTCTCTGTACCCCCTCCAAAGCTAGTATATTCTTCCTTAACTAAGGTGACCAAAACTGCACGCAGTACTCCAGGTGCGGCCTCACCAATACCCTCTACAGTTGCAGCAGGACCTCCCTGCTTTTGTACTCCATCTCTCTCGCAATGAAGGCCAACATTCCACTCACCTTCCTGATTACCTGCTGCACCTGCAAACTAACTTTTTGGGGATTCATGCACAAGGTCCCCAGGTCCCTCTGCACCGCAGCATGTTGTAATTTCTCCCCATTCAAATAATATTCCCTTTTACTGTTTTTTTTTCCAAGGTGGATGACCTCACATTTTCCGACATTGTATTCCATCTGCCAAACCTTAGCCCATTCGCTTAACCTATCTAAATCTCTTTGCAGCCTCTCTGTGTTGTCTACACAACCCGCTTTCCCACTAATCTTTGTGTCATCTGCAAATTTTGTTACACTACACTCTGTCCCCTCTTCCAGGTCATCTATGTATATTGTAAACAGTTGTGGTCCCAGCACCGATCCCTGTGGCACACCACTAACCACCGATTTCCAACCTGAAAAGGACCCATTTATCCCGACTCTCTGCTTTCTGTTAGCCAGCCAATTCTCTATCCATGCTAATACATTTCCTCTGACTCCGCGTACCTTTATCTTCTGCAGTAACCTTTTGTGTGGCACCTTATTGAATGCCTTTTGGAAATCTAAAAACACCACATCCATCGGTACACCTCTATCCACCATGCTCGTTATATCCTCAAAGAATTCCAGTAAATTAGTTAAACATGATTTCCCCTTCATGAATCCATGTTGCGTCTGCTTGATTGCACTATTCCTATCTAGATGTCCCACTATTTCTTCCTTAATGATAGCTTCAAGCATTTTCCCCACTACAGATGTTAAACTAACCGGCCTATAGTTACCTGCCTTTTGGCTGCCCCCTTTTTTAAACAGAGGCGTTACATTAGCTGCTTTCCAATCCGATGGTACCTCTCCAGAGTCCAGAGAATTTTGTACATTTCAGCTCCTTCTAACTGGCACTCGGGATATCGGTAGAATCAACCACTCCATACCCAAAAGGTAACGTATATTATTTAACATGGCTATCACTTTATTTGCACTCATCACTAAGCAGCAACTACAACACACTTCTACCAGCTACTGGCTTTCCAAGAATACAGGGGCGCATTGACTATACACATGATCATTTGGACACCTGTGCCTACGTGAACTGAAAAAGATTTGACCCTATCAATAGACAGCAGGAAGCACTAGAGGCACACACAGGTCCAGAATAGCATTCCCAATGGCCCCATTATCAATAACACATTAACATCCATAGTGAGAAGAATGCTATTGGATATGAACATATCATCATCATAGGCATTCCCCCGAACACGGATAACATGCTTCCACAAGAGTTCACAGATATTTCAATGAAGGACCCAATGTTGCAGTCCTGAACTCCAGTTGAAAGGGTGGAAGATGCCTGTGTGTGGATTTTTTTAATGTGTTGCACATCAGCCACCACACGGGCTTTGCAGAGCTCGGCCTTTATCCAGTGGCAAGGGTTAACCAGGACGACTGGAGACCTGCTCTGCTGATATGAACATATAAAGAGAACAGGTATCACAGGGAGTAGTGCAGAGAGCAAAATTCACCAGAACCCCCCCTGTGTTTGGGCTCATTTGAAACAAAATTTAATTTGGGACTATCTACCGAAAAGTTTGGAACTCTAAAATGCTTATGGAAGAAACTACGAACTTTAATAGAATTATGAACTTTTATAAGACAAATTCAAGCTAGGGAACAAAAGAAGCCCACTTGATTATCTGGGTGTGAGGACTGAGTTAATCTGTCTGGAAGAATGAGTATTTGAACATTTTCCTTCATAAGAGACATTACCATCACAAAATCACCCAGAGGTGGCTCCCCATCAACATGGGTCTGGACAAACCATTTCAGCATATACATCACAAAGATGCCCAACCCAGCCTGTATGTGAAAGACTAAGCACAAAAGGACATTGCAATTACCAAGCTAATATTTCCATCAGGAAACAGTTTTTCGAACATCAACCCACCCAAGACATATCAATTTTAACGAGGCCGACAAAATATTACAAAGAAGAACCAAGCCCGCCAAAATTATACAAAAGATTGTGAACAGATTGGGCGGCAAGATTAGAACACTGAAATCGTATAACTGGCCACCGTTTTCAACAGAGGTTAGAGAGAGAGAGAGAGGGATGAGGAGAGAGAAGAGAGAGAAGAGAGCGAGGAGAGAGAGAGAGAGGAGAGAGAGGGAAGAGACTCTCCAGCCTCTAAGTCTTGAAGTCCTGAAGGAAGGAAGAACATCACCATCTATCATTAACTATCAAAAGGATTGGTAAGCATAAATCCCTGCCTGCCCTGGAGTCTAACCTAGCTAGAATTGGGAGGTGTGAGGTATAATTTTACTGTAACCCCCTTTGAATGTGTAGTGTATGGTTCTTTATTAGAGTGATTTTAAGTTTGACCTTGTACCTTTCCTTGTATTGTTCTTTATTAGCGTGATTTTAAGTTTGGCCGTGTGTTTTCTTACTCGAGTAATAAGCCTGTATTACCCTGACTGTAATAAAACCAAAGTTCTTTGCATCAAACCAGTGTCCTCTGCACTTTTGTCACACCCCCCCAAATAAATTCGAGTTCAGAACCCAAGGGAGGGGGAGCGATTCAAAACCACTTAAGTTGGTCAGAAGGGAACCTGACCCCTCATAGAGACCACACACAACCCGCCCCCCCCCCCCTTACAGTGGTCAACCTGAGTTCAACAGTAACAGGTCATACCTTATGACCAATTATTTGAGAGAGTGACTAAGCTAATGGATGAGGGTAATCTGGTCGATGTAGTTTGCTTGCATTTTCAAAATATATTTGACAAAGTTTCTCATGTGAGACTGATAGGGCGTGTTAAGGCTCATGGAGGAGTTGGCAAAGAGTTGACAAATTGACCAGATGGATTAAGAATTAGCTTAACAACAGAGAATTGTGATAAATGGAAAATAATCTGTGAATAAAACAATCAGGGTAGTGCCTCGCTGGATGGGAGTGTGGGTCACAGAACTGGCCCGAGTGTCCAATCTCTGGTCCATGCTGCTATGTCAGATATGAAGCCTCATAAATTGAGCGGCTACATGCATGAAACAAAAAGTGTTAATTTCCATCACCTCTGTTAGAAGAAAAATTCTTAGCATTAATATGAATCAACTTCAGTGATTCGAAAGTACAGGTACAGCATCGAGAATCTGGAAGCCTTGGGACCGAGGCCGTTCCGGATTCTGGGTTTTTTAGGACTTCGGAACGTAGGGGAGGGGAGTTCGGACAGCCGAGGTAAAGGGGAGGAAAAGGAGGGGGTCAGGCGGCCGAGGTGGGGGGTGCTGAGGCAGGGGGGCCGAGACGGGGGGGAGGTCAGGTGGCCGGAGGACGGGCGGCCGAGGCAGGGGGAGGCCGAAGGTCAGGCAGCCAAGGCAGGGGGGCCGAGACGGGGGGGAGGTCAGGTGGCCGGAGGACGGGCGGCCGAGGCAGCCAAGGCAGGGGGGCCGAGATGAGGGAGTCCGAGATGAGGGAGTCCAGATTTCAGAACACCCGGTTTCCGGATGACCCTGCCACGGATCGGCCCGGTGTCCGGATTTCGGAACATTCCGAATTTCGGAACTCCGGATTTTGGACGCTCAACCTGTATAGACTTTTGTAGATTTTCTTTCTTTTTGGAATATATGGAGCCAGTGGAATAGATTCTATCAGAAGAGGTGAATCGTTTTGTGTGGTTATTAGACAAGTCAGCTTGAATGGATTTCAATCTGTGTAAATACTTTATGCTTCATAAAATTTAATCTTTTTGTATGAAATTAAAATTGTACAATACACTGCATTCAGACTAGGATAATGAAATGTTACACACTGTGATAATTATGACATATTCATTTACATTAAATCTGTACAATTTATGCAGTTTTATTGATCCCGCTGTTGAGTGCACACAATTTGGGTCAATATTAATGGCCTTGTACTAGCCATTATGTTCAAGGCTTTTTCAACATGTGTGTCAGTGCCAGAGTGCTTCAGCAATCAAATGCATGAGTTGTTAGAGAGAAAGAAAATAATCAAGTTGGCTTATTTTGGGTCCCGCTAACCAATGACTGTATTCTTGAACTGCCGGGTGAGGACCCACAACCAGTGTTGCAGAATCCAGGTCATCTGGTAACAGATCCTGACACCTGCACATGGATGGAGTGACTTTGGTATACAGGTTTTTTAGAGAAAGCATGACTCTTAGGCTACTTCAGCTCCAAGGTCCCCTCTTTGCAGTATCCTCAGTGACCTCCTCCAAATCTACAACGCAGCACACTCACAACAAGAAATCCAACTCTGGCCTCTGTACATCCCGAACGTCCTTTGTCCCACCATCGGCAGCCGTGATGCCTGCCATCTAGGCCCCAAGCTCTGGAATTTCCACCCTAAACTTCTCTTCCCTTCTCCCATCCTTTAAGATGCTACTTAAAACCTGCCGCTTTAACCAAGTGTTTGGTCACCTGTCCTAATCTCTCCTTCTTTGATGGTCGATCTTTTTCTGATTACATTCCTGTGAAGTGCCTTGGAATGTTTTACTACGTTAAAGATGCTACATAAAAGCAAGCTGTTGTTGCTATTGTGCTCAAGATCTGGTTCCAATGTGATGACTGCAGGACCCTCAGATGAATGTTGAGTAACGGTGAGCGATGTGTCTCACCCTGATTTGGGGCACCGAATCTAGTGAGCGGCATAAATCAGCCAAGGTTCCTGCCTCTGATGTTCAATAGTGACACTATTGGAAAGTGCATCTGTATAGAAGTCAGGTGCAGCTCAGCTGCAATATCTCCCAGCATCCACTACGATGGCTCACACATTAAAATTGGTCAGTTGGATAAGGTATTGGAAGGCCCACTACATAGATGCATTTAAGGGGAACCTAGGTAAGTACATGAGGGAGAAAGGAATTGCAGGATATGTTGTTAGGGTAAGATGTAGTCAGGTGGGAGGAAGATTGTGTGGAGCATATAAAAAGCAGCTTCTGTGCTGTAAACTTCCATGTAAGTCAATGCCTTCGAGGCGGGTTTGGGGGGAATTAGAGAGCAAGCTGGAGAAAGAAAGACTTGTATTTCACGACCACCGGATGTCTCAAAGTGCTTTACAGCCAATGAAGTACTTTTTGAGTGTAGTCACTGTTGTAATGTAGGAAACGGGGCAGCTAATTTGCACACAAGCAAGCTCCCACAAACAGCATTATGACAATGACCAGATAATCTGTTTTTTTTTGCAATGAAGGATAAATATTGGCCAGGACACCAGGGATAACTCCCCTGCTCTTCTTCGAAATAGTGCCATTTGATCTTTTACATCCACTTGAGAGTGTAGACGGGACCTCGGTTTCACGTCTCATCTGAAAGACAGCACCTCCGACAGTGCAGCACTCCCTCGGCACTGCACTGGAGTGTCAGCCTAAATTTTTATGCTCCTGTCCCTGGAGTGGGACTTGAACCCACAACAGTCTGACTCAGAGGCGAGAGTGCTACCCACTTTTAAAAAAAAATAATATTTATTGAACATTAAGAACATTTACAACCTTGTGATTATTCCATTGTATCATACAAATCCATTCCGCTCCTCTGTACAGCCGTTCCTCCAACACGTATTAACATTAAAACCTGAAGTTTAATTTGTCTCCTGCAATATATATTAATCTATTGTACTTTACAAATTGATCATACAATATTATCTTTGGATTATTTTCTGAATAAAACATCCACAGAGCCTTATAATGATCTTTTAGTTTATATTTAAAATACTCTTTTAGGTTTATTCTTCTTCCCTTAAAAACAGATCATTCCTTTAAATCTAGCCAAACTTAACATGAAATTAATTGCCGCTCCGCTGGACTCGGGCAGACTCTCCTGCAATCCCCACCTCAAAATTGAGTCCCACGGGATTCCCATTCTTGCTCTTCCGTCCCCACCCAGCAAGCAAACCTCACACTACTGTCTTAATATAATACTTAACATCCTTTAACTGCAGACATAACACCAGCAAATGGGACAGAGTCTCATCCCGCGACCCACACACTGGGCAAGTTGCCACCAGTACTCACCCAATCTTACATAAGACCATCATGGTAAAAATCCGGTTAGGAGCCAATTTGAAATCCAGTTCAATCCACTCTGGACATTTAAAATTCGCCCACACTCCCTTCCAAAGCCTGTTGAAGTCTAGCTGTGGGTATATACTCTGCCAAAACTCTTGACCAGCAGGTATCTTGAATTTCCATTCCCTAAACACTCCATAGAAATCTGGACTATTACACTTTTCAAATTGGACCAACTCCTCCCTTTTCTCCAGCAGAAAGCTTGGAAAAGCGGGACGCATTACACTTCCTTTCGAGATTTAGTATTTATTTCTTCCATTAAATCCCCAGGCCCTCACAATCTTCTCATATATGATCTTAATTGCTTTTTCCTCTACTTCCTGATCCTCCTCCCAAACCATGTCCTGCAGGCAGAGTTCAGGCAGCTAGGAGAGAGATTAAAAAGCAAGACCTCAAAGGTAGTAATCTCCGGATTACTCCCAGTGCCACAAGCTAGTGAATACAGAAATAGGAGAATAGAGCAGATGAATACGTGGCTGGAGAGATGGTGCAGGCGGGAGGGCTTTAGTTTCCTGAGGCATTGGGACCGCTTCTGGGGGAGGTGGGACCTGTACAAGCCGGACGGGTTGCACCTCAACAGAGCTGGGACCAATATCCTCGCAGAGGTGGGTGGGGGTGTTGCTAGTGCTGTTGGGGAGGGTTTAAACTAGCTTGGCAGGAGGATGGGAACCTGAAAATAGATTCAGTAGGGAAGGGAGTAAAGCTGGAATTGGAAAGCAAAAATAAAGAAAGTGAGTTTGAAGGAGAGAGGGAACAAGCAGAAAAAATGGGTAAAAAAACAAACTTAAAGGCACTTTTTCTAAATGCACGTTGCATCTGTAACAAAATAGATGAGTTGACGGCACAAATTGAGACAAATGGGTATGATCTGATAGCCATTACAGAGACGTGGTTACAAGGTGACCAGGACTGGGAATTAAATATTCCGGGGTACTTGACAATCCAGAAGGACAGACAGAAAGGAAAAGGAGGTGGGGTAGCTCTATTGATAAAGGATGGAATTACTGCAATAGTAAAAAAATGATATTGGCTCAAATGATAATGGTGTTGGAACAGTTTGAGTGCAGATAAGAAACAATAGGGGGAAAAAGTCACTGGTGGGTGTAGTCTATAGGCCCCCTAACAGTAGCAACTCTGTTGGCTGGAGCATAAACCAGGAAATAGTGGGGGCTTGTAGAAAGGGAACAGCAATAATCATGGGTGATTTTAATCTCCATATTGATTGGACAACTCAAATTGGTCAGGGTAGCCTTGAGGAGGAGTTCATAGAGTGCGTAAGTGACGGGTTCCTTGAGCAGTATGTAACGGAACCAACCAGGGGGCAGGCTATCTTAGATCTGGTCCTGTGTAATGAGACAGGATTAATAAACAATCTCCGAGTAAAGGATCCCCTCAGCATGATTGAATTTCAAATTCAGATGGAGGGTGAGAAAGTTGGATCCCTAACCAGCGAACTAAGCTTAAATAAAGGAGACTATGAAGGTATGAGGGCAGAGTTGGCTAAAGTGGACTGGGAAAATAGATTAAAGTGTAGGACGGTTGATGAACAGTGGTGTACATTTAAGGAGATATTTCACAACTCTCAAGAAAAATATATTCCAGTGAGGAGGAAAGGATGTAAGAGAAAAGATAGCCATCCATGGCTAACTAAAGAAAAAAGGACGGTATCCAATTAAAAACAAGGGCATACAAAGTGGCCAAAACTAGTGAAAGGACAGAAGACTGGGAAGCTTTAAAAAACCAACAAAGAACAATTAAAAAAATGATTTAGAAAGGGAAGATAGGCTATGAAAGTAAACTGGCACAAAATATAAAAACAGACAGTAAGAGTTTCTATAGGTATATAAAAAGGAAAAGAGTGGCTAAAGTAACTAATAATGGGGAACATGGAGATGGCAGTAACTCTGAACAAATATTTTGTATCAGTCTTTACAGTAGAGGACACTAACAATATTCCAACAGTGGATAGTCAAGGGGCTATAGGGGGAAGAACTTAACACAATCACAATCACTAAGGAGGTGGTACTCAGTAAGATACTGGGACTAAAGGCAGATAAATCCACTGGACCTGATGGCTTGCATCCTAGGGTCTTAAGAGGAATAGTGGCAGGGATTGTGGATGCATTGGTTGTAATTTACCAAAATTCCCTGGATTCTCGGGAGGTCCCAGCTTTTTGGAAAACTGCAAATGTAACGCCCCTATTCAAAGAAGGAGGCAAACAAAAAGCAGGAAACTATTGACCAGTTAGCCTAACATCTGTGGTTGGGAAAATGTTGGAGTCCATTATTAAAGAAGCAGTAGCAGGACATTTGGAAAAGCAAAATTCGGTCAGGCAAAGTCAGCATGGATTTATGAAGGGGAAGTCATGTTTGACAAATTTGCTGGAATTCTTTCACGATGTAACGAACAGGGTGGATAAAGGGGAACCAGTGGATGTGGTGTATTTGGACTTCCAGAAGGCATTTGACAAGGTGCTACATAAAAGGTTAGTGCTCAAGATAAAAGTTCATGAGATTGGGGGTAATATATTAGCATGGATAGAGGATTGGCTAACTAACAGACAACAGAGAGTCAGGATAAATGGTTCATTCTCTGGTTGGCAATCAGTAACTAGTGGGGTGATGCAGGGATCAGTGCTGGGACCCCAACTATTTACAATCTATATTAACGACTTGGAAGAAGGGACTGAGTATAACGTAGCCACGTTTGCTGATGCTACAAAGATGGGAGGAAAAGCAATGTGTGAGGAGGACACAAAAAATCTGCAAAAGGACATTGATCCGCTAAGTGAGTGGGCAGAAATTTGGCAGATGGAGTATAATGTTGGAAAGTGTTATGTCATGCACTTTGGCAGAAAAAATCAAAGAGCAAGTTATTATTTAAATGGAGAAAGATTGCAAAGTGCCACAGTGCAGCGGGACCTGGGGTACTTACGCATGAAACACAAAAGGATAGTATGCAAGTGCAGCAAGTGATCAGTAAGGCCAATGGTATCTTGGCCTTTATTGGAAAGGGGATGGAGTATAAAAGCAGGGAAGTCTTGCTACAGCTGTACAAGTATTGGTGAGGCCACACCTTGGAATACTGCGAGCAGTTTTGGTTTCCATATTTACGAAAGGATATACTTGCTTTGGAGGCAGTTCAGAGAAGGTTCACTAGGTTGATTCCGGGGATGAGGAGGTTGACTTATGAGGAAAAGTTGAGTAGGTTGGGCCTCTACTCATTAGAATTCAGAAGAATGAGAGGTGATCTTATCAAATGTATAAGATTATGAGGGGCTTGACAAGGTGGATGCAGAGAGGATGTTTCCACTGATGGGGGAGACTAGAACTAGAGGGCTTGATCTTAGAATAAAGGGCCTCCCATTTAAAATGGAAATGAGGAGGAATTTCTTCTCTCAGAGGGTTGTAAATCTGTGGAATTCGCTACCTCAGAGAGCTGTGGAAGCTGGACATTGAATAAATTTAAGACAGTTTCTTAAATGATAAGGGGATAAGGGGTTATGGGGAACGGGCGGGGAAGTGGAGCTGAGTGCATGATCAGATCAGTCATCATCTTACTGAATGGCAGAGCAGGCTCGAGGGGCCTTATGGCCTACTCCTGTTCCTATTTCTTATGTTCTTATGTTCTTATGTCCTGCACTACCGCTTCCAGCAACCAACCTAGAATTATCTCATATAATACATCTTTCAAATATATAATACCAGCTTTCATAAAAGCTTGATTAAATAATACCTCTTCTTCAATGTTGATCCACCTGTTCAAAAATAAGGGCTGCTCTAAAAATTCCTTAGTGCCTTTGGGCACAAACTGCACACTTTAAAAAGTTGGACCCATGTGTCCACAACCCCCTTTTAAAACCTAGGGAGAGGTTTAATCGATTTCAAAAACATATTGTTGCATTCCATATAAAATATTCCCTGTCCTCCCATCCCACTTAATTTAAAACAATGCTGGAAACAACTCTTCCAACAACTTGTATTTGATTTCTGAAGAAATCTCTTCACCCATTTAATTCTAAAGGCTTTTTTCTTCAAATCAATATCTGGGAAATTTCACTGTCCAACGATGGTACTGTAAGCAACCAAGGCTGGTTTCCCTTCCCATAAAAAGCGCACACAAGCCTTTCGGATGGATTTTTCCACCCATTCAGGAATATCTTCCACCGTCAATAAGTACCATTAGATAGCAGGAGAGCTGACATCAGTTCCCAATTTAATTGATCCAATTCATCCCTATCCTTCTTGCACCCCATATATACCCCCAGAACTTCCAAAATCTCCACCACCTTGAAATGGTTTTCCTCCAACCACTCCCCCCTACTTTATCCCGCAACCAGGCATTGGGACTTACTATAACTCACCCCGGCACCTGAAACTCTACAATACTCCTCTACGACTCCCATAGCTTTCCTCACTGACTCCCCATCTCTCAACGTTAAGGTCGTGTCATCTGCATATTGCATATCACCGACACCAGCCCGGAACTGGGAACCGCAATCCCAACTACGCCTTCTTCCTTTCGCATCATATTCTGCTACCAAGGGGTACAACAGTGGGGACAGGGGGCAACCCTGTCTCACTGATCTCTGTATTGGAAAATACTTGGATAAAAAAACATTACATTTAACAGCTAAATATGTTTGAATAAAAAATCCTTATCCACTCAATGAAATTTTTCCCGAAACTAAATGCTTCCAAAACCATCAATAAAACCCCATGAGAGACGCTAGTAAAGGCTTTCTCTTGATCCATCTTTAGCACAGAAGCTTCCCTCCACTCTCTTCCATGAACTCTATTGGATTGAGACCACAGAGTCAGCGATGTCCCAGCCTACGGGCCCAAGTTTCGGGCCGCGCCACCTGGACGCCCGTTTTTCGTGCCACAAAGTGCGCCTAAAAAAAACTCACCTAGTCTCCGGCTCCCTGCAGGCCCTCTATGGCTGGGCGCGGCACAGCACGAGCTGTGGGGGGCGGAGCCAGGTCCCTGCGCTGAAAACAGTGCCGGGACCTCTGCACATGCGCGCTACAGTGGGCGCGCATGTGCAGTCGCTCCAGGCGCCCAAAACTGTGTGGGAGGGGCCCGAAACACGCAGCCCCTAGCCCTGGCCGAATGGCCTCACTGGAGCTGCGTGCTTAAGGCTCACCTCCCACCTGACCGGACCCGACCCGACTTGACTCCCGCTCCCCGGACCGGACCCGACCCCCGCTCTTCCCCCCCCCCCCCGCCCCGGCGACCCAACCTCCGCTCCCCCCCCGACCTCCACTCCCCCCTCCCGACCCGACCCGACCTCCACTCCCTCCGACCTCCACGACTCCCGCCCCCTCCCCACCCGACCTCCGCTCCCCCCCCCTCAACCCGACCCGACCTCCGCTCCCCCCGACCTCCGCGACTCCCGCCCCCCCCGAGGATCTTCCCCCCCCGTCCCCCGAGACTCTTCCCCCCTGCCCCCTGAGGCTCTCCCCCCCGCCCCCTGAGGCTCTTCCCCCCCCCGTCCCCCGAGACTCTTCCCCCCCCGACCCGACCCGACCTCCGTTCCCCCGACTCTCCTCTCACCCCGCCCCCCCCGCGACTCATCCCCCCCGACCGCCGCGACTCTCTTCCCCCCCCGACCTCCGCGACTCTCTTCCCCCCCGATCTACGACCCCCCCGATCTCCGCGATCCCCCCCCCGATCTCCGCGACACCCCACCCCCCCGGTCCCAAGACCCGAGACCCGACGCCACCTACCTGTAAATCCAGCACGAAGTCTTGGGCCCGGCCATTCAGCCTCCTTCCCTCCTCCCCTCTCCCTCTCTCCTCCCCTCTCCCCCTCCCCTCTCCTCTCCCCCTCCCCATCTCCTCTCCTCTCCTCCCTCCCCTCTCCTCACTCCCCTCCCCCTCTCCCCCTCCCCTCTCTCCCCCTCCCCCCTTCCCGCTCTTTCCCACCCCCTCTCTCTCCCCCCCCTCTCTCCCCTCCTCTTCCCTCCCCCGTCCCCCCTCTCTCCCCCCCCTCTCTCTCCCCCCTCCCCCCTCTCTCTCCCCCTTCTCTCCTCCCCCCTCTCCTCTCCCCCACTTCCCCCCATCCCCCTCTACCTCACTCCGCCTCTACCTCCCTCCCCACCCTCTACCTCCCTCCTCCTTCCTTCCCCACCCCCCTTCTCCTCCTCCCCTCGCTGTCAGAAACACAGACACAGACAGACGAGAGTGAGAGACACACTGGGGGGGCTGTCCCAGCATGCTGTTGGAGGACTCCCAGTGCTGCAGTCGGTAAGTAAAAAATGTTTTATTTATTGATTTTTTAATTTTTTTTATTTGTTATTAATTTTTTTTGATTGATTTATTGATGTATTTATCATTTATTATTGATGATGGCTCTTTATTTGTAAAACTGGTGTTTAATGTTTGTAAACTTCCCTTTAAACACCCGCCCCCCCCCCCCCCCCCCCCCTCCGCCCCGATTCCCTACGCCTGATTTGTAACCTATACCTGATTTTCTAAAGTGTAGACAAGGTTTTTCTGAGCATACAAAAATCTACACTTACTCCATTCTAAGTTAGTTTGGAGTATGTTTTCACTGCCTAAACTTTCAAAACGGGCGTAAGTGGCCGGACATGCCCCTTTTGAAAAAAAAATCCGTTCCAAACTGAAACTGTTCGAACTGACTAGAACTGGAGCAAACTAAATGCCGAGAATTGCAATTTCTAAGATACTCCATTCTAAACCAGTTGTTCCAAAAAAACAGGAGCAACTCAGGCCGAAACTTGGCCCCTACGACTCCATAGGACTGAGAAGGTGAAACTATCTACGGCATCACCTCCTTCATACGATTTGCCATAACCGTCACCAAGATCTTATAATCCACATTTATAATGTGATGGGCCTCCAATTCTTCAGATCCATTCTATCCCCTTTATTTTTATAAGCTAAGCTTATGATACCTCTCCTCATAGATGGGGCCAGGCTTTCCTCAGTTTTAACCTCCTTAAAAATCTCTAAGACCAATGGACTTAAATTCTCTAAAAATTCTTTATAAAATTCTGCACTTTGTCCATCGGAACCTGGGCTTTCCCTCCCTTCATTCCACTTATTGCTACTTTTTTATTTTTGCTAATCCTACTTCTTCTCTCATCCTCCTTTAAACCTTCTTCAATAAAAGCACTAACCTTCTCCATCAACAATTTGGAAATGTCTTCTTTTGTGTGTAACTCTGCAGGCTCAGTAAAATTCTTTCCACCTCCTCTCAGTCACTGACCGTCACTTCAAATCCAACATTTGGCTTCGGTCGGCAAGCAAAGCAACTTCCCTCACTGTATTCCTCATGTACTGCCTGGATGATATCCCAAGCTCATATCTCCTTATCCTGGTAGTGAACCACCACCAGGGCCGAAATTCAGGCCTGCCAGAAACCTGGTGCACTTACCATTTTTTAAGTATTTTCATCACCAGGTAGGATGAAGTGGACTCTTGATTGATATTCAGCTCTTTGTCCTTTGTTTTGAAGCGGCCAGGAAGTCGGTCATCATGGCGGCGGAATTGCGGCGGTGAGTGTTGTTGAGGGGCAGAACTGTCGGTGGGACGGATTCTCCACCGCTGTCGGTCAGCAGCGGAGTGGTGATGATGTCATTAAGCCTTAACTTAAAGGGGAGAGAAGCAGCAATTATTTAGGATTGGCCACTGGGCCACCAGGGAGAGTTTCAGCCGGGCCAGTGGCCTGGCACCCAAGAGGGGCTGTCAGGCTGCCTGTTGGAAGCCCAGCCAAACCCAGGGGCACACTAGTCTGGCCAACATGGAAGTTGGCTGGCAAAAAAAATAAAATGGCGGCCGTGGCAGTGGGCACTTGCCGTTAATGGCCGCCGTGCAGCCAGGGCTCACAGCCAGAATGCAAGGTGCACCGACAGAGAAAGCTGTTGAGGGCACCGCTTGGTGGGCATTAGATATTTGGGCCTGAATTGTGCTGGAGGTGGGAGGTCCCAGCGGTGCACGCACTGATGATGCACTTAAAGTCGCTTGTCAGCGGTGGGGCGGAAGTGCGGACCACCAGAAAATCCCCATGCTGAATTTTGCTGGCGGCAGCCATTCAACCACAAATCGGCGGCCATTGGATTCCGCCGCCTGGCCGCTGCATTCCGGCAGTAATGGACTTTATTGGGAGGATGAATTTCAGCCCCACCGTGTTTTCTTTTCCAAACCTCCTAGGGTCCTGGTCCAAATCTTTGGACCTTTTTTACTCCCATCTCAAAACATTTTCTCCCCTGATTAATTTCATCCTGGGAGCATTGTCCTCTGAGGGATCCGATACTCCAGGCCCCTCAGCAGCCAACTGGCTGATGGTTATGGGCTAAAAAGACCCTACAATTTGAAAAAAAAATCCCAAAACCCACCACCAACTTTTTACAAACTCACTCCAACTCCTGCAGTAATCAGCAGTACCTGCTCACTCCTAGCCCCTCCCACCAAGAGAGAGCTACCCACTGAGTCACAGCTGACACTGTGGCGCTGGTTAATCTTCCTCAACTTCTTATGTGGAAAATCTAAAAGCTGTCTGCTGGGAAGGTGTCGCAGCTTGACAGTAAGATCTTACCTGCACTCGCAGCTCAGCATGAAGTCAGAGATTGCTGGACCCAGGCACACAGAGCTCCAGACTCGTGTTCAGGCACCATGACATTTAAAAATGAGCTTGAAAGCCCTATGATTGTTACTTTTATCCAGCAGCTCAGGCTAGCTGTTAAAGGATTAAAAGTTTAAATCATTTTGGATTAAAGTATTAAATAGTTTTGACAGGTAAGTTTAAACTAAGTGTTTGACTTTGGAAATGGCAGTTTGCAGGGGATTGAAGTGAGAGTTCCTTTAATCGCAATGTTTGGCAAATCACCCCTCCCCTCATAAATATTTGCAAAAGATGTCAAGTAAGTGCATTCAATATACCTCGGGTGAGGGATATCAATGTTAAATATAGGGAATATTTGCTCCCAGTGTCAACATCAAACTCTCCAAGGTCAGATACAACATGGGCAGCTGTGCAGTAAAGATCCTTTTAATCTGCTCCACCAACTTGTCCAACCACAAGGTAATATCGACTGCAGCAGCTTGACACTTCCATTTCCTAGTCCAGCCATACATAAGAACATAAGACTTAAAAGCAGGAGTAGGCCATTCGGTCCCTTGAGCCTGTTCCACTATTCAATGACATCATGGCTGATCTTCTACCTCAACACCACTTTCCTGCACTGTCCCCATAATCCCTTGATTCCCTTAATATTCAAAATCTACCGCTCTCCATCTTGAATATACTCAATGACTGAGCCTCCACAGCCCTTTGGGGTAGAGAATTCCAAAGATTCACCATCCTCTGAGTAAAGAAGTTTCTCCTCATCTCAGACCTAAATGGCCGACCCCTTATTCTGAGACTGTGAACCCTGGTTCTAGACTCCCCAGCCAGGGGAACCATCCTCCCTGCATCTACCCTGTCAAGCCCTGTAAGAATTTTGTATGTTTCAATTTGATTGTCTCTCATTCCTCTAAACTCTAGAGAATATAGGCCTCGCCTAATCAGTCTGTGAACCTTCGTTGCACTCCAGCAATGGCAAGTATATCCCCCACCTTGGGTAAGGAGACGAAAACTGTACAAAATACTCCAGGTGCGGTCTCACCAGGGCCCTATAGGGTTACGGGCTTATGATGTGAATGTGAACAGATAGTTTGGATTGAACCCATTGAAAGTGGTGAATGTGTGACACAGACTGCCTCATGGGATACCATGAAAGTAGTTAGTATCAGCAAATTTAAAAGAAGTTGAATAGTTTGGAATTTGCCAAAAACCTGAATATCTGGGGCTCTTTTCTCTTGAAAAGAAAAAACTGAGAGGTGAACTGATAGAGCTCTTCAAAATTATGAGACAGCTTGATAGGGTAGACGTAGAGAAGGTGTTTCCACTTGCAGACAACATCAGAACTAGGGGCCATAATTATAAGACAGTCACTTCTAAATTCAATAGGGAATCCAGGAGAAACCTCTTTACCCAGAGAGTTGGTAGAATGTGGAACTCCCTACCATTGGGAGTAATTGAGGTGAATAGAATACTTGGATTCAAGGGGAGACACATGGGGGATGAAGATGTAGGATTTATCAATGGACTTAGATGAAGAGGGGTGGGAGGAGGCTCGTGTGAAACATAAACACCAGCATGGACCAGTTGGGACTGGGCAGTACAGTTAGTAAGAATGCTATCCTTTCACCTCTGGGACATGAGGTTAATAGGATAATAATCTCCTTCGTCTGGTTATAAAGGGATATTGGCCTCTACAGGACAGGATAGACCATTACAGTCACTCTAGCCAAATCCCAAAGTCAATCGTCCACCTCCACCACCTTTATGACAGGTGCTATTGAAGGCTGTGAAGCGCCTTGGGATGTTTTACTACGTTAAAGGCGCCATATAAATAAAAGTTGTTGTTGTTTTGTAAGAAACAAAGGGCGTGATATTTAACCCCATTTTTGGGCAGGAATGGTGCAGCCGTGCGAGTGCACAACTTACCATCCCGTTCCCACTCATGTCTGACCTGCTACCATTTTTGGGGGTTGGGGGGTGGGGGGGGCTTGATATAGGCAGCCATAAACGGGTGGGAACCTCATCGTCCCACGCAAATTGGGGTCCTCTGACTCCTCTGAAATGTTGAAGTCCCAATATCCACCCATTGACACTTGACTCAGAGCAACCTAAACAGCGCTGCGAAAGGAACCACTGCCAGCTGCTCAAAGATGGGTCAGAAAAAGGTTTTAAGGGAATTTTGTGGGGCGTTCCTCCGGGTCCCAGAAAAATTGACCTCCCCCGCCCCTCCTCCGAAGCAGCCCTCGCCCAGTATCACCTCCCCCTGTATTACTGACCTGGCCCGGCTCGGCTCGGTTCTGTGGAGGTGCTGCTGGATTGCCTCGCTCCCCGATCAGCGGGCTGCTCCAAGTGCACGAAAAGCTCACTGACGTAATTCAAATGAGCCCAGACCATGAGAACAGCTGCTCCCCTTGGCTGCTTCCACTGGCTGCGCTCCCACTGGCTGCTTCCACTGGCTGCTTCCACTGGCTGCGCTCCCACTGGCTGCTCCCACTAGCTGCATCCACTGGCTGCGCTCCCACTGGCTGCTTCCACTGGCTGCGCTCCCACTGGCTGCTTCCACTGGCTGCTTCCACTGGCTGCGCTCCCACTGGCTGCTCCCACTGGCTGCATCCACTGGCTGCGCTCCCACTGGCTACGCTCCCACTGACTGCTCCCACTGGCTGCTTCCACTGGCTGCGCTCCCACTGGCTGCTTCCACTGGCTGCTTCCACTGGCTGCGCTCCCACTGGCTGCTCCCACTGGCTGCATCCACTGGCTGCGCTCCCACTGGCTGCGCTCCCACTGACTGCTCCCACTGGCTGCTTCCACTGGCTGCTCCCACTGGGTGGGTGTGGATTTGCTCTGCTCATTTCCTGCGAGTTATCTGGCGGAGTGGGAGACGGGGGAGCGGTTGACTTTGGGATTTGGCTAGAGTGACTGTAATGGTCTATTCCGTCCTGCAGAGGCCAATATCCCTTTATAACCAGACAAAGGAGATTATCATCCGATTACCCTCACGTCCCAGAGGTGAAAGGATAGCATTCTTACTGTCTGTACTACCCAGTTCCCTTTGGATAATTTAGAGACAAGCCCTGTAGACTAAACGGGATAGAAATTCAGGTCCGCCCGAAACAAGGAACACCTACCGCTTTTTGGCCGCCATTACCACTGCAATGGTTGCGGCGGCCATTTGATCGAAATTCAGCTCTTTTTGTAAAAAAAAATGGCGGCCAGCGGTATTGTCTGGCGGGAATCGGCAGGTTGCAGCGGTGTAGGTGGGGAGCGTGGAGTGGCCTTTCGACTGAGAAATTCAACTACTGGTGATTTGCTGCGAACAAGCCAGCTGGTTCCTGGTCTTAAAGGGCAGGGTTTGCAGCTAGGCCCTGAGCAGGGAAGGCCTTTCAGTTAAGGCAATGGCTAATGCAGCAGTAGCAAGGAGGGCAACCAGGTTTTCAGATGCAGAACTGGAGACACTGATGCAGGCTGTGGAGGGAAGGAGGCAAGTCCTGTACCATGATGCAGGCAGACTGACTCGGAAAGTGTTCACTAATGCCTGGAGAGAGATAGATGTGGAGGTCTCAGGGAGCTCCATTTATGACCGCTCCCGCAACCCAATGTGCCGCAAAAGAATGAACGACATCATTCATCTGATGAAAGTACCTGTTCCACCGAGTGTTGTCCTTTCATCTGCGACCCTCGCCTTCATCCTTCTCTTATTTCCCATCTTCACTATATAGTCACTGAAGCAGCATTTGATTGCTGAGGTCTGTATATATATATATATGTGTGTGTGTGTGTGTGTGTCCTTGCAATGGAGTCTCCCTTTCATGCCACAGTTACAGCTGCATGTCAGGGACACACACTTGTGCACTCATTTCTGAGGCCTCATGACGCTGCTACTCAGCAACCATTCTTTGTTTTGCAGACTAAGGTTGTGCACAACTGCATGGAGCAAAGGAGGACTGGTGGTGGCGAGGCTGAGATACAGGATACACCATTGGGTCGAGGCACTAGTAGGCAGACATGCTGCCTTCCCTGTGACCTCCAGTATTGCCGATGCCGCTGTGAGCATCCATGGGTAAGTGAAGGCCCTCCTTTAATGCTCTCTCTCTCTGAAAGCGCTAGCGCCTACTTTGCGTTTCCGTCTGAAAGTGTTCTAGTTGCAGCCTCCATGCGTCAATTCCCTTCCTCCCCCTCACGACAGCCCTTGTGCCATTTATGCTTGCAGATGAGAGACCGAGTGAGAGCCAAGGCGAGGGTCCTAGCGTTGGTGCGAGTGGGAGGGCAAGGCAGGACGACAGCCTTGAGGGCAGTGGCAGCCGAGGCCAGGGAGAGGGTGATGTGGACAAAGAGAGGCCAAGCCTCAAGAAGAGCCAACAGGGCATTGACAGCCATGGCCATCCTGACACCCTGGAGGATATTGGGGGCGCGAGCCTGGATGAGACCATGGAGCCCACTCCATCTGTTGGCGAGGTGTCAGATGAGGCCGAGGACGAGGGGGACACTGCTGGCAGCACCATGTCATTGCTTCCTACAGTCACACGCGCCAGCTCAGATACTGGGAGTACATGGTCAGATTTAATGGAGATAGCAGAGGTGTTGCACCGGGGCCTAGCGTGGTGATGAGCAGAGGGAACCTTGGGTGCCATCTCTCCAGGGGGTAAGTCCACACCGGAGTTCTGCTGAGGAGGACTCAGAGGAGCCCATCGATATTGGGACTTATGAAAGAAGGGTGGAGGCCACGCATTCCAAGATGTTGAGGCAATGGCAAGCGTGCCGGACAGGCTGTCGGAAGTGGTCAGGAGTATGGAGGAGTCCACCTCCTGCATTATGGACAGCTCTGTGCACATCATGGAACCCATCATGGCCAGTGTGCAGGTGATGGTGGACTCCCAGAGTGACCGTGTGGATTCAGCTGTGATGCCGCGACTCGTTGGCGATGTGGCAGCTGCCATTACAGCACAGGCGCAAATGAACAAGCGAATCAGTGCTGCTTTGGAGAGGATGGCCGTGACCCTGGAAGCCCAGAATGCTCTTATGCACTGTTAGATCTCTTAATTCCCAATGAAATACGAACTCCGGTTGTAGTTTTAATGTAACTTTATTCTGGCAGAAGCAACAAGCTTCTGGCTTTAAGCCAGGCCTTTGTCCTTCTGAGACCACATGACCAAAATGGCTGTACTTATACCTGGTTCAATTTACAGAAAAAAACTCTCCTTCTTTGACCTTATTGGCTCAATTGATAGTCTTTTAACCTTTAATTGGCTCGCTACCCAAGGTCCTAAAATGTCAAGTTGATTGATGACTTAATGCAATGTGGTCTGCGTTTTTTCAAAACTGCAGCTGGGCTGTAGAGCTTGAATTCTCTATCATGCACTCTGGGCAACAGGCCACAGAGTATCTTACTACTGTCATCTCTGTTGGCTTAGAGACTGTGTCTGCTCTCATGCAGTCTCAGCTGGATGCCACACGAGATCTGACTGTTGCCTTTGCGGCTGGGTCCACCACGGTCCATGGGGGACCTTCTGGTGTGGCGTCACAGCACCGACCTGCACTCCCTCAGATTGGTGGCGATGGTGATGTGCTGCCCCCGGGGAGTGACGCAGGCTCTTCAGATCAGGATCCCGATGATGTGCTCTCTCAGGATCACACCAATCCTGACCCCAGACCTGTCACTCCGCCATTGCATCCAACCATGGACTTGCCTGAGCCAAGGCCGACTGAACTCTCCGAGGAGGGTGCTGACCAGGCTGCAGCCGGCCCGTCCAGGGCCAGAGCTGGTCGAGGGTGTCGGACATCTGCAGCTTCCACACAGGAAACACAGCAGCCTTCCCAGACCCATGAGGCAGCCACAGGGGAGACACTGTAGTGTAGTAGTAGAATAGGTTTGCGTAAGAGAGGTTATAAGGAGATGCACAAGGGTGAGAGGTGATTATGTGTATGTTTCTTTCACCTTTCTTTATTCTGTAATACTTCTTTATTTTGTGTTCCTATATCTGGGCAGGTGTATTATTTGACTGTGGTCAATGATGGCTGAAAGGACTCATTGGGATGGCCATGGAAATGCAAAGGTGAAGGGTGAAGTGGGCATTAACTCATCGGAAATGAGCAGCGATTAGACGGGTCTGCAGATCCCTTGCAACTTGGGGTGGCGACGCCTCTTGGGTGGCTGATGACACGCACCCTGGTCCTCCTCCTCCTCCTCCTCTTGCACCTCCTCCTGGTCCTCCTCCTCCTCCTCCTCCTCCTCCTGATCCTCCTCCTCCTGATCCTCCTGGTCCTCCTCCTCCTGGTCCTCCACCTCCTCCTCCTGCACCTCCTCCTCCTGGTCCTCCTCCTCCTGCACCTCCTCCTCCTTCTCCTCCACCTCCTGCATCTCCCCCTGGTCCTCCTCCTCCTCCACCTCCTGCACCTCCTCCTGCATCTCCTCCTGCTTCTCCTCCTCCTCTTCCTGCACCTCCTCCTCCTCCTCCTGCACCTCCTCCTGCACCTCTTGCTGAGGTGCTACTGCTGGATCGACCTCCAGTGACTGGCCCCTCATGATTGCCAGGTAGTGAAGCATGGAGCAGACAACCACGAATAGGGAGACCCGCTCTGGTGAGTACTGCAGCACCACCAGAGCGGTCCAAGCAACGGAACCTCTGCTTAAGGATCCCGATACGGTGCTCAATTATGCACCTGGTGCTCAATGAGAGTCGTTGTTGGTTTGCTACGCAGCAATCCTGGGATGGCAAAGGGGAGTCAGCAGCTAAGTGCACAGTGGGTAGCTTTTATCACCAAGCAGCCTGCCATAATCTTGGTTTGGGCCCGAGAACATGGCGGGCACATCGGTCTGGATGAAGGCATTGTGGCTGCTGCCTGGTTACCGGGCATCAACTGCCATGATCTTGCGCTGGTGGTCACACAGCAGCTGCACATTGAGGGAGTGGATTACCTTTAGGTTCATGAACATCTCCGCATTGCTTTGTGGCACCCTCAGTGTGACGTGTGCAGCTGATGGTGCCCTACACCCTGGGGAACCCGCAATGCGCAAAAACCTGGTTTGCCGCTCCATCTGTTTCTCCTGCTCATCGGGAAAGAAATGTATTCTAGCCTTCTCTTGTAGAGAGCATCTGTCACTTGACGGATGGAGCGATGGGCGGAGAACTGAGAAATGTTAGAGATGACTGTAATTGCAGATTGAAAAGAGCCAGTTGCATAACAGTTTAGTGCAATGGCCATTTTGGTTTTCACGCAGAGGGCTGTCCTCAGCCTTGTCTGAGGCTGCAGATCTGGGCGCAGGAGATTGCACAGCTCCCTGAAGATGTCCTTCCTGAATCAGAGCCTGCGGAGACATTGGTCACTTGTGAGCTCCACGAAGGAAAACTGCTGCCTGTAGACCCTTGCACGATAGGGCCTTCCTCCCCAACTCTATGCTGGGGCCCCTCCTATGGCAGCTGGCTGCTTGCCTTCCCTCTCATCCCCTTCATGCTTCTCAGCCTCTGCAGGCTGCTGCTGGCAAGCATCTCCCTCATCGCCCACTATCTGGTGCGGGGGGGTCAGCGTACCTGATCCTCCTCCTCACACCAGCTCCTTCCTGGCCAACCTCTCTGCCTTGAGGTGTGGCACCATTTCCAGGCCCTTCTTTATGTTGGGCAGCCATGTCTGCTGCCTCCCTTGCCCGCTGCCTCTGGAGCCATTGTTGATGGCGCTGCCTTCTCCTGCGTGCCCCCCTGCCGCGCGCACTGTGCACAAGGCGTGCCCCTGCTAGCATTGAGCCCACTGCATCTGCAGGCTCAACCTTCACTATGAGGCATCTGTGGAGTACGGATTGAGGTCCCCAGGCCAGGAGTGCTCAATGCCCATCTCAAAAGGGCGAGTGAGCAAGTTTTCACAAGTCCTATAATGTTTTCAAAAGTCTGAAAAGTTTTGACCAAAAATATGGCGATCCACACAACACTGCCTTCACCTCCACTGGCGATCTTGAGCCGGCCTGGCACAGTGCTGTGACACAAAAAGCTGTTGGTGGCACCATCAGCACAGGTCGATTTTTTATAATGAATATCGCTTCCAGGGTGGAGAGACACCGCGCTCTGTTGACGTCTTTAAGGCCGCATTCACAATAGCACAGTGGCAGTGGGGGGAGGGTCGGGCGGCATTGGGAGGGTCGGGGCGGCAGTGGCAGGGTCGGGGTGGCAGTAGCAGGGTCGGGGCGGCAGTGGGAGGGTCGGGGTGGCAGTGGGAGGGTCGGGGCGGCAGTGGCAGGGTCGGGGTGGCAGTGGGAGTGTCGGGGCGGCAGTGGGAGTGTCGGGGCGGCAGTGGGAGGGTCGGGGCGGCAGTAGCAGGGTCGGGGCGGCAGTGGGAGGGTCGGGGCTGCAGTGGGAGGGTCGAGGCGGCAGTGGGAGGGTCGGGGCGGCAGTGGGAGGGTCGGGGCTGCAGTGGGAGGGTCGAGGCGGCAGTGGGAGGGTCGGGGCAACAGTGGCAGGGTCGGGGCGGCAGTGGGAGGATTGGGGCGGCAGTGGGAGGGTCGGGGCGACAGTGGCAGGGTCGGGGCGTCAGTGGGAGAGTCGGGGCTGCAGTGGGAGGGTCGAGGCGGCAGTGGGAGGGTCGGGGCGGCAGTGGGAGGGTCGGGGCTGCAGTGGGAGGGTCGGGGCAACAGTGGGAGGGTCAAAGCGGCAGTGGGAGGGTCGGGGCGGCAGTGGGAGGGTCGGGGCGACAGTGGGAGGGTCGGGGTGGCAGTAGCAGGGTCGGTGTGGCAGTGGGAGGGTCGGGGTGGCAGTGGGAGGGTCGGGGTGGCAGTAGCAGGGTCGGGGTGGCAGTGGGAGGGTTGGGGTGGCAGTAGCAGGATCGGGGTGGCAGTGGAAGGGTCGGGGCGGCAGTGGGAGGGTCGGGGCGGCAGTGGGAGGGTCGGGGCGGCAGTAGCAGGGTCGGGGTGGCAGTGGGAGGGTTGGGGTGGCAGTAGCAGGATCGGGGTGGCAGTGGAAGGGTCGGGGCGGCAGTGGGAGGGTCGGGGCGGCAGTGGGAGGGTCGGGGCGGCAGTGGGAGGGTCGGGGCGGCAGTGGGAGGGTCGGGGAGGCAGTGGGAGGGTCGGGGCGGCAGTGGGAGGGTCGAGGCGGCAGTGGGAGGGTCGGGGCGGCAGTGGGAGGGTCGGGCCGGCAGTAGCAGGGTCGGGGCGACAGTGGGAGGGTCGGGGCGACAGTGGGAGGGTCGGGGCGACAGTGGGAGGGTCGGGGCGACAGTGGGAAGGTCGGGGCGGCAGTGGGAGGGTCGGGGCGGCAGTAGCAGGGTCGGGGCGACAGTGGGAGGGTCGGGGCGACAGTGGGAGGGTCGGGGCGACAGTGGGAGGGTCGGGGCGACAGTGGGAGGGTCGGGGTGGCAGTAGCAGGGTCGGGGTGGCAGTGGGAGGGTCGGGGCGACAGTGGGAGGGTCGGGGCGACAGTGGGAGGGTCGGGGTGGCAGTAGCAGGGTCGGGGCGGCAGTGGGAGGGTCGGGGCGACAGTGGGAGGGTCGGGGCGACAGTGAGCACCCCTGGATAAACCCCGAGGTGAATTTCGCTGATGGCGGCCAGTCGACTCCACCACTGGGCCGCCGCAAAGAACCTTTTCGGGAGCCTAAATTTCGGCCCCAAATATATTTGTGTGCTGTGTGAAAAACAGCCCACTAATTATTTTAAACATGCATCAGAAGCGCCTGCCCAGCCCACACTGTGTTTGCTCAGCACGGGGTGATTCCGAACTAAAATGAAATGATAAATAATGAATAGAAAGTAACATTTTTGCTAAAAGTTATAATACTTAGTATACAATAAAAAAATCACATTAATAAATGCATGAATATGGGAATATTTAATTTTCATTGACTCAATAATAAAATAATTTTTGAAACTATAAGCCCAGAAGTATGTATGAAAATAAACATAAAGCTGCGTTCTACATTATGAAGTACAGAAATCAATAGTGTTCAATGTGTGACTGTGTGGGCCGCACTGTGTACTGTGGAGCCTCAAGGACCACGCATGGCGGCTGGTTCCACAACACCCTGCCCCCAGACGGGAGCTATACCTGCCAAGGAGCGCAGCACAGGACAGTGCGGCTCACAGCTGATGATTTATATTCTAATGGGCGGAGAAGCTCATTCCTGCAATGTGCTTCCTGCGGGGACCGCTTGCTGAAGGATGCTCAGGATCAGAGAGCTGGCCCGATTGGTTGAAATTCCGGTTCCTATTAATTTGCATATATCTGAAGTTGTTAATACCAACAGATTTGATTGAGGATTTGTCCACCAATGACACAGCAGCGCTCAGAACAGCCCGTTTCAAACCTCCAGGCGCATAACGTTCAAACAGACAAACCTGCCGATGAATATAAACACGAATACGCTAGGCTTGAGTTACCTGGGCTTTGAAGGCTGATTGCTGGGCCACAGAGGCTGAATGGGTCACAGGTCCGATAGCGATAAAAGATATTAAAGGATTGATCACACTAATAGGTGTCATCGACAGACCATTTGTACTGCACTTTTTTTGACAGACATGCTTTTGTTAAGCCCCACCCCCCCATGCCATGTCTGTCAAGCCCTGCCCCATCAAGCTCCGCCCCCCCTTCACGGCCCTAAATCATTCCCTCCACTTGGTGCCGAGAAGCAGGATCTGAGGCCTGAGGCCCTGACTCTCTTCGCCCGCTCAGGCCCTGGCCCCGACTCTTCACCCCCTGTGCAATGTATGTGCAGTCGATGGTGCCCTGTCCCCTGGGGAACCCAGTAACCTACACAAACCCAATCTGCGGCTCCATCTGCTTCTCCCTGGTCATCGGGAAAGAAATGTATTCTAGCCTTCTCTTGTAGAGAGCATCTGTCACTTGATGGATGGAGCGATGGGCGGAGAACTAAGAAATGTCAGAGATGTCTACCGTTGCAGATTGGAAAAAGCCAGTTGCATAAAAGTTTAGCTCTATGGTCAGTTTGGAAGAGGGCTGCCCTCAGCCTTGTCTGAGGCTGCAGATCTGGGCGCAAGAGATTGCACAGCTCCCTGAGGATGTCCTTCCTGAATCGGAGCCTGCGGAGACATTGGTCATTTGTGAACTCCATGAAGGAAACCTGCTGCCTGTAGACCCTTGCACAACAGGACCTTCCTCCCCAACTCTATGCTGGGGCCCCTCCTATGGCAGCTGGCTGCTTGCCTTCTCCCTTATCCTCTTCATGCTCCTCAGCCTCTGCAGGCTGCTGCTGGCAAGCATCTGCCTCATCGCCCACTATCTGGTGGTCAGCGTAACAGACCCTCCTCCTCACACCAGCTCCTTCCTGGCCAACCTCTCTGCCTTGAGGTGTGTCGCCATTTCCAGGCCCTCCTCTATGTTGGGCAGCCATGTCTGCTGCCTCCCTTGCCCGCTGCCTCTGGAGTCATTGTTGATGGCGCTGCCTTCTCCTGCGTGCCTCCCTGCCAGCATTGAGCCCATTGCATCTGCAGGCTCAACCTTCACTATGAGGCATCTGTGGAGTACAGATTGAGGCCCCCAGGCCACTGGTATTCAATGCCACCTCAAAAGGGCGAGTGAGCAAGTTTTCACAAGTCCTATAATGTCCGAAAAAGTTTTGATCAAAAATATGGCGATCCACGCAACACTCCTTTCACCTCCACTGGCGATCTTGAGCCGGCCTGGCACAGTGCTGTGACACAAAAAGCTGTTGGTGGCACCATCAGCACAGGTCGATTTTGTATAATGAATATCGCTTCCTGGGTGGAGAGACACCGCGCTCTGTTGACGGCTTTAAGGCCACATCCACAATAGCATGGTGGCAGTAGGGGGGGTTGGGGTGGCAGTGGGGGGAGGGTCGGGATGGCAGTGGGGCGAGGGTCGTGGCGGCAGTGGGAGGGTCGGGGCGGCAGTGGGAGGGTCGGGGCGGCAGTGGGAGGGTCGGGGCGGCAGTGGGAGGGTCGGGGCGACAGTGGGAGGGTCGGGGCGACAGTGGGAGGGTCGGGGCAACAGTGGGAGGGTCGGGGCGGCAGTGGGAGGGTCGGCGTGGCAGTGGGAGGGTCGGCGTGGCAGTGGGAGGGTCGGGGCGGCAGTGGGAGGGTCGGGGCGACAGTGGGAGGGTCGGCGTGGCAGTGGGAGGGTCGGGATGACAGTGGGAGGGTCGGGGCGACAGTGGGAGGATCGGGTTGGAAGTAGCAGGGTCGGGCGGCAGTGGGAGGGTCGGGGTGGCAGTAGCAGGGTCAGTGTGGCAGTGGGATGGTTGGGGTGGCAGTGGGAGGGTCGGGGTGGCAGTAGCAGGGTCGGTGTGGCAGTGGGATGGTCGGGGCGGCAGTGGGAGGGCCGGGGTGGCAGTGGGAGGGTCGGGGCGGCAGTGGGAGGGTCGGGGTGGCAGTAGCAGGGTCGGGGCGACAGTGGGAAGTTCGGGGCGGCAGTAGCAGGGTCGGGGTGGCAGTAGCAGGGTCGGTGTGGCAGTGGGAGGGTCGGGGTGGCAGTAGCAGGGTCGGTGTGGCAGTGGGATGGTTGGGATGGCAGTGGGAGGGTCAGGGTGGCAGTAGCAGGGTCGGTGTGGCAGTGGGATGGTCGGGGCGACAGTGGGAGGGTCGGGGTGGCAGTAGCAGGGTCGGTGTGGCAGTAGCAGGGTCGGGGTGGCAGTAGCAGGGTCGGTGTGGCAGTGGGATGGTTGGGGTGGCAGTGGAAGGGTCGGGGTGGCAGTAGCAGGGTCGGTGTGGCAGTGGGATGGTCGGGGCGGCAGTGGGAGGGCCGGGGTGGCAGTGGGAGGGTCGGGGCGACAGTGGGAGGGTCGGGGTGGCAGTAGCAGGGTCGGGGCGACAGTGGGAGGGTCGGGGCGGCAGTGGGAGGGCCGGGGTGGCAGTGGGAGGGTCGGGGCGACAGTGGGAGGGTCGGGGTGGCAGTAGCAGGGTCGGGGCGACAGTGGGAGGGTCGGGGCGGCAGTGGGAGGGTCGGGGTGGCAGTAGCAGGGTCGGGGCGACAGTGGGAGGGTCGGGGCGACAGTGGGAGGGTCGGTGTGGCAGTGGGAAGGTCGGGGCGGCAGTGGGAGGGTCGGGGTGGCAGTAGCAGGGTCGGGGCGACAGTGGGAGGGTCGGGGCGACAGTGGAAGGGTCGGGGCGACAGTGGGAGGGTCGGGGTGGCAGTAGCAGGGTCGGTGTGGCAGTGGGAAGGTCGGGGCGACAGTGGAAGGGTCGGGGCGACAGTGGGAGGGTCGGGGTGGCAGTAGCAGGGTCGGTGTGGCAGTGGGAAGGTCGGGGCGACAGTGGAAGGGTCGGGGCGACAGTGGGAGGGTCGGGGTGGCAGTAGCAGGGTCGGTGTGGCAGTGGGAAGGTCGGGGCGACAGTGGGAGGGTCGGGGTGACAGTGAGCACCCCTGGATAAACCCCGAGGTGAATTTCGCTGATGGCGGCCAGTCGACTCCACCACTGGGCCGCCGCAAAGAACCTTTTCGGGAGCCTGAATTTCGGCCCCAAATATATTTGTGTGCTGTGTGAAAAACAGCCCACTAATTATTTTAAACATGCATCAGAAGCGCCTGCCCAGCCCACACTGTGTTTGCTCAGCACGGGTTGATTCCGAACTAAAATGAAATGATAAATAATCAATAGAAAGTAACATTTTTGCGAAAAGTTATAATACTTAGTATACAATAAAAAATCACATTAATAAATACATGAAGATAGGAATATTTAATTTTCATTAACTCAATAATAAAATAATTTATGAAAATATAAGCCCAGAAGTATATATGTAAATAAACATAAAGCTGCGTTCTACATTATGAAGTACAGAAATCAATAGTGTTCAATGTGTGACTGTGTGGGCCGCACTGTGTACTGTGGAGCCTCAAGGACCACGCATGGCGACTGGTTCCACAACACCCTGCCCCCAGACGGGAGCTATACCTGCCAAGGAGCGCAGCACAGGACAGTACGGCTCACAGCTGATGATTTATATTCTAATGGGCGGAGAAGCTCATTTCTGCAATGTGCTCCCTGCGGGGACCGCTTGCTGAAGGATGCTCAGGATCAGAGAGCTGGCCCGATTGGTTGAAATTCCGGTTCCTATTAATTTGCATATATCTGAAGTTGTTAATACCAACAGATCTGATTGAGGATTTGTCCACCAATGACACAGCAGCGCTCAGAACAGCCCGTTCCAAACCTCCAGGCCCATAACATTCAAACAGACAAACCTGCCGATGAATATAAACACGAATAGCTTGAGTTACCTGGGCTGGCTGGGCCCAAAGTTCTGGAACTCACTCCCTAGGCCTCTCCGCCTCTCTACCTCTCTTTCCTTCTTTAAGTCACTCTTTAAAACCTCTCTTTGATCAAGCTTTTGGTCATTTGCCATAATTTTTTCTAATGTGGCTCAATGTCACATTTATTTGTTTTGTCTTATAACAGTCCTGTGAAGCGCCTTGGGATGTTTTACTACGTTAAAGGTGCTATATAAATACAGTTTGTTGTTGTTGGATGTGATTAGGAGTGGACACTCTGGCCAGTGTCCAACTCACTGCTCCAGGACTGCTGAGGACAAGGGTAGAACCCCAACAAAATCAAGGAAAAGTATGTTGTCTGATCGGTGATTCCTTTCTTGCCCAACTTCTGCCTCTCTCTCCCCTGTAACCTTTCCAATCTCTCTCGCTCGACTTTATTGATATGGGGAGTTCTCTGCATTGAAAGGGTTTCCCACAATGCAGTGATAGTCACCAAGAGCAGCTACTTCCACCTCTGTAACATCGCCCGTCTCCACCCTGCCTCAGATCATCTGCTGCTGAAACCCTCAGCCAAGCCTTTGTTACCTCCAAACTCGACTGATCCAATGCTGTCCTGGACGGCCTCCCACCTTACGTCCTCACGAAACCTGAGCTCATCCAAAACTCGACTGCTCATGTCCTAACCCACACCAAGTTCCCTTCACCCATCACCCCTGTGTTCATTGACCTACATTGGCTCTCGATCTGGCAACGTCTCGATTTTAAAATTCTTATCCTCGTTTTCAAATCATTCCATGACCTCACCCTGCCTTATCTTTATAATCTCCTCTAGCCATACAACCCTCTGAGATCTTCTTCACTCTACAATTGGCAGCCGTGTCTTCAGCTGCCAAAGCCCTAAGCTCTGGAATTCCCTGTCTAAACCTCTCCGCCTTTTTACCTCTCTCTCTTCCTTTAAGACAATCCTTAAAACCTACCTGTTTGACCAAGTGTTTGGTCATCTGCCCTAATATCTCTTTGTGCTGCCCAGTATCAACTTAATCTGATTACACTCCAGTGACGTGCCTTGGGATGTTTCACTACACATGGCAAGGGAATAAATAGAGTTATAGAACAGGAGTCTAAAAAGATGGTTCAACATAAAAGTGGCCGTAATAAAACAGGGGAGCTGGAGGCAATCATGGATAGTGAAGAATTAGACATAGTAGGGATTACTGAGACATAGCTACAGAAAAATCAGGACTGGAAATTAAACATTGCAGGATAAAATATATTTAGAAAATATAGAAAGGGAAAAGGGGAGATGGAGTAGCTGTTGTTATTAAGGATAACATAATGGCAGTAGAAAAAAGTGACGCAGCTATGAGAAAGACAAAAATATAATACATATGGATAGAGATAAAAGATAATAAAGAATCAATCACACTAATAGTTGTCATTTACAGACCATCTAATAGTGGAAGGGAGGTGGAGGAAGAAATATGCAGACAAATTAGGGAAATGAGTAAAAAACATAGAAAAATAATCATGGGGGATTTGAAGAGGTAGGTAAAGGGGATTCGGGAATGGAATTCCTACAATGTGTACAGGACTCCTTTCTAACACAATGTGTAAAAAGCCCAACAAGGGAAGAATTGCTATTGAATTGAGTAACGATGAATGAACCAGAACAGATAAGAGAAATTAAAGTCGGGAAACATCTAGACAATAGTGACCATAATATAATATACTTTATGATGATAATTGAGAAAGACATATGTATGATGAAAACCAGGTTAATAGATTGGAGAAAAGCTGATTTTGAGGGGCTGAGAATAGAAGGGGAAAAAAATGGGCAACAACATTGGCAAAAAACAATGTAGAACAGCAATGGGAAACATTTAAAATGGTGCTCAACAGAATGCTGGAACAATATATTCTGCTAAAAGGCAATAACAAATGAAACACTGTTGAGACTCCATGGATGAATAAAGCCATAAGGGAACAATTGAGGGTAAGGACAGAGGCATACATTAAGTACATAGGCAGCAGGGGAGTGCATGATGATGAAGAATATGAAACGATTAGGAGAGAAGTCAAAAAAACAATTTGGAAGGCAAAGAGAAAGAAAGAAAACCTTGCATTTATATAGTGCCTTTCACGACCACTGGAAGTCTCAAAGCGCTTTACAGCCTATGAAGTACTTTTGAAGTGCAGTCACTGTTGTAATGTGGAAACGTGGCAGCCAATTTATATACACCAAGATCCCACAAAAAGCAATGCGATAATGACCAGATAATCTGTTTTTGTTGTGTTGATTGAGGGATAAATATTGACCAGGAAATCGGGGCTAACTTCCCTGCTCTTCTTCAAAATAGTGCCGTGGGATCTTTTACGCACACCTGAGAGAGCAGATGGGACCTTGGTTTAACGGCTCATCTGAAAGATGGCACCTCCGACATTGCAGCACTCCCTCAGCACTGCACTGGAATGTCAGCCTAGATATACATACTCAAGTCGCTGGAGTGGGACTTTAACTCAAAACCTTCTGACTCAGCGGCGAGTGTGCTACCCACTGAGCCACAGCTGACACAACAGTGGAACTATGAAATTAAATTATCAAGGAACAGAAAACAAAATAGTAAAATATTTTACAAGCTAGGGTAAGGCCCTTTGACTGGTGTAGGCATGTACTTGGACTGAGGTAAGCACTTTGGCTGGGGGAGGCATGTACTTGGACTGGGGTAAGGCACTTTGGCCGGGGTAGGCATGTACTTGGACAGGGTAAGGCACTTTGGCTGGGGTAAGCATGTACTTGGACTGGGGTAAGCACTTTGGCTGGGGGAGGCATGTACTTGGACTGGGGTAAGGCACTTTGGCTGGGGGAGGCATGTACTTGGACTGAGGTAAGGCACTTTGGCTGGCCTTTGCTGTCTTCTGGGGAGCTCTGTCCTCTCTCACTTCAGAAAGTCAAAATGAATCGAGTTACAATTTGCAAAGTCAGTGAGACCTTGGGATGGGCGGTTCCAGTTACACGTGAAACCTCAGGGTGTGGCTTATCCTCCAAGGGGACCAATCATAAACAAAGGGTGGAGCATGGTGGCCATTTTTGCAGTGCAAATAATTGCCTCCTTAAAAAATACTCTGCTTTTCTATTTTTCCTACCAAAGTGGATAACTTCACATTTCTCCATATTATATTCCATTTGCCATATTCTTGCCCACTCACTTAGCCTGTCTATAGAGAGAGAGAGATGGCAGAAATATTAAATAATTATTTTGCTTCAGTATTTACCAGGGAGATAGAACAGGTGGACATGACATTGAATGATGAGATTTGTAATGAGATAATTACATTTAAAATAAAAAGGGGGGATATATTACATAAACTAATCAAAATCAAAGAGGATAAACCACCTATTTTTAAAGAATCTAAGGAAGAGATAGCAGAGGCATTGCTACACATACTTAATAATTAGTTAAAAAAGGTGTAGTGCCAGAGGACTGGCAGTTAGTTAACGTAATACTTATATTTAAGGAGGGGGATAGAAAATGTCCATGGAATTATAGACCAGTCAGCTTAACATCGGTGGTCGGAAAAATAATGCGATCCTTACCAAAGGAGAAAATAAAAGAACATCTAGCAACCAAAAATATAATAATAAGTAGTAAGTATGGTTTTCAAAAGGGAAAGTCTTGCTTGACCAACCTCATTGAATTTTTTGAAGAGGTAACAAAAAGATTTAATGTATCTAGCTTTTCAAAAGGCCTTTGAGAAGGTACCCCATATTAGACCGATGAACAAGGTCAGAAAATGCAGATTCAGGGGACAATTAGCAGAATGGATAGTTAGCTGGCTTCACGACAGAAAGCAGGGAGTAGGGGTATAAGGTGGCAGAAGGTGGGCAGTGATGTTCGACAAGGATCAGTGCTGGGATCACTGTTAGTCACAATTTACATTAACGAATTTAGAATCGAAATTGGAATCGAAAACACAATTTCTAAATTTGCGGATGATACCAAATGAGTCGATACTGAGGAGGAATGCAACAAATTACAGGAGGACATGAATAAACTTGCCGAATAGGCATATAATTGGCAAATGAAGTTCAACACAGATAAATGTGGTGGGAATAATAGGGATGTCACTTATTACTTGGAGGGTGAGAGCCTAGGTGGGGTAGAGGAACAAAGGGATCTCGGAGTACAATAAACAAATCACTAAAAGCTGCGACACAGGTTAGCAAGGCCATAAAAAAAAAACAAGCACGAGGGTTTATTTCTCGAGGTATAGAATTGAAAAGTAGGGAAGTTATGCTAAACCTGTATCGAACCTTGGTTAGACCACATTTAGAATACTGCATACAGTTCTGGTCGCCATATTATAAAAAGGATATGGAGACATTGAAGATGGTCTCGAGAAGATTTGCAAGGATGATACCAGAAATGCGAGGGTATACATATGAGGAAAGGATGAACTGGATGGGTCTCTTTTCTCTTGAAAAAAGAAGGCTGAGGGATGACCTGAGAGAGGTCTTTAAAATTCTGAAAGGCTTTGATAGCATGGATACAGAGAGAATGTTTCTACTTGCGGGAAGAACATAACTAGAGACCATCAATATAAGATAGTCATGAAGAAATCCAATAGGGAATTCAGGAGAAAATTCTTTAACCAAAGAGTGAGAATGTGCAACTCGCTACCACAGGGAGTGGTTGAAGCGAATAGTGTAGATGTATTTAAAGGGAAAGTGGACAATCATATGAGGGAGAAGGAAATAGAGGGACTTGCTGATAGGGTTAGCTGAGGAAAGACGGGTGGAGGCTCGAATCGAGCACAAATGCCGGCATGGACTGGTTGGGCCGAATGGCCTGTTTCTGTGCCATATATCCTATGTAATCCTAT
Organism: Pristiophorus japonicus; assembly: GCF_044704955.1. Lineage (NCBI taxonomy): Eukaryota > Metazoa > Chordata > Chondrichthyes > Pristiophoridae > Pristiophorus > Pristiophorus japonicus. Next base: position 46,794,074 of record NC_091992.1, on the reverse strand, counting down.
GTAAAGGCGCTATATAAATAAAAGTTGTTGTTATGTTGTTTAATGGCTTGGAAGAACATGAAAAACAGCAGCCATTAGAGAGTTAATAGAAATGAGATAGCAGAGAAAGGACAGAACAATGTATTGATTGAAAAATGGGCCAGTCTTCCCAAGGCTGAGGCTGATCACACACAAAAACAGAACGCACGCAGGAGTTTAATGGAAAAATTGCAAATTTAATTAATCAATTTTTTAAATATGACATTCGGATTGGCTGGAGTTATATCTTTAGCCCAATGATAATGCAATATATTCCTCATAAATATAACTATGTTTCATGTCTGGGTGAAAAGTGCCAACTCAGTCAAAAACAATTTGTATCGACTTTCTATTTTGTATAATTGGTTGCAGTTGTAAAGAAGTCTCTATTGATAAAAGAAACATGGGATTCACAGATCAGAGGTGTCTGATATGCATCTCAGTGCTTGGAAATTTCATGTTTAATATTCAGTTTTATTTTTATTAGCTCTAAAAGCATCCTGCTTCTCAGCAAGAAATGAAGTTAACTCCAATCACCTTCTGCCTACCCTATTAGACTTCATTCTATCGTCCTTGTTACTCTTGACCCTGTCCACAAGTTTTTAGTCTGTCCTCACATCCTTGTTACACTTGGTCTTGTTGCTGTTACACTTGGTCATATCACTGTTACACTTGGTCATATCGCGATTACACTTGGTCATATCGCGATTACACTTGGTCATATCGCGATTACACTTGGTCATATCGCTGTTACACTTGGTCATATCGCTGTTACACTTGGTCATATCACGATTACACTTGGTCATATCACGATTACACTTGGTCATATCGCGATTACACTTGGTCATTACGGTTGTTACACTTGGTCCTATTACTGTTACACTTGGTCATATCGCAATTACACTTGGTCATATCACTGTTACACTTGGCCATATTGCTGTTACACTTGGTCATATTGCTGTTACACTTGGTCATATTGCTGTTACACTTGGCCATATCGCTGTTACCCTTGGTCATATCGCTGTTACACATGATCATATTGCTGTTACACTTGGCCATATTGCTGTTACACTTGGTCATATTGCTGTTACACTTGGCCATATTGCTGTTACACTTGGTCATATTGCTGTTACACTTGGCCATATTGCTGTTACACGGTCATATCGCTGTTAAACTTAGAAACATAGAAACATAGAAAATAGGTGCAGGAGTAGGCCACCACCATTCAATATGATCATGGCTGATCATTCACCTCACTACCCCTTTCCCGCTTTCTCTCCATACCCCTTGATCCCTTTAGCCGTAAGGGCCACATCTAACTCCCTCTTGAATATATCCAATGAATTGGCATCAACGACTCTCTGTGGTAGGGAATTCCACAGGTTAACAACTCGCTGAGTGAAGAAGTTTCTCCTCATCTCAGTCCTAAATGGCCTATCCCTTATCCTAAGACTGTGTCCCTTGGTTCTGGACCTCCCCAACATCGGGAACATTCTTCCCGCATCTAACCTGTCCCGTCCCATCAGAATCTTATACGTTTCTATGAGATCCCCTCTCATCCTTCTAAACTCCCAGTATAAAGGCCCAGTTGATCCAGTCTCTCCTCATATGTCAATCCAGCCATCCCTGGAATCAGTCTGGTGAACCTTCACTGCACTCCCTCAATAGCAAGAACGTCCTTCCTCAGATTAGGAGACCAAAACTGAACACAATATTCCAGGTGAGGCCTCACCAAGGCCCTGTACAATTGCAGTAAGACCTCCCTGTTCCTATACTCAAATCCCCTAGCTATGAAGGCCAACATGCCATTTGCCTTCTTCACCGCCTGCTGTACCTGCATGCCAACTGTCAATGACTGATGAACCATGACACCCAGCTCTCGTTGCACCTCCCCTTTTCCTAATCTGCCACCATTCAAATAATATTCTGCCTTTGTGTTTTTGCCACCAAACTGGATAACCTCACATTTATCCACATTATACTGCATCTGCCATGCATTTGCCCACTCACCTAACCTGTCCAAATCACCCTGCAGCCTTTTAGCATCCTCCTCACAGCTCACACCGCCACCCAGTTTAGTGTCATCTGCAAACTTGGAGATATTACACTTAATTACTTCATCCAAATCATTAATGTATATTGTGAAGAGCTGGGGTCCCAGCACTGAGCCCTGTGGTACTCCACTAGTCATTGCCTCCCATTCCGAAAAGGACCTGCTTATCCCGACTCTCTGCTTCCTGCCTGCCAACCAATTCTCTATCCACGCCAGTACATTACCCCCAATACCATGTGCCTTGATCTTGTACACCAATCTCTTATGTGGGACCTTGTCAAAGGCCTTTTGAAAGTCCAAATACACCACATCCATTGGTTCTCCCTTGTTCACTCTACTAGTTACATCCTCAAAAAATTCCAGAAGATTGGTCAAGCATGATTTCCCTTTCATAAATCCATGCTGACTTGGACTGATCCTGCACCGCTTTCCAAATGCACTGCTATTTCATCCTTACTAATTGATTCCAACATTTTCCCTACTATTGATGTCAGGCTATATCGCTGTTACACTTGGTCATATTGCTGTTACACTTGGTCTAGTCACTGTTACACTTGGTCATATTGCTGTTACACTTGGTCTAGTCACTGTTACACTTGGTCATATTGCTGTTACACTTGGTCTAGTCACTGTTACACTTGGTCATATTGCTGTTACACTTGGTCATACTGCTGTTACACTTGGTCTTATTGCTGTTACACTTGGTCATATTGCTGTTACACTTGGTCATATTGCTGTTACACTTGGCCATATTGCTGTTACACTTGGTCTTATTGCTGTTACACTTGGCCATATTGCTGTTACACCTGGTCTTATTGCTGTTACACTTGGCCATATTGCTGTTACACTTGGCCATATCGCTGTTACACTTGGTCTTATTGCTGTTACACTTGGTCATATTGCTGTTACACTTGGCCATATCGCTGTTACACTTGGTCTTATTGCTGTTACACTTGGCCATATTGCTGTTACACTTGGTCTTATTACTGTTACACTTGGCCATATTGCTGTTACACTTGGCCATATTGCTGTTACACATGGCCCTGTTCCCTTTGTCACTGCTAGTCTCTGTCCTCTCAGCCCTGTTAGTCTTGTTCCAGTCTCTGTTACATTTAGTCATCATGTCCCTGTTATACCTCATCCAGTCCCCGGTACCCTCGGTCCTTTCCCCATTACACTTGGCCCTATTTGCCAATTTTCTCTATTATATGTCAGAGGTGCCGTAATTGGGCATCACAACAGGCAACAGTACCCCTAGAGGGCTAAAGTGGGGAAAGATCAGCTCTCCGCTGCATTTGTGGTGATTCATCCTCGAAAATATGCCTGAGTGGACATTGGGTAAGGACAAGGTTAGACCTGGCTGTGCAGTTGTATATCCTTTTGATGATCATTGTCTTGGTTCATAGAGGAAGTACCTCCTTTTAGCTGAGGTACTAGTGCTGCCAGAACACATAGCATCCTACCGCAGTGAGCCAATGCCTTCAGTAAGACAAGAGATAAAATTGGAGGAGGAAAAGTTATTAACGTCTTGCATTTATATCGCACCTTTAGCGTGGCAATCATTCCAAGGCAACTTATGGGGGAGGAGGGCGGGAGGAAGAGATAATGAAATCGATAACAATGTGGATTCCAAGCCATTGTGGGAGAGTTAGGAAAAGAGACTTAAGACTTAGGTTGAAAAGAGAGATTTTAAGGAGGAGAAAGAGGTGGAGAGGATGAGGCGTTTCGAGAGGGAGATCCAGCAACTAGGGTCACGGGGGCTGAAGGCTCTGCCAGCAATGGTGTGGCGAAGAGAGGAGAGAAGAGGGACAGAAGGATGTAGTTGGAAGACTAGCATGGGAGGTGATTGGAGGCAGATGATGGTTACAAAGCCATGCAGAGATCTGAACATGAGGACAAGGATTTTAAATTGGATGCGATCACAGAACAATTTGAAATCACTGAAGGGCTGGAATTACTCAGTGCGCTTTAGTGAGCTTGCTGGCAAACATCTTCACATTCAATTCCTCTGTGCAGTATTAGAACAAGGCTGATAGCTTATTGAAAGAAATAGCTTCAGTTTGGATTTCTGCTATATCAAATAGAAACAAAAATCAATCTGTGTCAGGTGAGTGAAGGAGGAGAAATGGCAATGGGCAGGGCTGGATTAGGGCAGAGGATAAAGAATGAGAATCAGGCTAGAGAAAGCAGGCGAGAAATAGAAAAGAAAGTGAGACATAAAATGGTGAATGAGAATCAGTGTGATCATTTCTAGTGACCGGCGTAATCAGTACTGGTTAAATCATGCAATCAACCTCATCACTGTTGGCACAATAACAGTCAGTATGGTTAATGTTGGTGAAATCACGCAGGATAATCAATTGTATTGGAATCATACAGTTGGTATGGTCAGTGTTATTGAAAACATATTCTCAGCCGGTGCCCCAGGTTTATAGGAAGCCTATAGCAGCTATATAATGAAAAAATAACCATAAAAAGAGTCAGATTCTTCAAGCATATTCATTAGGAAATATTAAGAACTCTCCAGTGTATGAAGAACAACCAACAGCCCATGCAGTCAGCAGATATGATGCATGGCATTTAACTCTCACTACTACCTAGATCACAGCGTGCTTACATTCACAGGCAATACCACAATCATAACAGGAATATGCTGCTTTTGCAAACATTACAACAGTGACTACACTTCAAAAGTAATTCATTGGTGGCTTTGAAACATCCTGAAGATGGATAAAAGCCTAGAAATTGGTCCGTGTCTCTGCATTGTGTCACTGTGCTGTCTCATTGTTCTGTGTTATTATTGTACTATTGCACTGTTTCATTGTTCTGTGTCACTGTGCCGTATCATTGTGCTGTGTGACAACAGTTCGTTGGTGTACTTGATATGTTGTGCCTGTGCAGTATTGTGATCACAGTGAAATGAAGCATGTTATTCTTAACACACTTCCAAGTACAGGAACCAATGACAGTGAACTTGTCATTCATTGAAAATGCAGTTGGAAAGCTCACAATGAGAGATGATGATATGGCAGGCAAAATAGGAAGGTTACAATAACACAGAAAGTTAATTGTGATATTGTCAAATGAGAGGGAACTGTATATTGGCCCCAGACCACTCAATACTGTGTGCCATATTGAAATGCTACATTTCTAAACAAAGATATCCCAGTGTGATGATCACACTTGCATGGCAAGTGCCACCCCACTCATTGTTTTCAATATTACAGCCATTGAGTTAGAAATTGACATCAGGTGAAGCGCTGTTTAAATTGTCAGATTACAAGCCAAATTCTTCAAAAAATATTTTCGAGTTCACTGCTTTGTTTTTTCAGCTTTTAAGAAAAGCTAAACAAGCTCAGGGAGGTCTGAGACAGACAGGAGGGAACAGTCTAACTAAAGATTTGACTTGGTTCAAGTCTGCCACAGCTAGAGGAGCCCAGAAACACACCTAGCAGCAGTGTTAGGTTTTGACCGTTAGTAGATGCCACTCATGCACCGCACTATGAGGTGTCAAGAACTTCCGTGAAGGTCCATAAGACAAGACAACACCAAAGTTGGGAAGAGTTGGGATCTCCTCTGGAGATCTTCCCTCCACAGCCACCAACCTCATCGTTCCCCAACCCCTCACAGCCTGATTCTACCTCCGACCCAAGACCCACAAACAGGACTGCCCCAGTAGACCCATCGTTTCAGCCTGTTCTTGCCCCACAGAACGTATTTCTTCCTATCTCGACTCTATTTTTTTTACCCTTGTCCACTCCCTTCCCACCTACATCAGTGACTCCTCCATCACTTTAACAGTTTCCAGTTTCCCGGCCCCAACCACCTCCTTTGCACCATGGACGTCCAATCCCTCTATACTTCCATACCCCACCAGGATGCCTGAGGGCATTCCACTTCTTCCTCGAGCAGTCCCCATCCATCACCACCCTCCTCCACCTGGCTAAACTTATTCTCACATTGAACAACTTCTCCTTTAACTCCACTCATTTCCTCCAAATTAAAGGTGTTGCTATGGGAACCCGCATGGGTCCTAGCTATGCCTGCCTTTTCGTGGGATATGTGGAACATTCTTTGTTCCAGTCCGACTCGGGTCTCCTCCCTCACCTCTTTTTCCGGAACATTGATGAATGTATCGGTGTCATTTCCTGCTCTCACCCTGAACTTGAAAATTTCATTCACATTGCATCCAATTTCCTCCCTTCCCTCACCTCTATCTCCGATTCTTCCCTGCCCTTACTTGACTTCTCTGTCTTCGTTTCTGGCGATAGACTTTCGACCAGTATCCACTCTAAGCCCACTGACTCCCACAGCTACCTGGACTAGAAACATAGAAACATAGAAAATAGGTGCAGGAGTAGGCCATTCGGCCCTTCGAGTCTGCACCACGATTCAATAAGATCATGGCTGATCATCACCTCAGTATTCCTTTCCTGCTTTCTCTCCATACCCCTTGATCCCTTTAGCTGGAAGGGCCATATCTAACTCCCTCTTGAATATATCCAACGAACTGGCATCAACAACTCTCTGCGGTAGAGAATTCCACAGGTTAACAACTCTCTGAGTGAAGAAGTTTCTCCTCATCTCGGTCCTAAATGGTTTACCCCTTATCTTTAGACTGTGTCCCCTGGTTCTGGACTTCCCCAACATCGGAAACATTCTTCCTGCATCTAACCTGTCCAGTCCCGTTAATACTTTATATGTTTCTATGAGATCCCCTCTCATTCTTCTAAACTCCAGTGAATACATGCCCAGTCGATCCAGTCTCTCCTCATAAGTCAGTCCTGCCATCCCGGGAATCAGTCTGGTGAACCTTCGCTGCACTCCCTCAATACCAAAAACGTCCTTCCTCAGATTAGGAGACCAAAACTGAACACAATATTCCAGGTGTGGCCTCACCAAGGCCCTGTATAACTGCACTAAGACCTCCCTGCTCCTATACTCAAATCCCCTAGCTATGAAGGCCAACATAACATTTGCCTTCTTCACCATCTGCTGTACCTGCATGCGAGCTTTCAATGACTGATGTACCATGATACCCCGGTCTCGTTGCACCTCCCCTTTTCTTAATCTGCCGCCATTCAGATAATATTCTGTCTTCGTGTTTTTGTCACCAAAGTGGATAACCTCACATTTATCCACATTATACTGCATCTGCCATGCATTTGTCCACTCACCTAACCTATCCAAGTCACCCTGCAGCCTCTTAGCATCCTCCTCGCAGCTCACACTGCCACCCAGCTTAGTGTCATCTGCAAACTTGGAGATATTACACTCAATTCCTTCATCTAAATCATTGATGTATATTATAAATAGCTGGGGTCCCAGCACTGAGCCTTGCGGCACCCCCTAGTCACTGCCTACCATTCTGAAAAGGACCCATTTATCCTGACTCTCTGCTTCCTGTCTGCCAACCAGTTCTCTATCCACATCAATACGTTACCCCCAATACCATGTGCTTTGATTTTTCACACCAATCTCTTATGTGCGACCTTGTCAAAAGCCTTTTGAAAGTCCAAATACACCACATCCACTGGTTCTCCCTTGTCCACTCTATTAGTTACATCCTTAAAAAATTCTAGAAGATTTGTCAAGCATGATTTCCCTTTCATAAATCCATGCTGACTTGAACAGATCCTGTCACTGCTTTCCAAATGCGCTGCTATTTCATCTTTAATAATTGATTCCAACATTTTCTCCACCACTGACATCAGGTTAACCAGTCTATAATTCCCCGTACACTTCCTCCCACCCCGCATCATGTAAAGACTCTATTCCATTCTCCCAGTTTCTCCATCTCCGTCATATCTGCTCTGATTCTGACATGTCTTCCTTTTTCCTCAACCGAGGATTCCCCTTCACCGTAGTTAACTTAGCTCTCGACCGTGTCCATTCTATTTCCCGCATCTCTACTCTCACCTCTTCCCCTCCCTCTCAGAACCATGACAGGGATCCCCTTGTCCTCACTTTTCACCCCACCAGCCTCCACGTTCAACGGGTCATCCTCTGCCATTTCTCCGGCCTCCAGCGTGATACCACCACCAATCACATCTTCCCTTCCCCTCCCCTCTCAGCATTCCAAAGGGACCAATCCCTCCGTGACACCCTGGTCCATTCCGCAATCACCCCTAGCAACCCCTCCCCTTCCCACAGCACCTTCCCGTGCAAGCGCAGGAGATGTAACACCTGCCCTTTTACCTCCTCCCTTCTCACTATCCAGGACCTCAAATATTCCTTCCAGGTTAAACAGCAATTTACTTGTACTTCTTTCAATTTAGTATACTGTATTCGCTGTACACAATGTGGTCTCCTCCTCATTGGTGAGACCAAGTGTAGATTGGGTGATCGCTTTGCGGAACACCTCCATTCAGTCCGTAAGTGTGACCCCGAGCTTCCAGTCGTCTATCACTTAAATTCTCCGCTCCACTCCCACTCTGATATCTCCATCCTCAGACTCCTCCACTATTCCAATGAAGCTCAACGCAAGCTTGAGAAACAGCACCTCATCTTTCGTTTAGGCACCTTACAGCCAACATCGAGTTCAACAATTTCAGATCATAACCTCTGGCAATCTTTGGCTCCCTTTCCCTCCCCCTCCTCCATCTTATGTTTTTATTTCTTCTTTCTTCACTTTTTTTCTCTTTGTCTATAATGGCAGCTGGCCATTACTATGCCATTCACACTTTATCCAGATTAATCTTTTTCTAACCTCTATCATTACCCTTTCAATTCAGCTCATCATTCCTTTTGTCTCTCTAATCTCTCCTGCCTTCCACCCTATCACAGACCTTCCCTTTTGTTCTTTCTTCCCCTCCCCCTTTCAGTGCTTAAGAAAGTGTTCTTTTTGAACTTTCAGCAGTTCTGACAAAGGGTCGCAGACCCGAAACGTTAACTCTGTTTCTCTCCACAGATGCTGCTTGACCCGTTGAGATTTCCAGCATTCTCTGGCTATTTCAGATCCCAGCATTCACAGTATTTTGCTTTTGAAAATCAATAAGAAGTGGGCAGGTTATGCGAAGTTTGTGTTTTCAAAAAGTTGTTGATTATAGGCTGATGGGAAGACTGAGGGAGGTGAGAAGTTCCTGGAAAAGAATGAGTAAGAGTGGCTGACAATGTGGTGAGTCCTGTGAGGTTGCAGGTTGGAAGAACAGTTCGGATGGTATATTTGGAGCTCTGGAAGAACACATTCAGAGAAACACTGACCAGAATAGTATCAATAAAATGCTGAAATAAAAGAAAGTTTGTGACGAACATAGGAACAGGAGTAGGCCACTCAGCCCCTCAAGCCTGTTCCGCAAGAGAGAGTTTGGAAGCTCCAAGTGATGGAATTCACTTTTAGATGACAAGCTTTACTCATAGCTTGTGAATTGGTGTGACACAGGTTCTAGGAGAACCTGCCCAGATATGGAGCCATTTTCAAGCCTCGGATGAATTTGGGTTTTATTATTGATATGGCTGGAAGGACAAAAATTCAGTCGGGTGCCTCCTTGCTTCATGTGGCCTCGCAATGCAATCATATAACAATGGTTCAGAAACCAACTTATAAAAATTGTGAAATAAATTAAATTAGAGCCTACTCCCCAGCAAAAGGGCCTGTTTCCTTAGATTTGTAGAAATGTATGTAGCCAAGTCTTTTGCTTTGTTGCAGTATTTCTTGGAATCTCATCGTGAGAGGAGGAGGAAGAGATGGTTGGAAGAACCAAAGTTGCAGCTGAAGCATAAGTGAAGCGGATGGAATCCCCGCTGAGGCACTAAAGTATGGCGGAGAGGCACTATTGGCACAAATACATGAGCTCACCTCTCTCATCTGGAAGGAGGAGAGCATGCCGGGAGATCTCAGAGATGCAGTAATCGTAACCATCTTTAAAAAAGAGGACAAGTCCGACTGTGGCAACTGCAGAGGAATCTCCCTGTTATCAGCCACTGGGAAGGTCATCGCTAGAATCCTCCTCAACCGTCTTCTCCCTGTGGCTGAGGAGCTCCTCCCGGAATCACAGTGCGGATTCCGTCCACTATGGGGTACAACGGACATGATCTTTACGGCACGACAGCTGCAAGAGAAAAGCAGGGAACAGCACCAACCCTTGTACATGGCCTTCTTTGACCTTACAAAGGCCTTAGACACTGTTAACCGCGAGGGACTATGGAACGTCCTCTCCGTTTCGGCTGCCCCCAAATTTTGTCGCCATCATCCGTCTGCTCCACGACAACATGCAAGCCGTGCTCCTGACCAACGGATCCACCACAGACCCAATCCACGTCCGGACCGGGGTCAAGCAGGACTGCGTCATCGCGCCAACCCTCTTCTTGATCTTCCTCGCCGCCATGCTTCACCTCACACTCAACAAGCTCCCCGCTGGTGTGGAACTAAACTACAGAACCAGTGGGAACCTGTTCAACCTTCGTCTCCTCCAGGCTAGATCCAAGATCGTCCCATCCTCTGTCATCGAGCGACAGTACGCGGACGACACTTGCATCTGCGCACATTCAGAGTCTGAACTCCAAGTCATAGTCAACATCTTCTCTGAGGCATATGAAGGCAACATCTGTAGAGACAAAGGTTCTCCACCAACCTGACCCCGCTGTTATATATGTGGACTTGTATTTACTCTGTACAGCCACCAGAGGGCTCTTCCCCTGGAGTCCCAGCGGATCCCATAATCCCTTGGGAGCACAGGTATTTAAGGAGGCTTCACTGGTTGGAGAGGCACTCTGGAGACCTGCAATAAAAGGCTAAGGTCACACTTTACTTGAGTTCACAGTGTTCAGTCTGACTCTTTCTCCATACACAACACCCGCCAAACAGCACTGGCCCCAGTCATCAAGATTTAAGGTGCGGCCCTGGACAACGTGAATCACTTTCCATACCTCGGGAGCCTATTATCAGCAAGGGCAGGCAACAACGATGAGGTTCAACACCACCTCCAGTGCGTCAGCGCAGCCCTCGGCTGCCTGAGGAAGAGAGTGTTCGAAGATCAGGCCATCAAATCTGGCACCAAGATCATGGTCCACAGGGCTGTAGTGATACCCACCCTCCTGTATGGCTCAGAGAGGTGGACCATATACAATAGACACCTCAAATCGCTGGAGAAATACCACCAACTATGTCTCTGCAAGATCCTGCAAATCCCCTGGGAGGACAGACGCACCAACGTTAGTATCCTCGAACAGGCCAACATCCCCAGCATCGGAGCACTTACCACACTCAACCAGCTCTGTTGGGCGGACCCCATTGTTCGCATGCACAAGACTCCCAAAGCAAGCGCTCTACTCAGAACTCCTACATAGCAAGCAAGCCCCAGGTGGGCAGAGGAAGTGTTTTAAGGACACCCTCAAAGCCTCCTCGATAAAGTGCAACATACCTGGGAATCACTATCTAAAGACTACCCTAAGTGGAGGATGAGCATCCGGGAGGGAGCTGAGCACCTCGAGTCTTGTCGCCGAGAGCATGCAGAAAGCAAGAGCAGGCAGCGGAAGGAGCATGCAGCAAACCAGACTCCCCACCCACCCTTTCCTCCAATGACTGTCTGTCCCACCTGTGACAGAGACGGTAATCCCTGTATTGGACTGTTCAGTCACCTAAGAACTCACTTTTAGAGTGGAAGCAAGTCTTCCTCGATTTCAAGGCACTACCTATGATGATGATGATGATGACGTTAGATTGCTCAAGAAGGTCAATTCAAATCATGTATTCAGACATTAGAGACAAATGAACTTGCTAACTTATTAGATTTTGACAAGCAATTCTATACATCTATGTACTTGTAAGTAGGATACCTATCGGTAAGTAAGATCTCATCCACCAGTAGGTAGCAATGTTGTATCACTCTGGCTGGAATGTACATGGCCTTCAGCTGGAATGTTGATGGCCCCATTTCCGATCAATAGAGGATAAGGCAATCTTGCATGATTGTTGCCATCCATCCTTTGTCAGGATGTCAATCATTTCATCCAGACCTGACTATAATTCGGTACACATGTCTTTTGATGAATTCTACCTTACTTCTTAATTACCCTGACCTTTGCAACACCTCCTGTCTTGTTTGGCTTGCAGAATCCTAATGACGTAATTGGAAAGTATGTTAGCCTCTGCCACTTCCACTGCCAATGGCTGCTACAGTTACTGGAGCCCCAAATTTCAGTGGTAAGGAGCCTTGTCAGTCCCCTATTGGAGGTTTCTCCCACATCAGCAATTTGCCATCCATTGCCTCACAGCTGTGCCTCTTTACCTACCGCAGTACAGACATAAAATTCAACAACGATCAGTACTAGTCAGTTCTTATAACAATGTTGGTATCTGAGGATGCAAGGAGTGACTGACAAAATGCACCTATCCATTCAGGCACTACTCATGACTGCAGTGTACATGAACAGGAAGGGTTGTACTCAATAAATGTACTGATGTTTGCACCTATTACTCTTGAATCATCCATGTTAACCCTAAGATCCCTGGAAGCCGACATAATGGTGTTGATTTTAACCCCGAGTGGGTTTTGGACGAGCGAGGGGTTAGATAAGTGTGGGAAGAGGGTGCAGAGCAGCTGCCAGCAAGTAAATATTGGGCAGCCCTTGGCCACCCGCTGGCTTGTAGGTAAGTGACGGGGCAGGGGGTTTGAGAAGGTAAGTAACCTGGTTGTTTTTAACTGTACACCCACTCATTCCCACCAGTTATAAGAACATAAGAACATAAGAAATAAGAACAGGAGTAGGCCATATGGCCCCTTGAGTTTGTTCCGCTATTCAATAAGATCATGGCTGATCTGATCATGGACTCAGCTCCACCTCCCTGCCCGCTCCCCATAACCCTTTATCCACTTATCGTTTAAGAAACTGTCTATTTCTGTCTTAAATTTATTCAATGTCCCAGTTTCCACAGCTCTCTGAGGCAGCAAATTCCACAGATTTACAACCCTCTGAGAGAAGAAATTTCTCCTCATCTCTGTTTTAAATGGGCGGCCCCTTATTCTAAGATCATGCCCTCTAGTTCTAGTCTCCCCCATCAGTGGCAACATCCTCTCTGCATCCACCTTGTCAAGCCCCCTCATAATCTAATACATTTCGATAAGATCACCTCTCATTCTTCTGAATTCCAATGAGTAGAGGCCCAACCTACTCAACCTTTCCTCATAAGTCAACCCCCTCATCCCCGGAATCAACCTAGTGAACCTTCTGTGAACTGCCTCCAAAGCAAGCACATCCCTTCGTAAATATGGAAACCAAAACTGCACGCAGTTGGGTCGGGTTGAAATCAAAGTCTTTATTCTTCGGCAATCAGCCCTTTAAGGATTGTTTGAAGGTGAGCCTACGTTACCCTGTGGGAGATAAACCTGCATACCTTGCCCTCCACATAGTGCAGCAATGCAAGAAAGCACATTATAGAGAACAAGTACTGAAGGGAAGGAAGGTTGAAAAGCTCCTGGGACTGACTTCAGCCAGAATGTTGACAAATGAATACTTCAGGCTTACTCCTCATTTCACAAACATCTATCTGTACACTTCAGCTCCACCTCAAATCCACTGTCAGCTCTTTGCGAATCATTCTTAATGCAGCCAAATAGCCAATAAAAAAGAAATTCCGACATGCATTTATAATGAAGATTATCACAGCTCATAGACCTGTCCCAGAGCCGTTCAAATACAATGAAGTACCTTCCGTGTGGCTGTGCAGTGACCACAGCAGCTGTGCTCTGCAAGCAAGTTTCCACAAACTCACCGCCGTGAAGAACCTGTAACCGTGTTTCTGTGGTGTTGGTTGAAAGAGGCTGTTGGCCAGCACCTCAGGCAAGTTCCCTGCTCTTTGTCAAAGTAGTACCAAAGGGATCCTGAACATTCACCTGGCATACAAAGGCTCAGATTAATGTCTCATTTGAAATTAATCCCTCTGAAAATACAGCACTCCTTCAGTACGGCATTGGAGCACCAGCCTCGATTCGATGCTGAAGTCATGGAGTGGGGCCTGAACCCACAGCCTTCTAACTGGGAGGTGAGTGTGCTCCTAACTGAGCCAAGCTGACACCTGTTACAGGCATCAATCCATGACGCCTTGTTTCTGCAAAGATATGGCACAGATGGTGGCAAGTTGGAAGAATGGACTGGCAATCGTCGCCAGTGAAAGTTAATTTCCTTCAAACCCCGATGAACAGAAAGGTGAGCTCCTGATGGGCAGTAAGGTCCTTTCAGCTACAATTTGCCATCCGCCACCTGCTAATGACTCAGTCTTCAGCTACCTGCCAACTATTTGATCAGCTAGCCTCAGATGCCCTATTGTCCTGATCACCGGCGATTGTTAATATTAGCACTGTTCAGGAGGCAGAAACAGATCATCTTAGCAGGGCTGTGGTTTGCTGTTCAGTCAACTCCTGCGAGAGAAAATGGCAGAGAAATTTGCATCATCTGCGACTCCCGTTAGCACCCCTGGGTGGCCCTAATGGGACGATTTTTCACCCGGGGGGTGGGGGGGCGCAGGCTCTATCAGCTCCCGCGGAACTACACGGGAGTTAGCGGAGCTGCCAAATCGGTAGCATCCGGGCCGCTGTGCCAGCGATGATGATGTCATCGGCGTGCGCAGCGACTCATTTTCACCCCGCAGCGGAAATTGAGCCTCGCCCCGTGAGGCCACCGTGGGCAATGTCAGTGCCAGCCTCGCGGGTCACGAACCGGGCCGCACTCCGCTCGCGGGGTAAAAATTAAAGGGGAGGCGCACAGCACCATTTTTCTTTTCCCGGCTGACTTACCGGTCCGACCTCCCGCTGTTTATTTTGTGGGATCCGTGCTGCGATGATGCAGTTCGGCACGCCGCTTTTGTGCCAGGCTGCTGCCACGGCACTCGGCATCCCCGGTGTTGAAGTGGAGGCCCCTCGGCCCGCTGCCGAGCTCGCTGCGTGCCCTCCCCTTTAACAGAATGGGAGGGCACTGTGGTCCCGGCCAGCGATATGCGGAGAGGCTGTGTAGTGCTGGAAAATTACCGCGCTTAGCGCCCCAGTTCCACCCTGAGAGGAAGTGAAGCATCCGACGTTGCGCGCCACTTCCTCTTGGGGGCGGTACCCCCAATTGCGCTGCGGGAGTGGGACTTCCGCGTCAGGCGCAGGAAGTCCCGCCTCACTTTGGTTACCGCCCCCAAATGGGGAGGAACTGAATTTCGACCCCAATATCTATTTTGAGCAAATATTGACCAACTCTCCTGATCAGCACAGGCTGCCAGGATGTTAGTCTCAGCAGAATCGGCAGAGGGGCCTTGCAAAATGAGCTAAAATGCTTCAAATGGGCTGGAGGCAGATTTTCAAAGGAGGTGGAACATTTAAATAGTTGATAGGCAAACTGGCAGGCAGGTGTATTGCTGGGGTACACATTGGGTTGTTTGCCAGCCGTGGTTCTGCAACATTTCTGCTGCCTTTCCTACATTATAACAGTGACTACACTTCATAAGTACTTCATTGGCTGTAAAGTGCTGTGGGTGTCCTGAGGTGGTGAAAGGCGCTATATAAATGCAAGTTCTTTCTTTCTCTAAATACTTGGAAACGGGGCTCTAAATAGTTTTGACCAATAGAGGAGAAGTGGTTATTCTCAGTAAATGTGGCTGCTGGGTTGGGCTTTTTGTGCAAACTAACCAATAATGCTTGGACAAACACAATATCGTCAACATGCACTGCATGCTGTCGCAAATATAGAGTAATAATGTGCACCGTTATCTATCCCAGCTTCCCTGACCAACTCTTGTCAGGTGTCTGGTTCCTCATGTAAAAGTAGTCCTCTGAGATCTCATGCAATTGGACATTTATCGTACATGACCGCAGACAGTGAAGATCAGCAGGCAATTCAACACTGGGAGGCATCACAGCCAGATCCATTTCTCATGGCACTCCTGCCCCAGCTGAGATCATCCAACCCAGCGCAGTGCAGGGATCAACCCTGAGATCTACCAGGGCTGTGAGTTTGATTCGCTACTGGCTAATGCCTTTACTTCTGAGCTATTAGGAGCGCCCAACTTTAAGATTAAAATGTTAAAATTGTTTGGCTGAAATTCATCTTGATTCTTCAAGAAAAAAATAGGCATACTGAACAAATTTATAAATTTGTTAGAAAACAACATTTCAATCAAATGATTTTAGATTTGACCCATTTTGGCCTCGCAGCTCTCCACATTTTAGAGGTTTTCTAAATCCATTTACTTCATAGATCGTTGATCACTACTTGCTTTGATGAAAATGGGTAGATAATTGTCACGGGCATCTTGTTGAGCCATTGGAGATTAGCTTGTTATAGCCTCCAAGGATGAGTGATGTGATTAGAATGGGACAAACTCCTTTAAAATCATGGGGCCCAGTTTCATCTTGGAGGCACAAAAGCACTTACGGAAGTAGTTATTTGTCCTGCTAATACTGAGTGCTAACGCACAGCGTTCAGGTCCACCAGGGCTCAATTCCCTGTTTGTCAATGTAATCTATCCCAGGGGAAATTAATTGAAATGATTCAGATTCCTCAGTCGAACCTGAAATGAGCTGCATTGACCTGCACAGATAGGCCTGGCCCACATTACTCTGGCAGCAAAGGGTGGAAACATACAGTACAGACAACGCAATCTCCAAGGGGGCTACGTTCAGACTGCTGAGTTCGGACATACTTTAAGAGGTTCCTAATGATAAGTGTGTGCAATTACTGCAGTGAAGGAAGAAGATGTGTGCAGTTCACAACAGTTCAAATGTAATGTTCAAACCATCACAACCCACCAATAGTTTTTTTTAACAGATCTTTTGAGCTCTGACCTCCTACAAAACCAGACATTCTCTTCCGACAGTCTCCAGTATATCACTGAAGTCCTGGTTCAGATAGTTCAAGTGTCAGGACACAAAACATAGAATGGATCAATATGCTGTCTGTTGTGTATGCAATAACTCAATAGACTGAATACGGTAAACTCCGAACAAGTACAAACCTGGCTCTACTTCATTAGAGATGGCTGGCTTTTTATACCTGGGCCACACACACGTGCGCACAGCCCAATGACCTCTGACAGTGGAGCCACTTGGTGGCTAGTAAATCCAAGCATACATACATGACAATATTCCCCCTTTAAGATATTAGTAACAGTCTTTTTACAAATTGAGACGGTCCGGGGCTTTCCGCTCCTGAGTTGAATGTCTCAGTTCAACTCCAGCCTTGGGCGAGCGTTCTGAGTCTGGGGGCTGGGTAACCGATCTGATGGGAGTGGCAATGACCACGTCAGGGATTGAAAGTCCAGATTCATTGATGACAGCGGAGTCCTCTGATGACTGAGGGTAGGTTGGTTGGTCACTGATTGTGTCTTCCTCAGACTGTTCCAGTTCATCCGTGTGCCGCAGCTTTATCTGATCGACATGTTTCCTGCATGTTTGCCCATTCTTGAGCTTAACGATAAACACTCTGTTACCCTCCTTGGCCGCAACAGTACCGGCGATCCATTTGGGACCTTGACCATAATTCAATACATACTCAGGATCATTGATAGAAATGTCACGTGACACAGCACCGCGATCATGATACCACTGCTGACTTTGACGTCTGTATTCGACACGATTATTCAAGTCAGGGTGGACAAGAGAGAGCCTGGTCTTAAGACCTCTCTTCAGCAAGGGAGAACCGGGTAAGCGTATGGGGTCTTGTCCTGTAACTAAACAATATGCGTGACAAGCGAGTTTGCAGTGAACCTTGAGTTACACATTTCATACTCTGCTTGATGGTTTAGACCGCACGCTTTGTTTGTCCATAGGATGTGGATTTGAATGGTACTGACCTCACATGTTTGATACCACTGAGTTTCATGAACTCTTGAAACTCCACACTGGTGAAGCAAGATCCGTTGTCGCTTACAACGATGTCAGGCAGACCATGTGCAACAAACATGACATGAAGGCTCTCAGTGGTAGCTGTGGATGTGCTGGATGACATGATTATACACTCTATCCACTTGGAATAAGCATCCACCACAACTAAGAACATCTTCCCAGGAAAGGACCTGCAAAGTCGATGTGGATCCTGGACCATGGTTTAGATGCCACAACCACAGACTCAGCGGTGATTCCGCTGGTGCTTTACTAAGCTGCATGCAAGTGTTGCACTGATGCACACATGATTCCAGATCAGAGTCAATTCCAGGCCACCATACATGAGACCTGGCAATGGCTTTCATCGTGACAATACCGGGATGCGTGCTATGTAGATCATGCACAAATTTCTCTCTGCCTTGGACATAACAACACGATTAACCCACAGGATACAATATGATTGAATGGATAGCTTGTCTTTGTGACAGATGTAAGGTTTGGTCTCCTCACATATTTGCTTGGGTATGGCAGACCAATCACCACTAAGGATACAATGTTTCACAACTGATAATATTGGGTCCTGGCTGATCCAGGTCTTAACTTGTTGGGCCGTGACAGGGGTTCCTTCACTTTCAAAAGCATCCATAACTAACAGGAGGTCTACCAGTTGTGGCTTTTCCACCTCCGCTGTGGGCAAGGGCAGATGGCTCAATGCATCAGCACAATTCTCAGTGGCAGGTCTATGGCGAATGACATAATCATAGGCAGATAATGTCAGCACCCACCTCTGAATGTGGGATGATGCATTGGTATTGATACCTTTGTTTTCCGAAAACAATAAAATGAGTGGCTTGTGATCTGTTTCCAATTCAAACCAAAGACCAAACAGCTACTGATGCATCTTTTTAACCCCATACACACAGGCTAGTGCTTTCTCTACCATGTTGTTAGGCTCTTTCAACCTTTGAAAAACTTTTTGAAGCATATGCAACAGGTTGTAATTTGCCCGACTCATTAGCTTGTTGGAGCATGCAACCAACTCCATATGACGAAGTATCACAGGCCAATACTCGATGCTTCCATGAATCAGAATGTACCAGCAGCTTGTTAGAGCAAAGCAGATTAGTAGCTTTCTCAATAGCTCTATCTTGAGACGCACCCCAAACCCAGTTGTCGCCTTTTCTTAGCAGCATGTGCAATGGCTCTAATAAGGTGCTCAATTTAGGTAGGAAATTACCGAAGTAGTTGAGTAGACCAAGGAACGAACGCAGCTCCGTCACATTCTGAGGCTTGGGTGCATTGTTAATGACCTTGGTTTTCGAATCCATAGGCCTGATACCGTCGCCGGCAATTTTCCTCTCCAGGAATTCGACTTCCGGTGACATGAAAACGCACTTCGAGCGTTTCAGTCTGAGTCCCACTTTGTCCAGACAATGTAGAACCTCTTCCAGGTTGTTCAGATGTTCGGCGGAGTCACGACCTGTGACCAGTATGTCATCTTGGAACACGATGGTTCTAGGGATGGACTTCAGAAGACTTTCCATGTTCCTCTGAAATATGGCTGCAGCTGAGCAAATTCCAAAAGGGCACCTGTTATAGATAAACAGTCCTTTATAAGTGTTGATGCGCGTAAGTTTCTTCGACATGTCGACCAGCTGCTGTGTCATGTAGGCCGACGTCAGATCCAGTTTTGTGAATGTCTTCCCCCCGGCTAGTGTTGCAAACAGGTCATCAGTCTTCGGTAACAGGTATTAATCCTGTTTCGAAACTCAATTGATCGTAACCTTGTCGTCTCCACAAATCCTGACAGAGCCATCACTTTTCAACACGGGAACAATGGGGCTGGCCCATTCGTTAAATTCGACCGGTGATATGATCCCTTCAGGCTGGAGTCTGTCCAGTTCAATTTCGACCTTCTCCCTCATCATGTATGGAACTGCCCGAGCTTTATGATGGACGGGTCTTGCATCCAAGTCCACGTGGATCTGCACATTGGCTCCCGTGAAATTTCCGATGCCTGGTTCAATCAATGAGAGGAACTTGCTCAGCACTTGAGCACATGGAGTATCATCCTCCGACGACAATGCTTTCATATCATTCCAGTTCCATTTGATTTTTTCTAACCTGTTCCTGCCGAACAGCGTTGGACCATTGCCTGGAACAATCCATAACGGTAAATCGTGAACCGCACCATCATATGACACCTTGATTACTGCACTGCCAATCACCGTTATGAGTTCTTAGTGAACGTATGCAACTTGGCATTGACTGGACTCAGCTTGGGCCTCATAGCCTTAGTATCCCACAGCCAGTCGAATGTCCTCTGGCTCATTATTAATTGACTCGCACCTGTGTCCAATTCCATCGATACCGGCACACTATTAAGTTTTACATTAATCATTATTGGTTGGCTCTTTGTTAGGAATGAATGCAGTCCATACACTTACTCCTCTGGTATCTCAGATTGCATATCCGGATCTGCGCTAGACTGGTCATCATCCTCCACGTGATGTGTCGCAGCACACTTGCTCAGTTGCGGAGATGCCCCAGTCTCGAATAGCCTTTACAAATATACTGTTTAAACCAATACTGATGATGCCAATGATTTCCCCCACAACGCCAACACGGTGATATCGGATTCATTCCCGTTGGCGGACTTTGAGCAGCCAAAGGTTTCGCGTACGTAGTCGGGTAGGCCCTGCCATATACAGCTGTGCCAAACGACAATACTATCTTGTTTACAGTACTTGCCAAGTTCCGATTTTTCAATGATATCTGCTTTAAGCTTTTGTCCGTCATCATGCATGCCTGGGCAATCGTAATGGCCTTGCTCAAATCCAGCGTTTCCGCTGCCAGTAGTTTATGCAGGAAGGATCACCTCGTGGTTGATGCCGATTACAAAGAAGTCCCGCAGCATGTCTCCCAATGCAGTTTCAAACTTACACGGTCCAGCTAGACGTCTTAGGTTGGCTATGATTTCCAATACATCCTGGCCCTCAGAACGAATGTGCGTATAGAATCGATATCTTGAGATGATGATGCCTTCATCTGCTTTGAGATGGTCACGTACCACAGCACACAATGTTTCATAGTCCTTGTCCGTTGGACTTAAGGGCGAGAGGAGATTCTTTATGAGTCCATAGATTTTCAGACCGCAAACCGTGAGGAGGATCGCCCAGCGTCTTCCTCTTCCTCCATTTTGTTGGCCACGAAGTACTGGTTCAAGCAGGCTACAAAGTCTGCCCAATCTTCTCCCTCCATGAATCGCTCCAGAATTCCAAATGTACTAATTTTTGCATGCGAAGGTCCTTGTTACCTCGTCGCCAAATGTTGTGTATGCAAAACTCAATAGACTGAATACTGTAAACTCTGAACAGGTACAAACCTGGCTCTACTTTATTCGGGCCCAAAGTGATTACATTACAAGATGGCTGGCCTTTTATACCTGGGCCGCACACATGTGTGCACAGCCCAATGACCGCCAACAGTGGTGCCACCTGGTGGCTAGTAAACCCAAGCATACATACATGACACTGTCTCAATGGCCCCATTTTACATAAGGCTTCAACACTGGAGTAGACACTAAATTCCACAACTCCTCTCCCCCAGCGCACCTTTATAATATGGCCACCAGACTGGGTAACAGGCGTGGCCTGGTTTGGAGTCTGTCCTGATGCACATTTGCTGTTGTTTCATTGAATTTTGAAGTCTAGTTTTTTTCTTTTGCAGCAATATTTTCGGAACATCTTGCACACACTTTTGTTTCCCTCTGCAATTTTTATGGAAGCCTTCAGTTTGCTAAGACACATTCCTGGAATCTCAGCAATTCCAGCTGCTGTACACATTGCAGCCAGTAACATTGGGAGAATGGGAATCCCTTTGGCTATTCCATAGTGCACCACAGATTGGACCAATCTTGGTGACAAAGGGTTCAGTTCCAGTGACATATTCGCTGCCATCAATACGCTACAGGAGGGCTGACTTCAGCACCACCACTTCACGGCAGAAGCTGTGAGCTGAATTACAGACTCCCCTCAAAGACTGGGGGCGGCTCTCTCCATAGTCGTGAAGGTCACAGCTTCATTGAGCTTCTATGCAACATGACCCTTCCAGGCCAACACAGGGCACAGCTGCCAGATAAACAAAATACTGCAGAGGCTGGCAATGTGAAACAGGAACAGAAACTGTTGGAAACACTCAGCAGGCCGGACAGCACCTCACTCCAGTGAGAACAGTCAAGTTGCTGTTACAGAGGCAGACGTTGGTCACAAATGGAAGATATTACCGCTGACCAGCATTTAGAAAGGAGCAGAACAAGAGGAAGGTGGAGGGGAAAAAAGAAATGCAATTAAATAAATAGGTCAAGTGCTTGGGGCCACAATTCACTCCCACCGGAAACAAGGAGCACCTACCGTTTTTATTGCGTTTTGGCCGCGGTAATGGATGCGGCGGCCCATCCTGCGAAATTCAGCTCTTTCTCATTTTTTTAATGGAGACGGAAGTGGGGGCGGAACGGAGTCTCCACCACTATCAGTCATCAGCGCCGGGCTGGTGACGTCATCGCGCTGGCACATCACAACGTCTCTCCCCTCCAGTTAACGGGGAGAGCCGCTGCAAGCTCTGCATGTTTTTAAGTTACCAGAGAGGCCACCAGGGAGGGTTTCGGCCAGTCCAAGAGGGGGTGCCAGGCTGCCTGTTGGCGGCCCGGCCCAACCTGGGACCATAATTGTCGGCCTGACCTGGCAGTCGGCCGACAAAAAAAATAAAACGCCGTCACCGGCAGAGCGACCTCCTCTTTAAGGGCGGCCTTACCACTGACCAACAAGGAGGGCATCGACACAAAAAGCTGCCGGGGGCACCGATCAGCGGCCGGAAGACCTTTGGCGGTGAATTTCCCTCCCGCTGCCGCTCTGGTTGCGGTGGGTGCACTGATGACGTCTGATAGGTCCTTACTACACAGTATAAATGCACACGAGGCCCATGCTTGAGAGAAGGTCAGTCTGTGACCTGTCCTTTATTCCTTAGCACTCAAGTGATGAAGGTGGGTGGAGCTTCCCCTTTTGTATCTGAAGGTCCAGGTTAGGAGTGTCTCCCAAAAGTTCACTACCGAGTGGTCATTGTTCTCACAGTGTACAACTTAGGTCAGATTATACATGGGTGACAATGCTGGTTGAATACATGACATCACCTCCCCCCCCACCAAAGTCTTATTGGGATCACAGGTTGAGTCTCTCTGGTGGTTTACGCTCCCTTGTAGAGCGCCTGAGTTGGAGCTCCGGTTGTTGGGCGCTGGCTTGAGTGTCTGCTGTTTGCGGTGCCTCAGGCCTATCCAAACTGCCCACAGTGATTGGGCTCTTCTCCCTTTGGTTCTGGTGTTCGGTCACCTGTGGTGGAGTGAACTCTACATCGTGTTCTTCCTCTGCTTCTTCTATGGGGTTGCTGAACCTCCTTTTTGTTTGATCCACGTGTTTGCGACAGATTTGTCCATTGGTAAGTTTAACTAACAGAATCCTATTTCCCTCTTTGGCAATCACAGTGCCTGTGAACCATTTGGGCCCTGCAGTGTTGTTGAGGACAAAAACAGGATAATTTACATCAATACATCGCGCCCTCGCATTCCTGTCATGGTAGTCATATTGTGGCTGGCGCCTGCTCTCAACAATTTCTTTTATGGTGGGGTGTATAAGGGATAGCCGGGTTTTGAGCGTCCTTTTCATTAGCAGCTTTGCGGGTGGAACCCCTGTGAGCGAATGCGGTTGGGATCTATAGGCCAACAGGAGGCGTGATAAGCGTCTTTGTAGGGAACCCCCTTGGATTCTGAGCATCCCCTATTTGATTATCTGCACTGCTCGTTCTGCCTGGCCATTTGAAGCCGGCTTGAATGGTGCCGTTCTGACATGGTTAATTCCATTGCCTACCATGAAGTCCTGGAATTCAGTGCTTGTGAAGCATGGGCCATTGTCGCTGACCAAGACGTCCGGTAGACCGTGGGTGGCGAACATTGCCTGTAGACTTTCTACCATGTCAGAGGATGTGCTTGAATTTAAAATGTCACACTCGATCCATTTGGAGTAGGCGTCTACTACACCAAAAACATTTTTCCCATGAAAGGACCTGCATAGTCCACATGGATGCGTGACCAAGGCTTGGCGGGCCATGGCCATGGGCTAAGTGGGTCTTCCCTGGGCGCATTGCCCAGCTGGGCACAAGTGTTGCACCTGCGAACACAAAGTTCCAGATCTGCGTCTATCCCTGGCCACCAAACGTGTGACCTGGCAATTGCCTTCATCATGACAATGCCCGGGTGCTCATTGTGGAGTTCTCTGATGAACACCTCTCTGCCCATCTGGGGCATGACTACGCGGTTTCCCCACATTAGGCAATCGGCCTGAATTGAGAGTTCATCCCTGCGCCTGTGAAATGGTTTAAATTCCTCAGGGCATGCCCTGTACGTGGCTGCCCAGTCCCCATTCAGGACACATTTCTTGACTAGAGACAATAGCGGCTCTCTATTTGTCCAGACTTTAATCTGATGGGCTGTCACAGGTGAGCCTTCGCTTCCGAAAGCTTCAACAGCCATGACCATCTCAGCAGAATGCTCGGTAGCCCCTTCAGTGGTGGTTAGTGGGAGCCTGCTGAGTGCATCGGCGTAGTTTTCGGTGCCCGGTCTGTGCCGAATTGTATAGTCATAGGCGGCTAACGTGAGTGCCCACCTCTGTATGCGGGCCGATGCATTTGCATTTATGGCCTTGTTGTCGGCCAAAAGGGACGTTAGGGGTTTGTGATCTGTCTCCAGCTCAAATTTCCTGCCAAACAGGTACTGGTGCATTTTCTTTACAGCATATACACATGCGAGCACCTCCTTTTCTACCATCCCGTAACCCCTTTCTGCCTGGGATAGACTCCTGGAGGCATAAGCTGCCGGCTGTAACTGACCCGTGACATTGACATGCTGCAACACACACCCAACACCATAGGACGACCCATCGCACATTAATACAAGTTTCTTACATGGGTCGCATAGGGCTAACAGAGTGTTGGAACATAACAAATTGCGGGCTCTATTAAAAGCCCTTTCCTGGCTGTCCCCCCAGACCTATTCACGACCTTTGCGTAGGAGCACGTGTAGCGGCTCTAGCAGCGTGCTCAATTTGGGAAGAAAGTTACCAAAATAGTTCAGGAGCCCCAGGAACGAACGCAGCTCCGTCGAGTTACGGGGTCTGGGTGCTCTCTGGATCGCTTCCGTCTTGGACGCAGTAGGGCTGATCCCGTCTGCTGCTACCCTCATCCCCAGGAATTCTACCTCTGGAGCTAGGAAGACGCACTTCGCCTTTTTCAGTCGCAGCCCAACCCGGTCCAGTCTGCGTAGCACCTCCTCCAGGTTGTGGAGATGTTCTTCAGTATCGTAACCCGTGATGAGGATGTCATCCTGAAAAACCACCGTCCCTGGAATCGACTTGAGGAGGCTTTCCATTTTTAGTTGGAAGATCGCGGCAGCCGAGCGACTCCCGAACGGACATCTGTTGTACTCAAACAACCCCTTGTGTGTCGTGATGGTGGTCAGCTTCTTCGACTCACTCGCCAGCTCCTGGGTCATGTAAGCTGAGGTCAGGTCCAATTTTGAAAAAAGTTTGCCACCGGATAGCGTCGCAAAGAGGTCCTCCGCTCTCGGTAGCGGGTACTGGTCTTGGACACCCGATTGATGGTGGCCTTGTAATCACCACATATCCTGACTGACCCATCCGCCTTGAGCACTGGCACGATCGGGCTCGCCCTGTCACTGAATTCGACTGGCGAGATGATGCCTTCACTTAGCAGGCGGTCCAGTTCGCCTTCTATTTTTTTCCCGCATTCTTCCTGCCTCTAACCTGTCCAATCCTATCAGAATTTTATATGTTTCTATGAGATCCCCGCTCATTCTTCTAAACTCCAGTGGATACAAGCCCAGTTGATCCAGTCTTTCCTCATATGTCAGTCCTGCCATCCCTGGAATCAATCTGGTGAACCTTCACTGTACTCCCTCAATAGCAAGAACGTCCTTCCTCAGATTAGGAGACCAAAACTGAACACAATATTCCAGGTGTGGCCTCACCAAGGTTCTGTACAACTGCAGTAAGACCTCCCTGCTCCTATACTCAAATCCTCTAGCTATTAAGGCCAA
The DNA here is from genome assembly GCF_044704955.1 of Pristiophorus japonicus. Lineage (NCBI taxonomy): Eukaryota > Metazoa > Chordata > Chondrichthyes > Pristiophoridae > Pristiophorus > Pristiophorus japonicus. Next base: position 46,768,042 of record NC_091992.1, on the reverse strand, counting down.
CATGACATTTGTCTTTTTCACCACCTGCTGTATCTGCATGCCAATATTCAATGACTGATGTACAATGACACCCAGGTCTTGTTGTACCTCCCCTTTTCCTAATCTGTCACCATTTAGATAATATTCTGTCTTCATGTTTTTGCCACCAAAGTGGAAAACCTCACATTTATCCACATTATACTGCATTTGCCCACTCACCTAACCTGTCCAAGTCACCCTGCAGCCTCTTAGCATCCTCCTCACAGCTCACACTGCCACCCAGCTTAGTGGCATCTGCAAACTTGGAGATGTTACATTCAATTCCTTCATCTAAATCATTGATGTATATTATAAATAGCTGAGGTCCCAGCACTGAACCCTGCGACACCCCACTGGTCACTGCCTGCCATTCTGAAAAGGACCTGTTTATTCCAACTCTCTGCTTCCTGTCTGCCAACCAGTTCTCTATCCACGTCAGTACATCACCCCCTATACCATGTGCTTTAATGTTGCACACTAATCTCTTGTGTGGGACCTTTTTAAAAGCCTTTTGAAAGTCCAAATACTCCACATCCACTAGTTCTCCCTTGTCCACTTTACTAGTTCCATCTTCAAAAAATTCCAAAAGATTTGTCAAGCATGACTTCCCTTTCATAAATCACTGTTTTCCAAATGCGCTGCTATTTCATCTTTAATAATTGATTCCAACATTTTCCTCACTACTGATGTCAGGCTAACTGGTCTATAATTCCCCATTTTCTCTCTCCCTCCTTTTTAAAAAAGTGGTGTTACATTAGCTACCCTCCAGTCCATAGGAACTGATCCATAGTCAATAGAATGTTGGAAAATGATCACCAATGCATCCACTATTTCTAGGGCCACGTCCTTAAGTACTCTGGGATTCAGCCTATCAGGCCCTGGGGATTTATCGACCTTCAATCCCATCAATTTCCTGACTAGTAAGGATTTCCTTCAGTTCCTCCTTTTTGCTAGACCCTCAAACCCCTAATATTTTCGGAAGGTTATTTGTGTTTTTCTTAGTGAAGACAGATCTAAAGTATTTGTTCAACTGGTCTGCCATTTCTTTGTTCCCCATTATAAATTCACCTGATTCTGACTACAAAGGACCTCCATTGGTCTTCACTAATCTTTTTCTCTTCACATATCTATAGAAGCTTTTGCAGTCAGTTTTTATGTTCTCTGCAAGCTTCCTCTCATACTCTATTTTCCCCCTCCTAATTAAACCCTTTGTCCTCCTCTGCTGAATTCTAAATTTCTCCCAGTCCTCAGGTTTGCTGCTTTTTCTGGCCAATTTATATGCCTCTTCCTTGGATTTAACACCATCCCTAATTTCCCTTGTTAGCCACGGTTGAGCTACCTTCCCGCTTTATTTTTACTTCAGACAGGGATGTACAATTGTTGAAGTTCATCCATGTAATCTATAAATGTCTGCATACATATGCATTCATCAATAGGAAGTGGCTCCACTCCATCATTTCAGACCACAGCAATGTGATCCTGCACAGTAAAGCCCATTGTTTGGGGAACAGCCTGCACAGCGGTCCAGAGTGCCTGAATTATTTGACAGTTCCAAGAGAATGAAGGCATGGCTTTTGGAAGATCAGGGCTATCCTTTACAGCCACGGATGGTGGCCCCAGTTTGAAACTACTTACACAGAAACAGATTGCCGATACCAGGTCCCCCAGTGCCACCACCCGAGTTGTTGCCGCGCACACCGTAGGAATTGGGCCCAACAATTCCATAGTTTGGAGACAGTGCTCTACAGTCCAGCTAAAGTCTCCCAAATCATCATTACAACACAAAAGCAAAATACTGCGGATGCTGGAATCTGGAACAAAAACAGAAATTGCTGGAAATCTCAGCAGGCCAGGCAGCATCTGAGGAGAGGAAGCAGAGTTAATGTTTCGGGTCGATGATCCTTCATCAGAATCCCTGCATCCAAAGAGGAGCTGGCTTGTAGAAGGCTGATGAGGAAGCCCATGGGGCTGCAAGATGAGGAAGTAGAGGAAAGTGACGTGGGCGAGAATGCCGTATAGGGAATAATGTGACCGAGAATCATTGCTAATATGTTACTCCAAAGAATTTCCGCATCACACGTTTTTTTCTTTCCAGGATGTGGACATCGCTAGTAAGGCCAGCATTTATTGCCCATCCCTAATTGCCCTTGAGAAGGTGGTGGTGAGCCGCCTTCTTGAACTGCTGCAGTCCGTGTGGTGAATGTATTCCCACAGTGCTGTTAAGGAGGGAGTTCCAGGATTTTGACCCAGTGACGATGAACAAACAGAAATATATTTCCAAGTCAGGATGGTGTGTAACTTGGAGGGGAACTTGCAGGTGGTGGTGTTCCCATGCGCTTGCTGCCCTTGTCCTTCTCAGTGGTAGAGGTCGCGGGTTTGGGAGGTGCTGCCGAAGAAGCCTTGGCGAGTTGCTGCAGTGCGTTCCCTCCGCTCAAGCTGAAACATCTTTCTGAGCACTTATTCCCTTTTCACAGTCCTAACCAACAAAAACTCTCCGTACAAGGAAGAAATAAAAATATCGTGCTTATTTTATACAATCTACATGCCCTTCATCTGTGCTTTCCCTTGCTGACCCTATGAAGTCTGTATGACAAAATGGGATAACCATGGCTGTCCAATTTTGGCTTGGTGGCTGTCCCTTTAAATCTTGTCACCAACAACAGCAACTTGTATTTATATAACACCTTTAATGTAGTAAAACATCCCAAGGCACTTCACAGGAGCGTTATGAAACAAAATTTGACACTGAGCCACATAGGGGAAATTAGGGCAGGTGACCAAAAGCTTGGATAAAAAGGTAGGTTTTAAGGTATGGCTTAAAAGAGGAAAGAGAGGTAGAGAGGCAGCGAGGTTTACATAGGGGATTCCAGAGCTTAGGGTCAAGGCAACTGAAGGCACGGCCACTAATGGTGGTGTAATTAAAATAGTGATAATATATAAGGGCTCCAGTAATCAATTATGGGATACCTCTCGATATAAATGACGAGATATTGTCCGCTGAGAACCTCCGCTGCCGAACCTGGTGGACCTTCGGGTATCAGGGAGTTTCCTTGAGGGGGACGGCCATGCCACTGGGAATGCGCCTAGAGCACCCATCATCAAGGACCCCCAACGGTCTGGCCAAAGAGTGCCGGCTCAATATGGGGGAGAGGCTGGGATTCTGGGCCCCCTTGGAATGCCTTCTGCATTGTGCCCAGGGGCACACTTTACAAGGCAGCAACAGTTAAAAAATAATTTGATTCCTGGGTTGTCCCCACTTGCACCATTGGTCCGCCCAGTGCACCTGCTGCCTTTGCAGGCTGGGAAAGGAGGAAATCGTTCCTAATAGGCCATCCGTAATACCTTACTGAACGCCAGGATCTAGCGTGTCGAGGTCCCAGTCTGGTTTTCCAACACTACCAGAACTTGATCTGGCCGCCGAGGAGTTGGCTTTTTCTGTGCAGCGGCCTGAGTTACCAGCCTGAGTGAGTGAGGCCGCTGGCTTAGCAACCGGGCCTGTAGGATAGGGATAGGAGTGTGAGGGAATTGGAGGTGGGCAGCAACTGGTGTCCCGGTCTGGGGGGGGGGACGGGGGTGCACCAGTGTATATGGGGAGTCAGGGGACAAGTAGCAGAATAGAGCTGGCTTCAAGACAAAAAGATGAGAGTGGAGGTAAAGAGGAGCTATTCACAGTGGCAGAAGGTGGGTAGTGGTGTTCCACAAGGATCAGTCTGGGACCACTGTTGTTCACAATTTATATTAACGATTTAGACTTTGGACGTAAATGCACTCTCTAAATTTGTTGTGGCTCAGTGGGTAGCACTCTTGCCTCTGCATCAGAAAGTTGTGGGTTCACAGTCCCACTCCAGGGACATGAGCACAAAAAAAATCTAGGTTGACACTCCAGTGTAGTGCTGAGGGAGCACTGTGCTGTCAGAGGTGCTGTCTTTTGGATGAGATGTTAAATCGAGGCCCTGTTGGGTTGAGGCTATGATCTTATTAAATGGCAGAGCAAGCACGAGGGGCCAAATGGCCTACTCCTGCTCCTATTGTTATGTTCAGACTCCTGTCATAGTTACAACAGCAGGTTACAGAGTAGGTTGTGGAATTTCAGGATCGAGGTGTTTGAAACTGCGAGAGCAAAAATAAATCTTTTCCAGTTCTGACGCAAGGTCACCGACTCCTGAAACGTTAACGCTGTTTCTCTTTCCGCAGATGCTGCCTGACCTGCTGAGTATTTCCAGCATTTTCTGTTTTTATTGTAAATAAATCGAGGTGGCAGCCGAATTCGACATACATGGTGCAAGGTCAGTTCAAGCTTGTTTCTGGACAGTCGGGTTGAAGGAAGGACTCAAGCTGCTTTTGAACAAACACAGACACAGAGATTTGTTTAGCTAAAGACATGAGGGACAATTAGTTTTGATTCACAGTCATTTATAAAGATCCAATTAAACCACGACAGCTGGTGAAAGGTTTTTTAAGGGCTTGAAATCTTCACAGGCAAGGAAATGTTACACTAGCCAACTCCTGTAGTTGGAAAAGATTACAAGAAAGAAATGGTGCATGTAAAAGCTATCTAGCAACAAATAGCATAGCATTAGATTGCAACTTATTGTCTTTCCAGTTTAGAAAGAAAAAAAAAGGACTTGCTTTATATAATGTCTTTCATGGCCCCAGGACATAACAAAGCACTTTACAGCTAATTCCTTTCAACAGCTCACTGTTGTAATGTAGGGAACGTGGCAGCCAATGTGTGCACAGCAAGATCCCACACACAGCAGTGTGATCATGATCAGATAATCCCTTTTAGTGATGTTGATTGAGGGATAAATATTGGCCATAACACCTCTGCTCTTCTTGAAATAGTGCCATGGGATTTTTTACGTCCACTTGAGAGGACAGATGGGGTCTCGGTTTAACGTCTCATCTGAAAGAGGACACCTCCGGCAGTGCAACACTCCCTCAGCAATGCACTGGAGTGTCAGCCTGGATTATGTGCTCAAGTGTCTGAACCCACAAGAACATAAGAACATAAGAAATAGGAGCAGGAGTAGGCCATATGGCCCCTTGCACCTGCTTCGCCATTTTAAAAGATCTTGGCTGATCCAATCATGGACTCAGGTCCACTTCCCTGCCCACACCCCCTGCCCCTTTATTCCCTTATTGGTTAAGAAACTGTCTATCTCTGTCTTAAATTTATTCGATGTCCCTGTTTCCACAGCTTCCCGAGGCACAGATTTACAACCCTCTGAGAAAAATAATTTCTCCTCATCTCAGTTTTAAATGGGCGGCCCCTTATTCTAAGATTATGTTCTTGTCTCCCCCATCAATTTCTTGACATCATTTTCTCTATATCCAACTCATAATCTTATACGTTTTGATAAGATCACCTCTCAATCTTCTGAGTTCCAATGAGTAGTGGCCCAATCTACACAATCTTTCCTCATAGGTCAACCCCCTCATCTCTGGAATCAACCTAGTGAACCTTCTCTGAACTGCCTTCAAAGCAATTATATCCTTTTGTAAATATGGAAACCAAAACTGCACGCAGTATTCCAGGCGTGGCCTCACTAATACCCTGTACAGCTGTAGCAAGACTTCCCTGCTTTTATTCTCCATCTCCTTTGCAAGAAAGGCCAAGATTCCATTGGCCTTCCTGATTACTTGCTGTACCTGCATACTAAACTTTTGTGTTTCATGAACAAGTACCCCCAGGTCCCACTGTACTGCAGCACTTTTCAATCTTTCTCCATTTAAATAATAATTTGCTCTTTGATTTTTTTCTGCCAAAGTGCATGACCTCACACTTTCCAACATTATACTCCAGCTACCAAATTTTTGTCCACTCACTTAGCCTGTCTATGTCCTTTTGCAGATTTTTTGTGTCCTCCTCACACATTGCTTTTCCTCCCATCTTTGGATCATCAGCAAACTTGGCCTCGTTACACTTGGTCCCTTTTTCAAAGTCGTTAATATAGATTGTAAATAGTTGGGGTCCCAGCACTGATCCCTGCGACACCCCACTAGTTACTGGTTGCCAACCCGAGAATGAACCATTTATCCCGACTCTCTGTTTTCTGTTCGTTAGCCAATCCTCTATCCATGCTAATATATTACTCCCAACCCCGTGAACCTTTATCTTGTGCAGTAACCTTTTATGTGGCACCTTGTCAAATGTCTTCTGGAAGTCCAAATACACCACATCTACTGGTTCCCTTTTATCCATCCTGTTTGTTACATCCTCAAAGAATTCCAGCAAATTTGTCAAACATGACTTCCCCTTCATAACTCCATGCTGACTCTGCCTGACCGAATTATGCTTTTCCAAATGTCTTGCTACTGCTTCTTTAATAATGGATTTCAACATTTCCCTTCCACAGATGTTAGGTTAACTGATCGAAAGTTTCTTGCTTTTTGTCATCCTCCTTTTTTAAATAGGGGCGTTACATTTGCTGTTTTCCAATCTGCTGGGACCTTCCCAGAATCCAGGGAATTTTGGTAAATTACAACCAGCGCATCTACTCTCCCTGCTGCTATTTCTCTTAAGACCTTAGGATGCAAGCCATCAGGTCCAGAGGATTTATTTGCCTTTAGTCACATTTTCTTACTGACTTGAAGGTGAAGTTGCTGCCAACTGAGCCACAGCTGACGTAGTGGACAGACACAAACTCAGACATTTGGTCAGATAAAAGCATGATAGACAAGTTTAGGAGTTAGGTAATAAACTTTCTTATGAAAATATATCATTGTATTGTATCATTGTTAGTTATATGTTTTTTAATTGTTTAATAAACTTACGTAATATTTTAAACTTAAAATGTGCTCTGATGTGATGCTCTATGACTTTAGAATGCTGAGAAAGAGCCAATGGAGGCAAGAATACATTTCTGTAGATTAAAATAATGAACAAGATGGGTTTTCTATTCATTTCCTGGATGGAGAAATTCTGGGCATTTGCAACTCCCGTTAGCATCCCTGGGGTCACGGATACAAATGGGGCACAAACAAACTTTCATCCGGATGGCGCGCCGCCACCGTATCCAGCGAAATTCCGCGGTAGTTTAGCGGCGGCGGTAACCGTTAGCCCCCGACTCTGACCAATAGTGTCCCGCTCCGACCGATAGTGCCCCTCTCCGACCGATAGTGTCCCATTCCGATCGATAGTGTCCTACTCCGACCGATAGTGTCCCGCTCCGAACAATAGCATCCTGCTCCGACTGATAGTGTCCCGCTCCGACCGAAAGCATCCCGCTCCGACCGATAGTCCCCCGCTCCGACCGATAGTGCCCCTCTCCGACCGATAGTGTCCCACTCCAACCAACAGTGTCCCACTCCGACCGAGAGCGTACCGCTCTGACTAATAGCCCTCTGCTCCGACCAATAGTGTCCCGCTCCGACCGATAGTGTCCCCGCTCCGACCGATAGCCGCCCGCTCCGACCGACAGTGGCCTACTCCGGCCGATAGCCCCCTGCTCCGACCGATAGTGTCCCGCTCAGACCGATAGCCCCCGACTCCGACCGATAGTGTCCCACTCCGACCGATAGCATCCCACTCCGACCGATAGTGTCCCACTCTGACCGATAGTATCCGGCTCCGACCGATAGCCCCTCGCTCCGACCGATAGAGTCCCGCTCCAACCGATAGTGTCCCGCTCCAACCGATAGTGTCCCACTCCGACTGATAGTGTCCCACTCTGACCGATAGAGTCCCGCTCCGACCAATAGTATCTCACTCCGACCGATAATATCCAGTTCCGACCGATAATGTCCCGCTCTGACCGATACCCCCCCGCTCTGACCGATAGTGTCCCGCTCCGACCGATAGTGTCCCGCTCCGACCGATAGCCCCCCACTCCGAACGATAAACCACCGCTCCGACCAATAGTGTCCCGCTCCGATCGATAGCGTCCCGCTCCGACCGATAGCATCCCACTCCGACCGATAGCATCCCGCTCCGATCGATAGTGACCCGCTCCGAACAATAGCATCCCGTTCCGACCGATAGCGTCCGGCTCCGACAAATAGTGTCCCGCTCCAACCGATAGTGTCCCGCTCCGACCGAAAGCGTCCCGCTCCGACCGATAGTGTCCCGCTCCGACCGAAAGCATCCCGCTCCGACAGATAGCTCCCCGCTCCGACCAATAGCATCCCGCTCTAATCGATAGCATCCCGCTCCGACCGATAGCAACCCGCTCCGACCGATTACTTCCCGCTCCAACTGATAGGTCCCGCTCCGACCGATAGCGTCCCGCTCCGACAGATCGTGTCCGGCTCTGATCGATAGCCAACCGCTCCAACTGATAGTGTCCCGCTCAGACCGATAGTGTTCCACTTCAACCGATAGCACCCTGCTCCGACCGATAATCTCCAGCTCCAACCAATAGCCCCCCGCTCCGACCGAAAGCCCCCCGATCCGACCGATAGTGTCCCACTCCAACCAATAGTGTCCCACTCCTGCCAAAAGTGTCCTGCTCCGACCGATAGTGTCCCGCTCCGACCAATAGCCCCCCGCATCGACCGATAGTGTCCCACTCCGTCCGATAGTGTCCCGCTCCGACCAATAATCCCCCGCTCCAATCAATAGACTCCCGCTCCAACCGATAGTGTTCCGCTCGGACCGATAGCCCCCGACTCCGACCGATAGTGTCCCACTCCGACCGGTAGCGTCCCTCTCCGACCGATAGTGTCCCACACCGACCAACAGTGTCCCACTCCGACCGAGAGCATACCGCTCTGACTGATAGCCCACCGCTCTGACCAATGGCATCCCGCTCCGACCGATAGTGTCCCACTGCGGCCGATAATGTCCCGCTCTGACCGATAGCCCCCTGCTCTGACCGATAGCCTCCCACTCCGACCGATAGTGTCCCGCTCCGACCGATCGTGTCCCGCTCCGACCGATAGTGTCCCACTCTGACCGATAGTGTCCCGCTCGAACGATAGCCCCCGGCTCCGACCGATAGCGTCCCACTCTGACCGATCCCCCCGCCTGCTCCGACCGATAGTGTCCCGCTCCGACCGATAGCCCCCCACTCCGACCGATAGCCCATCGCTCCGACCAATAGCGTCCCGCTCCGATCGATAACGTCCCGCTCCGACCGATAGCATCCCACTCCGACCGATAGCGTCCCGCTCCGATCTATAGTGTCCCCGCTCCGACCGATAGTTTCCCGCTCCGACCGATAGTTTCCCACTCCGACCAATAGTGTCCCGCTCCGACCAATAGTGTCCCGCTCCGACCGATAGTGTCCCACTCCGACTGATAGTGTCCCACTCTGATCGATAGTATCCCACTCCGACCGACAGCCCCTCGCTCCGACCGATAGAGTCCCGCTCAAACCGATGGTGTCTCGCTCCAACCGATAGTGTCCCACTCCGGCCGATAGTGTCCCACTCCGACCGATAGACTCCCGCTCCAACCGATAGTGTCCCACTCCCGTCGATAGTGTCCCGCTCCGACCGATAGTGTCCCGCTGCGACCAATAGCCCCCCGCATCGACCGATAGTGTCCCACTCCGTCCGTTAGTGTCCCGCTCCAACCAATAATCCCCCGCTCCGACCGATAGACTCGTGCTCCAACAAATATTGTCCCGCTCCGACCGATAGTGTCCCACTCCGACCGATAGTGTCCCTGCTCCAACCGATAGCCGCCCGCTCCGACCGATAGCGTCCCGCTCCGACCGATAGTGTCCCGCTCCGACCGATAGTGTCCCACTCTGACCGATAGCGTCCCCCTCTGACCGATAGTGTCCCGCTCCGACCGATAGCCTCCCACTCCGACCGATAGCCCACCGTTCCGACCAATAGCGTCACGCTGCGATCGATAACGTCCCGCTCCGACCGATAGCATCCCACTCCGATCGATAGCGTCCCGCTCCGATCGATAGTGTCCCCGCTCCGACAGATAGTTTCCCGCTCCGACCGATAGTGTCCCACTCCGACCAATCGTGTCCCGCTCCGACCGATAGTGTCCCGCTCCGACCGATAGTGTCCCACTCCGACTGATAGTGTCCCACTCTAACCGATAGAATCCCACTCCGACTGATAGTGTTCCACTCCGACCGATAGTGTCCCACTCCGACTGATAGTGTCCCACTCTAACCGATAGTATCCCACTCCGACCGATAGTGTCCCACTCTGATCGATAGTATCCCACTCCGACCGACAGCCCCTCGCTCCGACCGATAGCGTCCAGGTCCGACCGATAGTGTCCCGCTCCGACCGATAGTGTCCCACTCCGACTGATAGTGTCCCACTCTAACCGATAGTATCCCACTCCGACCGACAGCCCCTCGCTCCGACCGATAGTGTCCCAATCCGACTGATAGTATCCCACTCCGACCGACAGCCCCTCGCTCCGACCGATAGAGTCCCGCTCCAACCGATAGTGTCTCGCTCCAACCAATAGTTTCCCACTCCGGCCGATAGTGTCCCACTCCGGCCAATAGTGTCCCGCTGCGACCAATAGCCCCCCGCATCGACCGATTGTGTCCCACTCCGTCCGATAGTGTCCCGCTCCGACCAATAATCCCCTGCTCCGACCGATAGACTCGCGCTCCAACCAATAGTGTTCCTCTCGGACCGATAGCCCCCGATTCCGACCGATAGTGTCCCACTCCGACCGGTAGCGTCCCACTCCGACCGGTAGCGTCCCTCTCCGACCGATAGTGTCCCACTCCGACCAACAGTGTCCCACTCCGACCGAGAGCGTACCGCTCTGACTGATAGCCCGCCGCTCCGACCAATAGTGTCCCGCTCTGACCGATAGTGTCCCACTCCGACCGATAGTGTCCGCGCTCCAACCGATAGCCGCCCGCTCCGACCAATGGCATCCCGCTCCGACCGATATTGTCCCACTGCGGCAGGTAGCGTCCCTCTCCAACCGATAGCGTCCCACTGCGACCAACAGTGTCCCACTCCGACCGAGAGTGTGCCGCTCTGACTGATAGCCCGCCGCTCCGACCAATAGTGTCCCGCTCCGACCGATAGTGTCCCACTCCGACCGATAGTGTCCCACTCCGACCGATAGTGTCCCCGCTCCAACCGATAGCCGCCCGCTCCGACCAATGGCATTACGCTCCGACCGATAGTGTCCCACTGCGGCCGATAATGTCCCGCTCTGACCGATAGCCCCCCCTGCTCTGACCGATAGTGTCCCGCTCCGACCGATAGACCCCCACTACGACCGATAGCCCACCGCTCCGACCAATAGCGTCCCGCTCCGATCGATAGCGTCCCGCTCCAACCGATAGCATCCCACTCCAACCGATAGCGTTCCGCTCCGATCGATAGTGTCCCCGCTCCGAACGATAGTTTCCCGCTCCGACCGATAGTGTACCGCTCTGAACAATAGCATCCTGCTCCGACCAATAGTGACCCACTTCGACCGATAGTGTCCCGCTCCGACCGATAGTGCCCCGACTCCGACCGATAGCGTCCCGCTCCGACCGATAGTGTCCCGCTCCGACCGATAGCGTCCCGCTCCGACCGATAGCTCCCCGCTCCGACCAATAGCATCCCGCTCTAATCGATAGCATCCCGCTCCGACCGATAGAGTCCCACTCCAACCGATAGCGTTCCGCTCCGATCGATAGTGTCCCCGCTCCGAACGATAGTTTCCCGCTCCGACCGATAGTGTACCGCTCTGAACAATAGCATCCTGCTCCGACCAATAGTGACCCACTTCGACCGATAGTGCCCCGACTCCGACCGATAGTGTCCCACTCCGACCGATAGCCCACCGCTCCGACCAATAGCTTCCCGCTACGATCGATAACGTCCCGCTCCGACCGATAGCATCCCACTCCGACCGATAGTGTCCCACTCCGACCGATAGTATCCCACTCTGACCGATAGTATCCGACTCCGACCGATAGCCCTTCGCTCCGACCGATAGAGTCCCGCTCCAACCGATAGTGCCCCACTCCGACTGATAGCGTCCCGCTCCGACCGATAGTGCCCCACTCTGATCGATAGTATCCCACTCCGACCGACAGCCCCTCGCTCCGACCGATAGAGTCCCACTCTGATCGATAGTATCCCACTCCGACCGACAGCCCCTCGCTCCGACCGATAGTGTCTCGCTCCAACCAATAGTTTCCCACTCCGGCCGATAGTGTCCCACTCCGGCCGATAGTGTCCCACTCCGACCAATAGCGTCCCACTCCGGCTGATAGTGTCCCGCTCCGACCGATAGTGTCCCGCTGCGACCAATAGCCCCCCGCATCGACCGATAGTGTCCCACTCCGTCCGATAGTGTCCCACTCCGACCGGTAGTGTCCCACTCCGACCAACAGTGTCCCACTCCGACTGAAAGATCCCACTCCGACCGATAGCGTCCCGCTCCGATCGATAGTGTCCCCGCTCCGACCGATAGTTTCCCGCTCCAACCGATAGTGTCCCACTCCGACCAATAGTGTCCCACTCCGACCGATAGTGTCCCGCTCTGACCGATAGTGTCCCACTCCGACCGATAGTGTCCCACTCCGACTGATAGTGTCCCACTCTGATCGATAGTGTCCCACTCCGACCGACAGCCTCTCGCTCCGACCGATAGAGTCCCGCTCCAACCGATAGTGTCTCGCTCCAACCGATAGTGTCCCACTCCGGCCGATAGTGTCCCACTCCGACCGATAGACTCCCGCTCCAACCGATAGTGTCCCACTCCGGTCGATAGTGTCCCACTCCGATCGATAGTGTCCCGCTGCGACCAATAGCCCCCCGCATCGACCGATAGTGTCCCACTCCGTCTGTTAGTGTCCCGCTCCGACCAATAATCCCCCGCTCCGACCGATAGACTCGCGCTCCAACCAATATAGTTCCGCTCGGACCGATAGCCCCCGACTCCGAGCGATAGTGTCCCACTCCGACCGGTAGCGTCCCTCTCCGACCGATAGTGTCCCACTCCAACCAACAGTGTCCCACTCCGACCGAGAGCGTACCGCTCTGACTAATAGCCCGCCGCTCCGACCAAGAGTGTCCCGCTCCGACCGATAGTGTCCCACTCCGACCGATAGTGTCCCTGCTCCAACCGATAGCCGCCCGCTCCGAACAATGGCATCCCGCTCCGACCGATAGTGTCCCACTGCGGCCGATAATGTCCCGCTCTGACCGAAACCCCCCCGCTCTGACCGATAGCATCCCGCTCCGACCGATAGTGTCCCGCTCCGACCGATAGTGTCCCACTCCGACCGATAGTATCCCACTCTGACCGATAGTATCCGACTCCGACCGATAGCCCCTCGCTCCGACTGATAGAGTCCCGCTCCAACCGATAGTGTCACGCTCCAACCGATAGTGCCCCACTCCGACTGATAGTGTCCCACTCTGACCGATAGAGTCCCGCTCCGACCAATAGTATCCCACTCCGACCGATAATATCCAGTTCCGACCGATAATGTCCCGCTCTGACCGTTAGCCCCCCTCTCTGACCGATAGTGTCCCGCTCCGATCGATAGCGTCCCGCTCCGACCGATAACATCCCACTCCGACCGATAGCGTCCCTCTCCGATCTATAGAGTCCCCGCTCCGACCGATAGTTTCCCGCTCCGACCAATAGTGTCCCGCTCCGACCGATAGTGTCCCGCTCCGACGGAAAGCGTCCCGCTCCGACCGATAGTGTCCCGCTCCGTCCGAAAGCGTCCCGCTCCGACAGATAGCTCCCCGCTCCGACCAATAGCATCCCGCTCTGATCGATAGCATCCCGCTCCGACCGATAGTGTCCCGCTCCGTCCGAAAGCGTCCCGCTCCGATAGATAGCTCCCCGCTCCGACCAATAGCATCCCGCTCTGATCGATAGCATCCCGCTCCGACTGATAGTGTCCCACTCCGACTGATAGTGTCTCACTCTGATCGATAGTATCCGACTCCGACCGACAGCCTCTCGCTCCGACCGATAGAATCCCGCTCCAACCGATAGTGTCTCGCTCCAACCGATAGTGTCCCACTCCGGCCGATAGTGTCCCACTCCGACCGATAGACTCCCGCTCCAACCGATAGTGTCCCACTCCGGTCGATAGTGTCCCACTCCGACCGATAGTGTCCCGCTGCGACCAATAGCCCCCCGCATCGACCGATAGTGTCCCACTCCGTCTGTTAGTGTCCCGCTCCGACCAATAATCCCCCGCTCCGACCGATAGACTCGCGCTCCAACCAATATAGTTCTGCTCGGACCGATAGCCCCCGACTCCGACCGATAGTGTCCCACTCCGACCGGTAGCGTCCCTCTCCGACCGATAGTGTCCCACTCCAACCAACAGTGTCCCACTCCGACCGAGAGCGTACCGCTCTGACTGATAGCCCGCCGCTCCGACCAATAGTGTCCCGCTCCGACCGATAGTGTCCCACTGCGACCGATAGTGTCCCTGCTCCAACCGATAGTGTCCCACTCCAACCAACAGTGTCCCACTCCGACCGAGAGCGTACCGCTCTGACTGATAGCCCGCCGCTCCGACCAATAGAGTCCCGCTCCGACCGATAGTGTCCCACTCCGACCGATAGTGTCCCTGCTCCAACCGATAGCCGCCCGCTCCGAACAATGGCATCCCGCTCCGACCGAAAGTGTCCCACTGCGGCCGATAATGTCCCGCTCTGACCGAAACCCCCCCGCTCTGACCGATAGCATCCCGCTCCGACCGATAGTGTCCCGCTCCGACCGATAGTGTCCCACTCCGACCGATAGTATCCCACTCTGACCGATAGTATCCGACTCCGACCGATAGCCCCTCGCTCCGACCGATAGAGTCCCGCTCCAACCGATAGTGTCACGCTCCAACCGATAGTGCCCCACTCCGACTGATAGTGTCCCACTCTGACCGATAGAGTCCCGCTCCGACCAATAGTATCCCACTCCGACCGATAATATCCAGTTCCGACCGATAATGTCCCGCTCTGACCGATAGCCCCCATCTCTGACCGATAGTGTCCCACTCCGACCAATAGCGTCCCGCTCCGATCGATAGCGTCCCGCTCCGACCGATAACATCCCACTCCGACTGATAGCGTCCCTCTCCGATCTATAGAGTCCCCGCTCCGACCGATAGTTTCCCGCTCCGACGGAGAGCGTCCCGCTCCGACCGATAGTGTCCCGCTCCGTCCGAAAGCGTCCCGCTCCGACAGATAGCTCCCCGCTCCGACCAATAGCATCCCGCTCTGATCGATAGCATCCCGCTCCGACCGATAGCGACCCGCTCCGACCGATTGCGTCCCGCTCCAACTGATAGGTCCCGCTCCGACCGATAGCGTCCCGCTCCGACAGATAGTGTCCCGCTCTGATCGATAGCCACCCGCTCCAACTGATAGTGTCCCGCTCAGACCGATAGTGTTCCACTTCAACCGATAGCACCCTGCTCCGACCGATAATCTCCAGCTCCAACCAATAGCGTCCCGCTCCGACCGATAGCCCCCCGCTCCGACTGATAGTGTCCCACTCCGTCCGATAGTGTCCCGCTCTGACCAATAGCCCCCCGCTCCAAATGATAGTGTCCCACTCCGACCGAAAGTGTCCTGCTCCGACCGATAGTCTCCCGCTCCGACCAATAATCCTCCGCTCCGACTGATAGACTCCCGCTCCAACTGATAGTGTTCCGCTCGGACCGATAGCCCCAGACTCCGACCGATAGTGTCCCACTCCGACCGGTAGCATCCATCTCCGGCCGATAGTGTCCCACACCGACCAACAGTGTCCCACTCCGACCGAGAGCGTACCGCTCTGACTGATAGCCCGCCACTCCGGCCAATGGCATCCCGCTCCGACCGATAGTGTCCCACTGCGACCGATAGTGTCCCGCTCCGACCTATAGTTCCCGTTCCGACCGATAGTGTCCCCCTCTGACCGATAGTGTCCCACCCCGACTGATAGTGTCCCACTCTAACCGATAGAATCCCACTCCGACTGATAGTGTCCCACTCCGACCGATAGTGTCCCACTCCGACTGATAGTGTCCCACTCTAACCGATAGTATCCCACTCCGACCGATAGTGTCCCACTCTGACCGATAGTATCCCACTCCGACCGACAGCCCCTCGCTCCGACCGATAGTGTCCCAATCCGACTGATAGTATCCCACTCCGACCGATAGCGTCCCGCTCCGATCGATAGTGTCCCCGCTCCGACCGATAGTGTCCCGCTCCAACCGATAGTGTCCCACTCCGACCAATAGTGTCCCACTCCGACCAATAGTGTCCCACTCCGGCCAATAGTGTCCCGCTCCGACCGATAGTGTCCCGCTGCGACCAATAGCCCCCCGCATCGACCGATAGTGTCCCACTCCGTCCGATAGTGTCCCGCTCCGACCAATAATCCCCTGCTCCGACCGATAGACTCGCGCTCCAACCAATAATGTTCCTCTCGGACCGATAGCCCCCGATTCCGACCGATAGTGTCCCACTCCGACCGGTAGCGTCCCACTCCGACCGGTAGCGTCCCTCTCCGACCGATAGTGTCCCACTCCGACCAACAGTGTCCCACTCCGACCGAGAGCGTACCGCTCTGACTGATAGCCCGCCGCTCCGACCAATAGTGTCCCGCTCTGACCGATAGTGTCCCACTCCGACCGATAGTGTCCGCGCTCCAACCGATAGCCGCCCGCTCCGACCAATGGCATCCCGCTCCGACCGATATTGTCCCACTGCGGCAGGTAGCGTCCCTCTCCAACCGATAGCGTACCACTGCGACCAACAGTGTCCCACTCCGACCGAGAGTGTGCCGCTCTGACTGATAGCCCGCCGCTCCGACCAATAGTGTCCCACTCCGACCGATAGTGTCCCCGCTCCAACTGATAGCCGCCCGCTCCGACCAATGGCATTACGCTCCGACCGATAGCATCCCACTCCAACCGATAGCGTTCCGCTCCGATCGATAGCGTCCCCGCTCCGAACGATAGTTTCCCGCTCCGACCGATAGTGTACCGCTCTGAACAATAGCATCCTGCTCCGACCAATAGTGACCCACTTCGACCTATAGTGTCCCGCTCCGACCGATAGTGTCCCGCTCCGACCGATAGCGTCCCGCTCCGACCGATAGCTCCCCGCTCCGACCAATAGCATCCCGCTCTAATCGATAGCATCCCGCTACGACCGATAGAGTCCCGCTCCAGCCGATAGTGTTCCGCTCGAATCGATAGCCCCCCACTCTGACCGATAGTATCCGACTCCGACCGATAGCCCCTCGCTCCGACCGATAGAGTCCCGCTCCAACCGATAGTGTCCCGTTCCAACCGATAGCCCCCCTCTCTGACCGATAGTGTCCCACTCCGACCGATAGTGTCCCGCTCCGACCGATAGCCCCCCACTCCGACCGATAGCCCACCGCTCCGACCGATAGCGTCCCGCTCCGATCGATAGCGTCCCGCTCCGACCGATAACATCCCACTCCGACCGATAGCGTCCCGCTCCGATCTATAGTGTCCCCGCTCCGACCGATAGTTTCCCGCTCCGACCAATAGTGTCCCGCTCCGACCGATAGTGTCCCGCTCCGACGGAAAGCGTCCCGCTCCGACCGATAGTGTCCCGGTCCGACCGAAAGCGTCCCGCTCCGACAGATAGCTCCCCGCTCCGACCAATAGCATCCCGCTCTGATCGATAGCATCCCGCTCCGACCGATAGCGACCCGCTCCAACTGATAGGTCCCGCTCCAACCGATAGCGTCCCGCTCCGATCGATAGTGTCCCCGCTCCGAACGATAGTTTCCCGCTCCGACCGATAGTGTCCCACTCTAACCGATAGTATCCCACTCCGACCGATAGTGTCCCACTCTGATCGAGAGTATCCCACTCCGACCGACAGCCCCTCGCTCCGACCGATAGAGTCCCGCTCCAACCGATAGTGTCTCGCTCCAACCAATAGTTTCCCACTCCGGCCGATAGTGTCCCACTCCGACCGATAGTGTCCCACTCCAGCCGATAGTGTCCCGCTCCGACCGATAGTGTCCCGCTGCGACCAATAGCCCCCCGCATCGACCGATAGTGTCCCACTCCGACCGGTAGCGTCCCTCTCCGACCGATAGTGTCCCACTCCGACCAACAGTGTCCCACTCCGACTGATAGCATCCCACTCCGACCGATAGCGTCCCGCTCCGATCGATAGTGTCCCCGCTCCGACCGATAGTTTCCCGCTCCAACCGATAGTGTCCCACTCCGACCAATAGTGTCCCACTCCGACTGATAGCATCCCACTCCGACCGATAGCGTCCCGCTCCGATCGATAGTGTCCCCGCTCCGACCGATAGTTTCCCGCTCCAACCGATAGTGTCCCACTCCGACCAATAGTGTCCCACTCCGACCGATAGTGTCCCGCTCTGACCGATAGTGTCCCACTCCGACTGATAGTGTCCCACTCTGATCGATAGTGTCCCACTCCGACCGACAGCCTCTCGCTCCGACCGATAGTGTCCCACTCCGACCGATAGTGTCCCCGCTCCAACTGATAGCCGCCCGCTCCGACCAATGGCATTACGCTCCGACCGATAGCATCCCACTCCAACCGATAGCGTTCCGCTCCGATCGATAGCGTCCCCGCTCCGAACGATAGTTTCCCGCTCCGACCGATAGTGTACCGCTCTGAACAATAGCATCCTGCTCCGACCAATAGTGACCCACTTCGACCTATAGTGTCCCGCTCCGACCGATAGTGTCCCGCTCCGACCGATAGCGTCCCGCTCCGACCGATAGCTCCCCGCTCCGACCAATAGCATCCCGCTCTAATCGATAGCATCCCGCTACGACCGATAGAGTCCCGCTCCAGCCGATAGTGTTCCGCTCGAATCGATAGCCCCCCACTCTGACCGATAGTATCCGACTCCGACCGATAGCCCCTCGCTCCGACCGATAGAGTCCCGCTCCAACCGATAGTGTCCCGTTCCAACCGATAGCCCCCCTCTCTGACCGATAGTGTCCCACTCCGACCGATAGTGTCCCGCTCCGACCGATAGCCCCCCACTCCGACCGATAGCCCACCGCTCCGACCGATAGCGTCCCGCTCCGATCGATAGCGTCCCGCTCCGACCGATAACATCCCACTCCGACCGATAGCGTCCCGCTCCGATCTATAGTGTCCCCGCTCCGACCGATAGTTTCCCGCTCCGACCAATAGTGTCCCGCTCCGACCGATAGTGTCCCGCTCCGACGGAAAGCGTCCCGCTCCGACCGATAGTGTCCCGGTCCGACCGAAAGCGTCCCGCTCCGACAGATAGCTCCCCGCTCCGACCAATAGCATCCCGCTCTGATCGATAGCATCCCGCTCCGACCGATAGCGACCCGCTCCAACTGATAGGTCCCGCTCCAACCGATAGCGTCCCGCTCCGATCGATAGTGTCCCCGCTCCGAACGATAGTTTCCCGCTCCGACCGATAGTGTCCCACTCTAACCGATAGTATCCCACTCCGACCGATAGTGTCCCACTCTGATCGAGAGTATCCCACTCCGACCGACAGCCCCTCGCTCCGACCGATAGAGTCCCGCTCCAACCGATAGTGTCTCGCTCCAACCAATAGTTTCCCACTCCGGCCGATAGTGTCCCACTCCGACCGATAGTGTCCCACTCCAGCCGATAGTGTCCCGCTCCGACCGATAGTGTCCCGCTGCGACCAATAGCCCCCCGCATCGACCGATAGTGTCCCACTCCGACCGGTAGCGTCCCTCTCCGACCGATAGTGTCCCACTCCGACCAACAGTGTCCCACTCCGACTGATAGCATCCCACTCCGACCGATAGCGTCCCGCTCCGATCGATAGTGTCCCCGCTCCGACCGATAGTTTCCCGCTCCAACCGATAGTGTCCCACTCCGACCAATAGTGTCCCACTCCGACCGATAGTGTCCCGCTCTGACCGATAGTGTCCCACTCCGACTGATAGTGTCCCACTCTGATCGATAGTGTCCCACTCCGACCGACAGCCTCTCGCTCCGACCGATAGAGTCCCGCTCCAACCGATAGTGTCTCGCTCCAACCGATAGTGTCCCACTCCGGCCGATAGTGTCCCACTCCGACCGATAGACTCCCGCTCCAACCGATAGTGTCCCACTCCGGTCGATAGTGTCCCACTCCGACCGATAGTGTCCCGCTGCGACCAATAGCCCCCCGCATCGACCGATAGTGTCCCACTCCGTCTGTTAGTGTCCCGCTCCGACCAATAATCCCCCGCTCCGACCGATAGACTCGCGCTCCAACCAATATAGTTCCGCTCGGACCGATAGCCCCCCGACTCCGACCGATAGTGTCCCACTCCGACCGGTAGCGTCCCTCTCCGACCGATAGTGTCCCACTCCAACCAACAGTGTCCCACTCCGACCGAGAGCGTACCGCTCTGACTGATAGCCCGCTGCTCCGACCAATAGTGTCCCGCTCCGACCGATAGTGTCCCACTCCGACCGATAGTGTCCCTGCTCCAACCGATAGCCGCCCGCTCCGAACAATGGCATCCTGCTCCGACCGATAGTGTCCCACTGCGGCCGATAATGTCCCGCTCTGACCGAAACCCCCCCGCTCTGACCGATAGCATCCCGCTCCGACCGATAGTGTCCCGCTCCGACCGATCGTGTCCCACTCCGACCGATAGTATCCCACTCTGACCGATAGTATCCGACTCCGACCGATAGCCCCTCGCTCCGACCGATAGAGTCCCGCCCCAACCGATAGTGTCACGCTCCAACCGATAGTGCCCCACTCCGACTGATAGTGTCCCACTCTGACCGATAGAGTCCCGCTCCGACCAATAGTATCCCACTCCGACCGATAATATCCAGTTCCGACCGATAATGTCCCGCTCTGACCGATAGCCCCCCTCTCTGACCGATAGTGTCCCACTCCGACCAATAGCGTCCCGCTCCGATCGATAGCGTCCCGCTCCGACCGATAACATCCCACTCCGACTGATAGCGTCCCTCTCCGATCTATAGTGTCCCCGCTCCGACCGATAGTTTCCCGCTCCGACCAATAGTGTCCCGCTCCGACCGATAGTGTCCCGCTCCGACGGAAAGCGTCCCGCTCCGACCGATAGTGTCCCGCTCCGACCGATTGCGTCCCGCTCCAACTGATAGGTCCCGCTCCGACCGATAGCGTCCCGCTCCGACAGATAGTGTCCCGCTCTGATCGATCGCCACCCGCTCCAACTGATAGTGTCCCGCTCAGACCGATAGTGTTCCACTTCAACCGATAGCACCCTGCTCCGACCGATAATCTCCAGCTCCAACCAATAGCGTCCCGCTCCGACCGATAGCCCCCCGCTCCGACTGATAGTGTCCCACTCCGTCCGATATTGTCCCGCTCTGACCAATAGCCCCCCGCTCCAAATGATAGTGTCCCACTCCGACCGAAAGTGTCCTGCTCCGACCGATAGTGTCCCGCTCCGACCAATAGCCCCCCGCATCGACCGATAGTGTCCCACTCCGTCCGATAGTGTCCCGCTCCGACCAATAATCCTCCGCTCCGACTGATAGACTCCCGCTCCAACTGATAGTGTTCCGCTCGGACCGATAGCCCCCGACTCCGACCGATAGTGTCCCACTCCGACCGGTAGCATCCATCTCCGACCGATAGTGTCCCACACCGACCAACAGTGTCCCACTCCGACCGAGAGCATACCGCTCTGACTGATAGCCCGCCACTCCGACCAATGGCATCCCGCTCCGACCGATAGTGTCCCACTGCGACCGATAGTGTCCCGCTCCGACCTATAGTTCCCGCTCCGACCGATAGTGTCCCCCTCTGACCGATAGTGTCCCACCCCGACTGATAGTGTCCCACTCTAACCGATAGAATCCCACTCCGACTGATAGTGTCCCACTCCGACCGATAGTGTCCCACTCCGACTGATAGTGTCCCACTCTAACCGATAGTATCCCACTCCGACCGATAGTGTCTCACTCTGATCGATAGTATCCCACTCCGACCGACAGCCCCTCGCTCCGACCAATAGCGTCCAGGTCCGACCGATAGTGTCCCACTCCGACTGATAGTGTCCCACTCTAACCGACAGAATCCCACTCCGACTGATAGTGTCCCACTCCGACCGATATTGTCCCACTCCGACTGATAGTCTCCCACTCTAACCGATAGTATCCCACTCCGACCGATAGTGTCCCACTCTGATCGATAGTATCCCACTCTGACCGACAGCCCCTTGCTCCGACCGATAGAGTCCCACTCTGATCGATAGTATCCCACTCCGACCGACAGCCCCTCGCTCCGACCGATAGTGTCCCGCTCCGACCGATAGTGTCCCGCTGCGACCAATAGCGTCCCGCTCCGACCGATAGCTCCCCGCACCGACCAATAGCATCCCGCTCTAATCGATAGCATCCCGCTCCGACCGATAGAGTCCCGCTCCAGCCGATAGTGTTCCGCTCGGATCGATAGCCCCCGACTCCGACCGATAGTGTCCCACTCCGACCGATAGCCCACCGCTCCGACCAATAGCGTCCCGCTCCGATCGATAACGTCCCGCTACGACCGATAGCATCCCACTCCGACCGATAGTGTCCCACTCCGACCGATAGTATCCCACTCTGACCGATAGTATCCAACTCCGACCGATAGCCCCTCGCTCCGACCGATAGAGTCCCGCTCCAACCGATAGTGTCCCGCTCCAACCGATAGTGCCCCACTCCGACTGATAGTGTCCCACTCTGACCGATAATATCCAGTTCCGACCGATAATGTCCCGCTCTGACCGAGAGCCCCCCACTCCGACCGATAGCCCACCGCTCCGACCAATAGCGTCCCGCTCCGATCGATAGCGTCCCGCTCCGACCGATAACATCCCACTCCGACCGATAGCGTCCCGCTCCGATCTATAGTGTCCCCGCTCCGACCGATAGTTTCCCGCTCCGACCAATAGTGTCCCGCTCCGACCGATAGTGTCCCGCTCCGACGGAAAGCGTCCCGCTCCGACCGATAGTGTCCTGCTCCGACCGAAAGCGTCCCGCTCCGACAGATAGCTCCCCGCTCCGACCAATAGCATCCCGCTCTGATCGATAGCATCCCGCTCCGACCGATAGCGACCCGCTCCGACCGATTACGTCCCGCTCCAACTGATAGGTCCCGCTCCGACCGATAGCGTCCCGCTCCGATCGATAGTGTCCCCGCTCCGAACGATAGTTTCCCGCTCCGACGGATAGTGTCCCACTCTAACCGATAGTATCCCACTCCGACCGACAGCCCCTCGCTCCGACCGATAGAGTCCCACTCTGACCGATACTATCCCACTCCGACCGACAGCCCCTCGCTCCGACCGATAGAGTCCCGCTCCAACCGATAGTGTCTCGCTCCAACCAATAGTTTCCCACTCCGGCCGATAGTGTCCCACTCCGACCGATAGTGTCCCACTCCAGCCGATAGTGTCCCTCTCCGACCGATAGCGTCCCACTCCGTCCGATAGTGTCCCGCTCCGACCAATAATCCCCCGCTCCGACCGATAGACTCGCGCTACAACCAATAGTGTTCCGCTCGGACCGATAGCCCCCGATTCCGACCGATAGCGTCCCACTCCGACCGGTAGCGTCTCTCTCCGACCGATAGTGTCCCACTCCGACTGATAGCATCCCACTCCGACCGATAGCGTCCCGCTCCGATCGATAGTGTCCCCGCTCCGACCGATAGTTTCCCGCTCCAACCGATAGTGTCCCACTCCGACCAATAGTGTCCCACTCCGACCGATAGTGTCCCACTCCGACTGATAGTGTCCCACTCTGATCGATAGTATCCCACTCCGACCGACAGCCCCTCGCTCCGACCGATAGAGTCCCGCTCCAACCGATAGTGTCTCGCTCCAACCGATAGTGTCCCACTCCGGCCGATAGTGTCCCACTCCGACCGATAGACTCCCGCTCCAACCGATAGTGTCCCACTCCGGTCGATAGTGTCCCACTCCGATCGATAGTGTCCCGCTGCGACCAATAGCCCCCCGCATCGACCGATAGTGTCCCACTCCGTCCGTTAGTGTCCCGCTCCGACCAATAATCCCCCGCTCCGACCGATAGACTCGCGCTCCAACCAACATTGTTCCGCTCGGACCGATAGCCCCCGACTCCGACCGATAGTGTCCCACTCCGACCGATAGCCCACCGCTCCGACCAATAGCGTCCCGCTCCGATCGATAGCGTCCCGCTCCGACCGATAACATCCCACTCCGACCGATAGCGTCCCGCTCCGATCTATAGTGTCCCCGCTCCGACCGATAGTTTCCCGCTCCGACCAATAGTGTCCCGCTCCGACCGATAGTGTCCCGCTCTGACGGAAAGCGTCCCGCTCCGACCGATAGTGTCCCGCTCCGACCGAAAGCATCCTGCTCCGACAGATAGCTCCCCGCTCCGACCAATAGCATCCCGCTCTGATCGATAGCATCCCGCTCCGACCGATAGCGACCCGCTCCGACCGATTACGTCCCGCTCCAACTGATAGGTCCCGCTCCGACCGATAGTGTCCCTGCTCCGAACGATAGTTTCCCGCTCCGACCGATAGTGTCCCACTCTAACCGATAGTATCCCACTCCGACCGATAGTGTCCCACTCTGGTCGATAGTATCCCACTCCGACCGACAGCCCCTCGCTCCGACCGATAGAGTCCCACTCTGATCGATAGTATCCCACTCCGAACGACAGCCCCTCGCTCCGACCGATAGAGTCCCGCTCCAACCGATAGAGTCCCGCTCCAACCGATAGTGTCTCGCTCCGACCGATAGTGTCCCGCTCCGACCGATAGTGTCCCACTCCGACCGATAGTGTCCCACTCCAACCGATAGAGTCCCGCTCCGACCGATAGAGTCCCGCTCCAACCGATAGTGTCCCACTCCGTCCGATAGTGTCCCGCTCCGACCAATAATCCCCCGCTCCGACCGATAGACTCGCGCTACAACCAATAGTGTTCCGCTCGGACCGATAGCCCCCGATTCCGACCGATAGTGTCACACTCCGACCGGTAGCGTCCCACTCCGACCGGTAGCGTCCCTCTCCGACCGATAGTGTCCCACTCCGACCAACAGTGTCCCACTCCGACTGATAGCATCCCACTCCGACCGATAGCGTCCCGCTCCGATCGATAGTGTCCCCGCTCCGACCGATAGTTTCCCGCTCCAACCGATAGTGTCCCACTCCGACCAATAGTGTCCCACTCCGACTGATAGTGTCCCACTCTGATCGATAGTGTCCCACTCCGACCGACAGCCTCTCGCTCCGACCGATAGAGTCCCGCTCCGACCGATAGTGTCTCGCTCCAACCGATAGTGTCCCACTCCGGCCGATAGTGTCCCACTCCGACCGATAGACTCCCGCTCCAACCGATAGTGTCCCACTCCGGTCGATAGTGTCCCACTCCGACCGATAGTGTCCCGCTGCGACCAATAGCCCCCCGCATCGACCGATAGTGTCCCACTCCGTCTGTTAGTGTCCCGCTCCGACCAATAATCCCCCGCTCCGACCGATAGACTCGTGCTCCAACCAATATTGTTCCGCTCAGACCGATAGCCCCCGACTCCGACCGATAGTGTCCCACTCCGACCGGTAGCGTCCCTCTCCGACCGATAGTGTCCCACTCCAACCAACAGTGTCCCACTCCGACCGAGAGCGTACCGCTCTGACTGATAGCCCGCCG
The DNA here is from genome assembly GCF_044704955.1 of Pristiophorus japonicus. NCBI lineage: Eukaryota > Metazoa > Chordata > Chondrichthyes > Pristiophoridae > Pristiophorus > Pristiophorus japonicus. Next base: position 46,742,463 of record NC_091992.1, on the reverse strand, counting down.
CTCCGACCAATAGAGTCCCGCTCCGACCGATAGTGTCCCACTCCGACCGATAGTGTCCCTGCTCCAACCGATAGCCGCCCGCTCCGAACAATGGCATCCCGCTCCGACCGATAGTGTCCCACTGCGGCCGATAATGTCCCGCTCTGACCGAAACCCCCCCGCTCTGACCGATAGCATCCCGCTCTGACCGATAGTGTCCCGCTCCGACCAATAGTGTCCCGCTCCGACCGATAGTGTCCCGCTCTGATCGATAGCATCCCGCTCCGACCGATAGCGACCCGCTCCGACCGATTGCGTCCCGCTCCAACTGATAGGTCCCGCTCCGACCGATAGCGTCCCGCTCCGACAGATAGTGTCCCGCTCTGATCGATAGCCACCCGCTCCAACTGATAGTGTCCCGCTCAGACCGATAGTGTTCCACTTCAACCGATAGCACCCTGCTCCGACCGATAATCTCCAGCTCCAACCAATAGCGTCCCGCTCCGACCGATAGCCCCCCGCTCCGACTGATAGTGTCCCACTCCGTCCGATAGTGTCCCGCTCTGACCAATAGCCCCCCGCTCCAAACGATAGTGTCCCACTCCGACCGAAAGTGTCCTGCTCCGACCGATAGTGTCCCGCTCCGACCAATAGCCCCCCGCATCGACCGATAGTGTCCCACTCCGTCCGATAGTGTCCCGCTCCGACCAATAATCCTCCGCTCCGACTGATAGACTCCCGCTCCAACTGATAGTGTTCCGCTCGGACCGATAGCCCCCGACTCCGACCGATAGTGTCCCACTCCGACCGGTAGCATCCATCTCCGACCGATAGTGTCCCACACCGATCAACAGTGTCACACTCCGACCGAGAGCGTACCGCTCTGACTGATAGCCTGCCACTCCGACCAATGGCATCCCGCTCCGACCGATAGTGTCCCACTGCGACCGATAGTGTCCCGCTCCGACCTATAGTTCCCGCTCCGACCGATAGTGTCCCCCTCTGACCGATAGTGTCCCACCCCGACTGATAGTGTCCCACTCTAACCGATAGAATCCCACTCCGACTGATCGTGTCCCACTCCGACCGATAGTGTCCCACTCCGACTGATAGTGTCCCACTCTAACCGAAAGTATCCCACTCCGACCGATAGTGTCTCACTCTGATCGATAGTATCCCACTCCGACCGACAGCCCCTCGCTCCGACCGATAGCGTCCCGGTCCGACCGATAGTGTCCCACTCCGACTGATAGTGTCCCACTCTAACCGACAGAATCCCACTCCGACTGATAGTGTCCCACTCCGACCGATATTGTCCCACTCCGACTGATAGTCTCCCACTCTAACCGATAGTATCCCACTCCGACCGATAGTGTCCCACTCTGATCGATAGTATCCCACTCCGACCGACAGCCCCTTGCTCCGACCGATAGAGTCCCACTCTGATCGATAGTATCCCACTCCGACCGACAGCCCCTCGCTCCGACCGATAGAGTCCCGCTCCAACCGATAGCGTCTCGCTCCAACCAATAGTTTCCCACTCCGACCGATAGTGTCCCACTCCGGCCGATAGTGTCCCGCTCCAACCGATAGTGTCCCGCTGCGACCAATAGCCCCCCGCATCGACCGATAGTGTCCCACTCCGTCCGATAGTGTCCCGCTCCGACCAATAATCCCCCGCTCCGACCGATAGACTCGCGTTCCAACCAATAGTGTTCCGCTCGGACCGATAGCCCCCGACTCCGACCGATAATGTCCCACTCCGACCGGTAGCGTCGCACTCCGACCGGTAGCATCCCTCTCCAACCGATAGTGTCCCACTCTGACCAACAGTGTCCCACTCCGACCGAGAGCGTACCGCTCTGACTGATAGCCCGCCGCTCCGACCAATAGTGTCCCGCTCCGACCGATAGTGTCCCGCTCGAACGATAGTCCCCGGCTCCGACCGATAGCCCACCGCTCCGACCAATAGCGTCCTGCTCCAACCGATAGCATCCCACTCCAACCGATAGCGTCCCGCTCTGATCGATATTGTCCCCGCTCCGAACGATAGTTTCCCGCTCCAACCAATAGTGTACCGCTCTGAATAATAGCATCCCGCTCCGACCAATAGTGTCCCACTCCGACCGATAGTGTCCCGCTCCGACCGATAGCGTCCCGCTCCGACCGATAGCTCCCCGCTCCGACCAATAGCAACCCGCTCTAATCAATAGCATCCCGCTCCGACCAATAGTGTCCCACTCCGACCGATAGTGTCCCGCTCCGACCGATAGAGTCCCGCTCCAACCAATAGTGTCTCGCTCCAACCGATAGTTTCCCACTCCGGCCGATAGTGTCCCACTCCGACCGATAGTGTCCCACTCCGGCCGATAGTGTCCCGCTCCGACCGATATCCCCCCCTGCTCCGACCGATAGTGTCCCGCTCCGACCGATGGCCCCCCACTCCGACCGATAGCCCACCGCTCCGACCAATAGCGTCCCGCTGCGATCGATAACGTCCCGCTCCGACCGATAGCATCCCACTCCAATCGATAGCGTCCCGCTCCGATCGATAGCGTCCCCGCTCCGACCGATAGTTTCCCGCTCCGACCGATAGTGTCCCACTCCGACCAATAGTGTCACGCTCCGACCGATAGTGTCCCGCTCCGATCGATAGTGTCCCCCTCTGACCGATAGAGTCCCGCTCCGACCGATAGCCCCCCACTCCGACCGATAGCCCACCGCTCCGACCAATAGCGTCCCGCTGCGATCGATAACGTCTCGCTCCGACCGATAGCATCCCACTCCGATCGATAGCGTCCCGCTCCGATCGATAGTGTCCCCGCTCCAACCGATAGTTTCCCGCTCCGACCGATAGTGTCCCACTCCAACCAATAGTGTCCCGCTCCGACCGATAGTGTCCCGCTCCGACCGATAGTGTCCCACCCCGACTGATAGTGTCCCACTCTAACCGATAGAATCCCACTCCGACTGATAGTGTCCCACTCCGACCGATAGTGTCCCACTCCGACTGATAGTGTCCCACTCTAACCGATAGTATCCCACTCCGACCGATAGTGTCCCACTCTGATCGATAGTATCCCACTCCGACCGACAGCCCCTCGCTCCGACCGATAGCGTCCCGCTCCGACCGATAGTGTCCCACTCCGACTGATAGTGTCCCACTCTAACCGATAGAATCCCACTCCGACTGATAGTGTCCCACTCCGACCGATAGCGTCCCGCTCCGACCGATAGTGTCCCACTCCGACTGATTGTGTCCCACTCTGATCGATAGTATCCCACTCCGACCGACAGCCCCTTGCTCCGACCGATAGAGTCCCACTCTGATCGATAGTATCCCACTCCGACCGACAGCCCCTCGCTCCGACCGATAGAGTCCCGCTCCAACCGATAGTGTCTCGCTCCAACCAATAGTTTCCCACTCCGGCCGATAGTGTCCCACTCCGACCGATAGTGTCCCACTCCGGCCGATAGTGTCCCGCTGCGACCAATAGCCCCCCGCATCGACCGATAGTGTCCCACTCCGTCCGATAGTGTCCCACTCCGACCGATAGTGTCCCGCTGCGACCGATAGCTGCCCGCTCCGAACAATGGCATCCCGCTCCGACCGATAGTGTCCCGCTCCGACCGATAGTGTCCCACTCTGACCGATAGCGTCCCACTCCGACAGATAGCGTCACACTCTGACTGATCCCCCCCCTGCTCCGACCGATAGTGTCCCGCTCCGACCGATAGACCCCCACCCCGACCGATATCATCCCACTCCGACCGATAGTGTCCCACTCCGACCGATAGTATCCCACTCTGACCGATAGTATCCGACTCCGACCGATAGCCCCTCGCTCCGACCGATAGAGTCCCGCTCCAACCGATAGTGTCACGCTCCAACCGATAGTGCCCCACTCCGACTGATAGTGTCCCACTCTGACCGATAGAGTCCCGCTCCGACCAATAGTATCCCACTCCGACCGATAATATCCAGTTCCGACCGATAGTGTCCCGCTCCGACCGATAGCCCCCCACTCCGACCGATAGACCACCGCTCCGACCAATAGCGTCCCGCTCCGATCGATAGCGTCCCGCTCCGACCGATAACATCCCACTCCGACCGATAGCGTCCCTCTCCGAAGGAAAGCGTCCCGCTCCGACCGATAGTGTCCTGCTCCGACCGAAAGCGTCCCGCTCCGACAGATAGCTCCCCGCTCCGACCAATAGCATCCCGCTCTGATCGATAGCATCCCGCTCCGACCGATAGCGACCCGCTCCGACCGATTGCGTCCCGCTCCAACTGATAGGTCCCGCTCCGACCGATAGCGTCCCGCTCCGACAGATAGTGTCCCGCTCTGATCGATAGCCAACCGCTCCAACTGATAGTGTCCCGCTCAGACCGATAGTGTTCCACTTCAACCGATAGCACCCTGCTCCGACCGATAATCTCCAGCTCCAACCAATAGTGTCCCACTCCGTCCGATAGTGTCCCGCTCTGACCAATAGCCCCCCGCTCCAAACGATAGTGTCCCACTCCGACCGAAAGTGTCCTGCTCCGACCGATAGTGTCCCGCTCCGACCAATAGCCCCCCGCATCGACCGATAGTGTCCCACTCCGTCCGATAGTGTCCCGCTCCGACCAATAATCCTCCGCTCCGACTGATAGACTCCCGCTCCAACTGATAGTGTTCCGCTCGGACCGATAGCCCCCGACTCCGACCGATAGTGTCCCACTCCGACCGGTAGCATCCATCTCCGACCGATAGTGTCCCACACCGACCAACAGTGTCCCACTCCGACCGAGAGCGTACCGCTCTGACTGATAGCCTGCCACTCCGACCAATGGCATCCCGCTCCGACCGATAGTGTCCCCCTCTGACCGATAGTGTCCCACCCCGACTGATAGTGTCCCACTCTAACCGATAGAATCCCACTCCGACTGATAGTGTCCCACTCCGACCGATAGTGCCCCACTCCGACTGATAGTGTCCCACTCTAACCGATAGTATCCCACTCCGACCGATAGTGTCTCACTCTGATCGATAGTATCCCACTCCGACCGACAGCCCCTCGCTCCGACCGATAGCGTCCCGGTCCGACCGATAGTGTCCCACTCCGACTGATAGTGCCCCACTCTAACCGACAGAATCCCACTCCGACTGATAGTGTCCCACTCCGACCGATAGTGTCCCACTCCGACTGATAGTCTCCCACTCTAACCGATAGTATCCCACTCCGACCGATAGTGTCCCACTCTGATCGATAGTATCCCACTCCGACCGACAGCCCCTTGCTCCGACCGACAGAGTCCCACTCTGATCGATAGTATCCCACTCCGACCGACAGCCCCTCGCTCCGACCGATAGAGTCCCGCTCCAACCGATAGCGTCTCGCTCCAACCGATAGTGTCCCACTCCGGCCGATAGTGTCCCGCTCCGACCGATAGTGTCCCGCTGCGACCAATAGCCCCCCACATCGACCGATAGTGTCCCACTCCGTCCGATAGTGTCCCGCTCCGACCGATAGTGTCCCGCTGCGACCAATAGCCCCCCGCATCGACCGATAGTGTCCCACTCCGTCCGATAGTGTCCCGCTCCGACCAATAATCCCCCGCTCCGACCGATAGACTCGCGTTCCAACCAATAGTGTCTCGCTCGGACCGATAGCCCCCGACTCCGACCGATAATGTCCCACTCCGACCGGTAGCGTCCCACTCCGACCGGTAGCATCCCTCTCCAATCGATAGTGTCCCACTCTGACCAACAGTGTCCCACTCCGACCGAGAGCGTACCGCTCTGACTGATAGCCCGCCGCTCCGACCAATAGTGTCCCGCTCCGACCGATAGTGTCCCGCTCGAACGATAGCCTCCGGTTCCGACCGATAGCGTCCCACTCTGACTGATACCCCACCCTGCTCTGACTGATAGTGTCCCGCTCCGACCGATAGACCCCCACTCCGACCGATAGCCCACCGCTCCGACCAATAGCGTCCCGCTCCGATCGATAGCGTCCTGCTCCAACCGATAGCATCCCACTCCATCCGATAGCGTCCCGCTCCGATCGATAGTGTCCCCGCTCCGAACGATAGTTTCCCGCTCCGACCAATAGTGTACCGCTCTGAACAATAGCATCCCGCTCCGATCAATAGTGTCCCACTCCGACCGATAGTGTCCCGCTCCGACCGATAGCGTCCCGCTCCGACCGATAGCTCCCCGCTCCGACCAATAGCAACCCGCTCTAATCGATAGCATCCCGCTCTGACCGATAGAGTCCCGCTCCGACCAATAGTGTCCCGCTCCGACCGATAGCGTCCCGCTCCGACCGATAGCTCCCGGCTCCGACCAATAGCAACCCGCTCTAATCGATAGCATCCCGCTCTGACCGATAGAGTCCCGCTCCAACCAATAGTGTCTCGCTCCAACCGATAGTTTCCCACTCCGGCCGATAGTGTCCCGCTCCGACCGATAGTGTCCCGCTGCGACCAATAGCCCCCCGCATCAACCGATAGTGTCCCGCTCCGACCGATAGCCCCCCACTCCGACCGATAGCCCACCGCTCCGACCAATAGCGTCCCGCTGCGATCGATAAAGTCCCGCTCCGACCGATAGCATCCCACTCCGATCGATAGCGTCCCGCTCCGATCGATAGTGTCCCCGCTCCGACCGATAGTTTCCCGCTCCGACCGATAGTGTCCCACTCCGACCAATAGTGTCACGCTCCGACCGATAGTGTCCCGCTCCGACCGATAGTAATCCCCTCTGACCGATAGAGTCCCGCTCCGACCGATAGCCTCCCACTCCGACCGATAGCGTCCCGCTGCAATCGATAACGTCCCGCTCCGACCGATAGCATCCCACTCCGATCGATAGCGTCCCGCTCCGATCGATAGTATCCCACTCCGACCGATATTGTCCCACTCTGATCGATAGTATCCCACTCCGACCGACAGCACCTCGCTCCGACCGATAGCGTCCCGCTCCGACCGATAGTGTCCCACTCCGACTGATAGTGTCCCACTCTAACCGATAGAATCCCACTCCGACTGATAGTGTCCCACTCCGACCGATAGTGTCCCACTCCGGCCGATAGTGTCCCGCTCCGACCGATAGTGTCCCGCTGCGACCAATAGCCCCCCGCATCAACCGATAGTGTCCCACTCCGTCCGATAGCGTCCCACTCTGACCGATATCCCCCCCTGCTCCGACCGATAGTGTCCCGCTCCGACCGATAGTGTCCCGCTCCGACCGATAGCCCCCCACTCCGACCGATAGCCCACCGCTCCAACCAATAGCGTCCCGCTGCGATCGATAACGTCCCGCTCCGACCGATAGCATCCCACTCCGATCGATACCGTCCCGCTCCGATCGATAGTATCCCACTCCGACCGATATTGTCCCACTCTGATCGATAGTATCCCACTCCGACCGACAGCCCCTCGCTCCGACCGATAGCGTCCCGCTCCGACCGATAGTGTCCCACCCCGACTGATAGTGTCCCACTCTAACCGATAGAATCCCACTCCGACTGATAGTGTCCCACTCCGACCGATAGTGTCCCACTCCGACCAATAGTGTCCCGCTCCGACCGATAGTGTCCCGCTCCGACCGATAGTGTCCCGCTCCGACCGATAGAATCCCACTCCGACTGATAGTGTCCCACTCCGACCGAGAGTGTCCAACTCCGACTGATAGTGTCCCACTCTAACCGATAGTATCCCACTCCGACCGATAGTGTCCCACTCCGACTGATAGTGTCCCACTCTAATCAATAGTATCCCACTCTGACCGACAGCCCCTCGCTCCGACCGATAGCGTCCCGCTCCGACCGATTGCGTCCCGCTCCAACTGATAGATCCCGCTCTGATCGATAGCCACCCGCTCCAACTGATAGTGTCCCGCTCAGACCGATAGTGTTCCACTTCAACCGATAGCACCCTGCTCCGACCGATAGTGTCCCGCTCCGACCAATAGCCCCCCGCTCCGACCGATAGACTCCCGCTCCAACCGATAGTGTTCCGCTCGGACCGATAGCCCCCCGCATCGACCGATAGTGTCCCACTCCGTCCGATAGTGTCCCGCTCCGACCAATAATCCTCCGCTCCGACTGATAGACTCCCGCTCCAATTGATAGTGTTCCGCTCGGACCGATAGCCCCCGACTCCGACCGATAGTGTCCCACTCCGACCGGTAGCATCCATCTCCGACCGATAGTGTCCCACACCGACCAACAGTGTCCCACTCCGACCGAGAGCGTACCGCTCTGACTGATAGCCCGCCGCTCCGACCAATAGTGTCCCGCTCCGACCGATAGTGTCCCACTCCGACCGAAAGTGTCCTGCTCCGACCGATCGTGTCCCACTCCGACCGACAGCCCCTCGCTCCGACCGATAGCGTCCCGCTCCGACCGATAGTGTCCCACTCCGACTGATAGTGTCCCACTCTAACCGACAGAATCCCACTCCGACTGATAGTGTCCCACTCTGACTGATAGTGTCCCACTCTAACCGATAGTATCCCACTCCGACCGATAGTGTCCCACTCTGACTGATAGTGTCCCACTCTAACCGATAGTATCCCACTCCGACCGATAGTGTCCCACTCTGACTGATAGTGTCCCACTCTAACCGATAGTATCCCACTCCGACTGATAGTGTCCCACTCTGACTGATAGTGTCCCACTCTAACCGATAGTATCCCACTCCGACCGATAGAGTCCCACTCTGATCGATAGTATCCCACTCCGACCGACAGCCCCTCGCTCCGACCGATAGCGTCCCGCTCCGACCGATAGTGTCCCACTCCGACTGATAGTGTCCCACTCTAACCGATAGAATCCCACTCCGACTGATAGTGTCCCACTCCGACCGATAGTGTCCCACTCCGACTGATAGTCTCCCACTCTAACCGATAGTATCCCACTCCGACTGATAGTGTCCCACTCTGATCGATGGTATCCCACTCCGACCGACAGCCCCTTGCTCCGACCGATAGAGTCCCACTCTGATCGATAGTATCCCACTCCGACCGACAGCCCCTCGCTCCGACCGATAGAGTCCCGCTCCAACCGATAGTGTCTCGCTCCAACCAATAGTTTCCCACTCCGGCCGATAGTGTCCCACTCCGGCCGATAGTGTCCCGCTGCGACCAATAGCGTCCCACTCCGTCCGATAGTGTCCCACTCCGTCCGATAGTGTCCCGCTGCGACCAATAGCCCCCCGCATCGACCGATAGTGTCCCACTCCGTCCGATAGTGTCCCACTCCGACCGATAGTGTCCCGCTGCGACCGATAGCCGCCCGCTCCGAACAATGGCATCCCGCTCCGACCGATAGTGTCCCGCTCCGACCGATAGTGTCCCACTCTGACCGATAGCGTCCCACTCCGACAGATAGCGTCACACTCTGACTGATCCCCCCCCTGCTCCGACCGATAGTGTCCCGCTCCGACCGATAGTGTCCCACTCCGACCGATAGTATCCCACTCTGACCGATAGTATCCGACTCCGACCGATAGCCCCTCGCTCCGACCGATAGAGTCCCGCTCCAACCGATAGTGTCACGCTCCAACCGATAGTGCCCCACTCCGACTGATAGTGTCCCACTCTGACCGATAGAGTCCCGCTCCGACCAATAGTATCCCACTCCGACCGATAATATCCAGTTCCGACCGATAATGTCCCGCTCTGACCGATAGCCCCCCTCTCTGACCGATAGTGTCCCACTCCGACCGATAGTGTCCCGCTCCGACCGATAGCCCCCCACTCCGACCGATAGACCACCGCTCCGACCAATAGCGTCCCGCTCCGATCGATAGTGCCCCGCTCCGACCGATAACATCCCACTCCGACCGATAGCGTCCCTCTCCGATCTATAGTGTCCCCGCTCCGACCGATAGTTTCCCGCTCCGACCAATAGTGTCCCGCTCCGACCGATAGTGTCCCGCTCCGACGGAAAGCGTCCCGCTCCGACCGATAGTGTCCTGCTCCGACCGAAAGCGTCCCGCTCCGACAGATAGCTCCCCGCTCCGACCAATAGCATCCCGCTCTGATCGATAGCATCCCGCTCCGACCGATAGCGACCCGCTCCGACCGATTGCGTCCCGCTCCAACTGATAGGTCCCGCTCCGACCGATAGCATCCCGCTCCGTCAGATAGTGTCCCGCTCTGATCGATAGCCACCCGCTCCAACTGATAGTGTCCCGCTCAGACCGATAGTGTTCCACTTCAACCGATAGCACCCTGCTCCGACCGATAGTGTCCCGCTCCGACCGATAGCCCGCCGCTCCGACCGATAGAGTCCCGCTCCGACCGATAGCCCCCGGCTCTGACCGATAGCCCCCCCGCTCTGACCGATAGCTCCCTGCTCCGACCGATAGCCCATCGCTCCGAACGATAGAGCCCCGCTCCGACCGATAGTGTCCCACTCCGACCGATAGTGACCCGCTCCAACCGATAGTGCCCCGCTCTGACCGATAGTGTCCCGCTCCGACCGATAGTGTCCCGCTCCGACCAATAGTGTTCCACTCCGACCAATAGTGTTCCACTCCGACCAATAATGTATGCTCCGACCGATAGTGTCCCGCTCTGACCGATAGTGTCCCGCTCCGACCGATAGTGTCCCGCTCCGACCAATAGTGTTCCACTCCGACCAATAATGTATGCTCCGACCGATAGCCCCCCGCTCCGACCGATAGTGTCCCGCTCCGACCAATAGCATCCCGCTCTGACCAATAGTGTTCCACTCCGACCGACAGTGTCCGCTCCGACCGATAACCACCCGCTCCGACCGATAGTGTTCCGCTCCGACCGATAGTGTCCCACTCCGACCGAGAACCACCCGCTCCGACCGATATTGTCCCGCTGCGACCGATAGTGTCCCGCTGCGACCGATTGTGTCCCACTCTGACCGATAGCCCCCCGCTCAACTGATAGTGTCCCACTCTGACCGATAGCGTCTCGCTCTGACCAATAGCCCCCTGCTCCGACTGATAGTGTCCCACTCTGACCGATAGCGTCCCGCTCCGACCGATAGCTCCCTGCTCCGACCGATAGTGTCCCGCTCCGACCGATAGTGTCCCGCTCCGACCGATAGCTCCCCACTCCGACCGATAGTGTCCCGCTTCGACCGATAGCTCCCCACTCCGACCGATAGCGTCCCGCTCCGACCGATAGTGTCCCGCTCCGACCGATAGCTCCCCACTCCGACCGGTAGTGTCCCGCTCCGACCGATAGTGTCCCGCTCCGACCGATAGCTCCCCACTCCGACCGGTAGTGTCCCGCTCTGACCGGTAGTGTCCCGCTTCGACCGATAGCTCCCCACTCCGACCGGTAGTGTCCCGCTCTGACCGATAGTGTCCCGCTCCGACCAATAGCTCCCGCTCCGACCAATAGTGTCCCGCTCCGACCGATATCTCCCCCCTCCGACCGATAGCGTCCCGCTCCGACCGATAGTGTCCCGCTCCGACCGATAGTGTCCCGCTCCGACCGATAGTGTCCCGCTCCGACCGATATCTCCCCCCTCCGACCGATAGCGTCCCGCTCCGACCGATAGTGTCCCGCTCCGACCGATAGTGTCCCGCTCCGACCGATATCTCCCCCCTCCGACCGATAGCGTCCCGCTCCGACCGATAGTGTCCCACTCCGACCGATAGCGTCCCGCTCCGACCGATAGCGTCCCACTCCGACCGGTAGTGTCCCGCTCCGACCAATAGCTCCCCGCTCAGTCCGATAGTGTCCCACTCCGACCGATAGCTCCCCACTCCGACCGATAGCGTCCCGCTCCGACCGATAGTGTCCCGCTCCGACCGATAGTGTCCCACTCCAACCGATAGTGACCCAATCTGACCGCAAGCCCCCCGCTCCGACTGATAGTGTCCCACTCTGACCGATAGTGTCCCGTTCTGACCGATATCCCCCTGCTCCGTCTGATAGTGTCCCACTCTGACCGATAGCATCCCGCTCCGACCGATAGCTCCCTGCTCTGACCGATAGTGTCCCGCTCCGACCGATAGTGTCCCGCTCCAACCGGTAATGTCCCACTCTGACCGATAGCGTCCCGCTCCGACTGATGGCTCCCTATCCGGCCGATAGTGTCCCGCTCCGACCGATAGTGTCCCGCTCCAACCGATAGGGTTCCACTCTGACCGATAGCTCCCCACTCCGACCGATAGCGTCCCGCTCCGACCGATAGTGTCCCGCTCCGACCAATATCTCCCGCTCCGACCAATAGTGTCCCGCTCCGACCGATAGCTCCCCACTCCAACCGATAGCGTCCCACTCCGATTGGTAGTGCCCCGCTCCGACCAATAGCTCCCCGCTCAGTCCGATAGTGTCCCACTCCAACCGATAGCTCCCCAGTCCGACCGATAGCGTCCCGCTCCGACCGATAGTGTCTCGCTCCGACCGATAGTGTCCCGCTCCGACCAAAAGCTCCCGTTCCGACCAATAGTATCCTGCTCCGACCGATAGCTCCCCACTCCGACCGATAACGTCCCGCTCCAACCAATAGTGTCCCGCTCCGACCGATAGTGTCCCGCTCCGACCAATAGCTCCCGCTCCGACCAATAGTGTCCCGCTCCGACCAATAGCTCCCGCTCCGACCGATAACTCCCCACTCCAACCGATAGCGTCCCACTGCGACTGGTAGTGCCCCGCTCCGACCAATAGCTCCCCGCTCAGTCCGATAGTGTCCCACTCCGACCGAAAGCTCCCCAGTCCGACCGATAGCGTCCCGCTCCGACCGATAGTGTCCCGCTCCGACCAATAGCTCCCGCTCCGACCAATAGCTCCCCGCTCATCCGATAGTGTCCCACTCCGACCGATAGCTCCCCAGTCCGACCGATAGCGTCCCACTCCGACAGATAGTGTCTCGCTCCGACCGATAGTGTCCCGCTCCGACCAAAAGCTCCCGCTCCGACCAATAGTGTCCCGCTCCGACCGATAGCTCCCCACTCCGACCGATAGCGTCCCACTCCGACTGATAGTGTCCCACTCCGACCAATAGCTCCCTGCTCAGTCCGAAAGTGTCCCACTCCGACCGACAGCATCCCGTTCCGAACGATAGCCCCACTTTCCAACCGATAGTGTTCCACTCCGACCGACAATGTCCGCTCCGACCGATAGCCCCACGTTCCGACCGATAGTGTTCCGCTCTGACCGACAGTGTCCGCTCCGACCGATAGCCCACCGCTTCGACCGATAGTGTCCCACTCCGACCGATAGTGTCCCACTCCGACCGATAGTGTCCCACTCCGACCGATAACCACCCGCTCCGACCGATCGTGTCCCGCTCCGACCGATAGTGTCCCGCTCCAACCGATAGCGTCCCGCTCTGACCGATAGCCCCCTGCTCCGACTGATAGTGTCCCACTCTGACCGATAGCATCCCGCTCCGACCGATAGCTCCCTGCTCCGACCGATAGTGTCCTGCTCCTACCGATAGTATCCCACTCCAACCGATAGTGTCCCACTCTGACCAATAGCCCCCAGCTCCGACTGATAGTGTCCCACTCTCACCGATAGCCCCCCGCTCAACTGATAGTGTCCCACTCTGACCGATAGTGTCCCGCTCTGACCGATAGCCCCCTGCTCCGACTGATAGTGTCCCACTCTGAACGATAGCCTCCCGCTCTGACCGATAGCTCCCTGCTCCGACCAATAGTGTCCCGCTCCGACCAATAGCTCCCTGCTCAGTCCGATAGTGTCCCACTCCGACCGATAGCGTTCCGCTCCGACCAATAGTTTCCCGCTCCGACAGATAGCGTCCCACTCCGACCAATAGCGTCCCGCTCCGACCAATAGTTTCCCACTCTGACCGATAGTGTCCCACTCCGACCGATAGCGTCCCGCTCCGACTAATAGATTCCCACTCCGACCGATAGCGTCCCGCTCCGACCGATAGTGTCCCACTCCAACCGATTGCGTCACGCTCCACCAATAGTTTCCCACTCCGACCGATAGCCCTCTGCTCCGACAGATAGAGTCCCGCTCCGACCGATAATGTCCCAATCCGACCGATAGTGTCCCGCTCCGACCGATAGTGTCCCGCTCCGACCAATAGCACCCTGCTCAGTCCGATAGTGTCCCACTCCGACCGATAGCGTTCCGCACCAACCAATAGTTTCCCGCTCCGACCGATAGCGTCCCACTCCGACCAATAGCGTCCCGCTCCGACCAATAGTTTCCCACTCTGACCGATAGTGTCCCACTCCGACCGATAGCGTCCCGCTCCACCAATAGTTTCCCACTCCGACCGATAGCCCTCTGCTCCGACCGATAGAGTCCCACTCCGACCGATAGCCCTCTGCTCCGACCGATAGCCCCCCCCCGCTCTGACCGATAGTATCCCGCTCTGACCGATAGCTCGCTGCTCCGACCGATAGCCCCTCGCTCCGACTGATAGAGCCCCGCTCCGACCGATAGTGTCCCGCTCCGACCGATAGTGTCCCGCTCCAACCGATAGTGTCCCGCTCCGACCGATAGTGTCCCGCTCCAACCGATAGCACCCGGTTCCGACCGATAGCACCCCGCTCCGACCGATAGTTTCCCACTCCGACTGATAGCGTCCCGCTCCGACCGATAGTGTCCCACTCCAACCGATAGCCTCCCGCTCCAGCAATAGTTTCGCACTCCGACCGATAGCCCCCCGCTCCGACCGATAGAGTCCCGCTCCGACTGATAGAGCCCCGCTCCGACCGATAGTGTCCCGCTCCGACCGATAGTGTCCCGCTCCGACCGATAACGTCTCGCTCCAACCGATAGCACCCGGTTCCGACCGCTAGCACCCCGCTCTGACGGATAGCCTCCCACTCTGACCGATAGCTCCCTGCTCCGACCGATAGCCCATCGCTCCGAACGATAGAGCCCCGCTCCGACCGATAGTGTCCCGCTCCGACCGATAGTGTCCCGCTCCGACCGATAGCGTCCCGCTCCGACCGATAACGTCCCGCTCCGACCGATAGCACCCGGTTCCGACCGATAGCACCCCGGTCCGACCGATAGTGTCCCGCTCCGACCGATCGCATTCCGCTCCGACCGATAGCGTCCTGCTACGACCGATAATGTCCCGCTCCGACCAATAGGACCCTGCTCTGGCCGATAGTGTCCCGCACCGACCTATAGTGTCCCGCTCCATCCGATCGTGTCCCGCTCCGACCAATAGTGTTCCACTCCGACCAATAATGTATGCACCGACCGATAGCCCCCCGCTCCGACCGATAATGTCCCGCTCCGACCAATAGAGTCCCGCTCCGACCAATAGTGTTCCACTCCGACCGACAGTGTCCGCTCCGACCGATAGCCCCACGTTCCGACCGATAGTGTCCCGCTCCGACCAAAGTGTCCGTTCCGACCGATAGCCCCCCGCTTCGACCGATAGTGTCCCACTCCGACCGATATCTCCCCCCTCCGACCGATAGCGTCCCGCTCCGACCGATAGTGTCCCGCTCCGACCGATATCTCCCCCCTCCGACCGATAGCGTCCCGCTCCGACCGATAGTGTCCCGCTCCGACCGATAGTGTCCCGCTCCGACCAATAGCTCCCGCTCCGACCAATAGTGTCCCGCTCCGACCGATAGCTCCCCACTCCGACCGATAGCGCCCCGCTCCGACCGATAGTGTCCTGCTCCGACCGATATTGTCCTGCTCCAACCAATAGCTCCCGCTCCGACCAATAGTGTCCCGCTCCGACCGATAGCTCCCCACTCCGACCGATAGTGTCCCGCTCCGAACGATAACGTCCCGCTCCAACCGATAGCACCCGGTTCCGACCGATAGCCCCCGGCTCTGACCGATAGCCCCCCCGCTCTGACCGATAGCTCCCTGCTCCGACCGATAGCCCATCGCTCCGAACGATAGAGCCCCGCTCCGACCGATAGTGTCCCGCTCCGACCGATAGTGACCCGCTCCAACCGATAGTGTCCCGCTCTGACCGATAGTGTCCCGCTCCGACCGATAGCATCCCGCTCCGACCAATAGTGTTCCGCTCCGACCGATAGCTCCCCACTCCGACCGGTAGTGTCCCGCTCCGACCGATAGTGTCCCGCTCCGACCGATAGCTCCCCACTCCGACCGGTAGTGTCCCGCTCCGACCGATAGTGTCCCCCTCCGACCGATAGTGTCCCGCTCCGACCAATAGCTCCCGCTCCGACCAATAGTGTCCCGCTCCGACCGATATCTCCCCCCTCTGACCGATAGCGTCCCGCTCCGACTGATAGTGTCCCGCTCCGACCGATAGCTCCCCACTCCGACCGATAGCGTCCCACTCTGACCGGTAGTGTCCCGCTCCGACCAATAGCTCCCCGCTCAGTCCGATCGTGTCCCACTGCAACCGATAGCTCCCCACTCCGACCGATAGCGTCCCGCTCCGACCGATAGTGTCCCGCTCCGACCGATAGTGTCCCACTCCAACCGATAGTGACCCAATCTGACCGCAAGCCCCCCGCTCCGACTGATAGTGTCCCACTCTGACCGATAGTGTCCCGTTCTGACCGATATCCCCCTGCTCCGTCTGATAGTGTCCCACTCTGACCGATAGCATCCCGCTCCGACCGATAGCTCCCTGCTCCGACCGATAGTGTCCCGCTCCGACCGATAGTGTCCCGCTCCAACCGATAATGTCCCACTCTGACCGATAGCGTCCCGCTCCGACTGATGGCTCCCTATCCGGCCGATAGTGTCCCGCTCCGACCGATAGTGTCCCGCTCCAACCGATAGGGTCCCACTCTGACCGATAGCTCCCCACTCCGACCGATAGCGTCCCGCTCCGACCGATAGTGTCCCGCTCCGACCGATAGTGACCCGCTCCAACCGATAGTGTCCCGCTCTGACCGATAGTGTCCCGCTCCGACCGATAGCATCCCGCTCCGACCAATAGTGTTCCGCTCCGACCGATAGCTCCCCACTCCGACCGATAGCATCCCGCTCCGACCAATAGTGTTCCGCTCCGACCGATAGCTCCCCACTCCGACCGGTAGTGTCCCGCTCCGACCGATAGCTCCCCACTCCGACCGGTAGTGTCCCACTCCGACCGATAGCGTCCCGCTTCGACCGATAGCTCTCCACTCCGACCGGTAGTGTCCCACTCCGACCGATAGTGTCCCGCTCCGACCGATAGCCCCCGCTCTGACCGGTAGTGTCCCACTTTGACCGATAGTGTCCCGCTCCAACCGATAGTGTCCCCCTCCGACCGATAGTGTCCCGCTCCGACCAATAGCTCCCGCTCCGACCAATAGTGTCCCGCTCCGACCGATATCTCCCCCCTCTGACCGATAGCGTCCCGCTCCGACTGATAGTGTCCCGCTCCGACCGATAGCGTCCCACTCCGACCGGTAGTGTCCCGCTCCGACCAATAGCTCCCCGCTCAGTCCGATAGTGTCCCACTCCAACCGATAGCTCCCCACTCCGACCGATAGCGTCCCGCTCCGACCGATATTGTCCCGCTCCGACCGATAGTGTCCCACTCCAACCGATAGTGACCCAATCTGACCGCAAGCCCCCCGCTCCGACTGATAGTGTCCCACTCTGACCGATAGTGTCCCGTTCTGACCGATATCCCCCTGCTCCGTCTGATAGTGTCCCACTCTGACCGATAGCATCCCGCTCCGACCGATAGCTCCCTGCTCCGACCGATAGTGTCCCGCTCCGACCGATAGTGTCCCGCTCCAACCGATAATGTCCCACTCTGACCGATAGCGTCCCGCTCCGACTGATGGCTCCCTATCCGGCCGATAGTGTCCCGCTCCGACCGATAGTGTCCCGCTCCAACCGATAGGGTCCCACTCTGACCGATAGCTCCCCACTCCGACCGATAGCGTCCCGCTCCGACCGATAGTGTCCCGCTCCGACCAATATCTCCCGTTCCGACCAATAGTTTCCTGCTCCGACCGATAGCTCCCCACTCCGACCGATAACGTCCCGCTCCGACCAATAGTGTCCCGCTCCGACCGATAGTGTCCCGCTCCGACCAATAGCTCCCGCTCCGACCAATAGTGTCCCGCTCCGATTAATAGCTCCCGCTCCGACCGATAGCTCCCCACTCCAACCGATAGCGTCCCACTGCGACTGGTAGTGCCCCGCTCCGACCAATAGCTCCCCGCTCAGTCCGATAGTGTCCCACTCCGACCGAAAGCTCCCCAGTCCGACCGATAGCGTCCCGCTCCGACCGATAGTGTCCCGCTCCGACCAATAGCTCCCGCTCCGACCAATAGCTCCCCGCTCATCCGATAGTGTCCCACTCCGACCGATAGCTCCCCAGTCCGACCGATAGCGTCCCGCTCCGACAGATAGTGTCTCGCTCCGACCGATAGTGTCCCGCTCCGACCAAAAGTGTCCCGCTCCGACCGATAGCTCCCCACTCCGACCGATAGCGTCCCACTCCGACTGATAGTGTCCCACTCCGACCAATAGCTCCCTGCTCAGTCCGAAAGTGTCCCACTCCGACCGACAGCGTCCCGCTCCGAACTATAGCCCCACTTTCCAACCGATAGTGTGCCGCTCCGACCGACAGTGTCCGCTCCGACTAATAGTGTCCCACTCCGACCGATAACCACCCGCTCCGACCGATAGTGTCCCGCTCCGACAAATAGTGTTCCACTCCGACCGACAATGTCCGCTCCGACCGATAGCCCCACGTTCCGACCGATAGTGTCCCACTCCGACCGACAGTGTCCGCTCCGACCGATAGCCCACCGCTTTGACCGATAGTGTCCCACTCCGACCGATAGTGTCCCACTCCGACTGATAACCATCCGCTCCGACCGATCGTGTCCCGCTCCGACCGATAGTGTCCCGCTCCAACCGATAGTGTCCCACTCTGACCGATAGCCCCCCGCTCAACTGATAGTGTCCCACTCTGACCGATAGCGTCCCGCTCTGACCGATAGCCCCCTGCTCCGACTGATAGTGTCCCACTCTGACCGATAGCATCCGGCTCCGACCGATAGCTCCCTGCTCCGACCGATAGTGTCCTGCTCCGACCGATAGTATCCCACTCCAACCGATAGTGTCCCACTCTGACCAATAGCTCCCAGCTCCGACTGATAGTGTCCCACTCTCACCGATAGCCCCCCGCTCAACTGATAGTGTCCCACTCTGACCGATAGTGTCCCGCTCTGACCGATAGCCCCCTGCTCCGACTGATAGTGTCCCACTCTGAACGATAGCCTCCCGCTCTGACCGATAGCTCCCTGCTCCGACCAATAGTGTCCCGCTCCGACCAATAGTTTCCCGCTCCGACCGATAGTGTCCCAATCCGACCGATAGTGTCCCGCTCCGACCGATAGTGTCCCGCTCCGACAATAGCTCCCCACTCCATCCGATAGTGTCCCACTCCGACTGATAGTGTCCCGCTCCGACCAATAGCACCCTGCTCAGTCCGATAGTGTCCCACTCCGACCGATAGCGTTCCGCACCAACCAATAGTTTCCCGCTCCGACCGATAGCGTCCCACTCCGACCAATAGCGTCCCGCTCCGACCAATAGTTTCCCACTCTGACCGATAGTGTCCCACTCCGACCGATAGCGTCCCGCTCCGACCAATAGATTCCCACTCCGACCGATAGCGTCCCGCTCCGACCGATAGTGTCCCACTCCAACCGATAGCGTCCCGCTCCACCAATAGTTTCCCACTCCGACCGATAGCCCTCTGCTCCGACCGATAGAGTCCCGCTCCGACCGATAGCCCCCGGCTCCGACCGATAGCCCCCCCCGCTCTGACCGATAGTATCCCGCTCTGACCGATAGCCTCCCGCTCTGACCGATAGCTCGCTGCTCCGACCGATAGCCCCTCGCTCCGACTGATAGAGCCCCGCTCCGACCGATAGTGTCCCGCTCCGACCGATAGTGTCCCGCTCCAACCGATAGTGTCCCGCTCCGACCGATAGTGTCCCGCTCCGACTGATAACGTCTCGCTCCAACCGATAGCACCCGGTTCCGACCGATAGCACCCCGCTCCGACCGATAGTTTCCCACTCCGACTGACAGCGTCCCGCTCCGCCCGATAGTGTCCCACTCCAACCGATAGCGTCCCGCTCCAGCAATAGTTTCGCACTCCGACCGATAGCCCCCCGCTCCGACCGATAGAGTCCCGCTCCGACTGATAGAGCCCCGCTCCGACCGATAGTGTCCCGCTCCGACCGATAGTGTCCCGCTCCAACCGATAGTGTCCCGCTCCGACCGATAGCACCCCGCTCTGACTGATAGCCTCCCACTCTGACCGATAGCTCCCTGCTCCGACCGATAGCCCATCGC
Organism: Pristiophorus japonicus; assembly: GCF_044704955.1. Lineage (NCBI taxonomy): Eukaryota > Metazoa > Chordata > Chondrichthyes > Pristiophoridae > Pristiophorus > Pristiophorus japonicus. Next base: position 46,722,250 of record NC_091992.1, on the reverse strand, counting down.
TCCGAACGATAGAGCCCCGCTCCGACCGATAGTGTCCCGCTCCGACCGATAGTGTCCCGCTCCGACCGATAGTGTCCCGCTCCGACCGATAGTGTCCCGCTCCGACCGATAACGTCCCGCTCCAACCGATAGCACCCTGCTCAGTCCGATAGTGTCCCACTCCGACCGATAGCGTTCCGCACCGACCAATAGTTTCCCGCTCCGACCGATAGCGTCCCACTCCGGCCAATAGCGTCCCGCTCCGACCGATAGTGTCCCGCTCCGACCGATAGTGTCCCGCTCCGACCGATAACGTCCCGCTCTAACCGATAGCACCCGGTTCCGACCGATAGCACCCCGGTCCGACCGATAGTGTCCCGCTCCGACCGATCGCATTCCGCTCCGACCGATAGCGTCCTGCTACGACCGATAATGTCCCGCTCCGACCAATAGGACCCTGCTCTGGCCGATAGTGTCCCGCTCCGACCAATAGTGTTCCACTCCGACCAATAATGTATGCACCGACCGATAGCCCCCCGCTCCGACCGATAGTGTCCCGGTCCGACCAATAGAGTCCCGCTCCGACCAATAGTGTTCCACTCCGACCGACAGTGTCCGCTCCGACCGATAGCCCCACGTTCCGACCGATAGTGTCCCGCTCCGACCAAAGTGTCCGTTCCGACCGATAGCCCCCCGCTTCGACCGATAGTGTCCCACTCCGACCGATAGTGTCCCACTCCGACCGATAGTGTCCCGCTCCGACCGATATCTCCCCCCTCCGACCGATAGCGTCCCGCTCCGACCGATAGTGACCCGCTCCGACCAATAGCTCCCGCTCCAACCAATAGTGTCCCGCTCCGACCGATAGCTCCCCACTCCGACCGATAGCGCCCCGCTCCGACCGATAGTGTCCTGCTCCGACCGATAGCTCCCCACTCCGACCGATAGCTCCCCACTCCGACTGATAGAGCCCCGCTCCGACCGATAGTGTCCTGCTCCGACCGATATTGTCCTGCTCCAACCAATAGCTCCCGCTCAGACCAATAGTGTCCCGCTCCGACCGATAGCTCCCCACTCCGACCGATAGCGTCCCACTCCGACTGGTAGTGTCCCGCTCCGACCAATAGCACCCTGCTCAGTCCGATAGTGTCCCACTCCGACCGATAGCGTTCCGCACCGACCAATAGTTTCCCACTCCGGCCAATAGCGTCCCGCTCCGACCAATAGTTTCCCACTCTGACCGATAGTGTCCCACTCCGACCAATAGCTCCCCACTCCATCCGATAGTGTCCCACTCCGACTGATAGTGTCCCGCTCCGACCAATAGCACCCTGCTCAGTCCGATAGTGTCCCACTCCGACCGATAGCGTTCCGCACCGACCAATAGTTTCCCACTCCGGCCAATAGCGTCCCGCTCCGACCAATAGTTTCCCGCTCCGACCGATAGCGTCCCACTCCGACCAATAGCGTCCCGCTCCGACCAATAGTTTCCCACTCTGACCGATAGTGTCCCACTCCGACCGATAGCGTCCCGCTCCGACCAATAGATTCCCACTCCGACCGATAGCGTCCCGCTCCCACCGATAGTGTCCCACTCCAACCGATAGCGTCCCGCTCCACCAATAGTTTCCCACTCCGACCGATAGCCCTCTGCTCCGACCGATAGAGTCCCGCTCCGACCGATTGCCCCCGGCTCCGACCGATAGCCCCCCCGCTCTGACCAATAGTATCCCGCTCTGACCGATAGCCTCCCGCTCTGACCGATAGCTCGCTGCTCCGAACGATAGCCCCTCGCTCCGACTGATAGAGCCCCGCTCCGACCGATAGTGTCCCGCTCCGACCGATAGTGTCCCGCTCCGACCGATAACGTCTCGCTCCAACCGATAGCACCCGGTTCCGACCGATAGCACCCCGCTCCGACCGATAGTTTCCCACTCCGACTGATAGCGTCCCGCTCCGACCGATAGTGTCCCACTCCAACCGATAGTGTCCCGCTCCAACCGATAGTGTCCCGCTCCGACCGATAACGTCTCGCTCCAACCGATAGCACCCGGTTCCGACCGATAGCACCCCGCTCTGACTGATAGCCTCCCACTCTGACCGATAGCTCCCTGCTCCGACCGATAGCCCATCGCTCCGAACGATAGAGCCCCGCTCCGACCGATAGTGTCCCGCTCCAACCGATAGTGTCCCGCTCTGACCGATAGTGTCCCGCTCCGACCGATAGTGTCCCGCTCCGACCGATAACGTCCCGCTCCAACCGATAGCACCCGGTTCCGACCGATAGCACCCCGGTCCGACCGATAGTGTCCCGCTCCGACCGATCGCATTCCGCTCCGACCGATAGCGTCCTGCTACGACCGATAATGTCCCGCTCCGAACAATAGGACCCTGCTCTGGCCGATAGTGTCCCGCACCGACCTATAGTGTCCCGCTCTATCCGATCGTGTCCCGCTCCGACCAATAGTGTTCCACTCCGACCAATAATGTATGCACCGACCGATAGCCCCCCGCTCCGACCGATAGTGTCCCGCTCCGACCAATAGAGTCCCGCTCCGACCAATAGTGTTCCACTCCGACCGACAGTGTCCGCTCCGACTGATAGCCCCACGTTCCGACCGATAGTGTTCCGCTCCGACAAAAGTGTCCGTTCCGACCGATTGCCCCCTGCTTCGACCGATAGTGTCCCACTCCGACCGATAGTGTCCCGCTCCGACCAATAGCTCCCGCTCCGACCAATCGTGTCCCGCTCCGACCAATATCTCCCCCCTCCGACCGATAGCGTCCCGCTCCGACCGATAGTGTCCCGCTCCGACCGATAGTGTCCCGCTCCGACCAATAGCTCCCGCTCCGACCAATAGTGTCCCGCTCCGACCGATAGCTCCCTACTCCGACCGATAGCTCCCCGCTCCGACCGATAGTGTCCTGCTCCGACCGATATTGTCCTGCTCCAACCAATAGCTCCCGCTCCGACCAATAGTGTCCCGCTCCGACCGATAGCTCCCCACTCCGACCGATAGCATCCCACTCCGACTGGTAGTGTCCCGCTCCGACCAATAGCACCCTGCTCAGTCCGATAGTGTCCCACTCCAACCGATAGCGTCCCGCACCGACCAATAGTTTCCCGCTCCGACCGATAGCGTCCCACTCCGGCCAATAGCGTCCCGCTCCGACCAATAGTTTCCCACTCTGACCGATAGTGTCCCACTCCGACCAATAGCTCCCCACTCCATCCGATAGTGTCCCACTCCGACTGATAGTGTCCCGCTCCGACCAATAGCACCCTGCTCAGTCCGATAGTGTCCCACTCCGACCGATAGCGTTCCGCACCAACCAATAGTTTCCCGCTCCGACCGATAGCGTCCCACTCCGACCAATAGCGTCCCGCTCCGACCAATAGTTTCCCACTCTGACCGATAGTGTCCCACTCCGACCGATAGCGTCCCGCTCCGACCAATAGATTCCCATTCCGACCGATAGCGTCCCGCTCCGACCGATAGTGTCCCACTCCAACCGATAGCGTCCCGCTCCACCAATAGTTTCCCACTCCGACCGATAGCCCTCTGCTCCGACCGATAGAGTCCCGCTCCGACCGATTGCCCCCCCCGCTCTGACCGATAATATCCCGCTCTGACCAATAGCTCGCTGCTCCGACCGATAGCCCCTCGCTCCGACTGATAGAGCCCCGCTCCGACCGATAGTGTCCCGCTCCGACCGATAGTGTCCCGCTCCGACCGATAACGTCTCGCTCCAACCGATAGCACCCGGTTCCGACCGATAGCACCCCGCTCCGACCGATAGTTTCCCACTCCGACTGATAGCGTCCCGCTCCGACCGTTAGTATCCCACTCCAACCGATAGCGTCCCGCTCCAGCAATAGTTTCCCACTCCGACCGATAGCCCCCCGCTCCGACCGATAGAGTCCCGCTCCGACCGATAGCCCCCCGCTCCGACCGATAGCCCCCCGCTCCGACCGATAGCACCCCGCTCCGACCGATAGTTTCCCGCTCCGACTGATAGCGTCCCGCTCCGACCGTTAGTATCCCACTCCAACCGATAGCGTCCCGCTCCAGCAATAGTTTCCCACTCCGACCGATAGCCCCCCGCTCCGACTGATAGAGCCCCGCTCCGACCGATAGCCCCCCGCTCCGACCGATAGAGTCCCGCTCCAACCGATAACGTCTCGCTCCAACCGATAGCACCCGGTTCCGACCGATAGCACCCCGCTCTGACTGATAGCCTCCCACTCTGACCGATAGCTCCCTGCTCCGACCGATAGCCCATCGCTCCGAACGATAGAGCCCCGCTCCGACCGATAGTGTCCCGCTCCGACCGATAGTGTCCCGCTCCAACCGATAGTGTCCCGCTCTGACCGATAGTGTCCCGCTCCGACCGATAGTGTCCCGCTCCGACCGATAACGTCCCGCTCCAACCGATAGCACCCGGTTCCAACCGATAGCACCCCGGTCCGACCGATAGTGTCCCGCTCCGACCGATCGCATTCCGCTCCGACCGATAGCGTCCTGCTACGACCGATAGTGTCCCGCTCCGACCAATAGTACCCTGCTCTGGCCGATAGTGTCCCGCTCTGACCGATCGCATTCCGCTCCGACATATAGCGTCCTGCTACGACCGATAGTGTCCCGCTCCGACCAATAGGACCCTGCTCTGGCCGATAGTGTCCCGCTCCGACCTAGAGTGTCCCGCTCCATCCGATCGTGTCCCGCTCCGACCAATAGTGTTCCACTCCGACCAATAATGTATGCACCGACCGATAGCCCCCCGCTCCGACCGATAGTGTCCCGGTCCGACCAATAGAGTCCCGCTCCGACCAATAGTGTTCCACTCCGACCGACAGTGTCCGCTCCGACCGATAGCCCCACGTTCCGACCGATAGTGTCCCGCTCCGACCAAAGTGTCCGTTCCGACCGATAGCCCCCCGCTCCGACCGATAGTGTCCCGCTCCGACCGATAGTGTCCCGCTCCAACCGATAGTGTCCCGCTCCGACCGATAGTGTCTCGCTCCGACCGATAGCACCCGGTTCCGACCGATAGCACCCCGCTCCGACCGATAGTTTCCCACTCTGACCGATAGCGTCCCGCTCCGACCGATAGTGTCCCGCTCCGATCGATCGCATTCCGCTCCGACCGATAGCGTCCTGCTCCGACCGATAGTGTCCCGCTCCGATCAATAGTGCCCTGCTCTGGCCGATAGTGTCCCGCTCCGACCGATAGTGTCCCGCTCCATCCGATCAATAGTGCCCTGCTCCGACCAATAGTGTTCCACTCTGACCAATAATGTATGCTCCGACCGATAGCCCCCCGCTCAACTGATACTGTCCCACTCTGACCGATAGCGTCCCGCTCTGACCGATAGCCCCCTGCTCTGACTGATAGTGTCCCACTCTGACCGATAGCGTCCCGCTCCGACCGATAGCTCCCTGCTCTGACCGATAGTGTCCCGCTCCGACCGATAGCGTCCCATTCCAACCGATAGTGTCCCACTCTAACCAATAGCCCCCCGCTCAACTGATAGTGTCCCACTCTGACCGATAGTGTCCCGCTCTGACCGATAGCCCCCTGCTCCGACTGATAATGTCCCACTCTGACCGATAGCCTCCCGCTCTGACCAATAGCCCCCTGCTCCGACCAATAGTGTCCAGCTCCGACCAATAGCTCCCTGCTCAGTCCGATAGTGTCCCACTCCGACCGATAGTGTCCCGCTCCGACCGATAGTGTCCCGCTCCGACCAATAGCTCCCGCTCCGACCAATAGTGTCCCGCTCCGACCGATAGCTCCCCACTCCGACCGATAGCGTCCCACTCCGACCGGTAGTGTCCCGCTCCGACGAATAGCTCCCCGCTCAGTCCGATAGTGTCCCACTCCAACCGATAGCTCCCCACTCCGACCGATAGCGTCCCGCTCCGACCGATAGTGTCCCGCTCCGACCGATAGTGTCCCGCTCCAACCGATAGTGTCCCAATCTGACCGCAAGCCCCCCGCTCCGACTGATACTGTCCCACTCTGACCGATAGCCCCCCGCTCAACTGATCGTGTCCCACTCTGACCGATAGTGTCCCGTTCTGACCGATAGCTCCCTGCTCCGACCGATAGTGTCCCGCTCCGACCGATAGTGTCCCGCTCCAACCGATAATGTCCCACTCTGACCGATAGCGTCCCGCTCCGACTGATGGCTCCCTATCCGGCCGATAGTGTCCCGCTCCGACCGATAGTGTCCCGCTCCAACCGATAGGGTCCCACTCTGACCGATAGCTCCCCACTCCGACCGATAGCGTCCCGCTCCGACCGATAGTGTCCCGCTCCGACCAATATCTCCCGCTCCGACCAATAGTGTCCCGCTCCGACCGATAGCTCCCCACTCCAACCGATAGCGTCCCACTCCGAGTGGTAGTGCCCCGCTCCGACCAATAGCTCCCGCTCCGACCAATAGCTCCCCGCTCAGTCCGATAGTGTCCCACTCCGACCGATAGCTCCCCAGTCCGACCGATAGCGTCCCGCTCCGACAGATAGTGTCTCGCTCCGACCGATAGCGTCCCGCTCCGACCGATAGTGTCTCGCTCCGACCGATAACGTCCCGCTCCGACCAAAAGCTCCCGCTCCGACCAATAGTGTCCCGCTCCGACCGATAGCTCCCCACTCCGACCGATAGCGTCCCACTCCGACCAGTAGCTCCCTGCTCAGTCCGAAAGTGTCCCACTCCGACCGATAGCTTCCCGCTCCGACCAATAGTGTTCCACTCCGACCGACAGTGTCCGCTCCGAACTATAGCCCCACTTTCCAACCGATAGTGTGCCGCTCCGACCGACAGTGTCCGCTCCGACTGATAGCCCCCCGCCCTGACCGATAGTGTCCCACTCCGACCGATAGCGTCCCGCTCCGACCAATAGATTCCCACTCCGACCGATAGCGTCCCGCTCCGACCGATAGCGTCCCGCTCCGACCAATAGATTCCCACTCCGACCGATAGTGTCCCGCTCCGACCGATAGTGTCCCGCTCCGACCAATAGTGCCCCGCTCCGACCGATAATGTCCCGCTCCGACCAATAGCTCCCGCTCCGACCAATAGTGTCCCGCTCCGACCGATATCTCCCCCCTCCGACCGATAGCGTCCCGCTCCGACCGATAGTGTCCCGCTCCGACCAATAGCTCCCGCTCCGACCAATAGTGTCCCGCTCCGACCGATAGCTCCCCACTCCGACCGATAGCGTCCCAATCCGACCGGTAGTGTCCTGCTCCGACCAATAGCTCCCCGCTCAGTCCGATAGTGTCCCACTCCAACCGATAGCTCCCCACTCCGACCGATAGCGTCCCGCTCCGACCGATAGTGTCCCGCTCCGACCGATAGTGTCCCACTCCAACCGATAGTGTCCCAATCTGACCGCAAGCCCCCCGCTCCGACTGATAGTGTCCCACTCTGACCGATAGTGTCCCGTTCTGACCGATATCCCCCTGCTCCGTCTGATAGTGTCCCACTCTGACCGATAGCATCCCGCTCCGACCGATAGCTCCCTGCTCCGACCGATAGTGTCCCGCTCCGACTGATAGTGTCCCGCTCCAACCGATAATGTCCCACTCTGACCGATAGCGTCCCGCTCCGACTGATGGCTCCCTATCTGGCCGATAGTGTCCCGCTCCGACCGATAGTGTCCCGCTCCAACCGATAGGGTCCCACTCTGACCGATAGCTCCCCACTCCGACCGATAGAGACCCGCTCCGACCGATTGCCCCCGGCTCCGACCGATAGCCCCCCCTGCTCTGACCGATAGTATCCCGATCTGACCGATAGCCTCCCGCTCTGACCGATAGCTCGCTGCTCCGACCGATAGCCCCTCGCTCCGACTGATAGAGCCCCGCTCCGACCGATAGTGTCCCGCTCCGACCGATAGTGTCCCGCTCCAACCGATAGTGTCCCGCTCCGACCGATAACGTCTCGCTCCAACCGATAGCACCCGGTTCCGACCGATAGCACCCCGCTCCGACCGATAGTTTCCCACTCCGACTGATAGCGTCCTGCTCCGACCGATAGTGTCCCACTCCAACCGATAGCGTCCCGCTCCAGCAATAGTTTCCCACTCCGACCGATAGCCCCCCGCTCCGACCGATAGAGTCCCGCTCCGACTGATAGAGCCCCGCTCCGACCGATAGTGTCCCGCTCCGACCGATAGTGTCCCGCTCCAACCGATAGCGTCCCGCTCCGACCGATAACGTCTCGCTCCAACCGATAGCACCCGGTTCCGACCGATAGCACCCCGCTCTGACTGATAGCCTCCCACTCTGACCGATAGCTCCCTGCTCCGACCGATAGCCCATCGCTCCGAACGATAGAGCCCCGCTCCGACCGATAGTGTCCCGCTCCGACCGATAGTGTCCCGCTCCAACCGATAGTGTCCCGCTCTGACCGATAGTGTCCCGCTCCGACCGATAGTGTCCCGCTCCGACCGATAACGTCCCGCTGCAACCGATAGCACCCGGTTCCGACCGATAGCACCCCGGTCCGACCGATAGTGTCCCGCTCCGACCGATCGCATTCCGCTCCGACCGATAGCGTCCTGCTACGACCGATAATGTCCCGCTCCGAACAATAGGACCCTGCTCTGGCCGATAGTGTCCCGCACCGACCTATAGTGTCCCGCTCCATCCGATCGTGTCCCGCTCCGACCAATAGTGTTCCACTCCGACCAATAATGTATGCACCGACCGATAGCCCCCCGCTCCGACCGATAGTGTCCCGCTCCGACCAATAGAGTCCCGCTCCGACCAATAGTGTTCCACTCCGACCGACAGTGTCCGCTCCGACCGATAGCCCCACGTTCCGACCGATAGTGTCCCGCTCCGACCAAAGTGTCCGTTCCGACCGATAGCCCCCCCGCTCCGACCGATAGTGTCCCGCTCCGACCGATAGTGTCCCGCTCCGACCAATAGCTCCCGCTCCGACCAATAGTGTCCCGCTCCGACCGATATCTCCCCCCTCCGACCGATAGCGTCCCGCTCCGACCGATAGTGTCCCGCTCCGACCGATAGTGTCCCGCTCCGACCAATAGCTCCCGCTCCGACCAATAGTGTCCCGCTCCGACCGATAGCTCCCCACTCCGACCGATAGCGCCCCGCTCCGACCGATAGTGTCCTGCTCCGACCGATATTGTCCTGCTCCTACCAATAGCTCCCGCTCCGACCAATAGTGTCCCGCTCCGACCGATAGCTCCCCACTCCGACCGATAGCGTCCCACTCCGGCTGGTAGTGTCCCGCTCCGACCAATAGCACCCTGCTCAGTCCGATAGTGTCCCACTCCGACCGATAGCGTCCCGCACCGACCAATAGTTTCCCGCTCCGACCGATAGCGTCCCACTCCGGCCAATAGCGTCCCGCTCCGACCAATAGTTTCCCACTCTGACCGATAGTGTCCCACTCCGACCAATAGCTCCCCACTCCATCCGATAGTGTCCCACTCCGACTGATAGTGTCCCGCTCCGACCAATAGCACCCTGCTCAGTCCGATAGTGTCCCACTCCGACCGATAGCGTTCCGCACCAACCAATAGTTTCCCGCTCCGACCGATAGCGTCCCACTCCGACCAATAGCGTCCCGCTCCGACCAATAGTTTCCCACTCTGACCGATAGTGTCCCACTCCGACCGATAGCGTCCCGCTCCGACCAATAGATTCCCACTCCGACCGATAGCGTCCCGCTCCGACCGATAGTGTCCCACTCCAACCGATAGCGTCCCGCTCCACCAATAGTTTCCCACTCCGACCGATAGCCCTCTGCTCCGACCGATAGAGTCCCGCTCCGACCGATTGCCCCCGGCTCCGACCGATAGCCCCCCCCGCTCTGACCGATAGTATCCCGCTCTGACCGATAGCCTCCCGCTCTGACCGATAGCTCGCTGCTCCGACCGATAGCCCCTCGCTCCGACTGATAGAGCCCCGCTCCGACCGATAGTGTCCCGCTCCGACCGATAGTGTCCCGCTCCAACCGATAGTGTCCCGCTCCGACCGATAGTGTCCCGCTCCGACCGATAACGTCTCGCTCCAACCGATAGCACCCGGTTCCGACCGATAGCACCCCGCTCCGACCGATAGTTTCCCACTCCGACTGATAGCGTCCCGCTCCGACCGATAGTGTCCCACTCCAACCGATAGCGTCCCGCTCCAGCAATAGTTTCCCACTCCGACCGATAGCCCCCCGCTCCGACCGATAGAGTCCCGCTCCGACTGATAGAACCCCGCTCCGACCGATAGTGTCCTGCTCCGACCAATAGTGTCCCGCTCCAACCGATAGTGTCCCGCTCCGACCGATAACGTCTCGCTCCAACCGATAGCACCCGGTTCCGACCGATAGCACCCCGCTCTGACTGATAGCCTCCCACTCTGACCGATAGCTCCCTGCTCCAACCGATAGCCCATCGCTCCGAACGATAGAGCCCCGCTCCGACCGATAGTGTCCCGCTCCGACCGATAGTGTCCCGCTCCAACCGATAGCACCCGGTTCCAACCGATAGCACCCCGGTCCGACCGATAGTGTCCCGCTCCGACCGATCGCATTCCGCTCCGACCGATAGCGTCCTGCTACGACCGATAGTGTCCCGCTCCGAACAATAGGACCCTGCTCTGGCCGATAGTGTCCCGCTCCGACCTATAGTGTCCCGCTCTATCCGATCGTGTCCCGCTCCGACCAATAGTGTTCCACTCCGACCAATAATGTATGCACCGACCGATAGCCCCCCGCTCCGACCGATAGTGTCCCGCTCCGACCAATAGAGTCCCGCTCCGACCAATAGTGTTCCACTCCGACCGACAGTGTCCGCTCCGACCGATAGCCCCACGTTCCGACCGATAGTGTCCCGCTCCGACCAAAGTGTCCGTTCCGACCGATAGCCCCCCGCTCCGACCGATAGTGTCCCGCTCCGACCGATAGTGTCCCGCTCCGACCAAAGTGTCCTTTCCGACCGATAGCCCCCCGCTCCAACCGATAGTGTCCCGCTCCGACCGATAACGTCCTGCTCCAACCGTTAGCACCCGGTTCCGACCGATAGCACCCCGCTCCGACCGATAGTTTCCCACTCCGACCGATAGCATCCCGCTCCGACCGATAGTGTCCGGCTCCGACCGATCGCATTCCGCTCCGACCGATAGCGTCCTGCTCCGACCAATAGTGTCCCGCTCCGATCAATAGTGCCCTGCTCTGGCCGATAGTGTCCCGCTCCGACCGATAGTGTCCCGCTCCATCCGATCGTGTCCCGCTCCGACCAATAGTGTCCCGCTCCGACCGATAACGTCTCGCTCCAACCGATAGCACCCGGTTCCGACCGATAGCACCCCGCAACGAGCGATAGTTTCCCACTCCGACTGATAGCGTCCCGCTCCGACCAATAGTGTCCCACTCCAACCGATAGCGTCCCGCTCCAGCAATAGTTTCCCACTCCGACCGATAGCCCCCCGCTCCGACCGATAGAGTCCCGCTCCGACTGATAGAACCCCGCTCCGACCGATAGTGTCCTGCTCCGACTGATAGTGTCCCGCTCCAACCGATAGTGTCCCGCTCCGACCGATAACGTCTCGCTCCAACCGATAGCACCCGGTTCCGACCGATAGCACCCCGCTCTGACTGATAGCCTCCCACTCTGACCGATAGCTCCCTGCTCCAACCGATAGCCCATCGCTCCGAACGATAGAGCCCCGCTCCGACCGATAGTGTCCCGCTCCGACCGATAGTGTCCCGCTCCAACCGATAGCACCCGGTTCCAACCGATAGCACCCCGGTCCGACCGATAGTGTCCCGCTCCGACCGATCGCATTCCGCTCCGACCGATAGCGTCCTGCTACGACCGATAGTGTCCCGCTCCGACCAATAGGACCCTGCTCTGGCCGATAGTGTCCCGCTCCGACCTATAGTGTCCCGCTCCATCCGATCGTGTCCCGCTCCGACCGATAACGTCCCGCTCCAACCGTTAGCACCCGGTTCCGACCGATAGCACCCCGCTCCGACCGATAGTTTCCCACTCCGACCAATAGCGTCCCGCTCGGACCGATAGTGTCCCACTCCAACCGATAGTGTGCCGCTCCAGCAATAGTTTCCCACTCCGACCGATAGCCCCCCGCTCCGACCGATAGAGTCCTGCTCCGACCGATAGCCCCCGGCTCCGACCGATAGCCCCCCCGCTCTGACCGATAGCCTGCCGCTCTGAACGATAGAGCCCCGCTCCGACCAATAGAGTCCCGCTCTGACCGATAGTGTCCCAATCCGACCGATAGTGTCCCACTCCGACCGATAGTGTCCCACTCCGACCGATAGCGTCCCGCTTCGACCGATAGTGTCCCACTCCGACCGATAGCCCCCTGCTCCGACTGATAGTGATCCAATCCGACCAATAGTGTCCCGCTCCGACCAATAGTGTCCCGCTCCGACCGATAGAGTCCCGCTCTGAACGATAGTGTCCCAATCTGACCAATAGAGTCCCGCTCCGACCAATAGTGTCCCGCTCCGACTGATAGAGTCCCGCTCTGACCGATAGTGTCCCGCTCCGACCGATAGCTCCCCACTCCGACCGATAGCGTCCCGCTCCGACCGATAGCTCCCCACTCCGACCGATAGCATCCCGCTCCGGCCGATGGTGTCCCGCTCCGACCGATAGTGTCCCGCTCCGACCAATAGCTCCCGCTCCGACCAATAGTGTCCCGCTCCGACCGATAGCTCCCCACTCCGACCGATAGTGTCCCGCTCCGGCCGATAGTGTCCCGCTCCGACCGATAGTGTCCCGCTCCGACCAATAGCTCCCGCTGCGACCAATAGTGTCCCGCTCCGACCGATAGCTCCCCACTCCGACCGATAACGTCCCGCTCCGACCGATCGTGTCCCGCTCCGACCGATAGTGTCCTTCTCCAACCAATAGCTCCCGCTCCGACCAATAGTGTCCCGCTCCGACCGATAGCTGCCCACTCCGACCGATAGCGTCCCACTCCGACTGATAGTGTCCCGCTCCGACCAATAGCACCCTGCTCAGTCCGATAGTGTCCCACTCCGACCGATAGCGTTCCGCACCAACCAATAGTTTCCCGCTCCGACCGATAGCGTCCCACTCCGACCAATAGCGTCCCGCTCTGACCAATAGTTTCCCACTCTGACCGATAGTGTCCCACTCCGACCGATAGCGTCCCGCTCCGACCGATAATGTCCCACTCCAACCGATAGCGTCCCGCTCCACCAATCGTTTCCCACTCCGACCGATAGCCCTCTGCTCCGACCGATAGAGTCCCGCTCCGACCGATAGCCCCCGGCTCCGACCGATAGCTCCCCCCGCTCTGACCGATAGTATCCCGCTCTGACCGATAGCCTCCCGCTCTGACCGATAGCTCGCTGCTCCGACCGATAGCCCCTCGATCCGACTGATAGAGCCCCGCTCCGACCGATAGTATCCCGCTCCGACCGATAGTGTCCCGCTCCAACCGATAGTGTCCCGCTCCGACCGATAGTGTCCCGCTCCGACCGATAACGTCTCGCTCCAACCGATAGCACCCGGTTCCGACCGATAGCACCCCGCTCCGACCGATAGTTTCCCACTCCGACTGATAGCGTCCCGCTCCGACCGATAGTGTCCCACTCCAACCGATAGCGTCCCGCTCCAGCAATAGTTTCCCACTCCGACCAATAGCCCCCCGCTCCGACCGATAGAGTCCCGCTCCGACTGATAGAGCCCCGCTCCGACCGATAGAGTCCCGCTCCGACCGATAGCCCCCGGCTCCGACCGATAGCCCCCCCCGCTCTGACCGATAGTATCCCGCTCTGACCGATAGTGTCCCGCTCTGACCGATAGCTCCCCACTCCATCCGATAGTGTCCCGCTATGACCGATAGTGTCCCGCTCCGACCGATAGCTCCCCATTCCGACCGATAACGTCCCGCTCCGACCGATAGCTCCCCACTCCGACCGATAGCGTCCCGCTCCGACCGATAGCTCCCCGCTCCGACCGATAGCGTCCCGCTCCGGCCGATAGTGTCCCGCTCCGACCGATAGTGTCCCGCTCCGACCAATAGCTCCCGCTCCGACCAATAGTGTCCCGCTCCGACCGATAGCTCCCCACTCCGACCGATAACGTCCCGCTCCGACCGATAGTGTCCCGCTCCGACCGATAGTGTTCTGCTCCAACCAATAGCTCCCGCTCCGACCAATAGTGTCCCGCTCCGACCGATAGCTCCCCACTCCGACCGATAGCGTCCCACTCCGACTGATAGTGTCCCGCTCCGACCAATAGCACCCTGCTCAATCCCATAGTGTCCCACTCCGACCGATAGCGTTCCGCACCGACCAATAGTTTCCCACTCCGACCGATAGCATCCCACTCCGACCAATAGCGTCCCGCTCTGACCAATAGTTTCCCACTCTGACCGATAGTGTCCCACTCCGACCGATAGTGTCCCGCTCCGACTAATAGATTCCCACTCCGACCGATAGCGTCCCGCTCCGACCGATAGTGTCCCACTCCAACCGATGGCGTCCCGCTCCACCAATAGTTTCCCACTCCGACCAATAGCCCTCTGCTCCGACCGATAGAGTCCCGCTCCGACCGATAGCCCCCGGCTCCGACCGATAGCCCCCCCGCTCTGACCGATAGCATCCCGCTCTGACCGATAGCCTCCCGCTCTGACCGATAGTGTCCCGCTCCGACCGATAGTGTCCCGCTCCAACCGATAGTGTCCCGCTCCGACCAATAGTGTCCCGCTCCGACCGATAACGTCTCGCTCCAACCGATAGCACCCGGTTCCGACCGATAGCACCCCGCTCCGACCGATAGTTTCCCACTACGACCGATAGCGTCCCGCTCCGACCAATAGTGTCCCACTCCAACCGATAGCGGCCCGCTCCAGCAATAGTTTCCCACTCCGAACGATAGCCCCCACTCCGACCGATAGCGCCCCGCTCCGACCGATAGCCCCCCGCTCTGACCGATAGCCCCCGGCTCCGACCGATAGCCCCCCCGCTCTGACCGATAGTATCCTGCTCTGACCGATAGCCTCCCACTCCGAACGATAGCCCCCACTCCGACCGATAGAGCCCCGCTCCGACCGATAGTGTCCCGCTCCGACCGATAGTGTCCCGCTCCAACCGATAGTGTCCCGCTCTGACCGATAGTGTCCCGCTCCGACCGATAGTGTCCCGCTCCGAACGATAACGTCCCGCTGCAACCGATAGCACCCGGTTCCGACCGATAGCACCCCGCTCCGACCGATAGTGTCCCGCTCCGACCGATAGTGTCCCACTCCAACCGATAGTGTCCCACTCTGACCGATAGACCCCCGTTCAACTGATAGTGTCCCACTCTGACCGATAGCGTCCCACTCTGACCGATAGCCCCCTGCTCCGACTGATAGTGTCCCACTCTGACCGATAGCATCCCGCTCCGACCAATAGTGTCCTGCTCCGATCGATAGCGTCCCACTCCGACTGGTAGTGTCCCGCTCCGACCAATAGTGTCCTGCTCCGATCGATAGCGTCCCACTCCGACTGGTAGTGTCCCGCTCCGACCAATAGTGTCCTGCTCCGATCGATAGCGTCCCACTCCGACTGGTAGTGTCCCGCTCCGACCAATAGCTCCCCGCTCAGTCCGATAGTGTCCCACTCCGACTGATAGCTCCCCACTCCGACCGATAGTGTCCCGCTCCGACCGATAGTGTCCTGCTCCGACCGAAAGTGTCCCACTCCAACCGATAGTGTCCCACTCTGACCGATAGCCCCCCGCTCCGACTGATAGTGTCCCACTCTGACCGATTGCACCCCACTCAACTGATTGTGTCCCACTCTGACCGATAGTGTCCCGCTCTGACCGATATCCCCCTGCTCCGTCTGATAGTGTCCCACTCTGACCGATAGCATCCCGCTCCGACCGATAGCTCCCTGCTCCGACCGATAGTGTCCCGCTCCGACCGATAGTGTCCCGCTCCAACCGATAGTGTCCCACTCTGACCGATAGCGTCCCGCTCCGACTGATAGCTCCCTGCTCCGACCGATCGTGTCCCGCTCCGACCGATAGTGTCCCGCTCTGACCAATACCTCCCGCTCCGACCAATAGTGTCCCGCTCCGACCGATAGCTCCCCACTCCGACCGATAGCGTCCCACTCCGACCGGTAGTGTCCCGCTCCGACCAATAGCTCCCCGCTCAGTCCGATAGTGTCCCACTCCGACCGATAGCTCCCCACTCCGACCGATAGCGTCCCGCTCCGACCGATAGTGTCCCGCTCCGACCGATAGTGTCCCGCTCCGACCAAAAGCTCCCGTTCCGACCAATAGTGTCCCGCTCCGACCGATAGCTCCCCACTCCGACCAATAGCGTCCCACTCCGACTGATAGTGTCCCGCTCCGACCAATAGCTCCCTGCTCAGTCCGATAGTGTCCCACTCCAACCGATATTGTCCCGCTCCGACCAATAGTGTCCCGCTCCGACCAATTGCTCCCTGCTCAGTCCGATAGTGTTCCACTCCGACCAATAGCGTCCCGCTCCGACCAATAGTGTTGCACTCCGACCGACAGTGTCCGCTCCGAACTATAGCCCCACGTT
This sequence comes from Pristiophorus japonicus, assembly GCF_044704955.1. NCBI lineage: Eukaryota > Metazoa > Chordata > Chondrichthyes > Pristiophoridae > Pristiophorus > Pristiophorus japonicus. The sequence goes on along the minus strand of NC_091992.1, from coordinate 46,705,699 downwards.
CCGACCGATAGTGTCCCGCTCCGACCGACAGTGTCCGCTCCGACCGATAGCCCCCCGCTCCGACCGATAGTGTCCCACTCCGACCGATAGTGTCCCACTCCGACCGATAACCACCCACTCCGACCGATAGTGTCTCGCTCCGACCGATAGTGTCCCGCTCCAACCGATAGTGTCCCACTCTGACCGATAGCCCCCCGCTCAACTGATAGTGTCCCACTCTGACCGATAGCGTCCCACTCTGACCGATAGTCCCCTGTTCCGACTGATAGTGTCCCACTCTGACCGATAGCGTCCCGCTCTGACCGATAGTCCCCTGTTCCGACTGATAGTGTCTCACTCTGACCGATAGCGTCCCGCTCCGACCGATAGCTCCCTGCTCCGACCGATAGTGTCCCGCTCCGACCGATAGTGTCCCGCTCCAACCGATAGGGTCCCACTCTGACCGATAGCCCCCCGCTCTGACCGATAGTGTCCCACTCTGACCGATAGCTCCCCGCTCCGACCGATAGTGTCCCACCCTAACCGATAGCCCCCTGCTCCGACTGATAGTGACCCACTCTGACCGATAGTTTACCGCTCCGGCCGATAGAGTCCCGTCTGACCGATAGTGTCCCAATCCGACCAATAGTGTCCTGCTCCGACCGATAGTGTCCTGCTCCGACCGAAAGCTCCCCACTCCGACCGATAGCGTCCCGCTCTGACCGATAGCGTCCCGCTTCGACCGATAGCTCCCCACTCCGACCGATAGTGTCCCGCTCCGACCAATAGTGTCCCGCTCCGACCAATAGCTCCCGCTCCGACCAATAGTGTCCCGCTCCGACCGATAGCTCCCCACTCCGACCGATAGCGACCCGCTCCGACCGATAGTGTCCCGCTCCGACCGATAGTGTCCCGCTCCGACCAATAGTGTCCCGCTCCGACCGATAGCTCCCCACTCCGACCGATAGCGTCCCACTCCAACAGGTACTGTCCCGCTCCGACCGATAGTGTCCCGCTCCGACCGATAGCTCCCCACTCCGACCGATAGCGTCCCGCTCCGACCGATAGTGTCCCGCTCCGACCGATAGTGTCCCGCTACGACCAATAGCTCCCGCTCCGACCAATAGTGTCCCGCTCCGACCGATAGCTCCCCACTCCAACCGATAGCATCCCACTCCGACCGATAGAGTCCCGCTCCGACCGATAGCCCCCCGCTCCGACCGATAGCCCCCCCACTCTGACCGATAGTATCCCGCTCTGACCGATAGCCCCTCGCTTCGACCGATAGAGCCCCGCTCCAACCGTTAGTGTCCCACTCCGACCGACAGCGTCCCACTCCGACCGATAGTGTCCCGCTCCGACCGATAACCGCCCGCTCCGACCGATAGTGTCCCGCTCCGACCGATAGTGTCCGACTCCGACCAATAGTGTCCCACTCCGACCGATAGTGTCCCGCTCTGACCGATCGTGTCCCGCTCCGACCGATAATGTCCCGCTCCGATCGATAGTGTCCCACTCGGACCGATAGTGTCCCACTCCGACCGATAGTGTCCGCTCCGACCGATAGCCCTCCGCTCTGACCGATAGTGTCCCACTCTGACCGATAGTGTCCCGCTCCGACCGATAGTGTCCGCTCCGACCGATATCCCCCCGCTCCGACCAATAGTGTCCCACTCCGACCGATAATGTCCCACCCCGACCGATAGCCACCCGCTCCGACCGATAGTGTCCCCACTCCGACAGATCGCCCCTCGCTCCCACCAATAGTGTCCCATAAGAACATAAGAACCTAAGAATTAGGAACAGGAGTAGGCCATCTAGCCCCTCGAGCTTGCTCCACCATTCAACAAGATCATGGCTGATCTGGCCGTGGACTCAGTTCCACTTACCCGCCCGCTCCCCATGACCCTTTATTCCCTTATTGGTTAAAAATCTATCTATCTGTGATTTGAATAGATTCAATGAGCCAGCCTCAACTGCTTCCTTGGGCACTTCGACCGATAGTGTCCCGCTCCGACCGATAGTGTCTTGCTCCGACCGATAGTGTCCTGCTCCGACCGATAGTGTCCCGCTCCGACCAATAGTGCCCTGCTCTGGCCGATAGTGTCCCGCTCCGACCGATAGCGTCCCGCTCCGACCAATAGTGTTGCACTCCGACCGACAGTGTCCGCTCCGAACTATAGCCCCACGTTCCGACCGATAGTGTCCCGCTCCGACCGACAGTGTCCGCTCCGACCGATAGCCCCCCGCTCCAACCGATAGTGTCCCACTCCGACCGATAGTGTCCCACTCCGACCGATAACCACCCACTCCGACCGATAGTGTCTCGCTCCGACCGATAGTGTCCCGCTCCAACCGATAGTGTCCCACTCTGACCGATAGCCCCCCGCTCAACTGATAGTGTCCCACTCTGACCGATAGCGTCCCGCTCCGACCGATAGCTCCCTGCTCCGACCGATAGTGTCCCGCTCCGACCGATAGTGTCCCATTCCAACCGATAGTGTCCCACTCTGACCGATAGCCGCCCGCTCCGACTGATAGTGTCCCACTCTGACCAATAGCATCCCGCTCCGACCGATAGCTCCCTGCTCCGACCGATAGTTTCCCGCTCCGACCGATAGTGTCCCGCTCCAACCGACAGTGTCCCACTCTGACCGATAGCGTCCCGCTCTGACCGATAGCTCCCTGCTCCGACCGATAATGTCCCGCTCCAACCGATAGTGTCCCGCTCCAACCGATAGGATCCCACTCTGACCGATAGCCCCGCGCTCCGACTGATAGTGTCCCACTCTGACCGATAGCTCCCCGCTCCGACCGATAGTGTCCCACTCTGACCGATAGCCCACTGCTCCGACTGATAGTGACCCACTCTGACCGATAGTGTCCCGCTCCGACCGATAGCTCCCCACTCTGACCAATAGCGTCCCGCTCTGACCGATAGTGTCCTGCTCCGACCGATAGCTCTCCACTCTGACCGATAGTGTCCCGCTCCGACCAATAGCTCTCCACTCCGACCGATAGTGTCCCGCTCCGACCGATAGCTCCCTACTCCGACCGATAGTGTCCCGCTCCGACCAATAATGTCCCGCTCCGACCGATAGTGTCCCGCTCCGACCAATAGCTCCCGCTCCGACCAATAGTGTCCCGCTCCGACCGATAGCTCCCCACTCCGACCGATAACATCCCGCTCCGACCGATAGTGTCCCGCTCCGACCAATAGCTCACGCTCCGACCAATAGTGTCCCGCTCCGAATGATAGCTCCCCACTCCGACCGATAGCGTCCCACTCCGACTGATAGTGTCCCGCTCCGACCAATAGCTCCCCGCTCAGTCCGATAGTGTCCCACTCCGACCGATAGCTCCCCACCCCGACCGATAGCGTCCCACTCCGACCGATAATGTCCCGCTCCGACCAATAGCTCCCGTTCCGACCAATAGTGTCCCGCTCCGACCGATAGCTCCCCACTCCGACCGATAGCGTCCCGCTCCGACCGATAGTGTCCTGCTCCGACCGATAGTGTCCCGCTCCGACTAATAGCTCCCGCTCCGACCAATAGTGTCCCGCTCCGACCGATAGCTCCCTGCTCCGACCGATAGTGTCCCGCTCCGACCGATAGTGTCCCATTCCAACCGATAGTGTCCCACTCTGACCGATAGCCGCCCGCTCCGACTGATAGTGTCCCACTCTGACCAATAGCATCCCGCTCCGACCGATAGCTCCCTGCTCCGACCGATAGTTTCCCGCTCCGACCGATAGTGTCCCGCTCCAACCGACAGTGTCCCACTCTGACCGATAGCGTCCCGCTCTGACCGATAGCTCCCTGCTCCGACCGATAATGTCCCGCTCCAACCGATAGTGTCCCGCTCCAACCGATAGGATCCCACTCTGACCGATAGCCCCGCGCTCCGACTGATAGTGTCCCACTCTGACCGATAGCTCCCCGCTCCGACCGATAGTGTCCCACTCTGACCGATAGCCCACTGCTCCGACTGATAGTGACCCACTCTGACCGATAGTGTCCCGCTCCGACCGATAGCTCCCCACTCTGACCAATAGCGTCCCGCTCTGACCGATAGTGTCCTGCTCCGACCGATAGCTCTCCACTCTGACCGATAGTGTCCCGCTCCGACCAATAGCTCTCCACTCCGACCGATAGTGTCCCGCTCCGACCGATAGCTCCCTACTCCGACCGATAGTGTCCCGCTCCGACCAATAGTGTCCCGCTCCGACCGATAGTGTCCCGCTCCGACCAATAGCTCCCGCTCCGACCAATAGTGTCCCGCTCCGACCGATAGCTCCCCACTCCGACCGATAACATCCCGCTCCGACCGATATTGTCCCGCTCCGACCAATAGCTCACGCTCCGACCAATAGTGTCCCGCTCCGAATGATAGCTCCCCACTCCGACCGATAGCGTCCCACTCCGACTGATAGTGTCCCGCTCCGACCAATAGCTCCCCGCTCAGTCCGATAGTGTCCCACTCCGACCGATAGCTCCCCACCCCGACCGATAGCGTCCCACTCCGACCGATAATGTCCCGCTCCGACCAATAGCTCCCGTTCCGACCAATAGTGTCCCGCTCCGACCGATAGCTCCCCACTCCGACCGATAGCGTCCCGCTCCGACCGATAGTGTCCTGCTCCGACCGATAGTGTCCCGCTCCGACTAATAGCTCCCGCTCCGACCAATAGTGTCCCGCTCCGACCGATAGCTCCCCACTCCGACCGATAGTATCCCGCTCTGACCGATAGCTCCCGCTCCGACCAATAGTGTCCCGCTCCGACCGATAGCTCCCCACTCCGACCGATAGTATCCCGCTCTGACCGATAGCCCCTTGCTCGACCGATAGTGTCCCGCTCCGACCGATAGTGTCCCACTCCGACCAATAGTGTCCCACTCCGACCGATAGTGTCCCGCTCCGACCGATAGTGTCCCGCTCCGACCGATAGTGTCCCACTCCGACCAATAGTGTCCCACTCCGACCGATAGTGTCCCGCTCCGACCGATAGTGTCCCGCTCCGACCGATAATGTCCCGCTCTGACCGATAGTGTCCCACTCCGACCAATAGTGTCCCACTCCGACCAATAGTGTCCCACTCCGACCGATAGTGTCCCGCTCCGACCGATAGTGTCCCGCTCCGACCGATAATGTCCCGCTCCGACCGATAGTGTCCCGCTCCGACCAATAGTGTCCCACTCCGACCAATAGTGTCCCACTCCGACCGATAGTGTCCCGCTCCGACCGATAGTGTCCCACTCCGACCAATAGTGTCCCACTCCGACCGATAGTGTCCCGCTCCGACCGATCGTGTCCCGCTCTGACCGATAGTGTCCCGCTCCGACCGATAGTGTCCCACTCTGACCGATAGTGTCCCACTCTGACTGATAGTATCCGCTCCGACCGATAGCCCCCAGCTCTGACCGACATTGTCCCGCTCCGACCGATAGTGTCCCACTCCGACCGATTGAGTCCCGCTCCAACCGATAGGGTCCCACTCCGACCGATAGTGTTCCACTCCGACCGTCAGTGTCCGCTCAGACCGATATCCCCCCACTCCGACCGATAGTGTCCCTCTCCGACCGATAGTGTCCCACTCCGACCGATAGCCGCCTGCTCCGACCGATAGTGTCCCCGCTCCGACAGATAGCCCCTCGCTCCCACCAATAGTGTCCCATAAGAAATTAAGAACCTAAGAATTAGGAACAGGAGTAGGCCATCTAGCCCCTCGAGCTTGCTCTACCATTCAACAAGATCATGGCTGATCTGGCCGTGGACTCAGCTCCACTTACCCGCCCGCTCCCCATGACCCTTTATTCCCTTATTCGTTAAAAATCTATCTATCTGTGATTTGAATAGATTCAATGAGCCAACCTCAACTGCTTCCTTGGGCACTTCGACCGATAGTGTCCCGCTCCGACCGATAGTGTCCCGCTCCGACCGATAGCTCCCCGCTCCGACCGATAGTGTCCCACTCCGACCGATAGCCCCCCGCTCCGACCGATAGTGTCCCACTTTGACCGATAGTGTCCCGCTCCGACCAATAGTGTCCCAATCCGACCGATAGTGTCCCACTCCGACCGATCGTGTCCCACTTCGACCGATAGTGTCCCGCTCCGACCGATAGTGTCCCGCTCCGACCGATAGCTCCCCGCTCCGACCGATAGTGTCCCACTCCGACCGATAGCCCCCCGCTCCGACCGATAGTGTCCCACTTTGACCGATAGTGTCCCGCTCCGACCGATCGTGTCCCGCTCCGACCGATAGTGTCCCACTCCGACCGATAGCGTCCCGCTCCGACTGATAGCTCCCTGCTCCGACCGATCGTGTCCCGCTCCGACCGATAGTGTCCCGCTCCAACCGATAGGGTCCCACTCTGACCGATAGCTCCCCACTCCGACCGATAGCGTCCCACTCCGACTGGTAGTGTCTCGCTCCGACCAATAGCTCCCCGCTCAGTCCAATAGTGTCCCACTCCGACCGATAGCTCCCCACTCCGACCGATAGCGTCCCGCTCCGACCGATAGTGTCCCGCTCCGACCGATAGTGTCCCGCTCCGACCAAAAGCTCCCGTTCCGACCAATAGTGTCCCGCTCCGACCGATAGCTCCCCACTCCGACCGATAGGGTCCCGCTCCGACCGATAGTGTCCCGCTCCGACCGATAGTGTCCCGCTCCGACCAATAGCTCCCGCTCCGACCAATAGTGTCCCGCTCCGACCGATAGCTCCCCACTCCGACCGATAGCGTCCCACTCCGACCGATAGTGTCCCGCACCGACCGATAGTGTCCCGCTCCGACCAAAAGCTCCCGTTCCGACCAATAGTGTCCCGCTCCGACCGATAGCTCCCCACTCCGACCGATAGCGTCCCACTCCGACTGATAGTGTCCCGCTCCGACCAATAGCTCCCTGCTCAGTCCGATAGTGTCCCACTCCAACCGATATTGTCCCGCTCCGACCAATAGTTTCCCACTCCGATCAATAGCTCCCTGCTCAGTCCGATAGTGTCCCACTCCGACCGATATTGTCCCGCTCCGACCAATAGTGTCGCGCTCCGACCAATAGCTCCCTGCTCAGTCTGATAGTGTTCCACTCCGACCAATAGCGTCCCGCTCCGACCAATAGTGTTGCACTCCGACCGACAGTGTCCGCTCCGAACTACAGCCCCACGTTCCGACCGATAGTGTCCCGCTCCGACCGACAGTGTCCGCTCCGACCGATAGCCCCCCGCTCCGACCGATAGTGTCCCACTCCGACCGATAGTGTCCCACTCCGACGGATAACCACCCACTCCGACCGATATTGTCCCGCTCCGACCGATAGTGTCCCGCTCCAACCGATAGTGTCCCACTCTGACCGATAGCCCCCCGCTCAACTGATAGTGTCCCACTCTGACCGATAGCGTCCCGCTCTGACCGATAACCCCCTGTTCCGACTGATAGTGTCCCACTCTGACTGATAGTGTCCCGCTCCGACCAATAGTTTCCCACTCCGATCAATAGCTCCCTGCTCAGTCCGATAGTGTCCCACTCCAACCGATATTGTCCCGCTCCGACCAATAGTGTCGCGCTCCGACCAATAGCTCCCTGCTCAGTCCGATAGTGTTCCACTCCGACCAATAGCGTCCCGCTCCGACCAATAGTGTTGCACTCCGACCGACAGTGTCCACTCCGAACTATAGCCCCACGTTCCGACCGATAGTGTCCCGCTCCGACCGACAGTGTCCGCTCCGACCGATAGCCCCCCGCTCCGACCGATAGTGTCCCACTCCGACCGATAGTGTCCCACTCCGACGGATAACCACCCACTCCGACCGATATTGTCCCGCTCCGACCGATAGTATCCCGCTCCAACCGATATTGTCCCACTCTGACCGATAGCCCCCCGCTCAACTGATAGTGTCCCACTCTGACCGATAGCGTCCCGCTCTGACCGATAGCCCTCTGCTCCGACTGATACTGACCCACTCTGACCGATAGTTTACCGCTCCGGCCGATAGTGTCCCGCTCCAACCGATAGTGTCCCACTCTGACCGATAGCCCCCCGCTCAACTGATAGTGTCCCACTCTGACCGATAGCGTCCCGCTCTGACCGATAGCCCCCTGTTCCGACTGATAGTGTCCCACTCTGACCGATAGCGTCCCGCTCCGACCGATAGCTCCCTGCTCCGACCGATAGTGTCCCGCTCTGACCGATAGTGTCCCGCTCCTACCGATAGTGTTCCACTCTGACCGATAGCCCCCCGCTCCGACCGATAGTGTCCCACTCTGACCGATAGCTCCCCGCTCCGACCGATAGTGTCCCACTCTGACCGATAGCCCTCTGCTCCGACTGATAGTGACCCACTCTGACCAATAGTTTACCGCTCCGGCCGATAGAGTCCCGTCTGACCGATAGTGTCCCAATCCGACCAATACTGTCCTGCTCCGACCGATAGTGTCCCGCTCCGACCGAAAGCTCCCCACTCCGACCGATAGCATCCCGCTCTGACCGATAGCGTCCCGCTTCGACCGATAGCTCCCCACTCCGACCGATAGCGTCCCGCTCCGACCAATAGAGTCCCGCTCCGACCGATAGTGTCCCGCTCCGACCAATAGCTCCCGCTCCGACCAATAGTGTCCCGCTCCGACCGATAGCTCCCCACTCCGACCGATAGCGTCCCGCTCCGACCGATAGTGTCCCGCTCCGACCGATAGTGTCCCACTCCGACCAATAGCTCCCGCTCCGACCAATAGTGTCCCGCTCCGACCGATAGTGTCCCGCTCCTACCGATAGGGTCCCACTCTGACCGATAGCCCCCCGCTCCGACCGATAGTGTCCCACTCTGACCGATAGCTCCCCGCTCCGACCGATAGTGACCCACTCTGACCGATAGTTTACCGCTCCGGCCGATAGTGTCCCGCTCCAACCGATAGTGTCCCACTCTGACCGATAGCCCCCCGCTCAACTGATAGTGTCCCACTCTGACCGATAGCGTCCCGCTCTGACCGATAGCCCCCTGTTCCGACTGATAGTGTCCCACTCTGACCGATAGCGTCCCGCTCCGACTGATAGCTCCCTGCTCCGACCGATAGTGTCCCGCTCCGACCGATAGCGTCCCGCTCCTACCGATAGGGTCCCACTCTGACCGATAGCCCCCCGCTCCGACCGATAGTGCCCCACTCTGACCGATAGCTCCCCGCTCCGACCGATAGTGTCCCGCTCCGACCGATAGTGTCCCGCTCCAACCGATAGTGTCCCACTCTGACCGATAGCGTCCCGCTCCAACTGATAGCTCCCTGCTCCGACCGATCGTGTCCCGCTCCGACCGATAGTGTCCCGCTCCAACCGATAGGGTCCCACTCTGACCGATAGCTCCCCACTCCGACCGATAGCGTCCCGCTCCGACCGATAGTGTCCCGCTCCGACCAATAGCTCCCGCTCCGACCAATAGTGTCCCGCTCCGACCGATAGCTCGCCACTCCGACCGATAGCGTCCCACTCCGACTGGTAGTGTCCCGCTCCGACCAATAGCTCCCCGCTCAGTCCGATAGTGTCCCACTCCGACCGATAGCTCCCCACTCCGACCGATAGCGTCCCGCTCCGACCGATAGTGTCCCGCTCCGACCGATAGTGTCCCGCTCCGACCAAAAGCTCCCGTTCCGACCAATAGTGTCCCGCTCCGACCGATAGCTCCCCACTCCGACCGATAGCGTCCCGCTCCGACCGATAGTGTCCCGCTCCGACCGATAGTGTCCCGCTCTGACCAATAGCTCCCGCTCCGACCAATAGTGTCCCGCTCCGACCGATAGCTCCCCACTCCGACCGATAGCGTCCCACTCCGACCGATAGTGTCCCGCTCCGACCGATAGTGTCCCGCTCCGACCAAAAGCTCCCGTTCCGACCAATAGTGTCCCGCTCCGACCGATAGCTCCCCACTCCGACCGATAGCGTCCCACTCCGACTGATAGTGTCCCGCTCCGACCAATAGCTCCCTGCTCAGTCCGATAGTGTCCCACTCCAACCGATATTGTCCCGCTCCGACCAATAGTTTCCCACTCCGATCAATAGCTCCCTGCTCAGTCCGATAGTGTCCCACTCCAACCGATATTGTCCCGCTCCGACCAATAGTGTCGCGCTCCGACCAATAGCTCCCTGCTCAGTCCGATAGTGTTCCACTCCGACCAATAGCGTCCCGCTCCGACCAATAGTGTTGCACTCCGACCGACAGTGTCCACTCCGAACTATAGCCCCACGTTCCGACCGATAGTGTCCCGCTCCGACCGACAGTGTCCGCTCCGACCGATAGCCCCCCGCTCCGACCGATAGTGTCCCACTCCGACCGATAGTGTCCCACTCCGACGGATAACCACCCACTCCGACCGATATTGTCCCGCTCCGACCGATAGTATCCCGCTCCAACCGATATTGTCCCACTCTGACCGATAGCCCCCCGCTCAACTGATAGTGTCCCACTCTGACCGATAGCGTCCCGCTCCGACCGATATCTCCCTGCTCCGACCGATAGTGTCCCGCTCCGACCGATAGTGTCCCGCTCCTACCGATAGGGTCCCACTCTGACCGATAGCCCCCCGCTCCGACCGATAGTGTCCCACTCTGACCGATAGCTCCCCGCTCTGACCGATAGTGTCCCACTCTGACCGATAGCCCTCTGCTCCGACTGATAGTGACCCACTCTGACCGATAGTTTACCGCTCCGGCCGATAGTGTCCCGCTCCAACCGATAGTGTCCCACTCTGACCGATAGCCCCCCGCTCAACTGATAGTGTCCCACTCTGACCGATAGCGTCCCGCTCTGACCGATAGCCCCCTGTTCCGACTGATAGTGTCCCACTCTGACCGATAGCGTCCCGCTCCGACCGATAGCTCCCTGCTCCGACCGATAGTGTCCCGCTCTGACCGATAGTGTCCCGCTCCTACCGATAGTGTCCCACTCTGACCGATAGCCCCCCGCTCCGACCGATAGTGTCCCACTCTGACCGATAGCTCCCCGCTCCGACCGATAGTGTCCCACTCTGACCGATAGCCCTCTGCTCCGACTGATAGTGACCCACTCTGACCGATAGTTTACCGCTCCGGCCGATAGAGTCCCGTCTGACCGATAGTGTCCCAATCCGACCAATAGTGTCCTGCTCCGACCGATAGTGTCCCGCTCCGACCGAAAGCTCCCCACTCCGACCGATAGCATCCCGCTCTGACCGATAGCGTCCCGCTTCGACCGATAGCTCCCCACTCCGACCGATAGCGTCCCGCTCCGACCAATAGAGTCCCGCTTCGACCGATAGTGTCCCGCTCCGACCAATAGCTCCCGCTCCGACCAATAGTGTCCCGCTCCGACCGATAGCTCCCCACTCCGACCGATAGCGTCCCGCTCCGACCGATAGTGTCCCGCTCCGACCGATAGTGTCCCACTCCGACCAATAGCTCCCGCTCCGACCAATAGTGTCCCGCTCCGACCGATAGTGTCCCGCTCCTACCGATAGGGTCCCACTCTGACCGATAGCCCCCCGCTTCGACCGATAGTGTCCCACTCTGACCGATAGCTCCCCGCTCCGACCGATAGTGTCCCGCTCCGACCGATAGTGTCCCGCTCCAACCGATAGTGTCCCACTCTGACCGATAGCGTCCCGCTCCAACTGATAGCTCCCTGCTCCGACCGATCGTGTCCCGCTCCGACCGATAGTGTCCCGCTCCAACCGATAGGGTCCCACTCTGACCGATAGCTCCCCACTCCGACCGATAGCGTCCCGCTCCGACCGATAGTGTCCCGCTCCGACCAATAGCTCCCGCTCCGACCAATAGTGTCCCGCTCCGACCGATAGCTCGCCACTCCGACTGATAGCGTCCCACTCCGACTGGTAGTGTCCCGCTCCGACCAATAGCTCCCCGCTCAGTCCGATAGTGTCCCACTCCGACCGATAGCTCCCCACTCCGACCGATAGCGTCCCGCTCCGACCGATAGTGTCCCGCTCCGACCGATAGTGTCCCGCTCCGACCAAAAGCTCCCGTTCCGACCAATAGTGTCCCGCTCCGACCGATAGCTCCCCACTCCGACCGATAGCGTCCCGCTCCGACCGATAGTGTCCCGCTCCGACCGATAGTGTCCCGCTCTGACCAATAGCTCCCGCTCCGACCAATAGTGTCCCGCTCCGACCGATAGCTCCCCACTCCGACCGATAGCGTCCCACTCCGACCGATAGTGTCCCGCTCCGACCGATAGTGTCCCGCTCCGACCAAAAGCTCCCGTTCCGACCAATAGTGTCCCGCTCCGACCGATAGCTCCCCACTCCGACCGATAGCGTCCCACTCCGACTGATAGTGTCCCGCTCCGACCAATAGCTCCCTGCTCAGTCCGATAGTGTCCCACTCCAACCGATATTGTCCCGCTCCGACCAATAGTTTCCCACTCCGATCAATAGCTCCCTGCTCAGTCCGATAGTGTCCCACTCCAACCGATATTGTCCCGCTCCGACCAATAGTGTTGCACTCCGACCGACAGTGTCCACTCCGAACTATAGCCCCACGTTCCGACCGATAGTGTCCCGCTCCGACCGACAGTGTCCGCTCCGACCGATAGCCCCCCGCTCCGACCGATAGTGTCCCACTCCGACCGATAGTGTCCCACTCCGACGGATAACCACCCACTCCGACCGATATTGTCCCGCTCCGACCGATAGTATCCCGCTCCAACCGATATTGTCCCACTCTGACCGATAGCCCCCCGCTCAACTGATAGTGTCCCACTCTGACCGATAGCGTCCCGCTCCGACCGATATCTCCCTGCTCCGACCGATAGTGTCCCGCTCCGACCGATAGTGTCCCGCTCCTACCGATAGGGTCCCACTCTGACCGATAGCCCCCCGCTCCGACCGATAGTGTCCCACTCTGACCGATAGCTCCCCGCTCTGACCGATAGTGTCCCACTCTGACCGATAGCCCTCTGCTCCGACTGATAGTGACCCACTCTGACCGATAGTTTACCGCTCCGGCCGATAGTGTCCCGCTCCAACCGATAGTGTCCCACTCTGACCGATAGCCCCCCGCTCAACTGATAGTGTCCCACTCTGACCGATAGCGTCCCGCTCTGACCGATAGCCCCCTGTTCCGACTGATAGTGTCCCACTCTGACCGATAGCGTCCCGCTCCGACCGATAGCTCCCTGCTCCGACCGATAGTGTCCCGCTCTGACCGATAGTGTCCCGCTCCTACCGATAGTGTCCCACTCTGACCGATAGCCCCCCGCTCCGACCGATAGTGTCCCACTCTGACCGATAGCTCCCCGCTCCGACCGATAGTGTCCCACTCTGACCGATAGCCCTCTGCTCCGACTGATAGTGACCCACTCTGACCGATAGTTTACCGCTCCGGCCGATAGAGTCCCGTCTGACCGATAGTGTCCCAATCCGACCAATAGTGTCCTGCTCCGACCGATAGTGTCCCGCTCCGACCGAAAGCTCCCCACTCCGACCGATAGCATCCCGCTCTGACCGATAGCGTCCCGCTTCGACCGATAGCTCCCCACTCCGACCGATAGCGTCCCGCTCCGACCAATAGAGTCCCGCTTCGACCGATAGTGTCCCGCTCCGACCAATAGCTCCCGCTCCGACCAATAGTGTCCCGCTCCGACCGATAGCTCCCCACTCCGACCGATAGCGTCCCGCTCCGACCGATAGTGTCCCGCTCCGACCGATAGTGTCCCACTCCGACCAATAGCTCCCGCTCCGACCAATAGTGTCCCGCTCCGACCGATAGTGTCCCGCTCCTACCGATAGGGTCCCACTCTGACCGATAGCCCCCCGCTTCGACCGATAGTGTCCCACTCTGACCGATAGCTCCCCGCTCCGACCGATAGTGTCCCGCTCCGACCGATAGTGTCCCGCTCCAACCGATAGTGTCCCACTCTGACCGATAGCGTCCCGCTCCAACTGATAGCTCCCTGCTCCGACCGATCGTGTCCCGCTCCGACCGATAGTGTCCCGCTCCAACCGATAGGGTCCCACTCTGACCGATAGCTCCCCACTCCGACCGATAGCGTCCCGCTCCGACCGATAGTGTCCCGCTCCGACCAATAGCTCCCGCTCCGACCAATAGTGTCCCGCTCCGACCGATAGCTCGCCACTCCGACTGATAGCGTCCCACTCCGACTGGTAGTGTCCCGCTCCGACCAATAGCTCCCCGCTCAGTCCGATAGTGTCCCACTCCGACCGATAGCTCCCCACTCCGACCGATAGCGTCCCGCTCCGACCGATAGTGTCCCGCTCCGACCGATAGTGTCCCGCTCCGACCAAAAGCTCCCGTTCCGACCAATAGTGTCCCGCTCCGACCGATAGCTCCCCACTCCGACCGATAGCGTCCCGCTCCGACCGATAGTGTCCCGCTCCGACCGATAGTGTCCCGCTCTGACCAATAGCTCCCGCTCCGACCAATAGTGTCCCGCTCCGACCGATAGCTCCCCACTCCGACCGATAGCGTCCCACTCCGACCGATAGTGTCCCGCTCCGACCGATAGTGTCCCGCTCCGACCAAAAGCTCCCGTTCCGACCAATAGTGTCCCGCTCCGACCGATAGCTCCCCACTCCGACCGATAGCGTCCCACTCCGACTGATAGTGTCCCGCTCCGACCAATAGCTCCCTGCTCAGTCCGATAGTGTCCCACTCCAACCGATATTGTCCCGCTCCGACCAATAGTTTCCCACTCCGATCAATAGCTCCCTGCTCAGTCCGATAGTGTCCCACTCCAACCGATATTGTCCCGCTCCGACCAATAGTGTCGCGCTCCGACCAATAGCTCCCTGCTCAGTCCGATAGTGTTCCACTCCGACCAATAGCGTCCCGCTCCGACCAATAGTGTTGCACTCCGACCGACAGTGTCCACTCCGAACTATAGCCCCACGTTCCGACCGATAGTGTCCCGCTCCGACCGACAGTGTCCGCTCCGACCGATAGCCCCCCGCTCCGACCGATAGTGTCCCACTCCGACCGATAGTGTCCCACTCCGACGGATAACCACCCACTCCGACCGATATTGTCCCGCTCCGACCGATAGCCCCCCGCTCAACTGATAGTGTCCCACTCTGACCGATAGCGTCCCGCTCTGACCGATAACCCCCTGTTCCGACTGATAGTGTCCCACTCTGACCGATAGCGTCCCGCTCCGACCGATATCTCCCTGCTCCGACCGATAGTGTCCCGCTCCGACCGATAGTGTCCCGCTCCTACCGATAGGGTCCCACTCTGACCGATAGCCCCCCGCTCCGACCGATAGTGTCCCACTCTGACCGATAGCTCCCCGCTCTGACCGATAGTGTCCCACTCTGACCGATAGCCCTCTGCTCCGACTGATACTGACCCACTCTGACCGATAGTTTACCGCTCCGGCCGATAGTGTCCCGCTCCAACCGATAGTGTCCCACTCTGACCGATAGCCCCCCGCTCAACTGATAGTGTCCCACTCTGACCGATAGCGTCCCGCTCTGACCGATAGCCCCCTGTTCCGACTGATAGTGTCCCACTCTGACCGATAGCGTCCCGCTCCGACCGATAGCTCCCTGCTCCGACCGATAGTGTCCCGCTCTGACCGATAGTGTCCCGCTCCTACCGATAGTGTCCCACTCTGACCGATAGCCCCCCGCTCCGACCGATAGTGTCCCACTCTGACCGATAGCTCCCCGCTCCGACCGATAGTGTCCCACTCTGACCGATAGCCCTCTGCTCCGACTGATAGTGACCCACTCTGACCAATAGTTTACCGCTCCGGCCGATAGAGTCCCGTCTGACCGATAGTGTCCCAATCCGACCAATAGTGTCCTGCTCCGACCGATAGTGTCCCGCTCCGACCGAAAGCTCCCCACTCCGACCGATAGCATCCCGCTCTGACCGATAGCGTCCCGCTTCGACCGATAGCTCCCCACTCCGACCGATAGCGTCCCGCTCCGACCAATAGAGTCCCGCTCCGACCGATAGTGTCCCGCTCCGACCAATAGCTCCCGCTCCGACCAATAGTGTCCCGCTCCGACCGATAGCTCCCCACTCCGACCGATAGCGTCCCGCTCCGACCGATAGTGTCCCGCTCCGACCGATAGTGTCCCACTCCGACCAATAGCTCCCGCTCCGACCAATAGTGTCCCGCTCCGACCGATAGCTCCCCATTCCGACCGATAGCGTCCCGCTCCGACCGATAGTGTCCCGCTCCGACCGATAGTGTCCCACTCCGACCGATAGCGTCCCACTCCGACCGATAGAGTCCCGCTCCGACCGATAGCCCCCCGCTCCGACCGATAGCCCCCCCACTCTGACCGATAGTATCCCGCTCTGACCGATAGCCCCTCGCTCCGACCGATAGTGTCCCGCTCCGACCGATAGCGTCCCACTCCGACCGATAGAGCCCCGCTCCGACCGATAGTGTCCCGCTCTGACCGACAGCGTCCCGCTCCGACCGATAGTGTCCCGCTCCGACCGATAACCGCCCGCTCCGACCGATAGTGTCCCGCTCCAACCGATAGTGTCCGACTCCGACCAATAGTGTCCCACTCCGACCGATAGTGTCCCGCTCTGACCGATTGTGTCCCGCTCCGACCGATAATGTCCCGCTCCGATCGATAGTGTCCCACTCCGACCGATAGTGTCCCACTCTGGCCGATAGTGTCCCGCTCCGACCGATAGTGTCCGCTCCGACCGATAGCCATCCGCTCTGACCGATAGTGTCCCGCTCCGACCGATAGTGTCCCACTCCGACCGATAGTGTCCCGCTCTGACCGAAAGCCCCTCGCTCCGACCGATAGAGCCCCGCTCCGACCGATAGTGTCCCGCTCCGACCGACAGCGTCCCGCTCCGACCGATAGTGTCCCGCTCCGACCGATAACCGCCCGCTCCGACCGATAGTGTCCCGCTCCGACCGATAGTGTCCGACTCCGACCAATAGTGTCCCACTCCGACCGATAGTGTCCCGCTCTGACCGATCGTTTCCCGCTCCGACCGATAATGTCCCGCTCCGATCGATAGTGTCCCACTCCGACCGATAGAGTCCCACTCTGACCGATAGTGTCCCGCTCCGACCGATAGTGTCCCGCTCCGACCGATAATGTCCCGCTCCGATCGATAGTGTCCCACTCCGACCGATAGTGTCCCACTCCGACCGATAGTGTCCCGCTCCAACCGATAGAGTCCTACTCCAACCAATAGTGTTCCAATCTGACCGTCAGTGTCCGCTCCGACCAATATCCCCCCGCTCCGACCGATAGTGTCCCACTCCGACCGATAGTGTCCCACTCCGACCGATAGCCGCCCGCTCCGACCGATAGTGTCCCCACTCCGACAGATAGCCCCTCGCTCCCACCAATAGTGTCCCATAAGAAAATAAGAACCTAAGAATTAGGAACAGGAGTAGGCCATCTAGCCCCTCGAGCTTGCTCCACCATTCAACAAGATCATGGCTGATCTGGCCGTGGACTCAGTTCCACTTACCCGCCCGCTCCCCATGACCCTTTATTCCCTTATTGGTTAAAAATCTATCTATCTGTGATTTGAATAAATTCAATGAGCCAACTTCAACTGCTTCCTTGGGCACTTCGACCGATAGTGTCCCGCTCCGACCGATAGTGTCTTGCTCCGACCGATAGTGTCCTGCTCCGACCGATAGTGTCCCGCTCCGACCAATAGTGCCCTGCTCTGGCCGATAGTGTCCCGCTCCGACCGATAGTGTCCCGCTCCATCCGATCGTGTCCCACTCCGACCATTAGTGTTCCACTCCGACCAATAATGTATGCTCCGACCGATGGCCCCCCGCTCCGACCGATAGTGTCCCGCTCCGACCGATAGCCTCCCGCTCCGACCAATAATGTTCCACTCCGACCGACAGTGTCCGCTCCGACCGATCGCCCCACGTTCCGACCGATAGTGTCCCGCTCCGACCGACAGTGTCCACTCCGACCGATAGTGTCCCACTCTGACCGATAGCCCCCCGCTCCGACTGATAGTGTCCTACTCTGACCGATAGCCCCCCGCTCCGACCGATAGCTCCCTGCTCCGACCGATAGTGTCCCGCTCCGACCGATAGTGTCCCATTCAAATCGATAGTGTCCCACTCTGACCGATAGCCCCCCGCTCCGACTGATCGTGTCCCACTCTGACCGATAGTGTCCCGCTCCGACCGATAGTGTCCGCTCCGACCGATAGCCATCCGC
This sequence comes from Pristiophorus japonicus, assembly GCF_044704955.1. NCBI lineage: Eukaryota > Metazoa > Chordata > Chondrichthyes > Pristiophoridae > Pristiophorus > Pristiophorus japonicus. Next base: position 46,687,539 of record NC_091992.1, on the reverse strand, counting down.
TCTGACCGATAGTGTCCCGCTCCGACCGATAGTGTCCCACTCCGACCGATAGTGTCCCGCTCCGACCGATAGTGTCCCGCTCCGATCGATAGTGTCCCACTCCGACCGATAGAGTCCCACTCTGACCGATAGTGTCCCGCTCCGACCGATAGTGTCCCACTCCGACTGATAGTGTCCCGCTCCAACCGATAGAGTCCTACTCCAACCAATAGTGTTCCAATCTGACCGTCAGTGTCCGCTCCGACCAATATCCCCCCGCTCCGACCGATAGTGTCCCACTCCGACCGATAGTGTCCCACTCCGACCGATAGCCGCCCGCTCCGACCGATAGTGTCCCCACTCCGACAGATAGCCGCCCGCTCCGACCGATAGTGTCCCCACTCCGACAGATAGCCCCTCGCTCCCACCAATAGTGTCCCATAAGAAAATAAGAACCTAAGAATTAGGAACAGGAGTAGGCCATCTAGCCCCTCGAGCTTGCTCCACCATTCAACAAGATCATGGCTGATCTGGCCGTGGACTCAGTTCCACTTACCCGCCCGCTCCCCATGACCCTTTATTCCCTTATTGGTTAAAAATCTATCTATCTGTGATTTGAATAAATTCAATGAGCCAACCTCAACTGCTTCCTTGGGCACTTCGACCGATAGTGTCCCGCTCCGACCGATAGTGTCCCGCTCCGACCGATAGTGTCTTGCTCCGACCGATAGTGTCCTGCTCCGACCGATAGTGTCCCGCTCCGACCAATAGTGCCCTGCTCTGGCCGATAGTGTCCCGCTCCGACCGATAGTGTCCCGCTCCATCCGATCGTGTCCCACTCCGACCATTAGTGTTCCACTCCGACCAATAATGTATGCTCCGACCGATGGCCCCCCGCTCCGACCGATAGTGTCCCGCTCCGACCGATAGCCTCCCGCTCCGACCAATAATGTTCCACTCCGACCGACAGTGTCCGCTCCGACCGATCGCCCCACGTTCCGACCGATAGTGTCCCGCTCCGACCGACAGTGTCCACTCCGACCGATAGTGTCCCACTCTGACCGATAGCCCCCCGCTCCGACTGATAGTGTCCTACTCTGACCGATAGCCCCCCGCTCAACTGATAGTGTCCCACTGTGACCGATAGTGTCCCGCTCTGACCGATAGCCCCCTGCTCCGACTGATAGTGTCCCACTCTGACCGATAGCGTCCCGCTCCGACCGATAGCTCCCTGCTCCGACCGATAGTGTCCCGCTCCGACCGATAGTGTCCCATTCAAACCGATAGTGTCCCACTCTGACCGATAGCCCCCCGCTCCGACTGATCGTGTCCCACTCTGACCGATAGCATCCCGCTCCGACCGATAGCTCCCTGCTCCGACCGATAGTGTCCCGCTCCGACCGATAGTGTCCTGCTCCAACCGACAGTGTCCCACTCTGACCGATAGCATCCCGTTCCGACCGATAGCTCCCTGCTCCGACCGATAGTGTCCCGCTCCGACCGATAGTGTCCCGCTCCAACCGATAGGATCCCACTCTGACCGATAGCCCCGCGCTCCGACTGATAGTGTCCCACTCTGACCGATAGCTCCCCGCTCCGTCCGATAGTGTCCCACTCTGACCGATAGCCCACTGCTCCGACTGATAGTGACCCACTCTGACCGATAGTTTACCGCTCCGACCGATAGTGTCCTGCTCCGACCGATAGTGTCCCACTCCGACCGATAGCTCCCCACTCTGACCAATAGCTTCCCGCTCTGACCGATAGTGTCCTGCTCCGACCGATAGCTCTCCACTCCGACCGATGGTGTCCCACTCCGACCAATAGCTCTCCACTCCGACCGATAGTGTCGTGCTCCGACCGATAGTGTCCCGCTCCGACCGATAGCATCCCGCTTCGACCGATAGCTCCCTACTCCGACCGATAGTGTCCTGCTCCGACCGATAGTGTCCCGCTCCGACCGATAGTGTCCCGCTCCGACCAATAGTGTCCCGCTCCGACCGATAGCTCCCCACTCCGACCGATAACATCCCGCTCCGATCGATAGTGTCCCGCTCCGACCGATAGTGTCCCGCTCCGACCGATAGCTCCCCACTCCGACCGATAACGTCCCGCTCCGATCGATAGTGTCCCGCTCCGACCGATAGTGTCCCGCTCCGACCAATAGCTCACGCTCCGACCAATAGTGTCCCGCTCCGAATGATAGCTCCCCACTCCGACCGATAGCGTCCCACTCCGACTGATAGTGTCCCGCTCCGACCAATAGCTCCCCGCTCAGTCCGATAGTGTCCCACTCCGACCGATAGCTCCCCACTCCGACCGATAGCGTCCCACTCCGACCGATAATGTCCCGCTCCGACCGATAGTGTCCCGCTCCGACCAATAGCTCCCATTCCGACCAATAGTGTCCCGCTCCGACCGATAGCTCCCCACTCCGACCGATAGCGTCCCACTCCGACCGATAGTGTCCCGCTCCGACCAATAGCTCCCGCTCTGACCAATAGTGTCCCGCTCCGAGCAATAGCTCCCCTCTCCGACCGATAGTATCCCGCTCTGACCGATAGCCCCTCGCTCCGACCGATAGGGCGCCGCTCCGACCGATAGTGTCCCGCTCCGACCGACAGCGTCCCGCTCCGTCTGATATTGTCCCGCTCCGACCGATAACCGCCCGCTCCGACCGATAGTGTCCCGCTCCGACCGATAGTGTCCCACTCCGACCAATAGTGTCCCACTCCGACCGATAGTGTCCCGCTCCGACCGATCGTGTCCCGCTCCGACCGATAATGTCCCGCTCTGACCGATAGTGTCCCACTCCGACCGATAGTGTCCCACTCTGACCGATAGTGTCCGCTCCGTCCGATAGCCTCCGGCTCTGACCGATATTGTCCCGCTCCGACCGATAGTGTCCCACTCCGACCGATAGTGTCCCACTCCGACCGATTGAGTCCCGCTCCAACCGATAGGGTCCCACTCCGACCAATAGTGTTCCACTCCGACTGATAGTGTCCCGCTCCGACCAATAGCTCCCCGCTCAGTCCGATAGAGTCCCACTCCGACCGATAGCTCCCCACCCCGACCGATAGCGTCCCACTCCGACCGATAATGTCCCGCTCCGACCGATAGTGTCCCGCTCCGACCAATAGCTCCCGTTCCGACCAATAGTGTCCCGCTCCGACCGATAGCTCCCCATTCCGACCGATAGCGTCCCGCTCCGACCGATAGTATCCCGCTCCGACCGATCGTGTCCCGCTCCGACTAATAGCTCCCGCTCCGACCAATAGTGTCCCGCTCCGACCGATAGCTCCCCACTCAGACCGATAGTATCCCGCTCTGACCGATAGCCCCTCGCTCGACCAATAGGGCCCCGCTCCGACCGATAGTGTCCCGCTCCGACCGACAGCGTCCCGCTCCGACCGATAGTGTCCCGCTCCGACCGATAGCGTCCCGCTCCGACCGACAGCGTCCCGCTCCGACCGATAGTGTCCCGCTCCGACCGATAACCGCCCGCTCCGACCGATAGTGTCCCGCTCCGACCGATAGTGTCCGACTCCGACCAATAGTGTCCCACTCCGACCGATAGTGTCCCGCTCCGACCGATAATGTCCCGCTCCGATCGATAGTGTCCCACTCCGACCGATAGAGTCCCACTCTGACCGATAGTGTCCCGCTCAGTCCGATAGTGTCCCACTCCGACCGATAGCTCCCCACTCCGACCGATAGCGTCCCACTCCGACCGATAATGTCCCGCTCCGACCGATAGTATCCCGCTCCGACCAATAGCTCCCGTTCCGACCAATAGTGTCCCGCTCCGACCGATAGCTCCCCACTCCGACCGATAGCGTCCCACTCCGACCGATAGTGTCCCGCTCCGACCGATAGTGTCCCGCTCCGACCAATAGCTCCCGCTCTGACCAATAGTGTCCCGCTCCGACCGACAGTGTCCGCTCCGACCGATAGTATCCCGCTCTGACCGATAGCCCCTCGCTCCGACCGATAGGGCCCCACTCCGACCGATAGTGTCCCGCTCCGACCGACAGCGTCCCGCTCCGTCCGATAATGTCCCGCTCCGACCGATAACCGCCCGCTCCGACCGATAGTGTCCCGCTCCGACCGATAGTGTCCCACTCCGACCAATAGTGTCCCACTCCGACCGATAGTGTCCCGCTCCGACCGATCGTGTCCCGCTCCGACCGATAATGTCCCGTTCTGACCGATAGTGTCCCACTCCGACCGATAGTGTCCCACTCCGACCGATTGAGTCCCGCTCCAACCGATAGGGTCCCACTCCGACCAATAGTGTTCCACTCCGACTGATAGTGTCCCGCTCCGACCAATAGCTCCCCGCTCAGTCCGATAGTGTCCCACTCCGACCGATAGCTCCCTACCCCGACCGATAGCGTCCCACTCCGACCGATAATGTCCTACTCCGACCGATAGTGTCCCGCTCCGACCAATAGCTCCCGTTCCGACCAATAGTGTCCCGCTCCGACCGATAGCTCCCCACTCCGACCGATAGCGTCCCGCTCCGACCAATAGCTCCCGTTCCGACCAATAGTGTCCCACTCCGACCGATAGCTCCCCACTCCGACCGATAGCGTCCCGCTCCGACCAATAGTGTCCCGCTCCGACCGATAGTGTCCCGCTCCGACCAATAGCTCCCGCTCCGACCAATAGTGTCCCGCTCCGACCGATAGCTCCCCACTCCGACCGATAGTATCCCGCTCTGACCGATAGCCCCTCGCTCGAACGATAGGGCCCCGCTCCGACCGATAGTGTCCCGCTCCGACCGACAGCGTCCCGCTCCGTCCGATAGTGTCCCACTCCGACCGATAGTGTCCCGCTCCGACCGATAGTGTCCCACTCCGACCGATAGTGTCCCGCTCTGACCGATCGTGTCCCGCTCCGACCGATAATGTCCCGCTCTGACCGATAGTGTCCCCCTCCGACCAATAGTGTCCCACTCTGACCGATAGTGTCCCACTCTGACCGATAGCGTCCCACTCTGACCGATAGCGTCCCGCTCCGACCGATCGTGTCCGCTCCGTCCGATAGCCCCCGGCTCTGACCGATATTGTCCCGCTCCGACCGATAGTGTCCCACTCCGACCGATTGAGTCCCGCTCCAACCGATAGGGTCCCACTCCGACCAATAGTGTTCCACTCCGACTGATAGTGTCCCGCTCCGACCAATAGCTCCCCGCTCAGTCCGATAGTGTCCCACTCCGACCGATAGCTCCCCACCCCGACCGATAGCGTCCCACTCCGACCGATAATGTCCCGCTCCGACCGATAGTGTCCCGCTCCGACCAATAGCTCCCGTTCCGACCAATAGTGTCCCGCTCCGACCGATAGCTCCCCACTCCGACCGATAGCGTCCCGCTCCGACCGATAGTGTCCCGCTCCGACCGATAGTGTCCCGCTCTGACTAATAGCTCCCGCTCCGACCAATAGTGTCCCGCTCCGACCGATAGCTCCCCACTCCGACCGATAGCTCCCCACTCCGACCGATAGTATCCCGCTCTGACCGATAGCCCCTCGCTCGACCAATAGGGCCCTGCTCCGACCGATAGTGTCCCGCTCCGACCGACAGCGTCCCGCTCCGACCGATAGTGTCCCGCTCCGACCGATAACCGCCCGCTCCGACCGATAGTGTCCCGCTCCGACCGATAGTGTCCCGCTCCGACCGATCGTGTCCCGCTCCGACCGATAATGTCCCGCTCTGACCGATAGTGTCCCACTCCGACCGATAGTGTCCCACTCTGACCGATAGTGTCCCACTCTGACCGATAGTGTCCCGCTCCGACCGATCGTCTCCGCTCCGACCGATATTGTCCCGCTCCGACCGATAGTCTCCCACTCCGACCGATTGAGTCCCGCATCAACCGATAGGGTCCCACTCCGACCAATAGTGTTCCACTCCGACCGTCAGTGTCCGCTCAGACCGATATCCCCCCGCTCCGACCGATAGTGTCCCACTCCGACCGATAGTGTCCCACTCCGACCGATAGCCGCCTGCTCCGACCGATAGTGTCCCCGCTCCGACAGATAGCCCCTCGCTCCCACCAATAGTGCCCCATAAGAAATTAAGAACCTAAGAATTAGGAACAGGAGTAGGCCATCTAGCCCCTCGAGCCTGCTCTACCATTCATCAAGATCATGGCTGATCTGGCCGTGGACTCAGCTCCACTTACCCGCCCGCTCCCCATGACCCTTTATTCCCTTATTGGTTTAAAATCTATCTGTCTGTGATTTGAATAGATTCAATGAGCCAACCTCAACTGCTTCCTTGGGCACTTCGACCGATAGTGTCCCGCTCCGACCAATAGTTTCCCACTCCGACCGATAGCCCCCCGCTCCGACTGATAGTGTCCCACTCCGACCAACAGTGTCCCATTCTGACCGATAGTGTCCCACTCTGACCGATAGCTCCCTGCTCTGACCGATAGTGTCCTGCTCCAACTGATAGTGTCACACTCCGACTGATAGTGTCCCGCTCTGACCGATAGCCCCCAGCTCCGACCGATAGTACCATGTTCCGACCGATAGTCCCCCGCTCCGACCGATAGTATCCTGTTCCGACCGATAGCCCCCCGCTCCGACCGATAGTGTCCCACTCCGACCGATAGCATCCCACTCCGACCGACAGTGTCCCATTCTGACCGATAGTGTCCCACTCCGACCGATAGTGTCCCGCTCTGACCGATAGCCCCCAGCTCCGACCGATAGTGCCATGTTCCGACCGATCGTCCCCCGCTCCGACCGATAGTATCCTGTTCCGACCGATAGCCCCCCGCTTCTACCGATAGTGTCCTGCTCCGACCGATAGCCCCCCGCTCTGCCTCGCCAGCGATGACAACGTCATCACCGTGCGCAGCGACCCGTTTTTGCCCCTGAAGCAGTGGGCTTTAGGTCGCTCGCGGGGTGAAAATTAAACAGGAGGTGGGGAATTTGTTTTTAAATGGCCTTCTTCCGCCTCGATCGCGGGGTGTGTGCCGTGATCTTGCAGCCCGGCACTCCGCTTGTATGCCAGGCTCCATGGTGATCCAGGGCTGGACCCATTTCCCACCTGCAGAGTCGGCGGCTTAATGAAAGGGAGGTCCCTGTCTACAGTGCAGCACCATACGTCCCACTGCATAGCGCTGTACCCTTCACGGACTCCTTCCGCCCTGCTCGCACTCCACAGAGCAAGTGCAATGCGATATTCCGCCCCCAAACCTATTGTGCCGCAATTTCGGCAGCTGGTCTCTTACTAAAAGCTTGCCTGGATGTCAAGTCGCAAAAGAGACACTCTCAAAATCATAGGGTGTGATTCAAGATACAAGAGCCATCCAGAAAGTTCCCTATCACGCAATTAAATTCAAGGGATTTCCCCTCCCATAACGAACCCAGAAGATGAGAGGAGGGATTTAGATTGTGTTACTGAGGTACACTGCTCCTGTGTGTATTGCACAGTGCTTGGTCTTGTCAAATTGTCTTGTAGCTTAACCTTCTCTTGCGATTGCAGAATTTATTTTATCATTGAGAACCCAAGTGAAGGTTAACAGTGCAGGGAGCACCAAGTTTGAAAAGAGTACGGAGACAAGCTGGGCAAATAATCTAGTTATTAGATGATGCCACTTTGTGTATTAAAAGTTGCCGAGCATAGGAGAAAGGGCACCCTGAAGGAGCGAAGGTGTTCTACATTTTTGAGACCTTGGCAAAGAATGAGTTAGAATAGGAAACAAAGCCATCAACAAAATTAGCCTGAGTCTGTTTGGACTGTGTGCGTATGCATTCATCATTGTTTAATTCCAGCTCACAAAGCAAATAATGTCAAATGCTCCATCAACTGGAATTACAATTATTGCAAGGCTGCAGTAATGGACTTTCTTTATTCCACAATATTTAATGGACTCTGCACTCCTCATTACTTTTAAAACCTAAAAGAGTCATTGGAGGTTATGTATGCAAATTTATGCAAACTTATGCTCAAGTAAACAGTTTTAAATTTCGTTCCCTCCCAGGATCATTGGAGATTGGATTGATCTCCCACAGGAGGGTATAATTCAATCCAAACTGATGTTTTTGTTTTGATTTACATAACTAACACCAGGAATAAATCAGTCAATACTAATCATACATCGCTCCCAACAGCTTCTATTTCCTTCTTTTATTTTCTCTTTGCACACATTTAATTCAAACTGAAAGAGCTCCAAATAAATTGCTTAACAGTTTTTATTCTTTTCATGGGATGTGGGCATCGCGGGCAAGGCCAGCATTTACTGCCAACCCTAGTTGCCCTTGAGAAGCTGGTGGTGAGCTGCCTTCTACAACCGCTGCAGTCCGTGTGGTGAAGGTACTCCCACAGTGCTGTTAGGGAGGGAGTGCCAGGATTTTGACCCAGTGACAATGAAGGAACAGTGATATTTTTCTAAGTCAGGATGGTGTGTAACTTGAAGGGGAACATGGAGGTGATGGTGTTCCCATGCACCTGCTTTCCTTGTCCCTCTAGGTAGTAGAGGGCGCGGGTTTGGGAGGTGCTGCCGAAGAAGCCTTGGAAAGTTGCTGCAGTGAGTTTGAATATTTCTGCAGCTTCCTGTATCCCGCCCCCTCCTCCTCTCCTGAATACACTGCCTGCTGTCGCTGAGACAATATTGAACACAAGCTGATGGCCCACAAGCAGCCGTTTTCCCTTATGAGACCAGACAGTCAGTGTCCACTATTTTACCACAGCTCAGCTGATTGCTGCCCTCACCTGACTCCTGCATAGTCGCTGAATAACAATCGTGATCAGGAACATTGGCTGTGTTTTGTCTTTATTGGAAGTCACTGAGCCAATTGTAGTATCCTAACTCAAACACATGCAAAATACTGCAGATGCTGGAATCTGAAATAAAACAGAAAATGCTGGAAACACTCAGCGGGTCAGGCAGCATCTGTGGAGAGAGAAACAAAGTTAACGTTTCAGGTCTGTGACCCTTCGTCAGACCTCGTAACATCCTAACTGCTGTTTATCGCTGAGGTCAGCAGAGACTGAGTTGAATTGGGAAGGCGCCTGGCCTCCATGGACTCAGTACCACACTAAGCAATACTTTTACCCACCAAACCATCTGTGGACATTTTCTTTTAAACCTCACACTAGCAGACAATTTTACTTTCTCCATTTCTTTAGGTCGTATCATGCTCACTCCCCAACCACGAGAAGCAGCCAGCTTCGTTGGGATATGTTTGCCGATGAACGCAGTTCAAGTACAATGTGTTGCTGCACTTGTACTCCGTTCCTCTGTGCACTACTTTTAGGTAGATATTTAACTCCAAATGGATGAACTCTTTCCTAATGTCAGCCATGTAGCACCGCTGCATCGGGTCAGAAGGTTGTGGGTCCAAGTCCTGCTCCAGAGACTTGAATGCAAAAATCTAGACTGACACTGCACTGTTGGAGGAGCTGTCCTTCAGATGAGATGTTAAACCAAGGACCCATTTGTGACATCTTGAGACACAGCAGATACACACAGCTGCACAACATGGCTTCCAGGTAGAGCTGTGCAGAGCACATGACTTTATTATTATTACATCAGTAGTCCATTAGGTGGCTCTACAGCACTTCTCCCTCCTTATTGAAGAAGTTAATCATAACAAATAATCATTGTACATGACTTGCTTGGTATACACAACTCTTGGTATACATTTCTCAAATGGAACCCATTTTATGTTTCGAAATTCCACGAAAGAATTCTGTAACACAAACAAAAGATATGAACTTATTTTCCATATTGACAGATTAATCTTAAGCATTTGTTTTCTATTTTGAAGAGGATGCCATCTTTCTTGAACAGAACTTTCCGATCTTGTTGTAGGGCTTTGACTCATTGAGGCTGAGTCTGAGGAGAATTTTTCTCCAAGCGCTGACCTTGATCTACATTTGGACTCTACACTTTCAGACGGTTTGTCTACCTGACTCACCCTATTATTCCCATAGGCACAGCCATCTGGACTCTGGCAAGGTCGATAGTTCAGCCACGTGTGCTCGAAATTTACCCCGCATTTTTAAGCTTTTCTGCAAAATGTAAAACCTCCAACAGTCCCTCCGTCAATTGGCAGGATTATTCTCCAATAAAAATTTCAGCTAGGGAACCAAAAATCGCATCCTCATCATCAATCTGTGATATCTTGAGACACAGTGGATACATACAGCTGCACAATATGGCTTCCAGGTTGAACTGTGCAGAGCACATGTCTTTATTGTTACTGTAACAGTAGTCCACTGGGTGGCTCTACAACACCCTCTGCGCTCTCAGGTGAATGTAAAGGATCCCATGTCACTATTTCAAAGAAGAGCAGGAGAGTTATCATTGGTGTCCTGGCCAATATTTATCCCTCAATCAACATCACTAAAACAGATTATCTGTTCATTATCACATTGCTGTTTGTGGGACCTTGTTTGCTCAAACTAGCTGCCGCATTTCCTACATTACAACAGTGACGACATTTCAAAAATATTTCATTGGATGTAAAGCGCTTTGGTCGTGAAAGGCGCTATATAAGTGCAAGTGTTTAGTTTTTTTCTAAAAATAGTGAAGAAAGCAATGCGAACACATTAAGCATTTGATGGATATTTACCTATCAGACATTAGTATTGGAAAGATACATTTTAAGTGCACTGTGCCTTTAATACGATCAGACACAAAACATAAGTGAATTCCTTTATAAAAGTTACATTCCCAGAATCTGAATCATGCATTGTTTTATTTGTGCAAACAAAAAAATGCATTAAAAATATCCCGTCATGTTGAAATTGTGATATGCCGCAGCAGTAAGGGGATTAGTTACCAAGGGTTCTTTACAAACCTCCATTAAATAAGATACCACTTACAGTTCCACTTGTGTTGTGAGTTATTGCTTTAAGGCGTTGTCTTAATAGTTTACCTTCGTACAATTACATGGTTTTCTCGCCTAATTTGTAACCCCAGGTTTTGTTTAAACAGCCTTAATTTCTCAAGCGTTAAGCAGCTACGGCATTCAAATTTATAATGTATGCTGCAGTGTGAATGGAGGCTTATTAACAACAGCAAAAACTTAGAATGAAAACCCATCATTATTGATTAATATGTGCCTTCCAATTTATAATCTGTTCATTAAATTGAGCAATGCTGCTAGCAGTTTTTAAATTAACTTTACACCATATTGAATACCTCTCAGAAGCTGTCCTTTCACGACAGAGATTGGAGTTGGAACTCAACCCAGATACAAGGGGCTGGATTTTCAGATGGATTACGTCTTTGTTCGTGCCCCAGAGGGGTGGTAAAGGATGTCGAAATGCTTACCGCCCAGGCAGGCAGCTTCCAGCGCCAGCCGGGAAATTCGCTGCCGGTTTCGTGGCGGCGCAAAACGCCACCGCCCCGCTCTGTAGTTTCATTCGGATCATGACGTCAGTCATCATGCAACGTCCTCGCTAGCGGCCTGGTTGCTAAATTAAGTGATAACGTTGCATTTAACATCCGCTCCAGGTCATGCCTGAAAAACCAGGCGGTGCCACAGTGGAGTAGCCGCTATTTGCAGCGTATTTAATGTGAGGGAGGAGAATCCTAAATCGGAGCTCACATTGAGCGCAACGTTTGCGCACACCACGCTGCGTGAACCTCAGACTTTAAAGCGGCAGATTTATCTGCCATTACAGGTTCTTTACAACTTCAGTGAAATAATTTAATGGGGGCATTACTAGTTCACCAACGTCTCCTACACCATGCTCTTGTTAACATAGAAACATAAAAACATAGAAACATAGAAAATAGGTGCAGGAGTAGGCCATTCGGCCCTTTGAGCCTGCACTGCCATTCAATAAGATCATGGCTGATCATTCCTTCAGTACCTCTTTCCTGCTTTCTCTCCATACCCCTTGATCCCCTTAACCGTAAGGGCCATATCTAACTCCCTCTTGAATATATCCAATGAACTGGCATCAACAACTCTTGTTAAGTGGTATCAGATAGAAGAGCTGTTGGCCATGTTCGGTCATGAAAGAGGAGAGGCCAAAGACGTCTGTACAGGAGGCCTTACTCCCCACGGGTTTACAGGCAGCAACACTCCTACCTCCAGCTCTCTGTGGAGCAGTGTGTGAGAAGGCTGCACTTCCGAAAGGAAGCACTGACAGAGATATGCCATCTCCTACAGGCAGACCTGCAGCTTCACATCAGCACCAAGACTGTGCTACCAGTCGCAGTGAAGGTCACTCTGGCACTGGCCTTATATGTCTCTGGTTCCTTCCAGGCTGCTGTAAAGTCCTTACACAATACCACAAATCCACATGAGGCACATTCTATGGACAAGGTCACTCTGTGACCTGCACCCTTATTCACAGGACCAAGAAGTGATGATCCTGCGTGGGACCTCCCTTTTTATATACCTGGATAACCAGGTGAGGAGTGTCTCCCACAAGTTCACCCCCTGTGGTCAAGATGTGATTTCTCAAGTATATAAAGTATTGCAGTGTTGTTACATGAAGGTTACATACATGACATCACCTTCCCCCTCCCCCAATGTCTTATTGGGGTCACAGGTTAAGTCTTTCGGGTGGTCTGCGCTCCCTTGTGGACTGTGCATGCTGCTGAATGTTCTTGTTGCTCGTTCACTGGTGGTGGTGTGAATACCATCTCATGATCTTCCTCAGGTTCCTCAGTGTCCATGCTGAACCTTTTTTTGACTTGGTCCAGATGCTTGCCTCATATCTGCACATTGTTAAGTTTAACCACGATGACCCTATTCCCTCTTTGTCTATTACAGTTCCTTCAAGCCATTTGGGCTCTAAAGCGTGATTGAGAACAAATACGGGGTCACCAATTTCTATACATCTGCCCCTTGAATTATGGTCATTGTACTCATTTTGGGACTTGTGCTTGCCCTCAACAATGTCGGACAAGACAGGATGAATGAGGGACAGCCGAGTTTTGAGTGTACGTTTCATAAGGAGCTCCACGGGCGGGACCCCCGTGAGCGAGTGCGGTCGGGACCTATAGGCCAGCAGGAGTTGCGATAAGAGGCATTGAAGGGAGGGACCTTGAATCCTGAGCATGCCTTGTTTTATGATTTGGACCGCACGTTCCGCCTGGCCATTGGAGGCCGGCTTGAATAGTGCTGTCCTGACATGGTTGATGCTAAATTAAAAAGTAGGACCTCAAAAGTAGTAATCTCGGGATTGCTACCAGTGCCACGTGCTGGTCAGAGTAGGAATCGCAGGATAGCGCAGATGAATACGTGGCTTGAGCAGTGGTGCAGCAGGGAGGGATTCAAATTCCTGGGGCATTGGAACCGGTTCTGGGGGAGGTGGGACCAGTACAAACCAGACGGTCTGCACCCGGGCAGGACCGGAATCAATGTCCTAGGGGGAGTGTTTGCTAGTGCTGTTGGGGAGGAGTTAAACTAATATGGCAGGGGGATGGGAACCAATGCAGGGAGACAGAGGGAGACAAAAGGGAGGCAGAGGCAGGAGACGAAGGGGAGATGGGGGAGGTGGGGGGCGGAGAGGCCCGGGGCGGGGAACAGGAAGGGCCACTGTGCGGCAGAATTCTAAAAGGACAAAGGGTGTTAAAAAAACAAGCCTGAAGGCTTTGTGTCTTAATGCAAGGAGTATCCGCAATAAGGTGGATGAATAAACTGTGCAAATAGATGTTAACAAATATGATGTGATTGGGATTACGGAGACGTGGCTCCAGGATGATCAGGGCTGGGAACTCAACATCCAGGGGTATTCAACATTTAGGAAGGATAGAATAAAAGGAAAAGGAGGTGGGGTAGCATTGCTGGTTAAAGAGGAGATTAATGCAATAGTTAGGAAAGAAATTAGCTTGGATGATGTGGAATCTATATGGGTAGAGCTGCAGAACACCAAAGGGCAAAAAACGTTAGTGGGAGTTGTGTACAGACCTCCAAACAGTAGTAGTGATGTTGGGGAGGGCATCAAACAGGAAATTAGGGGTGCATGCAATAAAGGTGCAGCAGTTATAATGGGTGACTTTAATATGCACATAGATTGGGCTAGCCAAACTGGAAGCAATACGGTGGAGGAGGATTTCCTGGAGTGCATAAGGGATGGTTTTTTAGACCAATATGTCGAGGAACCAACTAGGGGGGAGGCCATCTTAGACTGGGTGTTGTGTAATGAGAGAGGACTCTCATTGTGCGAGGCCCCTTGGGGAAGAGTGACCATAATATGGTGGAAATCTGCATTAGGATGGAGAATGATACAGTTAATTCAGAGACCATGGTCCAGAACTTAAAGAAGGGTAACTTTGAAGGTATGAGGCGTGAATTGGCTCGGATAGATTGGCGAATAATACTTAAGGAGTTGACTGTGGATGGGCAATGGCAGACATTTAGAGACCGTACGGATGAATTACAACAATTGTACATTCCTGTCTGGCGTAAAAATAAAAAAGGGAAGGTGGCTCAACCGTGGTTATCTAGGGAAATCAGGGATAGTATTAAAGCCAAGGAAGTGGCATACAAATTGGCCAGAAATAGCAGCGAACCTGGGGACTGGGAGAAATTTAGAACTCAGCAGAGGAGGACAAAGGGCTTGATTAGGGCAGGGAAAATGGAGTACGAGAAGAAGCTTGCAGGGAACATTAAGGCGGATTGCAAAAGTTTCTATAGGTAATAGGTATGTAAAGAGAAAAAGGTTAGTAAAGACAAACGTAGGTCCCCTGCAGTCAGAATCAGGGGAAGTCATAACGGGAACAAAGAAATGGCAGACCAATTGAACAAGTACTTTGGTTCAGTATTCACTAAGGAGGACACAAACAACCTTCCGGATATAAAAGGGGTCAGAGGGTCTAGTAGGGAGGAGGAACTGAGGGAAATCTTTATTAGTCGGGAAATTGTGTTGGGGAAATTGATGGGATTGAAGGCCGATAAATCCCCAGGGCCTGATGGACTGCATCCCAGAGTACTTAAGGAGGTGGCCTTGGAAATAGCGGATGCATTGACAGTCATTTTCCAACATTCCATTGACTCTGGATCAGTTCCTATCGAGTGGAGGGTAGCCAATGTAACCCCACTTTTTAAAAAAGGAGGGAGAGAGAAAACAGGGAATTATAGACCGGTCAGCCTGACCTCAGTAGTGGGTAAAATGATGGAATCAATTATTAAGGATGTCATAGCAGCGCATTTGAAAAATGGTGACATGATAGGTCCAAGTCAGCATGGATTTGTGAAGGAGAAATCATGTTTGACAAATCTTCTGGAATTTTTTGAGGATGTTTCCAGTAAAGTGGACAAAGGAGAACCAGTTGATGTGGTATATTTGGACTTTCAGAAGGCTTTCGACAAGGTCCCACACAAGAGATTAATGTGCAAAGTTAAAGCACATGGGATTGGGGGTAGTGTGCTGACGTGGATTGAGAACTGGTTGTCAGACAGGAAGCAAAGAGTAGGAGTAAATGGGTACTTTTCAGAATGGCAGGCAGTGACTAGTGGGGTACCGCAAGGTTCTGTGCTGGGGCCCCAGCTGTTTACATTGTACATTAATGATTTAGACGAGGGGATTAAATGTAGTATCTCCAAATTTGCGGATGACAATAAGTTGGGTGGCAGTGTGAGCTGCGAGGAGGATGCTATGAGGCTGCAGAGTGACTTGGATAGGTTAGGTGAGTGGGCAAATGCATGGCAGATGAAGTATAATGCGGATAAATGTGAGGTTATCCACTTTGGTGGTAAAAACAGAGAGACAGACTGTTATCTGAATGGTGACAGATTAGGAAAAGGGAAGGTGCAACGAGACCTGGGTGTCATGGTACATCAGTCATTGAAGGTTGGCATGCAGGTACAGCAGGCGGTTAAGAAAGCAAATGGCATGTTGGCCTTCATCGCGAGGGGATTTGAGTACAGGGGCAGGGAGGTGTTGCTACAGTTGTACAGGGCCTTGGTGAGGCCACACCTGGAGTATTGTGTACAGTTTTGGTCTCCTAACTTGAGGAAGGACATTCTTGCTATTGAGGGAGTGCAGCGAAGATTCACCAGACTGATTCCCGGGATGGTGGGACTGACCTATCAAGAAAGACTGGATCAACTGGGCTTGTATTCACTGGAGTTCAGAAGAATGAGAGGGGACCTCATAGAAACGTTTAAAATCCTGACGGGTTTAGACAGGTTAGATGCAGGAAGAATGTTCCCAATGTTGGGGAAGTCCAGAACCAGGGGTCACAGTCTAAGGATAAGGGGTAAGCCATTTAGGACCGAGATGAGGAGAGACTTCTTCACCCAGAGAGTGGTGAACCTGTGGAATTCTCTGCCACAGAAAGTGGTTGGGGCCAATTCACTAAATATATTCAAAAGGGAGTTAGATGAAGTCCTTACTACTCGGGGGATCAAGGGGTATGGCGAGAAAGCAGGAAGGGGGTACTGAAGTTTCATGTTCAGCCATGAACTCATTGAATGGCGGTGCAGGCTAGAAGGGCTGAATGGCCTGCTCCTGCACCTATTTTCTATGTTTCTATGTTTCTATGCCATTACCCGACATGAACTCCCGGAATTCGTAGCTAGTGAAACATGGGCCATTATCGCTAACAAGGATGTCCGGCAAACCGTGAGTCGCAAAGACCGCAGGTAGACTCTCCACAGTGATGGATGTCGTGCACGAATTCAAAATGATGCACTCGCTCCATTTCGAGTACGCATCAACCACGGTGAGAAACATTTTCCCCATGAACGGGCCCACGTAGTCTACGTGAATGCGTGACCATGGCATGCTGGGCCAGGGTCACGGGCTGAGCGGGGCCTCCCTGGGGGCATTTCTCAGCTGAGCACCCGTTGTGCACTTGTGAACACAGTGTTCCAGGTCTGAATCAATTCCCGGCCATCAAGCGTGTGACCGGACAAAGGCCTTCATCAGCACAATGCCTGGGTGCTCGCTGTGGAGTTCCCTGATGAAAGCTTCCCTGCCTCTCTGGAGCATGACTACCCGACTGCCCCATAGTAGGCTTGGATGGAGAGCTCATCCATCCGCCTATGAAACGATCTGACCTCCTCAGGGCATGCTCCGTGTGTGGGCTCCCAATCCCCAGTCAGGACACATTTCTTAATCAGAGATAGGAGGGGATCTCTGTTGGTCCAGATTTTGATCTGGCGGGCTGTGATGGGGGAGCCTGCACTGTCAAAGGCATCGACAGCCATGACCATCTCCGCGCTTTGCTCCGCTGCCCCCTCAGTGGTGGCCAGTGGAAGCCTGCTGAGCGCGTCAGCGCAATTTTCAGTGCCGGGCCGGTGCGGGATGGTGTAGTCATACGCAGCCAGCGTGAGAGCCCTTCGCTGTATGCGAGCTGACGCATTGGCATTGGCAGCCTTGCTGTCTGACAGCAGGGATGTTAACGGCTTGTGGTCCGTTTCTAATTCGAACCTCCTGCCAAAAAGGTACTGGTGCATCTTTTTCACCCCATAGACACATGTGAGTGCTTCCTTCTCAACCATCCTATATCCTCGTTCAGCTTGAGAGCGCGACCTGGAGGCATAAGCCACAGATTGGAGTTGCCCCTCAGCATTGCCCTGCTGCAACACGCACCCAACCCCATAGGACGATGCATCACATGTCAGAACCAATTTCTTACAGGGGTTGTACAGGGTCAACAACTTATTTGAACAGAGTAGATTCCGCGCCTGATTGAAAGCCCGTTCTTGACAGTCCCCCCAAAACCAATCGCAACCCTTATGCAGGAACACGTGTAGCGGCTCCAACAATGTGCTTAAGTTTGGCAGAAAGTTCCCGAAATAGTTCAAGAGTCCCAGAAATGAACGCAACTCCGATGTGTTGCAGGGCCTGGGCGCTCGTCGAATCGCCTGTGTTTTGGATTCGGTAGGCCGAACCCTGTCTGCAGCAACCCTCCTGCCCAGAAACACGACTTCGGGAGCCAAAAACACACACTTAGGTTTCTTGAGTCGCAGGCCTACCCGGTCCAGTCAGCGTAACACCTCTTCCAGGTAGTGGAGGTGTTCCTCAGTATCTCGACCCCCGTGATGAGGATATCGTCCTGGAATACGATCGTTCCAGGAATGGATTTGAGCAGGCTTTCCATGTTTCTTTGAAAGATCGCGGCCGCTGATCGAATGCCAAACGGGCACCTGTTGTCAACAAACACTCCCTTGTATGTGGTGATTGTGGTCAGTAGTTTGGATTCGACGGCCAGTTCTTGGGTCATGTAGGCTGAAGTGAGGTCCAACTTGGTGAACAGCTTGCCGCCTGCCAGCGTGGTAAAAAGATCCTCCGCTCTCGGAAGCGGGTATTGGTCTTGTAGGGACACCCGGTTGATAGTGGCCTTGTAGTCGCCACAGATCCTGACCGAGCCATCCGCTTTTAGGACGGGAACAATGGGGCTCGCCCAGTCGGTGAATTCAACGGGTGAGATGACGCTCTCTCTCAGCAAATGGTCCAATTCGCTTTCAATTTTCTCCTGCATCACATCTGGCTTTGTGGTGCACTGGTCTGGCGTCCGGGGTGATGCAAATCACTACTTTGGTACCTTTGAACGTTCCGACGCCAGGTTGGAATAGCAACTCAAATTGCTGTAGGACCTGTGAGCATGAACTTCACTCCACAGATGACACTGCGTGCACATCCCCCCATTTCCAGTTCATCTCAGCTAACCAGCTCCTCCCCAACAGTGCGGGACCATTGCCTGGGACAATCCAGAGCGGCAACCGGTTCACTGATCCATTGTGTGTGACCGCCAACGTTGCACTGCCTAGCACTGGAATGATTTCTTTAGTGTACGTCCGTAATTGAGTCTCAATGAGTTCTAGTTTGGGTCTGTTGGATTTGAGTGGCCATAGCTTTTCGAATTGTTGAACGATCATGAGTGACTGGCTGGCCCCCGTGTCCAGCTCCATGCGTATCGAGATGCCGTTTAATAGGACCTTCATCATCATAGGTGGTGTTTTGGTATATGAGCTGTGAATGTTTGCTACATGAACCCGCTGATCCATTGATTTGCCCCACGCGTCATCCTGCCTCGCAGGCCCCTCTTCTGGTACATCCGCCTCGTAAATTAGCCTGGTCGCAGGCTTTCTGCACATTCTAGCTAAATGGCCAGTGAGGTTACAATTTCTGCAGGCGAACTGTTGAAATCTGCACGTCCTAGCAGCATGTCTGCCCCACACCTCCGGCATGAACTGAGATTCCCATTGTTGTGAACAAAAGAGCTGTTGCCAGGCATTCCTCGCTGATTGTCCCTTTGACTGCTCTTGAGCACACTGTTAGTGGGTGTCAATGGCCCCATCCCAGAATGCATTGTCCACTGGGATGGCGTAAATGTCCGTTCAGCCTGCCATTGTCTGTGTTGAAAACCTGTTCT
Source organism: Pristiophorus japonicus (assembly GCF_044704955.1). NCBI lineage: Eukaryota > Metazoa > Chordata > Chondrichthyes > Pristiophoridae > Pristiophorus > Pristiophorus japonicus. The sequence continues at coordinate 46,668,245 of NC_091992.1, read as the reverse complement.
GGGGTCTATTGCTGCCTGGGGTGTGTTGAACTGCCCTTGCCTGCCTGCTGGACTCTGAGGCGTGTTTACGATATTGACCCCCTGATCCATCGCCACGTTGGAGTCAGAGTTGAGCGCGTATATTATCTTGGTTTCCTCCTCCCCCGCCATAAAAGTCTGAGCCATCAACGCCGCCGCTTCCAAGGTCAAGTCCTTGGTCTCGATTAACTTTCTGAAAATCCCAGCATGACCGATGACCTCAATAAAGAAATCCCTTAGCATCTCCCACCTGCAGGCGTCTGTGAACTTACAGAGGCTGGCTAAGCGCCGGAGGTCCGCAACGAAGTCCGGTATGCTCTGTCTTTCCCGACGTCGGTGGGTATAAAATCTGTGTTGGGCCATGTGTACGCTGCTCACCGGCTTGAGGTGCTCACTGATTAGCTTGCTGAGCTCTTCAAAGGTTTTGTCCGCCGGCTTCTCGGATGCTAGCAGGTCTTTCATGAGCGCGTAAGTCTTAGATCCACAGCTGGTCAGTAGATGAGCCCTTCGCTTGTCGGCCGCTGCATCTCCCAGCCAGTCCTTCGTGACAAAACTCTGCTGGAGCCTCTCAATGAAATCATCCCAGTCCTCACCAACACAGTACCATTCATCTGTGCTACCGGTGGCCATTCTCATGGGTCGTTGATTCCCGTTTCTCGTCGCCACTGTAAAGTCTTTACACAATACCACAAATCCACACGAGGCACATTCTATGGACAAGGTCACTCTGTGACCTGCACTTTTATTCACAGGACCAAGAAGTGATGATCCTGTGTGGGACCTCCCTTTTTATATACCTAGATAACCAGGTGAGGAGTGTCTCCCACAAGTTCACCCCCTGTGGTCAAGGTGTGCATTTCTCAAGTATATACAGTATTGCAGTATTGTTACATGAAGGTTACATACATGACAGCTGCGGTAGGGGACATATGCAGCGTCTCTCAATATGCTGCACATCGCTGCATTCGCCACATCACAAAGGCTCTCTACACCTGCAGAATGTACTTCATAACGTTCCCAATGAGCAGGGAGAGCCAAAAAGGGCATGCAGCTTTGGCAGGATTGCGGACTTCCCGAGGGTTCAAGGAGCCATTAACTGCACCCATGTGTTCTTGCGAGCACCATTCAACAACGAAAGGGATACCACTCATAAATGTGTAGTTGGTATGCGACACATGCAGCGCATCCTCGCAGTGAATGCCCGCTATCCAGAGAGCACATGATGCTTTCATCCTGCGTGAGAGCACTGTGCCTCGATTGTTTCAGCCACCACAGGAAGGGCGTGACTAGCTGCTCGGGGACAAAGGATACGACCCAGCCACCTGCCTAATGAGACCCCCCACCCCCCAGCCCCCTTGCAATCCCACTACAGAAGCGGAGCATCGCTACAATGAGAGCAATGCAACATCATTGAACAGATAATAGGGGTGCTGAAGCAGCGCTTCCGATGCCTGAAGGCAGCCTTCAATACTCCCCTCAACAGGTGTCGGAATTCATTCTGGTATGCTGTATGCTACACAACTTGGCTATAATGAGGGGCCAGGCATTGCCAGTGGGGATTACACCCCCACCTCAGGAGGACGAGGAACAGGAGTCTGGCGAGGCACCGGATCACCATCCACATCAGGAGGAGCACTATCCATGAAGGAGACAGCGTCGCGATGCTGTCAGACTTAGAGCCGCATGTCAGCAGCTCGCAATGGATCAGTTCTCTTGAATGGAGGAAGGTGAGGGATACAGCTAACACTGACCGCGCTATGGAACATCTCCGTTAAACTCTACAATCATACACAAAGCGCCAATGCTAAACTGTCAAAGTAACATTTTACTAACGACGCCAATGTCGTCGCCTCAACCAACAAAACCAACACGCCCCGCCCACCCTCCAAGCAAGTGACAACACAAAGCACAACAAGCACAATGTAACAACATATTTACAGATATTATTTACATTGGGAGTACATGTTCACATGGTGGGCAAAGTCATCAATCAGACTTCGCCTGACATTTCCCACCCCCTCACCTTTACCCCCTCCCATACCGACTGCTCCTCCTCAATGTGGCCTCAGTGCCTACAGCAAGGCTGCTTGAGGGCTGCTGTGAGTGTGGGGCAGACAGTCGAGATGGCATACAAGGAGGCCCTGGACCAACTCTGGGCCTGGAAGGCCTGGCTGCGGACATCACTGCCTCAGCATCGGCGGCAGCAGTCTGTGATGGCTCGGGGGTAGACCGCAGTGGTGCAAAGACAGAGGGGCAGTGGTGGGAGCCGGAATGCTGTCATCTTGAGGAACGACAGCACCTTCCGTTTCCAGGGGCCCACTGTCACTCACACGGGGTGGAGCGTTGGCATCCGGCGCACGATGTGTGAGCACACATTGCTGGCTTGCTTCAGCACCATCTCTTCCCCGTCCGACTGTGGGCAACACAGAGAGGATGGCAGCAGTCAGTGATTGCATGGCATCACTCTGCGACTGTCAGAGCACACTGATCCTGAAACTCAACAGTCTGCGAGTTCATGTCAGTAATCACGGACAGCATCACATCACAAAGTTCATGTGTGGCTTGGGCCTGTGATGTGACTGCTGCTGCCACATCAAGCATGGCACGCGCCATCCCCTCTGAGACTCCATTATCGCTCGTTGGGCCCACCTCCCTCTGTGAGCGGGCAGGGATGGGCTCGTTGGACTCCTGAGAGGCCAGGGCAATGCTTGAGGCGGCCTCCACCATACCCAGCAAGTGCGTCGATGCTCTGCGGGACCCTATCCAATGCACCCATGAGATCGCGGTGCATTTCCATGGTATCCCTGGACAGAGCCACGAAGTCCAGGTCCATGTTTGCTTGTCTCTCAGCGGGACTCCCGGGCCGACACCCTCCGGGGAGCTGGCCTCCGAGCTTCCCCTCCCTCTGGGCATTGCTGTAGGCCACTGGGGCCAGGAACCTCAGAGTCCTCAAACTCGTCAAAAGAAGCCTCACCCCCCGATGTTATGTGGCCACTCGGTGGAACTGATGTGGTCTCCCCACTCAGTGGGGCTGATGGGATCTCACGCTCGGGGAGCTCACTGTCATCCCCTCCCTTGTCATCTCCCCCGTCCCCAGATGTCACCAGCTCAGGGGCAGGCTGCTGCACTTCCGGCTGGTCATCTGTCAGCACAAAGCAACAGACGTGTGGTTAGCAGCAGGGGAGGGGACAGGGAGGTAAGAGGAAAGTAGCATTGATCATCAATGTGTAAAGGGGGTACTTGATATCAAGGGTCAAGGAATTCACATAAATCGCAAACGCCATTCACATACTGTCACTACCCATAGGGGGCCTCTACCTCACCGGACACCACCACGCGAACTGGTATGCCCATGAGGGTCGACACTCGCTGCTCCACATCAGTGAGGTCCTACAGATCAGGCTCTCCATCTCCGGTCCGCTGCTGCTCCCGTCGATTGTGGGCCAATTGCGCCTACAAAAAGAACAAGAAGAAGGTGTGAGTGAGTGTGCAGCTCAGCGTGTGGCACACATGCCTTTCATAGTAGATTAGCTGCTACTGTCTGGAAGTGTAAAGATGTGCATTATAATCTGCGTGGCTGCGTACTGAGCAGGTGGGAAGGCTGGGAGGAGGTGATAGCTCAAGGTGACGTTTGCCCAACGCAAATCAAGAGTCAAAATGTGCGAGGAGGGGTGAAAATAAATAGGGCCCAAGAGGGTCCATGACACCTGAATGAGCAGGGCATGGCTGGTGAACATGCTGGTGAGCCTCCAGCTTTCAGGTGGCTTCACAAACCCACACCATGGCCTGGAACACATGGAGAAGGGGCAGCTCCATCAAAGACTTTACATTGTATGAGACAGTGATATTGCAACCATGACAGGATCACATAAATGTAAAGGGTACTCACCCTGACGACCCTCGTGAAGTCGTTCAACTTCCTGCAACATTGGGTGGCAGTTCTAGACACCGTGTTTGTTGCTGACACTTCCTGCGCAATCTCCCTCCCTATCCTCCTAAAGAATCTTGGCAGGGGCCTCCTTCCTCCAGCGAGGTGTAAGGCAGGCCACCTCCTCTCAATGGCCCGTATCAGTGCCTCAGTGGCCATGGCAGAGAAGCGGCGTGCTCTCTGGTGTCCTTCCTGCTACATCATTTCTCCCACTCTGTTCAAGGTCCACAGGTCAATCTGCACATGCGCAAACTTATATTTTGGGCTGACTTCAGGAACTATAGGGCACCTCTGTGCCTGTGCAAGGAATGGAGCTTTTTTAGGTGTAATGCCTGATTTAGCGCCCCCCGATCATTGTCGCTAAATTTTGTGCGAATTTTCCGGATGGAGGCGCAAACTTTTATAGAGCGCTAAATTTACCACCCTGCTGCCATTAGCGCCCTAAGAAGCCTCCAACCGAAAATCTAGGCCAGGGGATATAGGGCTAGATTTTCCCCAACCCCTTTTTTCGGTGCACTCAGCGCTCAAAACGGCGCCAAAAAACTTACTGAGTATCTTGGCCCCTCTGCCAAGTGTTCCGGATCCTAGCGCGGTGTCCATGGTGAAGTGGGGTGTGGAGCTACAGTCCTGCGCCGAAACCAATGCCGGCAGCTGTCCGCATGCGCAGTGGAGTCTACGCGCATGCTCCTCGCCCTCCCAGCATGTCCTGCAAGCCGTCAGCAGGACCCGATGCACGTCGCCCCTATCCCTGGCTGAAGGGATGCCCCAATGTTCGCCTGCCCTATCCCTGGCCGAATGGTCACCCGCACCGGCCCGCAAGCAACTTGTTTCTGCCGATTTGAGCCCCTGAAAGGAGTTGATCCCAAGTTTGGAGGAACATACGGTTTGCCAAGAAGCACAACAAGAAAGGAACGGGGAAGGTTGAAGGCAAAAAATAAAAAGGACCAACCGTCTTGATAAGCTAACATCCACTGTCCTTGAGAATGGCAGCCTGTGATATATTGTATTCCAAATTGTTTATTTTGAATAAAACCCAAGTGGTTGGAACTTTAAAAAAATTCTTGTTTCTGGCATAAAAGTAGGACTTCTATTTTTTATTTGTTATTGATTGATTTCTTATTACTTTTTGTGTTTTGTTTAGTGCTTTGTAAGTCTTGGTGCTTTAAATGTACTAACCTGTGCCAACTTCTTAACTGCCCACAAGGTTTTTCAGAGCTGGCCACATATGCTGGCCTAAGTCGATTTGGAGTAAGTTTTAGCTGGCCAAAGTGTCATAAATGGCCAAAACTGGCGTAAGTGGCTGGGAACGCCCCCTTTTGAAAAAAAAAACTCAACTAAAAACAAATCGTGCCGAACTGAGTTACTCTGGAGCAAGTTGATTGGGGAAAGTGACATTTTTCAACTAACGCCAGAAAAACCAACTTACTCCAAAAAAATTGGAGCAAGTCATAGCAAAATTGAGCCCAAAAATTCCAGTGTTTAATCTCTCTCTCCCTGTGTCCCTCCCTTACTCTTTCTGAAGCTTGAGATGCTTACCGTTGAAATTATTTCTGGCAAGACTCAATCAGATTGTGCAAGCCACAAGCTCATAATGCAAAATTAGTTCAGATTTTTGTAACAACAACTTATATTTATATAGCGCCTTTAATGTAGAAAAATGTCCCAAGTTACTCCAGTAAGCCTTAAGAAAAAAATGAACATTGAGGCAAATAAGGAGCTCTTATGTGACGAAGAGATTGGCCAAAGGGGAGGGTTTTAGGAAGAGAGAGATGATGAGCTCGAGGGGTTTGCCAGAGAGTGGGGCCCAGGTGGAAGGGAGAGATGGGATAAGGAGGATGGGGGAGAGGGGGGGAAGCGGGTATTACACAAGAGGCCAGAGTCAGAAGAACAAAGAGTTTGGAAGGGGGATGGGGAGAGAGTCAGGGCTGGGAGAGTTGCAAAGATAGGGTGGAGCGAGGCCGTGAAGCAATTTAAACACATATGAGAATTTTAAATTTGTGGTATTGGGGGCACGGTGCCAATGTTAGTGAGAGCAGGGCAGATGCGTGAGCCTGATTTGGTGTGGGATAGGATATGGACAGCACAGCATTGGATGAGTTGAAGGTTATGGAGCATAGAGGATGGGAGGCCGGCCAGGAGCACATTGGTCAATAATCAAATCGATAGGTAACAAAAGGATGGATGAGGGTTTCAGGAGCAGACGGGTTGAGGTCGGGTCAGAGGTGGATGATGTTAAGCAGATGGAAGTAAGCAGCCTTTGTGTCAGAGAAGATAAGGGATCAGAAGCTCAGCTCGCGATCGAATCAGACGATGAGGTTGTGAACGGTCTGATTCAGCCTGATTCAGTGGCTTGGGAGAGGGATGGAGTCGGTGGTGAGGATATGAAGCTTGTGCTGGGGGCCAAAAATGACAGCTTGGGTCTTCCCATTGTTTAGCTAGAGGAAATTGCAGCTCATCCAAGATTGGACCTTGGACAAGCACAGAGACAGTGGAGGGGTTGAGCGAGATGGTGCAGAGGGTGTCAACAATGCATATCTGGAAGCTGGCCCCATATCATGCAGATGATGTCACAAAGTTTCAACATGTAGATGAGGAAGAGGAGAGGGCCAAGTAAGGATCCTTGGGGGCTCCGGAGATGACAGTACAGGATCGGGAAGAGAAGCTATTGGTAAAAATGCTCTGACTAGGATTGGAAAGGTATGAGTGGAAACAAGCAAAGGCAATACTGTCGAACTCAACAGCAAAGGTGATAGACAGCTGGAGTGGTTACCAGGAAGAGTGGTTAAGGCCACGGCACTGAATTCATTGAAGAAACAGCTGAACACTGTAACAGGGAGATGGTAGGGTTGGTATTCTGGAAGGGAAAAGTCAAATGGAATCAAGGGAATAATGGAGGCATGTGAAAAAGGAACGGCAGTAATCATGGGGGATTTTAACCTCCATATCGATTGATCAAATCAAATCGCACGGGGTGGCCTGGAGGAGGAATTCACAGAATGCATACGGGATTGTTTCTTAGAACAGTATGTTACAGAACCTACAAGGGAGCAAGCTATCTTAGATTTGGTCCTGTGTAATGAGATAGGAATAATAAACGATCTCCTAGTAAAAGATCCTCTTGGAATGAGTGATCACAGTATGGTTGAATTTGTAATACAGATTGAGGGTGAGGAAGTAGTGTCCCAAACGAGCGTATTATGCTTAAACAAAGGGGACTAGAGTGGGATGAGGGCAGAGTTAGCTAAAGTAGACTGGGAACACAGACTAAACGGTGGCACAATTGAGGAACAGTGGAGGACTTTTAAGAAGCTTTTTCATAGTACTCAACAAAAATATATTCCAGTGAAAAAGAAGGGCGGTAAGAGAAGGGATAACCAGCCGTGGATAACCAAGGAACTAAAGGAGAGTATCAAATTAAAAACCAATGCGTATAAGGTGGCCAAGGATAGTGGGAAACTAGAAGATTGGGAAAATTTTAAACGACAGCAAAGAATGACTAAGAAAGCAATAAAGAAAGGAAAGATAGATTACGAAAGTAAACTTGCGCAAAACATAAAAACAGATAGTAAAAGCTTTTCCCGATATATAAAACGGAAAAGAGTGACAAAAGTAAATGTTGGTCCCTTAGAAGATGAGAAGGGGGATTTAATAATGGGAAATGTGGAAATGGCTGAGACCTTAAACAATTATTTTGCTTCGGTCTTCACAGTGGAAGACACAAAAACCATGCCAAAAGTTGCTGGTCACGGGAATGTGGGAAGGGAAGACCTTGAGACAATCACTATCACTAGGGAGGTTATGCTGGACAGGCTAATGGGACTCAAGGTAGACAAGTCCCCTGGTCCTGATGAAATGTTTCCCAGGGTATTAAAAGAGATGGCGGAAGTTATAGCAGATGCATTCGTTATAATCTACCAAAATTCTCTGGACTCTGGGAAGGTACCATCGGATTGGAAAGCAGCTAATGTAACGCCTCTGTTTAAAAAAGGGGGCAGACAAAAGGCAGGTAACTATAGGCCGGTTAGTTTAACATCTGTAGTGGGGAAAATGCTTGAAGCTTTCATTAAGGAAGAAATAGCGGGACATCTAGATAGGAATAGTGCAATCAAGCAGACGCAACATGAATTCATGAAGGGGAAAACATGTTTAACTAATTTACTGGAATTCTTTGAGGATATAACGAGCATGATGGATAGAGGTGTACCGATGGATGTGATGTATTTAGATTTCCAAAAGGCATTCGATAAGGTGCCACACAAAAGGTTACTGCAGAAGATAAAGGTACGCAAAGTCAGAGGAAATGTATGAGCATGGATTGAGAATTGGCTAGCTAACAGAAAGCAGAGAGTCGGGATAAATGGGTCCTTTTCGGGTTGGAAATCGGTGGTTAGTGGTGTGCCACAGGGATCGGTGCTGGGACCACAACTGTTTACAATATACATAGCTGACCTGGAAGAGGGGACAGAGTGCAGTGTAACAAAATTTGCAGATGACACAAACATTAGTGGAAAAGCGGGTTGTGTAGAGGACACAGAGAGGCTGCAAAGAGACTTAGATAGGCTAAGCGAATGGGCTAAGGTTTGGCAGATGGAATACAATGTCGGAAAATGTGAGGTCATCCACCTTGGGAAAAAAAACAGTAAAAGGGAATATTATTAGAATGGGGAGAAATTACAACATGCTGCGGTGCAGAGGGACCTGGGGGTCCTTGTGCATGAATCCCAAAAAGTTAGTTTGCAGGTGCAGCAGGTAATCAGGAAGGCGAATGGAATGTTGGCCTTCATTGCGAGAGGGATGGAGTACAAAAGCAGGGAGGTCCTGCTGTAACTGTACAGGGTATTGGTGAGGCCGCACCTGGAGTACTGTGTGCAGTTTTGGTCACCTTACTTAAGGAAGGATACACTAGCCTTGGAGGGGGTACAGAGACGATTCACTAGGTTGATTCCGGAGATGAGGGGGTTACTTTATGATGATAGATTGAGTAGACTGGGTCTTTACTCGTTGGAGTTCAGAAGGATGAGGGGTGATCTTATAGAAACATTTAAAATAATGAAAGTGATCGACAAGATAGAGGCAGAGAGGTTGTTTCCACTGGTCGGGGAGACTAGAACTAGGGGGCAAAGCCTCAAAATACGGGGGAGCCAATTTAAAACCGAATTGAGAAGGAATTTCTTCTCCCAGAGGGTTGTGAATCTGTGGAATTCTCTGCCCAAGGAAGCAGTTGAGGCTAGCTCATTGAATGTATTCAAATCACAGATAGATAGATTTTTAACCAATAAGGGAATTAAGGGTTATGGGGAGCGGGCGGGTAAGTGAAGCTGAGTCCATGGCCAGATCAGCCATGATCTTTTTGAATGGCGGAGCAGGCTCGAGGGGCTAGATGGCCTACTCCTGTTCCTAATTCTTATGTTCTTATGTTCTTATGTATGTTCAGCCCAACTTGTAGGAACATTAGGAGCATGAATAGGCCATTCAGCCCATCGAGCCTGCTCCACCAATCAATTAAATCATCCACTTTGGATCCAAGAAAGACAAATTAGAATATTTTATTAATAGTGAGAGACTAGGAGCTGTGGAGGAACAAAGGAATGTGAGTGTCCAGTTAGACAATTTACTAAAAGCTAATGCATAGGTACAAAAAATAATCAATACGACTAATGGAGTATTGTCCTTTATTTCAAGTGGGCTGAATTGCAAAGAGTATGAAGTTATGGTTCAATTGTATAGAGCCTTGATCAGTGAGGATAGTGAGGCTCGGTTAATGATGGTGTGGGATAGGATATGGGCAGCAGGGTTTTGGATGAGCTGAAGTTTACATCGGATGAGGAATGGGAGGTTAGCTAGGAGAACAATAGAATAATTGAGTCTGGAGGTCACAAAGGCATGGATGAGGGTTTCAAAGGCAGCTGGGCTAATGTTGAGGCAAAAATTAGCTCGGATTAGCAGTATCCAACACCCCTGCTGGAAAGTACACGAGGAGATGTCAGATGAGATCAGGATTTATAAAAAATTTTATTCATGGGATGTGGACATTGTTGGCAAGGCCAGCATTTATAAGAACATGACAACTTAAGAAATAAGAGCAGGAGAAGGCCATTTGGCCTCTCAAGCCTGCTCCACCATTCAATAAGATCATGGCTGATCTGATCTTGGCCTCAACTCCACTTCCCTGTCATCTCCCATAACCCTTGATTCAAAAATGTGTCAATCTCCACCTTAAATGACCCAGCCTCAACAGTTCTCTGGGGTAGAGAATTCCAAAGATTCATGATCCTCTGAGAGAAGAAATTCCTCCTCATCTCTGTTTTAAGTGGGCGACCCCTTATTCTGAAACTATGCTCCCTCGTTCTAGATTCTTCCATGAAGGGAGACATCCTCTCTGCATCGGCCCTCTCCAGCCACCTCATAATCATACATTTCAATAAAATCACCTCTCATTCTTCAAAACTCCAATGAGTATAGGCCTAACCTGCTCAACCTTTCTTCATAAGACAACCACTTCATCTCAGGAATCAACCTAGTGAACCTTTTCTGAACAGCCTCCAATGCAAGTATATCCCTCCTTAAATAAGGAGACCAAAACTGTACGCAGTACTCCAGGTGTGGTCTCACCAATACCCTGTACAGTTGTAGCAAGACTTCCCTACTTTTATACTCTATCCCCCTTGCAATAAAGGACAACATTCCATTTGCCTTGCTAATTACTTGCTGTTCCTGCATGTCAACCTTTTTGCGAACCGCAGATCCCTCTGTACCGCAGCATTTTGTAGTCTCTCTATTTAAATAATAATTTGCTTTTTTATTCTTCCTACCAAAGTGGATAACTTCACATTTTCCTGCATTATACTCCATCTGTCAAATTTTTGTCCACTCATTTAACTTATCTATATCCCTTTGCAGATTGTTTGTGTCCTCTTCACAACCTGCTATTCTACCCATCTTTGTTTCATCAGCAAATTTGGCAACATTACACTCAGTCCTTTCATCCAAGTCATTAATATAAATTGTAAATAGCTGAGGCCCCAGCACTGATCCCTGTGACACCCCGCTGGTTACAATTTGCCATCCTGAAAATGACCCATTTACCCAGACTCTCTGTTTTCTGTTGGTTAGCCAATCCTCTATCCATGCTAATATTATTGCCTATCCCTAATTGCCCTTGAAAAAGTGGTGGTGAGCCACCTTCTTGAACCGCTACAGTCCATGTGGTGAATGTACTCCCACATGCTGTTATGGAGGGAGTTCCAGGATTTTGACCCAGTGTTATATTTCCATGTCAGGATGGTGTGTGACACAGAGGGTAATTTGCATCTGCTGCCCTTGTCCTTCTCGGTGGTAGAGGTCGCAGTTTAGGAGGTGCTGCCGAAGAAGCCTTGGCGAGTTGCTGTAGTGCTTCTTGTGCCGTGGTGAATGAGCAGCCAATCAAGTGGGCTGCTTTGTCCTGGATGGTGTCGAGCTTCCTGAGTGTTGTTGGAGCTGCACTCATCCAGACAAGTGGAGAGTATTCCATCACACTCCAGACTTGTACCTTATAGATGGTGGAAAGTCTTTGGGGAGTCAAGAGGTGAGACATTTGCCTCAGAATACGCAGCTTCTGACCTGCTCTTGTTGCCACTGTATTTATGTGGCTGGTCCAGTTAAGTTTCTGTTCAGTGGTAACCCACCCAGATGTTAAAGGTGGGATTCAGTTATGATAATGCCGTTGAATGTCAAGGAGCAATGGTTAGACACTCGCTTATTGGAGATAGTCATTGACTGGCACTTGTGTGACACGATTGCCACTTATCAGCCCAAGCCTGTCGTCCAGGTCTTGCTGCATGCGCTCAACACAATGAAGGATGTCCTCATTGTGAAGTCAGGACTTTATCTCCACAATGACTGTGCAGTGGTCACTGTTACCTATGCTGTCTTGGACAGATGCACCTATGACAGGTAGATTGGTGAGGACAAGGTCAAGTATGTTTTTCCCTCGTGTTGGTTCTCTTGGCACCTGCCACGGGCCCAGTCTGGCAACTGTGTCCTTCAGGACTTGGCCATCGAGGTCAGTAGTGGTGCTACCAAGCCATTTTTGGTGATAGTGATTGAAATTCCCCATACAGAGTACATTCTGTGCCCTTGCTACTCTCAGTGCTTTTTGCAAGTGGTATTCAACATGGAGGAGTACTGATTGATCAGCTGAGCGAGGGTGGTAGATGGTAATCAGCAGCAGGTTTCCAACCCATCCTTGACCTGAAACCATGAGACTTCATGAGGTCTGGAGTCAATGTTGAGGACTCCCAGGGCCACTCCCTCCTGACTGTATACCACTGCGTCGCCACCCCTGGTGGGTCTGTCCTGCCGGTGGGACAGGACATACCCAGGGAGGGTGATGGAGGAATTTGGGACATTGGCTGAAAGGTATGAGTCTGTGAGTATGACTATGTCAGGGTGTTGCTTGACTAGTCTGTGGGACAGCTCTCCTAATTTTGGCACAAGTCCCCAGATGTTAGTGAGGAGGACTTCGCAGGGTGGACTGGGCTGGGTGTGCCTTTGTCGTGTTCCAAGGTGCCTCAGCCGATGGCTCATGGCCCATCCGGCTTTATTCTTTATTATTGTTGTTTGTAGCGGTTTGTTACAACTGAGTGGCTTGCTAGGCTATTTTGCTGCCACCTTGCTGAGGGTCCAAAGTCACACATAGGCCACACCAGGTAAAGACGGCAGATTTCCTTCCCTAAAAGACATTAGTGAACCAAAAATGGATTTTACGACAATCCAATTGTTTCATGGTCACCATTACAGCTACTATTTATTTAATTAACTGAATTTAAATTTCCCAGCTGCTATGGGGAGATTTGAACTCACATCTACTAGATCATTAGTCTAGGCCTCAGAATTACTAATGCAGTAACATAACCACGATGCTACCATTCCGACTCAGGTTACACTGTGATGTTACTATCATCAAACAGCCTTCAGACACTCAGGCCGCAAGTTCCGCTACCTTGGCGGACCCAGTGCGGCCGGGGTCAATGGCGGTGTCCTGACCTCGCTGCTGGCTCCAGCCCACTGTGCAGAATAATTTTACATTGATTGGGCTTGTTAAGCCCGCCCAGCGCGTTTGCCGGCCAATTGAAGGAAGCGGGTCTGATGACGTCACTTGATGCGACGTCATCAGCCAGTCTCCTTATAGGGACCATGCGTAAATTCATTTTGACAGTTGTGCTGTCAGTGTTCAACAGCATTGAGGTGCTGCAAACACTGACAAGCACTGTACAGAGTTGCACCCAGGCTCTCCCATGACTCCCTCCAGATGCTTATGGAGAGAATCACTGCACGCAGGGAGGCTCTCTTCCCTTCCAATGGGCGGAAGTGACCTCCCCAAGAGACCATCGCAGGCTGGCTGCACATTGCACAGAAGGGCTCAATCAGGGATTTGGTCAGGAAGACCAGGCTGCAGTGGCGCAAACCTTTCAATGATCTCAGTAGATCACGAAACATTAATGCAAAGTCACACTCAACCTCATCCTGCTGTGCCACTCAGCACATCCCTATCACTCTGCCTTCTCTACTCTACTCCAACTGGATGTTTTTGTGACTGGAAGGATGTTTCCAGTGAGGTTCCGCTGGGCTCAGTACTGGGTCCCTTACTTTTTGTTGTATATATCAACAATTTAGATTTGAATATAGGGAGTATGATTAAGAATTTTGCAGACGACACTAAAATTGGCTGTGTGGTTGATAATGAAGAGGAAAGTCATGGGCTGCAGGAGGATATCAATCAACTGGTCAGATGGGCAGAGCAGTGGCAAATGGAATTTAATTCAGAAAAGTGTGAGGTGATGCACTTTGGGAGGGCTAATAAGGAAAGGGTATACACATTAGGCGGTAGGCCACTTAATAGTGTAGATGAACAAAGGGACCTTGGAGTGCTTGTCCACAGAACTCTTTTGGGAGGAAACTAAAACATTAATCCTTAAATCGGGACCCAGAGCTGTTTTTAGCGACTCGATGGCCGCACAGTGGACGTTGGCGGAATTTAGGCGCCGCACTAGCGTGTCTGGCGCCATCCAGCCCGCTCCTCCACCATCGAGCAGGTCCCTGACCCTGGTCACATCACCAGCCACAGCCCTCTCGTCCGACCGCCACCTAAAACCTCGGCCGTGGAGGTACGGATTCCCGAGCAGGGGCTCCTGCAGGACAGCCGCCACTCCAGCCGGTGGAGAGCTGCGCTTGGTGGAGACTTTGTTCCAGACCCTGGTGAGCTCCTTGTAAAAGACAGGCAGCTCCTGGAAGGCGGTCCTGACGCCCCCCAAGCTCACAAACAGGAGCTGCGTGTCGTAGTTGAGGCCGTGCTGCTGGCGGAAGAAATACGTCGCCAGAGCACTCCACCTAGGAGGGGGCTCGACGTAAAGGTATCTCTGCAGGGTCTGAAGACGGAAAGTCGAGAGCTGGGTGCTGACGCACACCAATGACTGACCGCCCTCCTCAAGCGGGAGACTCAAGACCGCGGCAGAGACCCAGTGCTTCCTGTTGTTCCAGAAGAAGTCCACCAGCTTCTTCTGTATCTTCTGTATCTTCGGCGACCTTGGCCTCCAGCTCTTGCCAGTTCGCTGGCCAGGCTTCCTTGTCGGGGCTAAGGTAGACTCCCAGATAGAGGAGATGGGTCGTGCTCCAGGCAAAAGGCCTGAGCTCCTCCGGCAGGGAGTCCACCCGCCACTGACCCACCAGGAGTCCGGGACATTTCTCCCAGTTGATCCTGGCAGAGGATGCGGCCGAGTAAATCTCCTGGCACTCACGCATCCTCCACAGGTCAGCGGAATCCTCTACCGCGAGGGGCACGTCATCGGCGTAAGCCGAGAGGACGACCTCCACGCCCGGCCCTTGCAGAGCCAGTCCCGTCAACCTCGTCCGCAGGAGGCGTAGGAAAGGCTCCACGCAGATGGCATATAACTGGCCGGACATGGGGCATCCCTGGCGCACCCCTCTCCCAAAGCGAAGGGGCGCCGTCAAGGACCCATTAACCTTTATCAGACACTCCGCGGCGGCATACAAAAGTCGGATCAGGGCGACGAAATGCGTCCCGAACCCGAAAGCGCACAGAGTTCCGAACAGATAGTCGTGATCCACCCTGTCGAACGCCTTCTCTTGGTCGAGAGATAGGAAGGCGACCGACAGACCAGCCTCCTGGGAATGATGGATGAGGTCCCAGACCAGATGGATGTTATCGTGGATTGTCCGGCCTGGGACCGTGTAGGACTGGTCGGGGTGGATCATGTGGTCCAGCACGGCGCCAAGGCGAGCAGACATCGCCCTGGCGAAGATTTTGTAGTCCGTGCTGAGGAGGGAGACCGGGCGCCAGTTCTTAAGGAGGCGGAGATCGCCCTTCTTAGGCAGCAGGACGATGACTGCCGTGCGCCAAGAGAGGGGCATCTCCCCGGTCGCCAGACTTTCCCCCAGGACCCGCGCGTAGTCGCCCCCCAGGATGTCCCAGAATGCCCTGTGGAACTCCACAGTCAGCCCGTCCAGCCCCGGGGCTTTTCCCCTCGAGAGCCGGTCGAGGGCGCTGGTCAGCTCCGCTAGGCTTAGCGGAGCTTCCAGATTTTCGGCGACCTCCGGGCCGACCTTCGGCAGGTCCTCCCACAAAACTCTACACGCTTCCTCACTGGACGGCTCCGGAGAGAACAGAGCCCTGTAATATTCACGGGCCCTGTTGTTGACGCCCTCCGGATCCGAGACGAGAGAGCCGTCGTTGGCCAGCAGCGTCAAGAGCTGCTTACGGACACTCTGTCTTTTTTCCAGCGAGTAGAAGAAGGGGGAGCCGCGGTCCATATCCCGCAGGAACCGGAACCGCGACCTCACGAACGCGCCTCAACAAGCTGCAGGTCCTTCAGCAGCTGGTTGTTAAAATGCCAGTGCGCGGACCCCGTCCTCGCGCGGAGCGAAGCGAGCTCCGCCCACACCAGGTGGTGGTCCGAACACGGCACCGGCCGCATGGAGGCCGCCGGGAATCAGGAAACGTACGCCCGAGACACGTAAAGGCGGTCGACTCTGGACCATCCTACTCCAGGCCTCACCCATGTAAAGGCGCTGGAGTCGGGATGGAGATTTCGCCAGACGTCCACTAAGTCGAAGGACCCGACCAGGTCCCTCAACTTCTCCATCGCCGTCATGCTCTGCGGGGCACCAGAGTGGTCCCTCGCCTCGAGGGTGCAGTTAAAATCCCCCCCGAGGACAATGCAGTCGCCGACGTCGACGGAGCCAAGAAGAGCGGACACTTCTTTGAAGAAGCGCGTTTGCTGCGGACCGGGCTGAGGGGCATACACGTTCACGAGATGGAGCGGCACGTCCCCCAGGCGAACCGTGACGTGCAGCAAGCGGCCTGGCACGGGCTCCTCGACCCCCAAGATCTCCGGCTGAAAATGCGGGGCCAACAAGATGGCCACCCCACAAGAAGTAGTAATGAGGTGGCTCATGCGGACCTCTCCTTGCCATTCCAGGAGCCACGTGGCTTCGTCTCCCGGAACGGTGTGGGTTTCTTGCAGGAAGCACACTGCATATTTCCCCTCCCGCAGGAACGAAAAATTGTTAAATCTACGGCGTGCCTCTCTGCCGCCGTTGATGTTGAGGCTGGCTATGGTTATCTTCATGACAAAAGCATAGTGCAACCTCTACCTAACCTATTGTGGGGGTGGGGAGTGGAGTCGTTTGTTGACCTCCACTCCTTCAGCAGCCCAGCGAGGAACCTTTTGAGCCGGCGCAGCTCAAGGCCTTGCGCCTTTGATAAGGGCCCGCCCGCGGCCATGGTTTTAGCGGCAACGCGGACGGAAGTGATGAGCAACACCGGCTCGGACCATCTTTCCCGGGCCAGATGGGCTCGGTTGCGGCGACCCTGGCTCTGGACCAAAAAGTCCCGGAGTTCCTTTGCAGGAATGAGGGGGGACTCAGCGGCGGGCACGAGGAGATCCACCGCCTCACTGGCGATGGACTCGAGATCTTCACCCGCGTCCTCCACCGAGTCCCCGTCCCCCTACGGGAGGTCGCCGCCAGCAGCCGGCCCGTCGACCGCACGAGGTACGGCAAATGGCCCGACCGCTCCATCCGGCCCTGGCTCCGCCCCGATCCCACCCCCAGGATCGTCGGCAGAGGAGTCCCCTCTGGGCTCTTTTAAAAGCGGTGCTGGGTCAGGAAGCGACAGCGGAAGGGGTTCCTCCTCCGCCCCAGGAGCCGGGGAACACGGAGAGACCCGGCCAAGGAAATTCTCCAGGTCCTCCAAGTACCCCAGCTCCAAAGTAGGGGGCGAGGGTTGTTGTTCTTCCCCCTCCCCCGGCCCAGCGTGTACAGAATCATTAAAATTGTTAACATATTTTGTTTCTTCCTGGCCGAGCTACTCCCGGGGGAAGTTGGTTAATAGCTGGGCGGGCTCAGGTTCGGCCTTTTCGGCCCCGCCCGCCTCAGTCCCCGGGACGCTCGACCCGGCGGCTACGCATTCCTCCGCTGGCCCCACGCCCCCCACGACAGGCAGATCTTCCACGCCATCCCCGGGAGGCAGAGGCTGGGCAGCCTCGACTGTCTCACCCTCCCCGGGGACAGACTCCTCTCGCCTACGGCGCAGTTTGGGGGCGCTGGTGGGGGACGCGGGACACGCGGCGGGCACCAACTCCTCCACGGAGGGATGTTGTTCCCCCTCCGCCTCATTGGAGCGGCGCCTCCTTTTGTTCCTGGGGGGACGCGGAGGCAGGGAGACCTCTATGTCTGCCGAGGCCTCCCGCTCCACTCCCCCCCCTTTTTCTTATCTTGCCCGCGCCCGAGCCCCTCTGTGATATTGGTCAAGGGCTCGGGCATGGGCTCAGGGCACCCCGCGCTCGCCGGTGACAGGGTTGGGCTGAGCGCGGTGATCAAATTGTTTTGCGCACTGAGGGGACCCGCCTCCAGATATTTCGCCTTCCTCCGCGCCTTCTTTCCGATCGGACGCTCTCCCTCCCCCCCGCCGGAGGCCGTGAAAGCAAAGGCCTCCAACGATGCCCGCGCACCCACAGCCCCCGGCACGCGGACGTTACTAGGGGGAGGGGTGGCGGCGGCGCCAGCCTTGGCCGCCCTCGGTGGTTTGGCGGTCTTGGAGGCGGAGCAGTTCTTACGAACATGCCCCACCTCCCTACAGGCATGGCACCGCACGCCGTCCGACGTCCAGAAGACGCGGTAGGCAGTCCCCTCATGCACCACATTAAATGATCCCTCCGTCATCTCCTCCCGCGCCAGCCGGACAAAGAGCTGGCGGCGGAAGAAGAACACATGGCGCAGGCTGCTCTCCCTGAGGCCGAGCGGTATGGGGTTGATCCCTGACCTTACCTCCCCCAGTTGGTGTAGGTGAGGGAGGAGGAGCTCAGTGGGAACAAAGGGCGGGACGTTTTAAATGATGACCCTCTGCGCGGTGGCCTCGAGAGGATCCACCGGCAGGAAGTTCCCGCCCACCGTGAGCCCCTTTTCAAGGGCCAGGGACACCGCCCGCTCCGACCCCAGGAAGAACACGGCCTTCCCAGACATCTTGGAGGCTGCGACAATGGCCGAGGGGCCGACTACCCCAGCCATCGCCCGCACGCACTCCTCGATGCTCATTGTGGGGTGAGTGTAGCTCTTGACCCCGTGTTTTTTTGTTATAAGTCTGAACGGTGGCAGGGCAGCAGGAGGCGCAGGAGGCGCAGGCCAGGTGGATAAGGTGGTTAAGAAGGCATACGGAATGCTTGCCTTTATTGGCCAAGGCATAGAATATAAGAGCAGGAAGGGCATTAAATTGTATAATACTTTGGTTCGACCACAGCTGGATTACTGCATGCAGTTCTGGTCGCCGTATTATAGAAAGGACGTGATTGAACTAGATAGAGTGCAGAATAGAGAATCTTAGTTATGAGGACAAATTGGATAGGCTGGGTTTGTTCTCATTGGAACAGAGGAGGTTGAGAGGTGACCTCATTGAGGTGTGCAAAATATTGAGGGGCCTGGACATAGTGGATAGTAAGGGCCTATTTCCATTGGTGGAAGGGTTTATAATGAGGGAACATAGTTTTAAGGTGGCTGGTGGAAGGTTTAGAGGGGATTTGAGGGGGGGGCTTCTTTACGCAGAGGGTTGTGGGGATCTGGAACTCATGGCCCGGAAGAGTGGTGGATGCAGAAACCCTCACCACTTTTAAGAGATGGTTGGATGGGCACTTAAAGTGCCGTAACCTGCAGGGTTACGGACCTAGAGCTGGTAATTCAGATTAGACTGGATGACCTTTTGTTGGACAGAGCAGATATAATGGTAAGTACTGCAGGGAATAGAATACAGCCAGGGTGATCTCCTGGACTAGTTTCGATCACCTGGATGGGTCGGAAAGGAACTTTCCCAGATTTCTTTTCTCCCTAAATTAGCCTGGGTTTTTATCTGGTTTTTGCCTCTCGCAGGAGATCATATGGCTCCAGTTGGGGTGGCGTGTAGAATGTTTCAGTATAAGGAGTGTTGCAGTGGTGTGGGGAAAACTGGTTGGGCTGGGTGCTCTTTGCCTTTCCGTCATTGTTCATAGGTTTATATGTAATCTTTGGGGCTGCTGACCAAGGGCCGTGTGGCTCTTTGTCGGCCGGCGTGGACACGATGGGCCGAAATGGCCTTCTTCTGCGCTGTAAACTTCTATGTTTCCATGTTTCTAATCTTATTCACTCTAACATTACCTTGCACCTCCACCCATCCCTCTCTATCTACATTATCACTTCCTCATCTCACTAGCCACCCCTCACACTCACACGCATCCTAGTCCAATCATAACAATTAACAACACACAAGGGTAGGCACGTGGGTGTATTATGCAATGTTCATGTAACGTTTCTGTTAATGTTTTGTCAAACATTGAAACTTTATTTTCAACACTTTGCATTCTTGGACAGATCTGTGTGCACCTTTGGAAGTGAGTTAGTGACTTTCAATGAATGGTGAGATATAATGATATCCCTCGCAATGTTGATGAGTGTGAAAGAAATGGTTTGGGCATTGTAGGGATGCTTTATAGTGCTGATGTGGGGTGGCGCCAACCTGGCGCATCATGTAGCCAGTGTGTACAGCATCAAGTGAAGTAAATCTGGCCATGGTGAGGCCATCCCTGGCCTCTCGGGCAGAAATGTGGTCGGGTGCTGATGCCCTGTGTCTTGTACAGCTTCAGTTGATTGCGGAGAAGATTGGTGTTGTTGGGTTGGTGTGCCTGGTGCTGCTGGTGTTGGGGCTGATCGTGGTGGGATTCTGAGGTCCAAGGTGAGATAGTTTCAAGGGCACCGGTGCTGGTGTAATAGATGGCAGGTTAACTAGAGATGACAGAAGCGATTTGTCAATGGTAAGAGAGGTTGTTTCAGTGAGGTGACACGGGATACAGAGTTTACTCCAAACACTTGCAACCTGCATAAAGCTTAATCTGTCTTCCAAATGCAGGAAGCAACTGCTTCTAATCTTGGAAAGTGAACAGCTGTGAAATGGGAGCTTTTATAGCACAATTACAGCTGTAAAGTAAATGGTAACACAACTCCCGAGCTCCTTACCTGACATGATCCCCGAGCAGCGTGGACCCCATGGGCGACCTCATAAAATGAAAAGGTGAGTTCAAAAAACATTTAAAGTATCTGGTAACAAGGTCATAATGACCTAAATCCTCTCCCCTGCTGCTGCGTGTTGGGTCTGTTCAGCGCTGACAGACCCAACACCTGGGAAAGGCGCATGGTGGCGGGCTGACAGCGGGTTCCCGGCTCACTGTCAAAAAAAAATGTTTTTCCTACCCGACCCGTCATCAAGCGCACCGGCTGACCCCCTGCAAACCGCATCCCCACCCCCCTCTCTCAGTGTCCAGGCTCACATCAAGATTGCGGAGGCAGCAGAGGAATCCATTGCGTGTGGAATTGTGGCCAGCGAGAATCAGCAGTTTGAGGAGTAGATGGATCACAGCACTGGATATTGAGTTTGATGCTTCATTATCAGTCATTCACTGAACAATCGACAATTTCAGATCACTTGCACAAGTTCAGTTACTGAAGCAATCATGTGCTGCCTGAAATCAGCATTAGCTTTCTCAGGGAAATTGATGATTATTTAAAATAAAACGAGTTGCGAGTGATTTATCACATTGTTTTCCTGTTTCTGGGTGGCCCCTCTGTGTTAATGTGAGTCAATAAACAGACTGATACATTTCTGATAGTTAATTTACTCCATTTCCAGCTTTTGGATTACATTTAATTTCAGTATTGAATTTCTCCATTTTGTTCGAATTCCCCACAGACAACGAGTGACATCCGTCTACACTCATGTATATCAAAGGCAATTTGCATAAGGTGAAGCCTTGTTGATTATATGTGTGGTTGAGACAAGAATCCGTGAACAATCACGATCAGCAGTGTTTTAATTTGCATTGGAAGGTATTGGAGTTACTGAGAGCAATTTCCACCCCACCCATCTGGCAGAAACCGGGCAGGTGAACACTAAAAATGCCCAGGTTACCTACCTGCCAGAGAGCCTCCTGGCTCCCGCTGTGTCCAATTCCAACCTGCTTTTCTAAGCAGGTATCAAAGGCCCCCACCTGCGGCCAGCGGGGTCTTTTTTAAATATACTAATCGGGCTCTTACGACGTCAATTGCAAACCGACGGCATTACTGCAGCAGTGCTCCCGCCAGGCTGAAGAGGTTTCGGGCGTGACGAGACCCTGAAAGGTAAGTGTTGAATTTTCTTTTATAAGAACATAAGAACATAAGAATTAGGAACAGGAGTAGGCCATCTAGCCCCTCGAGCCTGCTCCGCCATTCAACAAGATCATGGCTGATCTGGCCGTGGACTCAGGTCCACTTACCCGCCAGCTTCCCATAACCCTTAATTATCTTATTGGTTAAAAATCTATCTATCTGTGACTTGAATACATTCAATGAGCTAGCCTCAACTGCTTCCTTGGGCAGAGAATTCCACAGATTCACAACCCTCTGGGAGAAGAAATTGCTTCTCAACTCGGTTTTAAATTGGCTCCCCCGTATTTTGAGGCTGTGCCCCCTAGTTCTACTCTCCCCGACCAGTGGAAACAACCTCTCTGCCTCTATCTTGTCTATCCCTTTCATTATTTTAAATGTTTCTATAAGATCACCCCTCATCCTTCTGAACTCCAACGAGTAAAGACCCAGTCTACTCAATCTATCATCATAAGGTAACCCCCTCATCTCCGGAATCAGCCTAGTGAATCGTCTCTGTACCCCCTCCAAATATAGTATATCCTTTCTTAAGGTGACCAAAATTGCACGCAGTACTCCAGGTGCGGCCTCACCAATACCCTATACAGTTGCAGAAGGACATCCCTGCTTTTGTACTCCATCCCTCTCGCAATGAAGGCCAACATTCCATTCGCCTTCCTGATTACCTGCTGCACCTGCAAACTAACTTTTTGGGATTTATGCACAAGGACCCCCAGGTCCCTCTGCACCGAAGCATGTTGTAATTTCTCCCCATTCTAATAATATTCCCTTTTACTGTTTTTTTCCCCAAAGTGGATGACCTCACACTTTCCGACATTGTATTCCATCTGACAAACCTTAGCCCATTCGCTTAACCTATCTAAATCTCTCTACAGCCTCTCTGTGTCCTCTACACAACCCGCTTTCCCACTAATCTTTGTGTCATCCGCAAATTTTGTTACACTACACTCTGTCCCCTCTTCCAGGTAATCTATGTATATTGTAAACAGTTGTGGTCCAAGCACCTCTAACCACCGATTTCCAACCAGAAAAGGACCCATTTATCCCGACTCTGCTTTCTGTTAGGCAGCCAATTCTTTATCCATGCTAATACATTTCCTCTGACTCCGCATATCTTAATCTTCTGCAGTAACCTTTTGTGTGGCACCTTATCGAATGCCTTTTGAAAATCTAAATACACCGCATCCATCGGTACACCTCTATCCACCATGCTCGTTATATCCTCAAAGAATTCCAGTAAATTAGTTAAACATGATTTCCCCTTCATGAATCCATGCTGCGTCTGCTTGATTGCACTATTCCTATCTAGATGTCCCGCTATTTCTTCCTTAATGATAGCTTCAAGCATTTTCCCCACTACAGATGTTAAACTAAACGGCCTATAGTTACCTGCCTTTTGTCTGCCCCCTTTTTTAAACAGAGGCGTTACATTAGCTGCTTTCCAATCCGCTGGTACCTCCCCAGAGTCCAGAGAATTTTGGTAGATTATAACGAATGCATCTGCTATAACTTCCGCCATCTCTTTTAATACACTGGGATGCATTTCATCAGGACCAGGGGACTTGTCTACCTTGAGTCCCATTAGCCTGTCCAGCACTACCCCCCTAGTGATAGTGATTGTCTCAAGGTCCTCCCTTCCCACATTCCTGTGACCAGCAATTTTTGGCATGGTTTTTGTGTCTTCCACTGTGAAGACCGAAGCAAAATAATTGTTTACGGTCTCAGCCATTTCCACATTTCCCATTATTAAATCACCTTTCTCATCTTCTAAGGGACCAACATTTACTTTAGTCACTCTTTTTCGTTTTATATATCTGTAAAAGCTTTTACTATCCGTTTTTATGTTTTGCGCAAGTTTACCTTCGTAATCTATCTTTCCTTTCTTTATTGCTTTCTTAGTCATTCTTTGCTGTCGTTTAAAATTTTCCCAATCTTCTATTTTCCCACTAACCTTGGCCACCTTATACACATTGGTTTTTAATTTGATACTCTCCTTTATTTCCTTGGTTATCCACGGCTGGTTATCCCTTCTCTTACCACCCTTCTTTTTCACTGGAATATATTTTTGTTGAGCACTATGAAAGAGCTCCTTAAAAGTCCTCCACTGTTCCTCAATTGTGCCACCATTTAGTCTGTGTTTCCAGTCTACTTTAACCAACTCTGCCCTCATCCCACTGTAGTCCCCTTTGTTTAAGCATAGTACTCTCGCTTGAGACACTACTTCCTCACCCTCAATCTGTATTACAAATTCAACCATACTGTGATCACTCATTTCAAGAGGATCTTTTACAAGGAGATCGTTTATTATTCCTGTCTCATTACACAGGACCAGATCTAAGATAGCTTGCTCCCTTGTAGGTTCTGTAACATACTGTTCTAAGAAACAATCCTGTATGCATTCTGTGAATTCCTCCTCCAGGCTACCACGTGCGATTTGATTTGACCAATCGATATGTAGGTTAAAATCCCCCATGATTACTGCCGTTCCTTTTTCACATGCCTGCATTATTCCCTTGATTATTGCCCACCCCACCGTGAAGTTATTATTTGGGGGCCTATAAACTACGCCCACCAGTGACTTTTTACCCTTACTATCTCTAATCTCCACCCACAATGATTCAACATTTTGTTCATTAGAGCCAATATCGTCTCTCACAACTGCCCTGATATCATCCTTTATTAACAGAGCTACCCCATCTCCTTTCCCTTCTTGTCTATCTTTCCGAATCGTCAGATACCCCTGTATGTTTAATTCCCAGTCTTGGCCACCCTGCAACCACGTTTCAGAAATGGCCACCAAATCATACCCATTTGTAATGATTTGTGCCGTCAACTCATTTACTTTATTTCGAATGCTGCGTGCGTTCAGGTAGAGTGTTTTAATACTAGTTTTTAAACCATGATTTTTAGTTTTGACCCCTCCTGCAGCCCCTTTATATTCAATGGCCCTTTTTGTTTTTTGCCTTGGGTTTCTCTGCCCTCCACTTTTACTCATCTCCTTTCTGTCTTTTCCTTTTGTCTCCTTTTTAGTTCCCTCTGTCTCCCTGCATTGGTTCCCATCCCCCTGACATATTAGTTTAACTCCTCCCCAACAGCACTAGCAAACACTCCCCCAAGGACCAGGTGCAGCAGCAGTTCTCCTGCAGGCCCCACGTGGAATGTTTAGACCTTCCCCGCCCCCAGATTCCCTCTCATTCCCTCCCGCAAGACTCCCAGAATCCCATATCCCACTCCTTCCTGCGTGGGCCGCCCAAAACTCCCAAGGTTGGCAGTCACGTCCCACCCGTTCCAGGCAGGAAGTGGTGCGGCACCATGGCAACGAGGCCCAGCAGTTAAAATTGGCGTGGCCTCGTGCTGTCCCAGACGGATGGTACATGAACTGACTCCTGCGCTTTCCCGCCAGGAGTTAAAACACGCCTCACAGAGTTTGTAGTGTGTATTCCGTGTGGTCAGTGTTCAAGCTGTTGGATGTTAAGACTGTCTTGAGATGGTTAATGTATGCACCCATCACACGGCTATGAAATATGCAGCATTTTTTTTTATTCGTTCACGGGATGTGGGTGCCGCTGGCAAGACCAGCATTTATTGCCCATCCCTAATTGCCCTCCAGAAGGTGGTGGTGAGCCGCCTTTTTGAACCGCTGCAGACTGTGCTTTGTTGTAGCAGCTTGGTATAACTGAGCGGCTCGCTGGGCCATTTCAGAGGGCAGTTAGGAGTCAACCACATTACTGTGGGTCTGGAGTCACATATAGCCCAGACCGGGTAAGGATGGCAGATTTCCTTCCCTAAAGAAGAATAGTGAACCAAATGGGCTTTTTTTTAATGACAATCTGGCAGTTTCATGGTCAGCATTACTGACACTAACCTTTTATTCCAGATTTATTTAATGAACTGAATTTAAATTCCCCAGCTGCCGTGGTGGCATTTGAACTCACATCTCGTGTTCATTAGTCCACACCTTTTGTTAAATTGATTTCCGATCTTCTGGACTTCAGTGGACATCACTAGACTATGTTTCTGCATTGGACTACACTGGATTGACTACCTGCTGTTTCTCCATCTCTGCCGCTAAAGTTTACTTTTCCTTTTAACTGCGGCTGTGTCTGCTGAACTGGTTCAACTAGTTTTTCAGCTCTGCTGGCTTTGTGCTCGCAGCTGCTGTTTCACTGGTTCTACCGGTTTTCAACTTTGCTGTTCACTGGCTGTTGTTTTACTTTCTCTTCACTGCTTTGATCTACAAACTTGTGTCAACGTCGCCACCATCTTTCTGCACTGCTACTGACCTTCCTGCCCAGCGCGCCCACTGGGGGCTAATCTTGCCAATCTCCTCCCCATGCAACTCATCCCCCCCAGCACTGACCCTGTGGACTCAGGCAGTGGGGCAGCTATCACCGACCTTCTCCGCATCTCCCTCCAGAAAGTCCGTTCGCTTGTGAACAAGGCCCTTCCCATCCATGAGCTTATCGTGGATGATGGCATCAAAACATCATGGTCCTGACAGAAACTTGGTTGAGGGACGATGACACCTTACCCTTTACTGAAGCCTCTCCGCCTGGCTATACCTTCCACCACTTGCCCCGCTCAGATCGCCGTGGTGATGGTATGGCTCTCATCAGCAAATCACGCCCTGGTCTTTCCCCTACTCCTCCGGCAGTTTCTCCTCCTTTGAGCATCTCACCTTATTCCACCCCTCTCACCTCTCATTTAAAATTCTCGTTCTCTTCCGCCCACCTAAATACCACAAAAACTTTATTTCTGAGATATCTTCACTGCTTTCCTCCCTCAGCCTCTGCACCGAATAACTTTTCATCCTCGGTGATTTCAACCTCCATCTCAACTCATCATGCTCTCTCTCCTTTGAGTTCACTAGCCTCCTATCCTCCCTTAATTTCTCCCTCCATGTAAACTGCCCAACCCATATTCATGGCCAACCCCCTCAACCTTGCCATCTTTCTTGCTCTCGCTACTCCCATCCTGTCAATCGCAGATAAGGCCATCTCTGACCAGTTCCCCGCATCCCCCTTCCATTCCCCCCCCACCCCACCCCCACCCTACCTCCTGTGTCAGCCCATGGGGAAAAAATCTCTCCCGACTCTCTTACAACTGCACTTATCAACTCCCAACACCAGCCTTTGGCCCTCCATTCACCACGACGTTTCTGCAGCCACCAATCTTCTCAACCACACCCTCACCACCACCTTAAATGCCCTAGTCCTTGTTAAAATAATTAGTCTCTCTCACCCTAGCCATTCTCACTGGTACATCCCTCATCTTCACTTCCTTAAGTCCAAGGAATACAGACAACAGGTGGACAACTGATTTAGCCATTCACCGCCAGATATAGCTGGACCACATAAAGCACTATTGGGTCCTGCTCGCGTCTGCCACAATTGCTCACTATTCCAGAATCATTCTAGAAGGCAAAGATAAACCCCAGCTTCTATTCTCCATGCTAACCGTCTTCTTAAACCCCTCTCCCCAGTTATCCCGCTTAACTCCGATAATAAATGTGAGGAGCTCATGGACTTTGTCTCTAATATTGAGACCATCTGATCAGCTGCCTCTGCCGCTTCTCTTCCTTCCCCTAGCCCACCGGGGGCCAAACTTCCTCTAACGATCCTTCCCCCCCGCCCCCCCCCCCCCCCTGCACTGGCCTAGCCCTGACCTCACATCTTTCTCCAGTTTCTCTCTGATCTCCCCTCATGCCCTCTCCGAGCTCCTGTCCATGCGACCCACTTCCTGCTCCCTTGACCCTATTCCCACTAAACTGCTGACCACCTAACTTCCTTTTCTGGTAGACATTGTTAACGGTTCTCTCTCCTCAGGTACTGTCCCCCTCTCCCTCAAATCTGCCATCATAACCCCTCTCAAAAAAAACAACCCTTGACCTTCTCCGTCCTTGCAAACTATGGCTCCATCTCCAACCTCCCTTTCCCCTCCAAAGTCCTTGAACGTGTTGTTGCCTCCCAAATCCATGCCCACCTTTCCCACAATTCCATGTTTGAATCCCTCCAATCCGGTTTCTGCGATTGCCACAGTAGCAAAATGGCTCTCATCAAAGTCACAAATGACATCCTTTGTGACTGTGACAAAGGTAAACTGTACCTCCTCGTCCTTCTCGACCTGTCTGCAGCCTTTGACACAGTTGACCACTCCATCCTCCTCCAATGTCTCTCCACCATCGTCCAGCTGGGTGGGACTGCACTCACCTGGTTCCATTCTTATCGATCTAATCGTAGCCAGAGAATCACCTGCAATAGTTTCTCGTCCCACTCCGGCATTGTTACTTGTGGTGTCCCCCAAGGATCTATCCTTGGCCCCCTCCTGTTTCTCATTTACATGTTGCCCCTTGGAGCCCCTCTATGATCTCTAAATTGTCAGACTGCTTGTCCGACCTCCAGTTCTGGATGAGCAAAAATTTTCTCCAATTAAATATAGGGAAGCCATTGTTTTCGGTTCCTGCCACAAACTCCGTACCCTAGCCACTGACTCCATCCCTCTCCCCAAAGTCTGTCTGAGGCTGAACCACACTGTTCGCAACCTTGGTGTCATATTTGACCCTGAAATGAGCTTTCGACCACATATCTGGAGCATAACTAAGACCACCTATTTCCACCTCTGCAACATCGCCTATCTCCGCCCTTGCATCTGCTCATCCGCTGCTGAAACACTCATCCATGCCTTACCTCTAGACTTGACTATTCCAACACAACCCTGGCTGGCCTTCCACATTCTACCCTACGTAAACTTGAGGTGATCCAAAGCTCAGCTGCCCATGTCCTAACTCGCACCAAGTCCTGCTCACCCATCACCACTGTGCTCACTGACCTACATTGGCTCCCAGTTAATTGCCTCGATTCAAAATTCTCATCCTTGATTTCAAATCCCTCCATGGCCTCGCCCCTCCCTATCTCTGTAATCTCCTCCAGCCCCACAACCCCCCGAGATGTCTGCGCTCCTCTAATTCAGCCCTGTTGAGCATCCCTGATTATAATCGCTCAACAGATTGATGGCCGTGCCTTTTGATGCCTAAGCTGTAAGCTCTGGAATTCCTGGCCTAAACCTCTCCACCTCTCTTTTCTCCTTCAAGATGCTCCTTAAAACCTACCTCTTTGACCAAGCTTTTGGTCACCTGCGCTAATTTCTTCTTATGTGGCTCAGTGTCAAATTTTTTGTCTCATTATACTCCTGTGAAGCGCTTTAGGATGTTTTAATACGTTATAGGTGCTTTATAAATACAAGTGCTTTGTAAATACTCTTTCTCCTGTGACATTGGAACTGGTGCTCTCCACTCTCTGTCCTGTGACAGTTTGAACTGGTGCTCTCCACTCTCTGTCCTGTGACAGTTTGAATTGGTGCTCTCCACTCTCTCTCCTGCAACAGTTGGAACTGGTGCTCTTCACTCTCCTGTTGGTGTAGGAGGGAGGGCTTTAGTTTCCTGAACAATTGGGACCGCTTCTGGGGTAGGTGGGATCTGTACAAGTCGGACAGGTTACACCTCAACAGAGACGGGACCAATGTTCTCGCGGGTGGTTTTGATAGTACGGTTGGGAGGGCTTTAAACTAGCTTGACAGGGGGATGGAAACTCATGAGAGGGCTCTGAGCTAGTTAGGGTGGGTGAGAGCTCAGATGAACAGCACCCCAAGAAAGAATGCAAAAGGCAGGAGACAACAGAGCAGAGTAGCACTGGGGTAAGTGTAAACCACAAGGTGATAGGAAGGGACAATATGTATGAATATAAAGGGGCTGCAGGAGGGGTCAAAACTAAAAATCATGGTTTAAAAACTAGTATTAAAACACTTTACCTAAACGCACGTAGCATTCGAAACAAAGTAAATGAGTTGACGGCGCAAATCATTACAAATGGGTATGATTTGGTGGCCATTACTGAAACGTGGTTGCAGGGTGGCCAAGACTGGGAATTAAACATACAGGGGTATCTGACAATTCGTAAAGATAGACAAGAGGGGAAGGGAGTTGGGGTAGCTCTGTTAATAAAGGATGATATCAGGGCAGTTGTGAGAGACGATATTGGCTCTAATGAACAAAATATTGAATTATTGTGGGTGGAGATTAGAGATAGTAAGGGGAAAAAGTCACTGGTGGGCATAGTTTATAGGCCCCCAAATAATAACTTCATGGTGGGCAGACAATAATCAGGGGAATAATGGAGGCATGTGAAAAAGGAACGGCAGTAATCATGGGGGATTTTAACCTACATATCGATTGGTCAAATCAAATCGCACAGGGTAGCCTTGAGGAGGAATTCATAGAATGCATACGGGATTGTTTCTTAGAACAGTATGTTACAGAACCTACAAGGGAGCAAGCTATCTGAGATCTGGTCCTGTGTAATGAGACAGGAATAATAAACGATCTCCGAGTAAAAGATCCTCTCGGAATGAGTGATTACAGTATGGTTGAATTTGTAATACAGATTGAGGGTGAGGAAGTAGTGTCTCAAACGAGCGTACTATGCTTAAACAAAGGGGACTACAGTGGGATGAGGGCAGAATTGGCTAAAGTAGACTGGGCACACAGAGTAAACGGTGGCACAATTGAGGAACAGTGGAGGACTTTTAAGGAGCTCTTTCATAGTGCTCAACAAAAATATATTCCAGTGAAAAAGAAGGGTGGTAAGAGAAGGAACAACCAGCCGTGGATAACCAAGGAAATAAAGGAGAGTATCAAATTAAAAACCAATGTGTATAAGGTGGCCAAGGTTAGTGGGAAAATAGAAGATTGGGAAAATTTTAAACAACAGCAAAGAATGACTAGGAAAGCAATAAAGAAAGGAAAGATAGATTACGAAAGTAAACTTGCGTAAAACATAAAAACAGATAGTAAAAGCTTTTACCGATATATAAAAAGGAAAAGAGTGACTAAAGTAAATGTTGGTCCCTTAGAAGATGAGAAGGGGGATTTAATAATGGGAAATGTGGAAATGGCTGAGACCTTAAACAATTATTTTGCTTCGGTCTTCACAGTGGAAGACACAAAAACCATGCCAAAAATTGCTGGTCAGGGGAATGTGGGAAGGGAGGACCTTGAGATGATCACTATCACTAGCGAGGTAGTGCTGGACAGGCTAATGGGACTCAAGGTAGACAAGTCCCCTGGTCCTGATGAAATGCATCCTAGGGTATTAAAAGAGATGGCAGAAGTTATAGCAGATGTATTCGTTATAATCGACCAAATTCTCTAAACTCTGGGGCGGTATCATCGGATTGGAAAACAGCTAATGTAACGCCTCTGTTTAAAAAAGGGGGCAGACAAAAGGCAGGTAACTATAGGCCGTTTAGTTTAACATCTGTAGTGGGGAAAATGCTTGAAACTATCATTAAGGAAGAAATGGCGGGACATCTAGATAGGAATAGTGCAATCAAGCAGACGCAGCATGGATTCATGAAGGGGAAATCATGTTTAACTAATTTACTGGAATTCTTTGAGGATATAACGAGCATGGTGGATAGAGGTGTACCGATGGATGTGGTGTATTTAGATTTCCAAAAGGCATTCGATAAGGTGCCACACAAAAGGTTACTGCAGAAGATTAAGATACGCGGAGTCAGAGGAAATGTATTAGCATGGATCGAGAATTGGCTGGCAGAAAGCAGAGAGTCGGGATAAATGGGTCCTTTTCGGGTTGGAAATCGGTGGTTAGTGGTGTGCCGCAGGGATCGGTGCTGGGTCCACAACTGTTTACAATATACATAGATGACCTGGAAGAGGGGACAGAGTGTAGTATAACAAAATTTGCAGATGACACAAAGATGAGTGGGAAAGCGGGTTGTGTCGAGGACACAGAGAAGCTGCAGAGAGATTTAGATAGGTTAAGCGAATGGTCTAAGGTTTGGCAGATGGAATACAATGTCGGAAAATGTGAGGTCATCCACCTTGGAAAAAAAAACAATAAAAGGGAATATTATTTGAATGGGGAGAAATTACAACAAGCAGCGGTGCAGAGGGACCTTGTGCATGAATCCCAAAAAGTTAGTTTGCAGGTGCAGCAGGTAATCAGGAAGGCGAATGGAATGTTGGCCTTCATTGCGAGAGGGATGGAGTACAAAAGCAAGGAGGTCCTGCCGCAACTGTACAGGGTATTAGTGAGGCCACACCTGGAGTACTGCGTGCAGTTTTGGTCACCTTACTTAAGAAAGGATATATTAGCTTTGGAGGGGGTACAGAGATAATTCACTCGGCTGATTCCGGAGATGAGGGGGTTACCTTATGATGACAGATTGAGTAGACTGGGTCTTTACTCGTTGGAGTTCAGAAGGATGAGGGGTGATCTTATAGAAACATTAAAAATAATGAAAGGGATAGACAGGAAAGAGGCAGAGAGATTGTTTCCACTGGTCGGGGAGACTAGAACTAGGGGGCACAGCCTCAAAATACGGGGGAGCCAATTTAAAACTGAGTTGAGAAGGAATTTCTTCTTCCAGAGGGTTGTGAATCTGTGGAATTCTCTGCCCAAGGAAGCAGTTGAGGCTAGCTCATTCAATATATTGAAATCACAGATAGATAGATGTTTAACCAATAAGGGAATTAAGGGTTATGGGGAGCGGGCGGGTAAGTGGAGCTGAGTCCACGGCCAGATCAGCCATGATCTTGTTGAATGGCGGAGCAGGCTCGAGGGGCTAGATGGCCTACTCCTGTTCCTAATTCTTATGTTCTTATGTTCTTATTAATGTTGGGGAAGTCCAGAACCAAGTGTCACAGTCTAAGAATGGAGGGTAAGCCATTTAGGACCGAGATGAGGAGAGACTTCTTCACCCAGAGAGTGGTGAACCTGTGGAATTCTCTGCCACAGAAAGTTGTTGATGCTAATTCACCAGATATATTCAAAAAGGAGTTAGATGTAGTCCTTACTACTGGGGGGATCGGTGGGTATGGCAAGGGGGCACGAATAGGGTACCGGAGTTGCATGTTCAGCCATGAACTTATTGAATGGCGGTGCAGGCTCGAAGGGCCGAATGGCCTACTCCTGCACCTATTTTCTATGTTTCTATGTTTCTAAGTCATTGTTGTTGTTATTGAGGCGTACAGCATATGGAACGGCGCAGCATATATCAACGGAAGGGTCGTGGCCCAGGAGAGGTGCGTCATTTAACAACAGCGGGGTCGGGTCCCAGGGGAGGTGCAACAAAGCTTGGTCTCCAGTCGTCTTGTTCAATCCTTACCACTGGATAAAGGCTTGGCTCTGTCAAGCACGTGTGGTGGCTGATGTGCAACGGTCATCACATGTTTAAAAAAAAACCACGTACAGGCATCTTCCACCCTTTAAGAAGTAACTCATTGAAACACCTATGAGCCCATCTTTTTTTGGTGTGAAGAGCATCATCCTCGTTATGAGGGACTGTCTAGTAGTAAATAGGAGTAGAGCATAGCACCGTGTTACTGGCCCCCAGTTCGGTACTGGGAATGTTAACACTGCTGATATTCTCCATAGCCCCAGCATCAGACAGTGAGGTCAGCCCAGAAATGATTGGGGTAGATTTTTTAACTTCAGTGGAAATAAAAATTGGGAGAGATGTAAACTGGGCTGCCTATCACCCATCAAGATCTGCCCCATTGTGCATGGTATCAGTGTACAACAATAAAAGCATGAGTTAACAGCTCAGCTAATATAGAGGACAGAGAATGTCACACAAACACTTGCACACTAATACTGCAAACATGATTTTCTAGCCGATTGACTCTGCTGAGGAAAGGTTCTGGCTGCCCTCTCGTACCTCTCCCCATGTGAGCATCACTCCCCTTTTTTCCTCCTGGCTGTGCTGAGGTTTTCACACCATCTTCTCAGTATCACAGTCATGCTCTTCAAAATTGCCTTTCATCTGGGAACATCTCCAATTAACTTAATTTACAAGTTTAATTAATGCTGATCCCACAAGGTCATGTAATTAAGTTTTAAAATGTAGCTTCATTAATCTGTTGCTGCTTAAATACACTGAAAGGCCATCAGGAAGGAACGAATGTTCACAACGTGCTATTCCTCCTGGGCTTTGTCACAATGCAATGACGGAAATCTGTTAGCTTTCACGTTTCAGGGCAAGTTCACAGCATCAGTCAAAGAACTTTTGCTGACTCTGCACAACAAACCGAGAGATTAAGATGCAGTAATCGCTCAAAATTACCCAGAAAAATTAATATTTCTCTGCTGCTCACCTTTTCAGTAGAAGGGCTGACACCAGCACTTGTTCGACGGGCCAAAGGGCCTTCAGACCTGCCGTCACTATGATTCGATGATGTGCTAACTTCTTGCTGGGATACAATTTGACAGGTGACAGTGCTCCTCCTCCTCCTCAGCCAAGTGGCCAGTCGAGACAGTGAGTGTTGGCAGGCTGTTTTACCATGATGGGCACCATGGCTGAATCCAATCCAGTTCTTACTAAACAGCCTCAGTTCAGACCCCCAGCCTCAGTCCAAAACCGTTCATGTGCCTGTTGGAGAGCAGGAGGGCTGTGTATGTGCCCATGAAAATAGCAGATTTAATTTGGATTTGCTAATCTTAATGCACCAGCGCTACTGTTGGAGCAACACCCTCCCCAATGCTGTTGCTCCTTGTTCTCTAAAGTGAATATGTTCAGCTGGAATTCAATCCAAAGGAGGACGATTCTCAGGGGGTCTGATCAGGGCTCTGAATGGTGGCAAGTCAGATTCTGAGACAGGTAATAATTTGTTAGTTCTTGTGTCCCTTCCAGGAGTGAGACAGAGAGATGGTAAAAGAGCTTCAGTAAAGATGGTAGGATGGCCACATCTGAGTGATTAGAAGTGGCTCCCCAGAGATTTTAGAAGGGATGTTCGAAAACCTCCTGAGAAGAGTTCGAAGTCTCCCCAGAGGAGTCTGCTTTGAGCTGCCAGGAGCCTCCTTTGAAACGCTAGAAGAGTTTCTCAGAGCTAATAGAAGATCCTCTCGTAGAAGAATTCTCAGAAGTAATAGATCATCTGAGCTAACATATTTTCAGACGCAATAGAAAAGATTCCCAGTCTCCCTATGTGTTAATAGAGGCCCCCAAAATATTATTTTTTAAATGAACTCTCTGGATGTGGGAATTGCTGTCAAGGCTGGCATTTGTTACCCATTCTAGTTGCCCTGAGAAGGTGGTGCTGGGCCTTCTTGAAACACAGTAGTCCGTATGGTTCTCAGTCTTTGTAACAGTTTGATACAACTTTGTAGCTTGCTAGGCCACTTCAGAGGGCTGTTAAGAAGCAATCTCCAGTGTAAGAATGGAGTCACGTATAGGCCAGTTCAAGTAAGGTCAGCAGGCTAACTTCCCTAAAGGACATTTGTGGCCCAGGTGGGTTTCATCATCATTATTAGTCCAGGCCGCTAGTTCAGGAACTAGGCTACTATATTAAAATTTGTTAGAAGCGCCTTCTCCCAAACATGGCACTGCAGTCAAGTCCAAAGAGAGTTGAGATGCTCTTATGCTATTCAGTACCATCAGTTCTTGACATATAGGTCTTGTAGAGATAGTGGCATGGACAAATATACACTTTATGGGCTAGATTTTACACTTTTGTGCAGATTGCCCAAAAATGGACGTTATTTTCGGTGTGGGCGGTAAAAATGGATTTTCAGATCGCCGGCTTGTCAAGTCTCCATTTTAAAAATTGGGCATTACTGCGAGCAATATGAAATGTGCGTTAGCGTTAAATCTCTCTGACCTTCTGCCGGAAAGTGTCGCTGTCCTTAGCAACAGCATGGCAACGCTCTATTCCCGCGATTCAGGAGGTCAAGAGTCATCATGACATGCGCATAAGAGAAGACAGAGAGGGAGCTGAGAGAGAGTGAAGGCATGTGTGAGTGTGGTGTGGCTGCTTTGGGAGGAAGGAGGGAGAGTTTCGAGGTTTATAGCAAATTGGGGAAAAAAAATGAGCTGTTACAAGCCAGATATTTTCCCGAATTTGGTGACTATAACGGAGGAAGAGGAGGAGGCGACACAGCACACTGTGGAGACTGACGCTGACATGAGCAGTGAGCTGGGAGAGGAGCACATTGGAGGGTGCAAAAGAGCAGGGAGGTTCTCGGACGAGGCAAATGCCTCCCTCCTGCAGGAGGTCGAATTACGCTGGGGTGATTTGACACAGGGAGGGAGTGGGAAGCCCACCCCAAAGGCCAACCAGAAGATATGGGCCGAGATAGCAGAGGTGGTCTCATCGGCGACCAATGAGCTGCGTGAGGGCAACCAATGCCGAAAGCGATGGAACGACCTTGTCAGATCCGCAAGAGTAAGTATTACATTTATTTACATGTACTTATATATTTATATAATTTGATTTATAAGAGTCATGAGTGACTATCATCAGATGTGAGGTGTTTCACTTTTACCGGGAATGTTGTACTCAAAGCCTGCGG
Organism: Pristiophorus japonicus; assembly: GCF_044704955.1. Classification (NCBI taxonomy): domain Eukaryota; kingdom Metazoa; phylum Chordata; class Chondrichthyes; family Pristiophoridae; genus Pristiophorus; species Pristiophorus japonicus. Next base: position 46,632,212 of record NC_091992.1, on the reverse strand, counting down.
TCACGGTGCACGTCTTTAGGTAAAGAATGATAATTATCATCATAATCACGATTACATCTGTCGATTATGTGTTGTATCAGTCTCTGTGACAGTACCTATCAATGATATCACGTAATGATCTCATGCCATTTCGTCCTGTCATCTTTTACAGAAGAAGCTATCGACAATTAGGTCCGAGCAGAGGCGAACGGATGCGGGGCCACCAGTCACCAGCGACATTACTGAGATGGAGGAGCGGGTGCTCACACTCATGGGGAGTCATCCCCGGATGGCCACGCAGACAGCTGCAGACCTGAAGTGGTGCCACATGAGTAAAGCTTACACCATTGCGTGATGTATAGTCAATAGATACCACACCCACTCATATCCAAACAATAATATATGATGGATGGTTTCTAAAATTGTCCTATAAATAATGCTGGCCTCATGAGAATCATTGCAATGCACAATGTGTTGATGGTCATGAAATGTGATGTCTGCGATGATTTTGATAGCGGTGGTGCTTTTGTCGTGTATATGCTGTGTGTAGCGCTGGACTCAGCTTGTGACCCTAGCTCCCCCCTCTCCTCTAATAACCTCATTTTGCAGCTCAGCCAGCAGCGCGGCCCAGGCAAGACCACAGAGGCCAGAAGGTGAGGGCGCGGGGCCGGACTCGGCAGACGATCCTACATCTGGTGCTGAGGAGCTCCGATTGTTGTTGCCAATTTAAGTGTATATAAGTGTATATAAGGGTTAAGTCATGGCAGGAGAGCTCGGTCGGGTGTTATGCTCCTCCTGTACCATGTGGGAACTCAGGGACACTTCCGGTGTCCCTGACGATTACGTGTGCGGGAAGTGTATCCGCCTCCAGCTCCTGACAGACCGCGTTGCGGAGTTGGAGCTGAGGGTGGATTCACTCTGGAGCATCCACGATGCTGAGAATGACGTGAGTATCATGTGTAGCGAGTTGGTCGTACCGCAGGGAAAGGGTCCACAGCCAGATAGGGAATGGAAGACCAACAGGAAGAGCAGTGCAAGGAAGGTAGTGCAGGAGTCCCCTGTGGTCAACCCCCTGCAAAGCAGATACACTGCTTTGGGTACTGTTGAGGGGGATGACTCATCAGGGGAGGGCAGCAGCAGCCAAGTTCATGGCACCATGGCTGGCTCTGCTGCACAGGAGGGCAGGAAAAAGAGTGGGAGAGCAATAGTGATTGGGGATTCAATGGTGAGGGGAATAGATCGGCGTTTCTGCGGCCGCAACCGAGACTCCAGGATGGTATGTTGCCTCCCTGGTGCAAGGGTCAAGGATGTCTCGGAGCGGGTGCAGGACATTCTAAAAAGGGAGGGAGAACAGCCAGTTGTCGTGGTGCACATTGGTACCAACGACATAGGTAAAAAAAGGGATGAGGTCCTATGAAACGAATTTAAGGAGCTAGGAGCTAAATTAAAAAGTAGGACCTCAAAAGTAGTAATCTTGGGATTGCTACCAGTGCCACGTGATAGTCAGAGTAGGAATCGCAGGATAGTGCAGATGAATACGTGGCTTGAGCAGTGGTGCAACAGGGAGGGATTTAAATTCCTGGGGCATTGGAACCGGTTCTGGGGGAGGTGGGACCAGTACAAACCGGACGGTCTACACCTGGGCAGGACCGGAACCAATGTCCTAGGGGGAGTGTTTGCTAGTGCTGTTGGGGAGGATTTAAATTGATATGGCAGGGGGGTGGGAACCAATGCAGGGAGACAGAGGGAAACAAAAAGGAGGCAAAAGCAAAAGACAGAAAGGAGATGAGGAAAAGTGGAGGGCAGAGAAACCCAAGGCAAAGAACAAAATGGGCCACTGTACAGCAAAATTCTAAAAGGACAAAGGGTGTTAAAAGAACAAGCCTGAAGGCTTTGTGTCTTAATGCAAGGAGTATCCGCAATAAAGTGGATGAATTAACTGTGCAAATAGATGTTAACAAATATGATGTGATTGGGATTACGGAGACGTGGCTCCAGGATGATCAGGGCTGGGAACTCAACATCCAGGGGTATTCAACATTCAGGAAAGATAGAATAAAAGGAAAAGGAGGTGGGGTAGCATTGCTGGTTAAGGAGCAAATTAAGGCAATAGTTCGGAAGGACATTAGCTTGGATGATGTGGAATCTATATGGGTAGAGCTGCAGAATACCAAAGGACAAAAAACGTTAGTGGGAGTTGTGTACAGACCTCCAAACAGTAGTAGTGATGTTGGGGAGGGAATCAAACATGAAATTAGGGGTGCGTGCAATAAAGGTGCAGCAGTTATAATGGGTGACTTTAATATGCACATAGATTGGGTTAACCAAACTGGAAGCAATACGGTAGAGGAGGATTTCCTGGAGTGCATAAGGGATGGTTTTTTAGACCAATATGTCGAGGAACCAACTAGGGGGGAGGCCATCTTAGACTGGGTGTTGTGTAATGAGAGAGGATTAATTAGCAATCTCGTTGTGTGAGGCCCCTTGGGGAAGAGTGACCATAATATGGTGGAATTCTGCATTAGGATGGAGAATGAAACAGTTAATTCAGAGACCATGGTCCAGAACTTAAAGAAGGGTAACTTTGAAGGTATGAGGCGTGAATTGGCTAGGATAGATTGGCGAATGATACTGAAGGGGTTGACTGTGGATGGGCAATGGCAGACATTTAGAGACCGCATGGATGAACTACAACAATTGTACATTCCTGTCTGGCGTAAAAATAAAAAAGGGAAGGTGGCTCAACCGTGGCTATCAAGGGAAATCAGGGATAGCATTAAAGCCAAGGAAGTGGCATACAAATTGGCCAGAAATAGCAGAGAACCCGGGAACTGGGAGAAATTTAGAACTCAGCAGAGGAGGACAAAGGGTTTGATTAGGGCAGGGAAAATGGAGTACGAGAAGAAGCTTGCAGGGAACATTAAGACGGATTGCAAAAGTTTCTATAGATATGTAAAGAGAAAAAGGTTAGTAAAGACAAACGTAGGTCCCCTGCAGTCAGAATCAGGGGAAGTCATAACGGGGAACAAAGAAATGGCGGACCAATTGAACAAGTACTTTGGTTCGGTATTCACTGAGGAGGACACAAACAACCTTCCGGATATAAAAGGGGTCAGAGGGTCTAGTAAGGAGGAGGAACTGAGGGAAATCCTTATTAGTCGGGAAATTGTGTTGGGGAAATTGATGGGATTGAAGGCCGATAAATCCCCAGGGCCTGATGGACTGCATCCCAGAGTACTTAAGGAGGTGGCCTTGGAAATAGTGGATGCATTAACAGTCATATTCCAACATTCCATTGACTCTGGATCAGTTCCTATGGAGTGGAGGGTAGCCAATGTAACCCCACTTTTTAAAAAAGGAGGGAGAGAGAAAACAGGGAATTACAGACCGGTCAGCCTGACATCGGTAGTGGGTAAAATGATGGAATCAATTATTAAGGATGTCATAGCAGTGCATTTGGAAAGAGGTAATATGATAGGTCCAAGTCAGCATGGATTTGTGAAAGGGAAATCATGCTTGACAAATCTTCTGGAATTTTTTGAGGATGTTTCCAGTAGAGTGGACAAGGGAGAACCAGTTGATGTGGTATATTTGGACTTTCAGAAGGCTTTCGACAAGGTCCCTCACAAGAGATTAATGTGCAAAGTTAAAGCACATGGGATTGGGGGTAGTGTGCTGACATGGATTGAGAACTGGTTGTCAGACAGGAAGCAAAGAGTAGGAGTAAATGGGGACTTTTCAGAATGGCAGGCAGTGACTAGTGGGGTACCGCAAGGTTCTGTGCTGGGGCCCCAGCTGTTTACACTGTACATTAATGATTTAGACGAGGGGATTAAATGTAGTATCTCCAAATTTGCGGATGACACTCAGTTGGGTGGCAGTGTGAGCTGCAAGGAGGATTCTATGAGGCTGCAGAGCGACTTGGATAGGTTAGGTGAGTGGGCAAATGCATGGCAGATGAAGTATAATGTGGATAAATGTGAGGTTATCCACTTTGGTGGTAAAAACAGAGAGACAGACTATTATCTGAATGGTGACAGATTAGGAAAAGGGCAGGTGCAAAGAGATTTGGGTGTCATGGTACATCAGTCATTGAAGGTTGGCATGCAGGTACAGCAGGTGGTTAAGAAAGCAAATGGCATGTTGGCCTTTATAGCGAGGGGATTTGAGTACAAGGGCAGGGAGGTGTTGCTACAGTTGTACAGGGCCTTGGTGAGGCCACACCTGGAGTATTGTGTACAGTTTTGGTCTCCTAACCTGAGGAAGGACATTCTTGCTATTGAGGGAGTGCAGCGAAGGTTCACCAGACTGATTCCCGGGATGGCGGGACTGACCTATCAAGAAAGACTGGATCAACTGGGCTTGTATTCACTGGAGTTCAGAAGAATGAGAGGGGACCTCATAGAAACGTTTAAAATTCTGACGGGGTTAGACAGGTTAGATGCAGGAAGAATGTTCCCAATGTTGGGGAAGTCCAGAACCAGGGGACACAGTCTAAGGATAAGGGGTAAGCCATTTAGGACCGAGATGAGGAGGAATTTCTTCACCCAGAGAGTGGTGAACCTGTGGAATTCTCTACCACAGAAAGTTGTTGAGGCCAATTCACTAAATATATTCAAAAAGGAGTTAGATGAAGTCCTTACTACTAGGGGAATCAAGGGGTATGGTGAGAAAGCAGGAATGGGGTACTGAAGTTGCATGTTCAGCCATGAACTCATTGAATGGTGGTGCAGGCTAGAAGGGCCGAATGGCCTACTCCTGCACCTATTTTCTATGTTTCTATGTTTTCTATGATTCTCGCCCTTCAATCCGCTGGGTCTGTTCTCTATGGATGAGAGCACAGACTTTAAGGCTCCAGAATGTATTCCACCCCAAGGCCATCTAATGCTCCTCCGGCCATTCCCACCTCCACTCTGGAGGTACAGGCCCCAAGCACCTCGCTACAGGACACCTCATTTGTTTCCAGGATGGCACCGACCCCGTGGTGGTTTCGTGGATGCGGCAGGTCTAGTTCACAAGCACCAGGTGAGAGCAGAGAGATGGTAAAGTTGTCCAAGCGAACTGTAGACATAGGTGACCAGAACCTCAATGCATTGGGGGGCATATCCCGACAGCTGGCCACCATCTCCGGCATCATTGGCGGAGTATGTTCCATGGATGGCGGAGGTCCTGGAGGCAATAGCCAGGAACATTGCTGGCACAGGCCTCCCAGTGGTCCCACAGGCACTCCACCCATAGGTTCTGCACCCCCACTGCCAACGGCAGGTGAGAGGCCGGAGCAAGATCCTACTTCTGGATCCGAGAATGTTCCCACCTCAGTACTTCCCACTCCCATATCCGTCCAACCACCTTCATCCCCTGCAATGAGGCACCGCCTGAGGAGCTCCTTGGCCAGGCAGCGTGGAGCAAGTAGGGGAAGGGGTAGAGGTGGGGAGAAGAAGGGAGGGGGAAGGAAAGTGAGGTGCATGTCCGCAGGTGATGGCTGTGTTATATCGCTATCTGTGTGTATGCAATTTGTTGTAATGTATGGGGGGAGGGGGCCACCCTCCTGCTTTGCATTTGTGTTCTGTGTTGCTGGACATGTTGACCCTTTGATTGATGTCAATGGTCGAAAGGGTGGGGGTGGGGTGTTTATGCCCTTGATACTTATGCCTTATTGCGCATTGTCTCAGATAGCTGGACCGTTACACACCGATGATTCCTCAACTTGAAAGGGTATAATTAAACTTAACTTGAATCAACTTTAACTGGCATCAAGGTGATGCCCTCCATTGATGTCTGAGCTGCACACACACAGCAGTGTGTCAGCTTTGTCAATTACAGCAACGTTCTTTCAGGCAAATCGCTCATTTATGAGCTCCTGACGTTAAGAGTCTTGCAGCTATGTAGCCACCACGGGCCCTTTCCTGCGGTCATGGAGGGGGGCGTGGGCATGGTTGCATAGTTAGCCTGATTGTCTGACCCGAGGTCAGCATCCAGCCCTTCGTCCTCCTCTTCCTCTCTCTCCTGAAGTGGACCATCAGTCCCTTCTGGCAATTTTTGTTCCCTCCTGATAGCCAGGTTGTGCAACATGGTGCAGACGACCACAAATGGAGCTATTTGCTCAAGGTTGTACTATAGCGCCCCTCCTGAGTGCTCCAGGCATCTAAAGTGCTGCTTAAACACACAAATTGTTTTCTGGACCACATTGCATGTGGCGCTGTGACTCTCATTGTATTGCTTCTCCGCCTTGGTGTGAGTGTCACGCAGGGGGATCATTAGCCAGGTGGCTAGGCCACATCGGTTGTCACCAAGCATCCAGCATTGTCCTTGTTATGTATGTAAACCTGTAATCACCATGTCTAACCACCAGAGGGTTTGTCCCCTGGATTCCCAAGGGACCCCACAATCCCTTGGGAGCACCTGTATATAAGGAGGCCTCACAGGCTGGAGAAGCACTCTGACATCTGCAATAAAGGACTACGGTCACACTTACTTTGAGCTTGCAGTATCTAGTCTGACTCTTTATCTAAGACATAACAACTGGCGACAAGATACAGATAACAAACCCCAACGCAACAATGCAGAGAACTGTGGGCATCCTGGAGAAATTTTCGGAGGGAGATGATTGGGAATCCTTCGTGGAGCGACTTGACCAATACTTCGTGGCCAACGAGCTGGAAGGAGAAGCAAACGCTGCCAAACGAAGGGCGATCCTCCTCACCGTTTGCGGGGCATCAATGTATGGCCTCATGAAAAATCTGCTCGCTCCAGCAAAACCCACAGACAAGTCGTACGATGAGTTGTGCACACTGGTCCGGGAGCATCTAAACCCGAAGGAAAGCGTTCTGATGGCGAGGTAACGGTTCTACACGTACAAGAGATCTGAAGGCCAGGAAGTGGCGAGCTATGTCGCCGAACTAAGGCGCCTTGCAGGACATTGCGAATTTGAAGGACACTTGGAGCACATGCCCAGAGACTTCTTTGTACTTGGCATTGGCCATGAAGTAATACTTCGCAAATTTTTGACTGTAGAGACCCCAACCTTGAGTAAAGCCATAGCGATAGCCTAGGCATTTATCTCCACCAGTGACAATACCAAACAAATTTCCCAACTCATGCAAGTACTGTGAACAAAGTAACGTTGTTTTCGAATCAAAATGTACATGGCAGGAATTACACGCCTGTAGCTGCACGTCCGCAGATGACTCAAAGTCCGCCATCAAGGGTGGTGAATACAAGGCAATGAACACCTTGTTGGCGCTGCGGGGGTGATCATCGATTCCATTCATGCCGCTTCAAAGGATATGTTTGCAAGGGCTGTGGAACAATGGGATACCTCCAATGTATGTGCAGGTGAGCTGCAAACCCTGCTAATCCTGCAAACCACCATGTTGCAGAGGAGGACAGATCCACGGTGGATCATGACCACGAACCAGAGCCTCAGACCAAGAAGGCAGAGGTATATGGGGTGCACACATTTACCACAAAATGTCCCCCGATAATGCTGAAGGTTGAATTAAATGGACTCCCAGTGTCCATGGAGCTGGACACAGAAGCAAGCCAGTCCATAATGAGTAAAAAGACTTTCGATAAGATGTGGTGCAACAAGGCTTCAAGGCCAGTCCTAACTCCCATTCGTACCAAACTTAGAATGTACACAAAGGAACTGATTCCCATAATTGGCAGTGCAACCGTAAAGGTCTCCTACGATGGAGCGGTGCATGATTTACCACTCTGGGTGGTACCGGGCGATGGCCCCACGCTGTTCAGCAGGAGCTGACTGGGAAAGATACGCTGGAACTGGGACGACGTCTGAGCACTTTCGTCCGTCGATGACACCTCATGTGCCCAGGTCCTAAGCAAGTTCCTCTCGCTGTTCGAACCAGGCAACGGGAAGTTCCAAGGAGCAAAAGTCCAGATCCATTTGATTCCGGGGGTGCGATCCATCCATCACAAGGCAAGAGCGGTACCTTACATGATGAGAGAGAGGGTGGAGATCGAACTGGACAAGCTGCAACGAGAGGGCATCATTTCGCCGATCAAATTCAATGAGTGGGCCAGTCCGATTGTTCCAGTCCTCAAGGGAGACGGCACCATCAGAATCTGTGGTGATTACAAAGTAATTATCAATCGTTTCTCGCTGCAGGATCAATACCCGCTACCAAAGGCAGATGACCTATTTGCGACGCTGGCGGGAGGGAAAACGTTCACGAAGCTGGACTTGACCTCAACCTACATGACGCAGGAGCTGGAGGAATCTTCTAAAGGCCTCACCTGCATCAACACGCACAAAGGTCTTTTCGTTTACAACAGATGCCCGTTTGGGATTCGATCGGTCGCGGCGATATTCCAGAGGAACATGGAAAGCTTGCTGAAGTTAGTCCCGCGCACCGTGGTCTTCCAGGACGACATCTTGGTTACAGGTCAGAACACTGTCGAGCACCTGCAGAACCTGGAGGAGGTTCTTAGCTTAATCGTGTGGGGCTCAGGATAAAACGCTCGAAGTGCATTTTCCTGGCACCTGAAGTGGATTTCCTGGGGAGAAGAATCGCGGCGGACGGCATGAGGCCCACTGATTCGAAGAGGGAGGCAATCAAGAATGCACCAAGACCACGGAATGTGATGGAGCTGCGGTCGTTTCTAGGACTTCTGAACTATTTTGGTAACTTCTTACCGGGTCTTAGCACATTGTTATAACCCTTGCACTCTTTACTACATTAAGGGAGATAAATGGATATGGGGTAAAAGCCAAGAAAATGCCTTTGAAAGCTGGGAAGCTGTTATGTTAAACAAATTGCTTGTGTTGTACGATCCATGTAAACGTTTGGTACTAGCATGTGATGCGTCATCGTATGGGGTCGGGTGTGTATTGCAACAAGCTAATGAATTTGGGAAATTGCAACTGATTGCTTATACATCCAGAAGTCTGTCTAGGACCGAGAGAGCCTACAGTATGATTGAAAAAGAAGTGTTAGCATGTGTTTACGGGGTTAAGAAAATGCATCAATATCTGTTCGGACTCAAATTTGAATTGGAAACTTACCATAAGCCGCTTATATACCTCTTTTCTGAAAATAAGGGGATCAGTACGAATGCATCGGCCCGCATCCAGAGATGGGTGCTCACGTTGTCCGCATACAATTACGCCATCCGCCACAAGCCAGGCACAGAAAACTGTGCCGATGCTTTCAGTAGGCTACCATTGTCCATCACCGGGGTGGAGAAGGCACAGCCTGCAGATTTAGTTATGGTAATGGAAGCATTCAAGAGTGAGCAATTACCTGTTACCGCCCGACAGATTAAATCCTGGACGAGCCAGGACTCCTTACTGTCCTTAATAAAAAATTGTGTGCTCCACGGGAGTTGGTCTAGTGTCCCGTTAGAGATGCAGGAAGAAATAAAGCCATACCAGCAGCACAAACATGAAATGTATATACAGGCAGACTGCCTCCTATGGGGCAATTGGGTAGTTGTGCCAAAAAACGACAGGGACACTTTCATTAGTGATTTCCACAGTACCCACCCAGGCATTGTTATGATGAAAGTGATAGCCAGATCCCACGTGTGGTGGCCCGGTATCGATGCAGACTTAGAGTCCTGTATACACAAATGTAATACATGTTCCCAGTTAAGCAATGCACCCAGGGAGGCAACACTAAGTTTATGGTCTTGGCCCTCCAAACCATGGTCTAGGGTTCATGTCGACTATGCAGGCCCATTCTTAGTAAAAATGTTTTTAGTGGTTGTAGATGCGTACTCCAAATGGATTGAATGTGTGATAATGTTGGCAAGCACGTCCGCTGCCACCATTGAAAGCCTATGGGCCATGTTTGCCACGCACAGCCTGCCTGATATCCTTGTAAGTGACAATGGGCCGTGATTTACCAGTGCCGATTTCAAGGAATTCATGACCCGCAGTGGGGTCAATCATGTCACATCTGCCCCGTTTAAGCCAGCGTCCAATGGTCAGGCAGAACGAGCAGTTCAAACAATCAATCAGAGTTTGAAAAGGGTAACTGAAGGCTCACTGCAGACTCGCTTATCCCGAGTGCTGCTTAGTTACCGCACAAGACCCCACTCGCTCATCAGGTTCCCTCCCGCTGAACTGTTCATGAAAAGGGCACTTAAGGCAAGGCTCTTATTAGTCCACCCTGATCTACATGAACAGGTAGAGATCAGACGGCTTCAACAGAATACATATCATGATCGCGCAAATGTGTCACGCGAAAGTGAAGCAAATGATCCTGTATTTCTGTTGACCTATGGACAAGGTCCCAAGTGGATTACTGGCACTGTTTTGGCCAGTTGCGGGGAATAGGGTGTTTGTGGTCAAACTCGCAAATGGACTCACCTGCGGAAAACACTTGAACCAAACCAAACTCAGATTTACGGACTATCCAGAACAACCCACAATAGACTCTACCTTTATCGACCCTCCGACACACACACACAAGAGGCAACCGACCCAGCGGTTGACCACGAAGCAGAACCCATCACCCGCAGCTGCCCAGCAAGGCTCACCACCCCCAGCAGTCCGGCAAGGCCAGCTGCACAGCAGCCCAGCGAAGGCCCAACAAACGACTCACCAACAGCAGCATTTGCACCGAGACGATCAAGCAGGGAAAGGAAGGCCCGAGATCGACTCACATTGTAAATAGTTACACTATTGACTTTGGGGGAGGGGAAATGCTTTTATGTATGTAAACCTGTAATCACCACATCTAACCACCAGAAGGCTTGTCCCCTGGAGTCCCAAGGGATCCCACAATCCCTTGGGAGCACCTGTATATAAGGAGGCCTCACAGGCTGGAGAGGCACTCTTAAGATCTGCAATAAAAGACTACGGTCACATTTACTTTGAGCTTGCAGGATCTAGTCTGACTCTTTATCCAAAACATAACAGTCCTTGTGGCTGACTCTTAAACATGTCAGAGACAGTGCTCTCACGCAGGATGTGAGCCTCATCGAAGCTGCCCGGACATTTGGCATTCACTGCCATTATGATCTGGTTGTGGTCGACAACTAGTTGGACCTTCAGGGAGTGAAATCCTTTTCTGTTGCGAAAAACCTCTGGGTCCTGAGAAGGTGCCCGCATGGCGATTAATATGTCCTTGCTATACAGTATAAATGCGCACATAAGAACATAAGAATTAGGAACAGCAGTAGGCCATCTAGCCCCTCGAGCCTACTCCGCCATTCAACAAGATCATGGCTGATCTGGCCGTGGACTCAGCTCCACTTACCCGCCCGCTCCCCGTAACCCTTAATTCCCCTATTGGTTAAAAACGAGGCCCATACTTGAGAGAAGATCAATCTGTGACCAGTAACCTTTATTAGCCAGCACTGAAGTGATGAAGGAGGGTGGAGCTTCCCCTTTTATACCTGAAAGCCCGGTTAGGAGTGTCTCCCACAAGTTCACCACCTAGTGGTGAATGTTCTCATGGTGTACAATTTAGGTCAGTTTGTACATGGGTTACAATGACAGTTGAATACATGACAGCGATGTGAGTACACTGTATTGTTCCCTGCACCTTGGGGAACTTAGCAATGCGGTCTGAGCCTCCATGGTCATGGGGAAACTGATAAAGTCCATCCTACGCATGTACAGGACCTCCGTGACCTGTCTAATGCAGCGATGTGTGGCATGGTGAGACAGAGGGGAAATGTCGACTGTGGAGGCCCGAAAGGACCCAGACATGTAGAAAGACAGTGCCGCGGTGACCTTGACCTCGATGGACGGTGATGTCCTGAAGGTGATGACAGGCTGCAGATCTGCGCTTAATGAGCTGGTATATTTCAGTGATCACCACTTTGTGGAAGCGCAGTCTCTGAAAGCAGGTGTTCTCGGACATGTCGAGGTAAGACCGCTTCTCCCTGTAAGTGCAGGGTGTGTATCGCCTGGACCTCCTCCTGAGTCTGGCATGTCTGAGATTGGGCACATAATGCTGTGCATTAGACGTTGTACCATTTGCACTCGATGCAGGCTGAGAAATGGCTGGCTCCATTCCAATAAAAGTACAATGCCGATTGTTCAGAAGCAATAATTCCAACACTAAAAGACACTTACAGAAAAACGCAGTCATCCACAGATCCACAGTCTGAAAAGATGTCTGTTCAGATTGTCACTTCACCTGTGAAGAACTCCAGAGTCAATCCAAACTCCCCCGAAGTTGCAGCAGCCTTTTCAATGAAGCGACCTGCGATTTGCAAAATGGCACCCACACTGGTGTGAATAGTTCAGAACAGTTCTGTCATGTATTCAACCAGCATTGTAACACATGTATGATCTGACCTAAGTCGTACACTGTGAGAACAATGACCACTAGGTGGGAGACACTCCGAACCTGGACCTTCAGGTATAAAAAGGGAAGCTCCACCCACCTTCATCACTTGAGTGCCAAGGAATAAAGGACAGGTCACAGACTGACCTTTCAAGCATGGGCCTCATGTGCATTTATACTATATAGTAAGGACGTATCAATGGCGACGAGAAACTGGGATTTAAACCACGTGAGCATGGCCACTAGCAGAACAGACAAGAGGTACTGTGTTAAAGAATGTTTGGGACAGAGATTCAATATTGTTAAAGCAGCACACAGTTCTCCAGGCAGACAAGGGCAGTCGGGCATGCCCCAACATGTAGTTAAACCCAGTGGGGGAGTTCGACAGAGACAATGGCAAGTTGAACGGCGATTCAAGCCATTGCAAGGGACAATGCGGCCAGTAATGGGGCCATCAATACCTGTTAATGGCGCATTCAAGGACAGTCAATGGGGCAGTCAGGGATGATTGACTGGCAAGGGACCTTTTGTTTCCAACAGCAGCTCATGTTGGAGGTGTGGAGGCACGCACTCAGCCGGAGTTTGCAGAGATGAGCAAAATACCTGCAGAAATTGCAGAAATGAACACTGGGGGAAATCGCTGGAAGCTGAAGTTCAGCGAGTTCATGTGGAGCACGTATACAGTTCATACACCAGGACGCCACCGATAATGATGAAAGTGCTCCTCAATGGCATCCCAGTATCAATGGAGCTAGATAAGGGGGCCAGCCAGTCCCTGATGGGTATCAAACAGTTCGAAAAGTTGTGGGCATCCAAGGCCAGGAGGCCAAAATTATCGCCGATTGACGCACAGCTACGGACATATACAAAGGAGATCATTTCTGTGCTAGGCAGCGCCACGGTAGTCGTGACCCACAAAGATTCGGAGAACAGGTTGCCACTCTGGGTTGTCCCAGGGGACGGTCCCACACTGCTGGGGAGGAGTTGGCTTGCTGTCATGAACTGGAAATGGGGCGATGACAATGCAATTTCCTCTGTGGAGCGAGTATCATGCTCACAGATCCTGGACAAATTTGACTCATTATTTCAACCCGGCATCGGCACTTTCATGGGGGCCAAGGTAGTGATTCACATAAACCTGGACGCCAGGCCAGTACACCACAAGGCCAGAGCGGTGCCGTAGGTGATGCGGGAAAAGATAGAAGGCAAATTGGATTGCCTGCTGAGGGAAGGCATCATCTCGCCAGTCGAATTCAGTGACTGGGCGAGCCCGATTATGCCGGTGCTCAAGGCGGATGGGTCGGTCAGGATATGTGGTGATTACAAGGCCACCATCAATCGGGTGTCACTCCAAGACCAGTACCCACTACCGAGAGCGGAGGACCTCTTTGCGATGCTATCCGGTGGCAAACCTTTTTCAAAGTTGGACCTGACCTCAGCTTACATGACCCAGGAGCTGGCAAGTGAGTCGAAGAAGCTGACCACCATCACGACACACAAGGGGTTGTTTGAGTACAACAGATGTCCGTTCGGGATTCGCTTGGCCGCCGCGATCTTACAACGAAATATTGAACACATCCTCAAGTCGATTCCAGGGACGGTGGTTTTTCAGGACGACATCCTCATCACGGGTTACGATACTGAAGAACACCTCCACAACCTGGAGGAGGTGCTAAGCAGACTGGACCGGGTAGGGCTGCGACTGAAAAAGGCGAAGTGCGTCTTCCTAGGTCCAGAGGTAGAATTCCTGGGGTTGAGGGTAGCAGCAGACGGGATCAGACCTACTGCGTCCAAGACGGAAGCGATCCAGAGAGCACCCAGACCCCGTAACATGACATGGCCGCATTCGTTCCTGGGGCTCCTGAACTATTTTGGTAACTTTCTTCCCAAATTGAGCACGCTGCTAGAGCCACTACACATGCTCCTATGCAAAGGTCGTGAATGGGTCTGGGGGGACAGCCAGGAAAGGACTTTTAATAGAGCATGCAATTTGTTATATTCCAACACTCTGTTAACACCATACGACCCATGTAAGAAACTTGTGTTAACGAGCGATGCGTCGTCCTATGGTGTCGGGTGTGTGTTGCAGCATGTCAATGTCAAGGGTCAGTTACAGCCGGTAGCTTATGCCTCCAGGAGTCTGTCCCAGGCAGTTACGGGATGATAGAAAAGGAGGTGCTCGCATGTGTATATGCGGTAAAGAAAATGCATCAGTACCTGTTTGGCAGGAAATTTGAGCTGTAGACAGATCACAAACCCCTAACATCCCTTTTGGCCGACAACAAGGCCATAAATGCAAACGCATCGGCCCGCATACGAGGTGGGCACTCAGGTTAGCCACCTATGACTATACAATTCGGCACAGACCGGGCACCGAAAACTGCGCCGATGCACTCAGCAGGCTCCCACTAGCCACCACTGAGAGGGCTACCAAGCATACTGCTGAGATGGTCATGGCTGTTGAAGCTTTCGGAAGTAAAGGCTCACCCGTGACAACCCGTCAGATTAAAGTCTGGACAAATAGAGAGCCGCTATTGTCTCTAGTCAAGAAATGTGTCCTGAATGGGGACTGGGCAGCCACATACAGGGCATGCCCTGAGGAATTTAAACCATTTCACAGGCGCAGGGATGAACTCTCGATTCAGGCCGATTGCCTACTGTGGGGAAACTGCGTAGTCATGCCCCAGATGGGCAGAGAGGTGTTCATCAGAGAACTCCACAATGAGCACCCGGGCATTGTCATGATGAAGGCAATTGCCAGGTCACACGTTTGGTGGCCAGGGATAGACGCAGATCTGGATCTTTGTGTTCGCAGGTGCCACACGTGTGCCCAGCTGGGCAATGCGCCCAGGGAAGCCCCCCTTAGCCCCTGGCCATGGCCCGCCAAGCCTTGGTCATGCATCCATGTGGATTACGCAGGTCCTTTCATGGGAAAAATGTTTTTGGTTGTCGTGGACGCCTACTCCAAATGGATCGAATGTGACATTTTAAATTCAAGCACATCCTCTGCCACGGTAGAAAGTCTACGGGCAATGTTCGCCGCTCACGGTCTACCGGACGTCTTGGTCAGCGACAATGACCCGTGCTTCACAAGCACTGAATTCCAGGACTTCATGGCAGGCAATGGAATTAACCATGTCAGAACGGCACCGTTCAAGCCGGCCTCAAACGGCCAGGCAGAACGAGCAGTGCAGATAATCAAACAGGGGATGCTCAGAATCCAAGGGGGTTCCCTACAAAGACGCTTATCACGCATCCTGTTGGCCTATAGATCCCGACCATACTCGCTCACAGGGGTTCCACCCGCAGAGCTGCTAATGAAAAGGATGCTCAAAAACCGGCTTTCCCTTATACACCCCACCATGAAATAAATTGTCGAGAGCAGGCGCCAGCCACAATATGACTACCATGACAGGAATGCGGGGGCGCGATGTATTGATGTAAATGATCCTGTTTTTGTCCTCAACTACGCTGCAGGGCCCAAATGGCTCGCAGGCACTGTGATTGCCAAAGAGGGAAATAGGATTCTGGTAGTTAAACTTACCAATGGACAAATCTGCCGCAAACACGTGGATCAAACAAAAAGGAGGTTCAACAACCCCATAGAAAAAGCAGAGGAAGAACACGATGTAGAGTTCACTCCACCACAGGTGATCGCACACCGGAACCAAAGGGAGGAGAGTCCAGTCACTGTGGGCAGTCTGGATAGGCCTGAGGCACCACAAACAGCAGACACTCAGGCCAGTGCCCAACAACCGGAGCCCCAACTCAGGCGCTCTACAAGAGAACGTAAACCAGCAGAGAGACTCAACCTGTGATCCCAATAAGACTTTGGGGGGGAGGTGATGTCATCTATTCAACCAGTATTGTAACTCTTGTATAATCTGACCTAAGTTGTACACTGTGAGAACAATGACCACTAGGTGGGAGACACTCCTAACCTGGACCTTCAGGTATAAAAGGGGAAGCTCCACC
This sequence comes from Pristiophorus japonicus, assembly GCF_044704955.1. Lineage (NCBI taxonomy): Eukaryota > Metazoa > Chordata > Chondrichthyes > Pristiophoridae > Pristiophorus > Pristiophorus japonicus. The sequence goes on along the minus strand of NC_091992.1, from coordinate 46,615,995 downwards.
CACCTTCATCACTTGAGTGCTGAGGAATAAAGGACAGGTCACAGACTGACCTTCTCTCAAGCATGGGCCTCGTGTGCATTTATACTGTATAGTAAGGATGTATCAAGTTCCATTTTTTAAGAGCGGTGTTTTGGGCGAATGATATTGTGGGCGAGATGTGTGCGAGGTGGTGAAAGTGACAGTGGGCGATATGCTGGGCACTAGTTTCGGCAAATTGGATCTTTACGAGAAAAAAAAGTGGCGGTCGGTATTATTGAATTTTGGCATTAATTACGTGCCGAAAGTAACGCTGGGCAATATTATGGGCATTGGTTTCACCCATTCCGATGATTCCGCCCAAAAAAAGTGGACGAGCGGTATTATTTTTTTATCGCCGTTACGTACATGCCGAAAGTAACACTCTGCGATAAGTGTTCAAAAAATGGGCAACAGTTTCCATTTTGTGGCTAAATGGCCAATATATGGGCTTTACACCTCATTTCAGCGTTAAAATAGATGTTAAGTGGGTGTTATGCATGCCAAAATAATGGCAAATCTAGCCCAATGTCCTCCACACAACCAATGGTATGGAGATGCGTCCTTTTAGGGCTGCCCGATCTGCTGCTGATACTACCGCCTTCCCCCATTGGCTGTGTAAATATACTTAAGGCACCGTGATGTAATCATGTGACACGCTGACCCGGCTCAACATCGGATTCCCTTGCATCTTGCTAGTGTAGTGCAGCAAGTATCACCGTGCCAACACGTGGTAAACGCACAGGTAAATAGCTTTCTCAATCAGCCTGTACTTGTGCGAGGACCAATCGATGTGCATACACGACAGAATTATAATCCCCTGAGCTCTGGACAGGGAACAGGTCTCTGCCAAAAGCTAAGAGTGCCTACTTAGGCTTTATAGAGTGCAGAGTTGCAGACAGGAGAAGTATTTCCGATGGATAGTGTAGTATATTTGCTTCATGGGTTCTTTGCTTCAGAATTCATAGCAACACATTACTATTAAGAATTAATTGGTTTATTAACAAAGTGTTCACAATCACACTACACATTACCAGTTCATCCACCAGGCTCACAACCACCTGCCTCATCGTGGATCCCCTGAACCCAACTGGCTGGGGTTTTATTGAGTCTTGTGAACATCACATGACCGGCTAAGCCACTCCCAACTCAACAGCTCTACCAGCCAGTGAACATACTCACAGGTGCAACAACTACAGGTATTGTCACATGCAGGTAGCTTTCTCTCTCTCTCCTTTCTCCCCCCACCCGCACAATATATATTGCATACAGCTCCGTTGATTCAGCAAAGTTCTCCCACCCTCTGCACAAGATTTTCTATTGCATCAAAGGCTCCTATTCCAGCATTTTAATGTATTTAATTCACCCGGTGTTGTCAGCTTATGCTTCATTGCGCTGTGTCTAATGCGTTATTTCAAAATCGATAAAAGCTTTTAATCGGAAGAAAACTCAATAGCTTTGTGACAGATTTTCCGTGATAGCTACAGCACATGGGCCAAAGTTCATTTCAGTCCTGGCACAATGGTACAAACACACTGATGCAGGAGTGCTTTGTTACTTCAGGCTGTCGAATTCATTCTTTGCTCCGTATGTGAATCTGGTTCCAAGTTGCCCTGCTGAGGAGGCCGTTTCCTGCAGCTGTTTCTCCTCTGTTTCAGTTGAAGATATGGGAGTGAAATTGGACTTGTCCGATCGTGAATCGACGACTCATTTTACACCCAGCTGATTCTTTATGTTCACTGAAGTTAATGAAAAGACAATTGGTCGGGGTGTGAAGCAGGCTGCCCATTCGCTGACGCACATTTTGCGCTACCAATCAAGGCCAATTTGAGCCCCAAAATTTCCTTCAGATACCCAATAGGCAATGCTGTTGGTGATTTGTGGGTGAAGGAGAAATGTCACAAGTTCACAAGATGTGTATGACCAGTTTGCCGACCCAGCACATCCGGAAACACCCCAAAATTTGCCTGTCACTGAATACAGTTTCACTAGCTTGTACTTTTTACATTTTCCCCCAATTCACCACCCACCCCCCGCCCCCCCCCCCACCACCCCCCCACCGCCCCGCCCTCAATTTCTGACTTTTGCTGGGGTATAGATCCACCGGTGGAGATACTGAGTGGGAGCAGTGCTCAGACCACTGCTGACCATTTACATCAAAGATTTAGATTTAGAAACTCAAAGATAAACCAGGAGGAGCAGAATTGAAAAGAAAGTGACAGAATAAGTTAAACAAAGTACGTGAGTGGGACGAGCAATGGTCGATGGAATTTAATGCAGGCAGAGGTAAAGTATTCCACATGTGTGAATGGTGTTGAAATAGCTACGGTTTCAGTTGAAAGAGATCTAAGAGTCTACGTAGAATCAACACTCAATATCTCTAATTAATGCACTTATCAGCAAAGCCAATAGAATGTTGGACTATATAACCAAAACAGTGGCTTACAAGTCAAAGAAAGCCGTGATCAAACTGTACAGTGCTCTGCTCTGTCTACACCTCGAGTATTGTGTCCAGTTCTTGTCACCAAGAAATAAGGGAGACTTTCAAGCACTGGGGGCCACGTGCCTGGTTCCTAGTATCAAGCGCCTGAATTATGAGGAGCGACTGGAAAGCCTTAGGGGTGAGTTTCAGCGGGGGTGGGGGGGGGGGGGGTGGTCTCCTGATCGTCTGCCATAATTCTGGCAGAAGATCCACAGAAACCCTGGAAAAGTGGCACGAACACCTTTCTAAGGCATTTTTCTGGGTTTTCTGTGACTTGTCCCCTGAAGTTACGACAGACTATCCCAAGAGAACCTTGTTAAAATTCACCACCAAAAACTTTTCAGCCTGGAACGGAGGCCTCTGACAGGTTAGCTGACAGAGGTCTTACAGAGCTATGTACGATAATAAATAGCATGGAAAAGGTTAATTCAGATAGTACTTTAAATAAAACTGTGGGAGTAGTGTTAGGTATGCAAACCTCACCTTTGTGTAAGACTTGCCACTAAGGGGCACACCTGTGGGAGACCTATGGGGTCACCTGTGCACCCTGGGGCAAGCAGGTATAAAAGGCAGTCCACCATGCTGCTGCCTCACTTTTTGGAGTTATATTAAAGAGACCAAGGTCACAATGGTTTGAGCTTACAACACTGTAAAGTCCTTACTCTAGAGTATGAAACCACATGAGGCACATTCTGGGGACAAGGTCACTCTGTGACCTTAACTCTTTATTCAGGACTCCAAAAAACGATGACCCTGCGTGGGACCTCCCTTTTTCTACCTGTGTCATCAGGTAAGGAGTGTCTCACAAGTTCACCCCTTGTGGTCAAGGTGTGCATCTAGGTTGAGTGTATACAGTAATACAGTGGTGTTACATTGTGGTTACATACATGACAAACACAGTCTCGTGGAGTTTTTCTGAACTTAACAAGTAGGACAAGGGGACGCCAGTTCAAACTCGTAAAGTGTAATTTTAGGACTGATATTAGGATGTTTTTCATCTCACACAGTGATCAATACTTGTAATGGACTTCCAGATAGAGGAGTGAAGGCAAGCACCCTGGAACCATTTCAGAAATATCATCATCATCATCATCATCATAGGCAGTCCCTCTGAATCGAGGAAGACTTGCTTCCACTCTAAAATTGAATTCTCAGGTGACTATACAGCCCAATGTGGGAATTACAGTCTCACTCATAGGTGGGGCAGACAGTGGTTGAAGGAAAGGGTGGGTTGGGAGCTTGGTTTGCCGCACGCTCCTTCTGCTGTCTGCGCTTGATTTCTGCATGCTTTCGGCAATGAGACTTGAGGTGTTCAGTGCCCTCCTGGATGCTCTTCCTCCATTTTGGGCGATCTTGGGCCAGGGATTTCCAGGTGCCAGTGGTGATGTCGCACTTTATCAAGGAGGCTTTGAGGGTGTCCTTGAAACGTTTCCTCTGCCCACCTGGGGCTCGCTTGCCGTGTAGGAGTTCCGAGTAGAGCACTTGCTTAGGGAGTCTCGTGTCGGGCATGCAGACGATGTGGTCGAGCGTGGTCAGTGCTTTGATGCTGGGGATGTTGACCTGAGCAAGAACACTGACGTTGATGTGTCTATCCTCCCAGTGGATTAGCAGGATCTTGCAGAAGCAGTGTTGGTGGTACTTCTCCAGTGTTTTGAGATGTCTGTTGTATATGGTCCACATCTCTGAGCTATATAGGAGAGCGGGTAACGCTACAGCCCTGTAGACCATAAGCTTGGTGCCAGATTTGAGGTCCTGGTCTTCAAACACTCTCTTCCTCAGGCAACTGAAGGCTGCGCTGGCACACTGGAGGTGGTGTTGGACCTCGTCATTGATGTCTGCCCTTGCTGATAGTAGGCTCCCGAGGTATGGAAAATGGTCCATGTTGTCCAATGCCACACTGTGGATTTTGATGACCGGGGTGCAGTGCTGTGTGGCGGAATCAGGTTGGTGGAGGACTTTTGTCTCACTGATGTTTAGCATAAGGCCCATGCTTTTGTACGCCTTGTTGAAGGTGTTGACAATGGCTTGGAGTTCGGCCTCTGAGTGTGCGCAGACGCAAGTGATATCCGCGTACTGTAGTTCGATGTCAGATGATGGGATGACCTTGGATCTAGCCTGGAGGCGGTGAAGGTTGAACAGGTTCCCGTTGGTTCTTAAGTTTAGTTCCACTCCAGCGGGGAGATTGTTGAGAGTGAGATGGAGCATTGCAGCAAGGAAGATCGAGAAAAGCGTTGGTGCGATGACACAGCCCTGCTTGACCTCGATCCGGACGTGGATTGGGTCTGTGGTGGATCCGTTGGTCAGGATCGCGGCTTGCATGTCATTGTGGAGCCGGTGGAGGATGGTGACAAACTTTTTGGGGGCAGCCGAAACGGAGGAGGATGCTCCATAATCCCTCATGGTTGACAGTGTCAAAGGCCTTTGTGAGGCAAAAGAAGGCGATGTACAAGGAGAAATAATTAGATGCAGCAATAGGAGGTGTACGGTCACTCTGAAGTGATGAATTCAAATGGGGCGAATGGCCACACAAAGTATTTTGTGATCTACTGAATCCTGTGTAATACCCAGTTTCTTCTATGGTGATGGTGTCTGCCATCCATCTTCCAAATATCCATAGCTGTCTTTTGTTGATATGGCGCAAGACCCTGATTTCTGTTAGTATTCGTTTTCCTGAATTTATGCGTATCAGTGCTAGGGAGTGGGGCATTTTAGCTAATTTTGTCAGCCAATGTCATCATCAAGCACTCACAGGATAGATGTAGTGCAGGCTACAGGCTATTCTGCCTCATAAGACCTTAACCCCAGCTGCAGAAGAGTACTCCCCTTTTGCACTACTGTAGATATCCCTAGTTCCTAGATCAGCCACCCTGTGCTCTCTGAGTGAGGTTGACAAATTTGTGCTAAATTAAGGGCAATGTTGCATTGGCGGCTCACACCTAGTAAGAACTGGCTTGACACAGGATCAACCCACAAAGGACTCTTGCAGCCGCCGGAGAGAGTTGGATCTTCCATCCCATTAGACTAGGCTGCATTTGAACCAAGCACCAGAGGCGAAAATCTAGAGTCTAATTCATTGCACCAACTAATCCCTATTAGTATAATCGCTAATATGGCAACTGTTATTATGTATGTGTGACTGAGTCCAGGAATGCTCCTACCCCAGACTATACGATGTTTACCACCGGCTGCATCCTAAGGGAATGCACAGTAGCTGGGAGCGTTGCTGGAATTTTTGAAACAGACTTCACAATGGGCTTATCCAATAGTTCCCGCTGTGTTTTGGGACATCAAGTCGTGTAGCTTTGGCTTTCCCCTCGTTAGCTGGTTTAGTTCCATTACAATATTTATCCATTTGAAAAGAGACCCTAAATAAAATATATATCATGTTTAAAAAAAAAATCTAGAATGGGACAAAGAAGAGCTCCTTTAGATAATAAAAATAAGTTGAGTTAATGTTTGGTGTGGTACTGAGCCAGACAGGACAGGCAAGTTGTCTTGTTTTTTTAATGATTTAATTTTCTGGTAGCTGTAGCCCTCTAAAAGGCACATTTGTTTGGATTTTTGTTGATGACACTGGGGTAACCCAGTCTTTATGGATTTTCATAAGAAAAGGCATACAGAACAGATAGTTAATGAATCCTCATAGGTGCAGTTAATTCATGAATCCTCGGTAGATGCTGTTATTAATTAATCCTTGATGCGTGCCGTTAATTAATCTCAGCTGGTTGAGAATTGGCTCTGAGGTGCAGGAAGATTTGACTGGTCTCAGGAGATTTTGTACATGGGTCTAAGTTACAATGCAAGCTAGAGGGCCTGATGGACTTTTTCACATTCCTGGCTTCCAGCCTTCCATTTCAATTTCATCAACAAAATCACAATGGAAATGGAATCCCATTGCAAGAAGTGTGATGAGTAATCTGATATACATTAACCTCGCTGTAACAAACCATGATAGGGGTAGAAATGGGTGTTACAGACAGATGTAGCAAATGGGTATAAGAAACGGGTGTAAGAAAAATGGTGTAATAAACAGTTGTAACAAATAGGTGTGCAAAACCAAGTGAAGCCAAGATGTAACAAGTGGGGATAATACTGGGTATAACAGGAAAGCAGGAAAGGGATACTGAGGTGAATGATCAGCCATGATCTTATTGAATGGTGATGCAGGCTCGAAGGGCCGAATGGCCTACTCCTGCACCTATTTTCTATGTTTCTATGTTTCTATGTAACAAAGAAGTGCAACAATCAAGTGTAACAATTGAGTCTAGCAGATGCAAGTCACAGTGCTCCAAAGTTTATGATTCCTGTTCTGATGGTGAAAGATTGAGCTGCAGTCTCCTAATCACCATCGTAATTCTTTAACTGTCAATTCATTGCCTCCTTTAATTTCGTTGAACTTGCATTAGCACAACACTTATCGGACTGCGCTCAATGAGTGGAACTGGAGGTGACAGTAAAATGATAATGAAGTATTTATTGCAAAATACATTCTGTCTCTCAGCTTCTCCCACATTGCTGGGCTACACGCTGTTAATGAATAGATCTGGATCAAGGATTGTTACAAAGGTAGATTTACTGTGCGAGTTCGGTATTTCTAAAGCAGCAGATCCAAGATCAAAAGGACTGAGAAAGAGCAGCATGAGTTTTCCAGTAAGTGGAGCCAATACGAAGGGCTGAAGAGATAGGGAATATAACAAGCCACCAGCCCACACAGCCTGGCAATGCAATTTAGCAGAAAGTAGCTGAGAGGAAGCAGCTTCTCCTGAAACAGTAACCCACCTTTACTTTCCACAGATGTGTATCTTCAACGTTTTCGGTGTTTATTTTAGAAATCATTGTCTCTAGTCCAATGGTGATTGTTTACTTGCTCAAAGAGCTCAGTTGGGAAGTGTCATGTATGTATGCTTGGGTTTACTAGCCACCAGGTGGCACCACTGTCAGAGGTCATTGGGCTGTGCGCACGTGTGTGCAGCCTAGGTATAAAAGGCCAGCCATCTTGTAATGTAATCACTTTGGGCCCCAATAAAGTAGAGCCAGGTTTGTACCTGTTCGGAGTTTACAGTATTCAGTCCATTGAGTTATTGCATACACAACAGGAAGGGTAGTAATTCCAGTGATTCTACTGGTTTAGTGGAATCGATGCAGTGACACGAGACTAGAAGTTATTGTTGGCACTATTAGTGAACAAGAACTTGCATTTATATAGCGCCTTTAATGCAGTAAAACCTCCCAAGGTGCTTCACAGGAGCTTTATCAAACATAGTTTGAGCCACATAAGGAGATATTAGGACAGACAACCAAAAGCTTGGTTTAAGTTTTAACAACAACAGCTTGTATTTATATAGCACCTTTAACGTAGTGAAATGTCCCAAGGCGCTTCACAGGAGTATTATGAGATAAAACATTTGACATGAGCCACATAAGTAGAAATTAGCGCAGGTGACCAAACGCTTGATCAAATAGGTATGTTTTAAAAGGCGTCTTGAAGGAGGAAAGAGAGGTAGAGGGGTTTAGGCAGGGAGTTCCAGAGCTTCAGGCCTAGGCAACAGATGATTCAGTGATTATAATCGGGGATGCTCAACAGGGCAGAATTAGAGGAGCACAGATATCGGGAGGTGGTAGGGGGTTGCGGGTCTGGAGGATATTACAGAGGTGGGAGGGGTGCGAGGCCATGGAGAGATTTCAAAATAAGGATGAGAATTTTGAAATCGAGGCGTTACTTAACTGGAAACTAACATACGTCAGCAAGCACAGGGGTGATGGGTGAGCGGGACTTGCGAGTTAGGACACTTGCTGCCGAGTTTTGGATCACCTCTAGTTTACGTAGGGTAGAATGTGGGAGGTACAGTGGCACAGAGGTTTAGGGAGGGAATTCCAAATCCAGACATTACAGCCTACGCAGCTGAAAGCATGGCCACCAATGGTGGAGCGATTAAAATCAGGCATGCATAAGAATCCAGAATCGGAGGAGCGCAGAGATCTCGAATGGTTGTAGGGCTGGATGAGGCTACAGAGATAGAATTGGGCGAGGCCCCGGAGGATTTTGAAAACATAACATAAGAAATAGGAGCGGAAGTAGGCCATTTGGCCCCTCAAGCCTGCTCTGCCATTTAATAAGACCATGGCTGATTTGATCATGGACTCAGCTCCACTTTCCTGCCCGCTCCCCATAACCCTTTACTCCCTTTATCGCTCAAAAATCTGTCTATCTCCGCCTTAAATATATTCAATGACCCACAGCTCTCTGGGGCAGATAATTCCATAGATTTACAACCCCCTGAGAGAAGAAATTTCTCTTCATCTCAGTTTTAAGTGGGCGGCCCCTTATTCTGAGACTATGTCCCCTAGTTTTAGTTTCCCCTATGAGTGGAAATTTCTTCTCTGCATCCACCTTGTCAAGCCCCCTCATTATCCTATAAGTTTCAATAAGATCACCTCTCATTCTTCTGAACTCCAATGTGTATAGGCCCAACCTACTCAACCTATCCTCATAAGTCAACCCTCTCATCTCCAGAATCAACCTAGTGAATCTTCTCTGAACAGCCGCCAATGCAATATATCCTTCCTTAAATACGGAGACCAAAACTGCATGCACTACTCCAGGTGTGGGCTCACCAATACTCTGTACAGTTGTAGCAGGGCTTCTCTGCTTTTATGCTCTATCCCCCTTGCATTACAGGCCAACATTCCATTTGCCTTCCTGATTACTTGCTGTACCTGCATACTAACTTTTTGTGTTTCATGCACAAGGACCCCCAGGTCTCCCTGTACTACAACACTTGCCAATTTTTCTCCATTTAAATTATAATTTGCTTTTCTATTATTTCTGCCAAAGTGGATTATACTCCATCTGCCAAATTTTGGCCCACTCACTTAGTCTGTCTATATCCCTTTGCAGATTTTTTGTGTCCTCCTCACAATTTGCTTTCCCACCCATCTTTGTATCATCAGCAAACTTGGCTACATTACACTCCGTCCCTTCATCCAAATCATTAATACAGATTGTAAATAGTTGAGGACCCAGCACCAATCCCTGCGGCACCCCACTCGTCACTGGTTGCCAACTGGAAAATTACCCATTTATCCCGACTCTCTGTTTTCTGTTAGATAGCCTATCCTCTATCCATGCTAATATATGACCCCCAACCCTGTGAGTTTTTATCTTGTGCAGTAACCTCTTATGTGGCACCTTATCGAATGCCTTATGGAAATCCAAATACACCACATCCACTGGTTCCCCCTTATCCACCCTGCTCGTTACATCCTCAGAGAGTAGCTGATAACGGATTCCGTCCCCGTCGGGGCACAGCGGACATGATTTTTGCAGCACGACAGCTGCAGGAAAAATGCAGGGAACAGCACCAGCCCTTATACATGGCCCTCTTCGATTTTACAAAGACCTTTCCGTAAGGGTCTATGGAGTGTCGGCCTCCGTTTCAGATGCCCCCAAAAGTTCGTCACCATCCTCCGCCTGCTCCATGACGACATGCAGGCCATGATCCTTACCAACGAGTCCATCACAGACCCAATCCATGTCCGGACTAGGGTCAAACAGGGCTGCGTCATCGCCCCTACTCTCTTCTCAATCTTCCTTGCAGCCATGCTCCATCTCACAGTCGACAAGTTCCCCGCTGGAGTGGAACCAAACTACAGAACCAGTGGGAACCTGTTCAACCTTCGGCACCTCCAGGCCAGGTCCAAGACCACCCCAATCTCTGTCATCGAGCTACAGTACGTGGATGACGCATGCGTCTGCGCACATGCAGAGGCTGAACTCCAGGACATAGTCGACGTATTTACTGAGGTGTACGAAAGCAAAGGCCTTATGCTAAACACCCATAAGGCAATGATCCTCCACCAGCCTGCCCTTACCGTACAGCACTGTCCTCCAGTCATCAAGATCCACGGCACAGCCCTGGACAATGTGGACCACTTCCCATATCTCGGGAGCCTCTTATCAACAAGAGCAGGCATTGACGACGAGATCCAACACTGCCTCCAGTGCGTCAGTGCAGCATTCGGCCACCTGAGGAAAAGAGTATTTGAAGATCCGGCCCTCAAAACTGCCACCAATCTCATGGCCTACAGGACTGTAGTGATACCCGCCCTCCTGTATGGCTCAGAAACATGGACCATGTACAGTAGACACCTCAAGTCACTGGAAAAATACCACCAACGATGTCTCCGCAAGATCCTGCAAATTCCCTGAGAGAACAGACACACCAACGGTAGCATCCTTGACCAGTCCAACATCCCCAGCATCGAAGCACTGACCACACCTGATCAGCTCCGCTGGGCAGGCAACATAGTTCGCATACCAGACACGAGACTTTCAAAGCAAGTGCTCTACTTGGAACTCCTTCACGGAAAAGAGCCAAAGGTGGGCAGTGGAAATGTTACAAGGACACCCTCAAAGCTTCCCTGATAAAGCGCAACATCCCCACTGACAACTGGGAGACCTTGACCAAAGACCGCCCTAAGTGGAGGAAGCGCATCCGGGAGGGCGCTGAGCACCTCGAGTCTCATCGCCGAAAGCATGCAGAAATCCAGCATAGGCAGCGGAAAGAGCGCGCGGCAAACCAGTCCCACCCACCCCTTCCCTGTGACAGAGACTGTGGTTCTCGTATTTGATTGTACAGCCACCTAACAACTCATGTTAAGAGTGGAAGCAAATCTTCGTCGACTCCGAGGGACTGCCTATGATAATCCACCCTGCTCGTTACATCCTCAAAGAACTCCAGCAAATTTGTCAAACATGATTTCCCTTTCATAATACCATGCTGACTCTGCTTGATTGAATCATGCTTCTCCAAATGTCTCGCTACTGCTTCCTTAATAATGGACTCCAGCATTTTCCCAATGACAGATGTTAGGCTAACTGGTCTATAGTTTCCTGCTTTTTGTCTGCCTCCTTTTTTAAATAGGGACGTTATATTGGCGGTTTTTCAGAATCCAGGGAATTTTGGTAGATTACAACCAATGCATCCATTATCTCTGCTGCCACTCCGCTTAAGACCCTCGGATGTAAGCCATCAGGTCCAGGGGACTTGTCCGCCTTTAGTCCCATTATTTTACCTAGTACTACTTCATTAGTGACAGTGATTGTATTAAGTTCCTCCCTCCCTATAGCTCCTTGATTACCCACTACTGGGATGTTTTAGTGTCTTCTACCTTGAAGACTAATACAAAATATTTGTTCAATGTCTCTGTCTTTTCCCTGTTCACCATTATTAATTTCCCAGTCTCATCCTCCAGGGGACCAACATTTACTTTAGCCACTTTTTTCCTTTTTATGTACCTGTAGAAACTCTTACTATCTGTTTTTATATGTTGTGCTAGTTTACTTTCATAATCTATCTTCGTTCTCTTAATCATTTTTTTAGTCAACAAAAATGAGTATTTTAAAATCGAGATGTTGCCAGACCAGGAGCCAATGTAGGTCAACGAGCACAGGGGTGATGGGTGAATGGGACTTTGTTTGAGTTGGGATACGGACAGCCGAGTTTTGGATGAGCTCAGTTTATGAAGACAACACATTTCTATGACATTCCTCTATTGACTATTTTAATGGAGGTATTAACCCATTTAAAATGAAGTGCTTAGTAGCCATGTTAAAATAGTGGAAAGAGAAATATTGTCCAGGGCACGGTAGCCTAGTGGTTGTGTTACTGAGCTAGTGATCCAAAGAAGTTTGTGAATTTGAATTCACTTCTAATAATTCTGGAAATTGAAGAACTGGTTTCAGTAAAAGTGACCATGATACTGTCAGATTGCCGTAATCACCCACCTGGTTCACTCGTGCCCTTTAGGGAAGGAAAGCTGCAATGCCTGGTCTGGCCTATATATGACTCCAGTCCTACTCCAATGGGGCTGACTCTTACTTTCTAGGCCACTTCAGAGGGCTGTATGAAACTTTCTCAGGGCAACTAGGGATGGGCAATAGTTGTTGGCCTTCTCAGTATTGCCCACATCCTGAGCATGCATAAAAGAAAATCAGAATGATAATATCAGTGGGGATTAATGGCTCTTCTATCAGATTGCTGCCGATCTGAATCATAGCCCAGTGAAGGTCCAGAAACTGTTGTCACATCATGAGTTGGCAGCAGTGGACATGCAGCACTCACCTACACATTGACAGATGGTAAGATTATCACCAGTGCACATGGGTAATGAGAGTTCCAATGACAAGTGACTTTTAGGATACCAGTGAGACTACTCATGAAATTTGTTGTTGGTGGAGAGCATGTTATGTGTCATTGGCTCCTGAAACCTTGTGCTTCATTATGCCAGATAATGAAAGTGTATCTTGTTGAACTCTGACCTCTTTCACAATTAGTTAAAAGCCTACAGGTTGGTTGAGTTCCCATCAGACTCTGATTAAAGGGATCTGATGATCGTTTGTTAATGTCACTATTATATTATATGGGACCACTGTTTTTGTTTAATCCTATTGTCGTGCAGTCTACCTCATTCCACACGAGCTTGGAGCAGCTGGAGGGAGATTTTTCATCAGCATCTCCCTGACAGCGGAGGCAGCGTGAGCCTGCAACAGCTGGAGGGAGATTTAAACATCATCGTCTCCCTGACAACGGAGGCAGTTCGAGCCTGGACCAGCTGGAGGGAGATTTAAACATCAGCGTCTCCCTGACAATGGAGGCAGCTTGAGGTTGAAGCTATTACAGGTCTTATCAAGAGGACAAATTGAGAAATAAAAAGTAATAAAATTATGACATCACAAGGATGGAGGACAATGATTGGTTCTTCCATATTAATTGAATCCCTGGACAGGGAATGATTCTTAAAGAAAGTTAATAACTGATTTAATTTGATTCAGTTGCTGATTTTCTAATTTTAACTTAATTTATAATTATGGTATATATTATTTAATTTTGTTTAATTATAATTAATCTTTATTATACTGATTTTACTATTGTATACTCCTTTTGTATTATTTACAATGTAATTTGAATTTCTTTTTAGTTTTTTCGCCTGTGTTTATCTGCGTGTGCATTTTGACTACCGCTTCAGACCCGAGCCTTTAACCTCTTTTACACTTCCTTCTCACGCTTTTTCTCTCTTTCCTTCAATAGTCAATATCTAATTGAGTAGACTGGGTCTATTGAGTAGACTGGGTCTTTACTCGTTTGGAGTTCAGAAGGATGAGGGGTGATCTTATAGAAACATTTAAAATAATGAAAGGGATAGACAAGATAGAGGCAGAGAGGTTGTTTCCACTGGTCGGGGAGACTAGAACTAGGGGGCACAACCTCAAAATACGGGGGAGCCAATTTAAAACCGAGTTGAATAAGGAATTTCTTCTCCCAGAGGGTTGTGAATCTGTGGAATTCTCTGTCCAAGGAAGCAGTTGAGGCTAGCTTATTGAATGTATTCAAGTCACAGATAGATAGATTTTTAACCAATAAGAGAATTAAGGGTTATGGGGAGTGGGCGGGTAATGGAGCTGAGTCCACGGCCAGATCAGCCATGATCTTGTTGAATGGCGGAGCAGGCTGGAGGTGCTAGATGGCCTACTCCTGTTCCTAGTTCTTATGTTCTCATGTTGTTCTTATAACACGTTGTAAAATTGTTGTGAAGTGCCTTGGGACATTTTACTATGTTAACAAAAGTTGTTATGATTATTGTTATTATTATTATTCCCATTCTGGAGTGGACTCGGCAACACTAGCAATAACGGGTAACAGTTGTTTACAGGCCGCAATTGCAACGTTTGTTTTGTGGCCATCCAAGCTCCCTGACGGCTGGGTGAAGTCCATTCAGACCATCTTTGGGGAGGCTGCAGACTTGTTCATGCTCCATCTCTGCTGCCTCTAGTGGTCTAAGAATGAAAAACATACCTTGAGGCAATTATCCCTGTGCTTTCAATGGCAGCAGAGTCTCCTCACTTTCCTTCTCACACTGTAACCAAAGTGATGGCTGCTACTGGCGACAGCTATAAAGTTAATGCAGCATCAGTCAGAAAGCTTTTAGACTGATCATAAATGTTTGAATTTAACTGCAGGGTTTATGGGAGAAAGGACAATTAATTGTTGAAACTCAGTATATGACCTTCTCTTGCTCTTTTGGTGGATTTTGTGTTCTTCAAAGGTGAGCGTTGTCAGTACAGGGGAATGGAATATTCTTTCAACAAGTGTCAGCATTAATCATTCTGAGATCAAGTGTAGCAAAGGCCAGATTCTGAATGAAGCACCCACCATTCTGCCCACCCTCAGAAGACAACCCTTGATTGCATAAATTTAATTTCCATACCAACAATCCTTGTGGCCTTTGTAAGTGAGTGCCAATTTTTGCTCAAATTGTGGGCAATTTGGTGTTCCCCAAGGGTCAGAAGAACATAAGAACATAAGAATTAGGAACAGGAGTAGGCCATTCGACCCCTCGAGTCTGCTCCACCATTCAGTTAGATCATGGCTGATCTTCTACCTCAACTCCACTTTCCTGCACTGTCCCCATAACCCTTAATTCCCTGGGTCAATGTTGGGTCCATTCCTCTTTGCAATTCTTATAAATGACCTAGACTCAGGTGTAGGGAGCAGCATTTATATATAAAGTTTGCAGATGATATGCAACTTGGAAAAGTAGTAGATAGTGATGAGGATAGTCACAGGCTTCAGGATGACATGGCCAGGAAGCTGCCTATGGCATCCTAATTGATGCACTTTGGGAGGACTAATGTGGAAAAGTCGTATGGCACGATTTTGAAAAGTATAGATAAACAGAGAGACCTTGGTGTCCATATACACAAAGCATTAAAGGTGGCAGGCCAAATTGATAAGGTGGTTAAAAAAGCATATGGGTTACCTGGGTTTATAGTAGAAGAACGGAATATAAAAGCAAAGAGCTCATCTTAGAACGCTGGTTTCAAATCACTGGTTGGGCATCAGCTGCAGTATAGTGAGCACCACACTTCCAGAAAAATATAAAGGCCTCAGCAAGGGTACAGAGGAGGTTTATCAGGATGATGGACTGCAGTTATGAGGAGAGGTTGGAAAAGTTAGGACTGTTCTGCTTGGAACAGAGAAGGTTGAGAGCTGACCAAATGGAGGTTTGCAAGATGATGAGAGGTTTTGATAGAGGAAAATGATTCCCTCTGGCGAGTGGGTCAATAACCGGAGGTCGTAGATACAAAATCATTGGCAAAGGATGGAGAGAGGAGCTGAGAATTGTTTTCACTCAGAAAGTTGTCAGGATTGAGAACGCTCTACCTGAAAAGGTGGTGGAAGCTGATTCTATAAATAATTTTAAAATGAGTTGGACAGGTACTTGAGGAACTTACAGGGCTACGGACAAAACGCGGGGATGTGGGACTAAGCACAACTGCTCTTTCAAAGAGCCAGAACAGGCACGACAGGCTGAATGGCCTCCTTGTGTGCGATGATTCCATGATTTGTGCTATAAAGCCATGCCACTAGGAAACAGAATTCACCTCAAGTAGAATCTCAACAGCCAGCAGCAAGAGACTTTCAGCCAATTAATCTGAGTTGCTTTTGAATCCAGATACCAATTTTAAATGGATCGTGTGTGTGGGGTGGGGCAACAGGAAAAAGACCTAGCGCCCAAGTTTCGAGCCACGCCTGGAACGGCGCAGTCCCGACCTGGATGCCTGTTTTTCGCGCCACAAAGTGCGCCTAAAAAAACCCTTCAGATTCTCCACCTTCCTGCAGATCTTCTGGCTCTCGGCGCAGCGCAGCACGAGCTGTAGGGGGCAGAGCCAGGTCCCTGCGCTGAAAACAGTGCCGGGACCTCTGCACATGCGCGCTACAGTGGGCGCGCAAGTGCAGTAGCTCCAGGCGCCCGAAACTGTGTGGGAGGGGCCCGAAGCACGCAGCCCCTAGCCCTGGCCGAATGGCCTCACTGGGGCTGTGTGAATATGGCTCCTCCCATGGCCAGCTCCTGCTTCCTCCCGACCCAACTCGACTCCCGCTTCCCGCCCCCCCCCCCCCCACCCACCGCCCCCGGACCAGACCCGACCCGACTCCCGCTTCCCCCCGCCCCCGGACCGGACCCGACTCCCGCTTCCCCCCGCCCCCGGACCGGACCCGACTCCCGCTTCCCCCCCCCCCCGCCTCCGGACCCGACCCGACTCCCGCTCCCCCCCCACCCCCCGCCCCCGGACTAGACCCGACCCGACTCCCGCTTCCCCCCCCCACCCCCCCCCCCCCCCCCAGACTGGATCTGACCTGACCTCTCTCCCCCCGACCTGACCTCCCTCTCCCTCCCTCCCCGCGGGGAGTTCGCCCAGGCGTAGCCACGAACAGGGCCTCTACTGATTGGGCTAGTGGGTAACACACAGTTCGATTGCCATGCAATCAGGTATGGGTCTGACAAAATAAGTTATCCTGTAGCCCTTCTAGTTCTGCTAGGATAGCACAGGATAGCAAAATTATACCTGCTAGCTTACACATGTTTAAATAATTTTAGACGATACTACACATTAGTTAACAATAAGATAAGGATAGATCAGAAAACAGCTAAGTCTGCTTGTTTCTTTCTCCTGCCGTGTTCTTGGCATTTTTCTTCCTGCCCCAAGGATGTGGTTTATTCAGCTATGGAGGAGAGGAAGTCTGGAACAGAAACAAGGGTTTAGGACGACCAGTGAGATAGGCTCATTATGAAGTAATAAGTTTACAGTGGTGCAAGTGACCCCAGGCACTTCTCCCTTCAACCTTAGCTGCGGTGGGGGCAGTGAGTAACACCTGAAAAGGCCCCTCCCATCGTGGCTCTAGTCCCTTTCGAATCCATTTCTTAATCAGGACATACTTCCCTGGTGCCACGAGGGACGATTCGGGTAAAACTGGGAGGTCGAGGTGAGCCTCTCGAACCTGGTTGTGAGCTGGTTGCAGAGCCTGAGTCAGAGAAAGAACATAGGTGGTCATCAGTCGAGCTGGGATACCATATCTAGGAACAATTTCCCTCATTAACACCTTAACAACAGTTTGAGCCTTATTGTCCAGGGTAGGGTAGGCTTCATTCCATCTGCTAAACACATCTACTATTACTAACACATATTTGTAACACTGAACTTTTTGCAACTCAATGTAGTCCAACTGCAATGTCTCAAAGGGACCTTCGGGTAAGGGCGTCTTACCCCAATCACAGGGGACTCCCTTCCCTGGATTATGCTGCTGGCAAACCAGGCAGCGACTACTGATGTTCTGGGCCAGCGCCTGGAGTCTAGGGTGCCACCAAGTGGCCAAAAGTGTGTCACTTGTGGTCCTTGCTCCACAATGAGTAGCAAAATGCATACATTCAATAACTCATAGAGCCAACTCGTCAGACATGCAAGTCTGTTCCGCGGGAGTGGTCAAGAGTTTAGAAACATTGGGCCCAAGTTTCCACACGCGCCTAGAACGGCGCAGTCCCGACCTGGACGCCCGTTTTTCGCGCCACAAAGTGCGCCTAAAAAAATCCTCGATATTCTCCACCTACCTGCAGGTCCTCTGGCCCTCGGCGCAGCCAGCACGAGCTCTGGGGGGGCGGAGCCAGGTCCCTGCGCTGAAAACAGTGCCGGGACCTCTGCACATGCGCGCTAAAGTGGGCACGCAAGTGCAGTAGCTCCAGGCGCCGAACTGTGTGGGAGGGGCCCGAAGCACGCAGCCCCTAGCCCTGGCCGAATGGCCTCACTGGGGCTGCGTGAATAAGGCTCCTCCTACGGCCAGCTCCTGCTTCCCCCCCCCCCCCCCGACCAGACCCGACTCGCTCCCCCCTGCCTACGGACCAGACCCGACACCCGCTCCCCCCCCTGCCTCCGGACCAGACCCGACACCCGCTTCCCCGCCCCCCCCCCCAACCCCGACTGACCCGACCCGCGCTCCTGTTCCCGCTCCGCCCCACACCCCCCCGCCGACTGGACCCGACCCGACCCGACCCACGCTCCTGTTCCCGCTCCCCGACTGGACCCGACCCGACCATGCTCCTGTTCCCGCTCCGCCCCACACCCCCCCGCCGACTGGACCCGATCCGACCCGACCCACGCTCCTGTTCCCGCTCCCCGACTGGACCCGACCCGACCCACGCTCCTGTTCCCGCTCCCCGACTGGACCCGACCCGACCATGCTCCTGTTCCCGCTCCGCCCCACACCCCCCCGCCGACTGGACCCGACCCGACCCGACCCACGCTCCTGTTCCCGCTCCCCGACTGGACCCGACCCGACCCACGCTCCTGTTCCCGCTCCCCGACTGGACCCGACCCGACCATGCTCCTGTTCCCGCTCCGCCCCACACCCCCCCGCCGACTGGACCCGACCCGACCCGACCCATGCTCCTGTTCCCGCTCCCCGACTGGACCCGACCCGACCCGTGCTCCTGTTCCCGCTCCGCCCCCCCCCCCGACTGGACTCGACCCGACCCGACCCGCGCTCCTGTTCCCGCTCCCCGCACCCCCGACTGGACCCGACCCGACCCGACCCACGCTCCTGTTCCCACTCCCCACCTCCCCGACTGGACCCGACCCGACCTGCGCTCCTGTTCCCGCTCCCCGCACCCCCGACTGGACCCGACCCGACCCGACCCACGCTCCTGTTCCCACTCCCCACCTCCCCGACTGGACCCGACCCGACCTGCGCTCCTGTTCCCGCTCCCCGCACCCCCGACTGGACCCGACCCGACCCGACCCACGCTCCTGTTCCCACTCCCCATCTCCCCGACTGGACCCGACCCGACCCGCGCTCCTGTTCCCACTCCCCGCTCCCTCTCTCTCTCCCCGCCCCCCCTCTCTCTCTCTCTTCCCCCCCTCTTTCTCATCCCCCCCCTCTCTCTCTTCCCCCCTCTCTCTTCCCCCCCTCTCTCTTCCCCCCCCTCTCTCCCCTCCTCCCCCCTCTCTCCCCCCACCCCCCCTCTCTCCCCCCCTCTCTCTCTCTCTCCCTCCCCCCCCCTCTCTCTCTCTCCCTCCCCCGACCCTCCCCCCCACGAACCGACCCGAACCGAACCGACCTCCCTCCCACCGGGTCCGACCCAACCCAACGCCACCTACCTGTAAATCTGGTGTTGGGGACGGGCCCTGCCCGAAGTCTCGGGCCGGCCCGTTCAGCCTTCGGTCCCGAAAGGCCTGCCTGAAGCACTTTCACACAGGTAGGAAGATGGTTTATTTAATCTTTTCTTTGCTTATAAATGTTTATTCAGGTTGGATTTATTTGTATAATATTTGTATAAGCATAAATAAGGATTTATTATAGAATTTAATGACTTCCTCACCCCCCCCCACCTCGTTCTGGACGCCTAATTTGTAACCTGCGCCTGATTTTTTAATGTGTAGAACAGGTTTTTTCAGTTCTACAAAAATCTTCACTTGCTCCATTCTACTTTAGTTTGGAGTACGTTTTCACTGTGGAAACTTTCAAATCAGGCTTCAGTGGCCGGACACGCCCCCTTTTGAAGAAAAAATTCTGTTCCAAAGTAGAACTGTTCTACCTGACTAGAACTGCAGAAAAAAAAATGTGGAGAATTGCGATTTCTAAGATAGTCCGTTCTCCACCAGTTGCTCCTAAAAATCAGGTGCAAATCATGTGGAAACTTGAGCCCATTGTCATAAGTACATCCATAATCTTTCCACAACAGTTTATCTTTTTCAGGAGCATCCTCCTGTGCTTTAATGACATTTTGGATGGTTGGCATTGGTTTTTCCGAGACTAACTTATCCTTGGCAGGATTTTTAGTTTGACTCATCATTCTCGGCACCACCATTTGTTGTCTGCAAGAGGCCTGTTTAGCCTCTCTGTCAGCACAGCGGTTTCCTATGTCAACCGGAGACTTTCCAGTAGTGTGGGCGGTACACTTGACAATGGCAATACGCTTGGGGAGCATGAGGGCTTGCAACAAAACAGATACTAGTTGCCTATGGGATATCTCATTCCCCTGTGAGATTAGGAATCCCCTATTTTTCCATAATTGTCCGAAATCATGGGCTACCCCAAAGGCATACCTAGAGTCGGTATAGATATTGACCTTGAGGTCTTTGGCCAAGATACAGGCTCGGCTGAGGGCGAATAGTTCAGCTTGTTGGGCAGAATAGGCGGTTTCAAAGGCGGCAGACTCCAGGACCTGATTCTCCTGGTTTACTATGGCCTATCCTGAGATTCGTGTGCCTTCTAGATTAATAGAAGAACTTCCGTCAACATACATAATACAGTCTGGATCTTCCATTGGTACATCAACTAAATCTTCCCTGACTGATGAGGCCTCTTGAATTAAAGATAAACAATCATGACTGGGTTCTTCCTCATCTTGGGGTGGCTCAGTAAGAAAACGGGCCGGATTAATTGCAGCACAGTGCCGAAAGGTCAGTTTAGGATTATTTAGTAGGAAGATCTCATATCTGCTTTGCCTGGCCATGGTAAGGTGTTGAGTCTGCAGTTGGCCCAGGAGGGCAGCTACGGAGTGAGAGGTGTTAAGACAACAGTAGCACAGTCTTTCAGGATTGTACAATACAGTTGAAAGGGCCGGTCATAGAGGGGCCAGCCCAAAGCCGGAGCTTGCAGCAGAGCTGTCTTTAGTTCCTTAAAGGCTTGGACATCTGTGGTTTTTATTTCAAAGCTGCCTTCCTTATTTGTATACGGTGTGAGGTGCTTGGTCATCAGGGCAACATTAGGGATCCAGGATCTGCAGTAATTGATCATCCCCAACCACTGTCACATTTGTTTAGCCGTGCTAGGGACTGGAAACTGGCAAATTGGTTCGTCATCCGGGGAGGTTCTCTGTACAATCAAGCTACATAATCGGGGGACGGTTAGCCAAAGGGGTTGTTCTGGGAGAAGTTAGTGTAAGATCCCCGTCCTCTCCCCCCTTGCCCCCCTCCTCTTCCTCCTCTTCCTCTTTCGTGCCAACGGGAGGGACACTCTCTACTCCAATGTCCTTGCCCACAATTAAAGCATCGTCCATTCCTTTCCCAGCCCCTACTATTCCCCAATACCCATTCGGGGGCCGTAAGGGGGTCCATTGTTTGCGGGGCCGAGGCCATTGGGGTGTTGGGTATACCATATCCTTGGTTATCTACCCATCCCTTTACACAGTACTGTGGTTCCATTTGATATCCCCTTGGGTCGGGTTTTGGTCCTCCACGTGAAGGCTCTTCCTATCTTGTCACATATTCGGTCTTGACCCGGGTTGGGGGTGCACCTCCCCCTTCTCCCCCTTTCTTCTCTTGCCAATAATATTTTACCGCTCTTTCCATTTGGGCCCTACTGTTATCTGCCCAATTCATATTATTGATCCGGATAGCGTGAGCAATCGAATGGGGTAGGCACTGAAGTAGGATAGCGCAGAATTGAGGTGAATTATCCCCCGCCCGGAAGACATTATCTCCCGATTGGCCTCCGTATATTTCAATAAATCTTTCCATGAATTCGTCGGCAGTTTCTTCTCGTTTGGATTTAGTTTCTAATACTGCTGCCATACTGATGGGCTTCTGAAGGTTCTTGCTGAGAGCATTAAAGATAGCGTTTAGGCGATCCTGGGCACTATTAGGGTGAGCAGTCACTAATGCATCATGGGTGGCTCGCCCCAAATTTTCTGAGAACCAGACATGTTCAGTCGGGCTCAGGTTCTGCTGCACTAAGGACCACAAGTCTCTTGATTCTGCATTATAAACTGAAATAGTAGTTCGAAGATGATCTATAAACTTGACAGGTTCTTTTTTTTCCGATCTGGTATGATGGCCAGAAGGGCCATAATTTTGTTCGGTTTCCAGGGCACATAGACATCTATGGTGGGGTGGTTTGCAGCTTGTTGTGCTTCAGGGTTTGGCATTGGTCAGACTGGGAATTGGTGTCGGGGCTTTGGGATGGGAGTGTCAATCTTGGAAGGCATTTCTCGGTCGGAGGATGTTTCGGAGCTGTCTGACTGCTCGGCACCTCCACGTCTCGATCGGCGGGAGTGTTTGCTATGCCTTTCACAGCTGGGACTGGTAGTTTGACTAGAGGATTTACGGGACTGTCTGTGATGTCGAGATATAGTTCTGCCCTTCCGAGTGTGAGATCTGGTCCTCTCAGCTATATTGCCTGTGAACTGGGGATATGAATCGCTATCAGAGGATGAGGAGTCCGTTTGGGCTTGCCGCTTCGTTGGTGTAGGGTTACATTTATCTTTAACTCCTCTCGCCGGAGTGTAAGGTGGAGGGGGATGGGAAGAGGACTGGGGCAAGGGGTCAGGGGCTGCGGAAGGCGTCGTTGGGCGCCGAGTCAGTGTCCATTCATCAATTCCCTCATCAGCCTCGGTCAACGCAAAGCCAACCATTCGACTACGTAGTCTATCGGTACCTTTCTCAGAGGTCCCAGTGGAACTCTTAGTACGTTTCTCGTGCGCGCACTCTTTCTTTAAGACGTCTACAGTTTTAACATGTCCTCCTTCTGTCAAGGAGAATCCTAGTTCAGTGGTGTTTTTCTGCCAGCTTGACAGAAGGGACTCATCTTTCAGCTTTTGACAGTACTGTCTCCATTTGGCTATTAAATCCTTTTTTAACCACCGGGACCATGTATTTTTTTTTACTCAACAAACCTATCCTTTGTGCATTTCCAGGCTCCGTAACTTATCATCTGAATATACGTAACTCAATAAGGTTCACACTCTTAAACTTCCCACATACAGGACAACACTACGAAGGGTTAAAAAAACTTTCACTGTTTGAAAAAGTGGGTGGAGCTAAAACAAACCACAACTCCGCGGTTTCCTACACAGGCTTTCTTATCCACAGTAAAAATCACACAAGCATTTCTCATTTAAAACAGACGTTCACAAGAGTCTCTCTTCTTTCCTATTAATTGTTTTGGCCGGCTCTATTTTTGGATCCAGGGAATTCGTAGTTTTATCTAAATTACCCATGCTCGTGTTGCCGCACGTTGGATCAGGGTCCTAATTAGTCCTGATTGTCCCCACGTCGCCCCGTGGTGGTTTCATTTATCTTACCCAGAGCCTAGGCGGACCAAGTGATATACAAGATCGATGCCGTACCTGGCGTAAGTACAATTTAAAATTTACGCAGTCCCGCGTCGTCCCGCAGCTTAATTTTACGTAATTCCCTAACCTCCGCGTCTCCCACGCGGTTCGCGCGATTCTCTATCCCTCCGTGTCGCCGCACGGTTTTCCTGTTCGTGTCGCCGCACGATAATCCTTACTTAATTTGTTCTAGGTTCCAGATTTAAATCCAATCAGTGCCTAGACGGGCCAAGTGATATACAAGGTCGACATCACACCTGACTTGGACACTTATTTCCTAAGTTTAGAAAGTATTCGCCAGATTGACCTGGATCTCGTTCAGACACCACCTGAGAACCAGCGAGTGGCTAAACTTTCCTCAGACTTTTGAAACCGGAGGAAACTGGAGCAGTATTGAAATTATACTTACTCCAGTGGCCATTTTCCTCTCGTCTCGTCCAAGGCTAGTCTGGCTCTTAATTCGCAAGTTTTCGGCAGTCGTCTGTTGAGATCCCACTTCTGACACCAAATGATAACACGGATTCTTTTCCCTTCAATCTGTTTCAGCGAATTCACTGACACACGAACACTTTTAGTCTTCGCAACATAAGACCTTTATTAGAGATTCTCCGGCCGGGACCTGTTAAGATAAAGGGAACACCCTCGATTTGAGCCTGTTCACCTCTCCCTTGACAAGTCTCGTAACAGTACAAAAGCTCAATATTTATACATTGTTACAGCAGAACATATTTGAGTGGCACTCAGTTTATACAATCATTGGTCGGCTTCCCCCATAGCATACCCAATTACAGGCTAACAACTCTCCAAATAGGGCGGGCTCCAGGGATTTGTTTACAGTTTCGCTTTACATCGCATTTCCCTATTTTACGGCTGGTTATAGCAGCCTCTCGTCTGACTCATGCCTGGCTTTGCTTTTCGCGTAACTCGTGTTTGACCACAACTCTGAGTAACCCATTTTTGTGTCGACATTGCAAATATCGCAGCTTGACATTTCTTTTAGCTATCTTCTCATGATCCTCTTCAACTGACACATTCACAAAAGCTATCTTCCCATGATCCCCTTCAACTGACACATTCACAACTTCTTCATGCACATTCACACCCCCACCATTCCCTACGCCTGATTTGTAACCTACGCCTGATTTTCTAAAGTGTAGATAAGGTTTTTTCGAGCGTACAAAAATCTTCACTTACTCCATTCTAAGTTAGTTTGGAGTAAGTTTTCACTGACGAAACTTTGAAAACAGACGTAAGTGGCCGGACACGCCCCCTTTTGAAAAAAAAATTCTGTTCCAAAGTGAAACTGTTCTAACTGACTAGAACTGGAGCAAACTAAATGACAAGAATTCCGATTTCTAAGATACTCCGTTCTACACCAGTTGCTCCTAAAAATCAGGAGCAAATCATGTGGAAACTTGGGGCCATAGATTGGGCAAAGCTTACATACTCTGAATCCCTATTTCCCCATTCATTCCCTTCCTCATGTTTACATTCCTACAGGAAGTGTATTTACTTGGGTTAAACAGCACTACTCCTTCCATCCTCTCCAGGATGGTCACGTCTTTCCCTCATATGGACTTCTGTCTTGGTTTCCATGGATACCTGCATACATGCACTTCCCCTCACAGCAGCTAACTATGTTATTTCCCACAATTTTATACAAGCATACTGCAAGAGGGGTAGATATGACCGTAAAGAGAGATTTGATTTGCAGAAGTGATGGCTGCTGGCTGTTCAAACAATAATTGAGAAGCCCAGATCAAAGCTCAAGGCCCACATTGCAGGAAGGTTGAAGAGAGGAGGAAAACGGAAGATGAGATCGATCAGGAGGAGATGACAAACTTGGGTTTAAAATGCCTGTGGATTGTTAGTGGAAGGAAAGATTGCGGGAGGCGAAGAGCAGTTTCAAGAAAGTAAGAGTAAGAGATCATGCAATTAATCTTGATTTCATCCCAGTGAGAATGCAAGGAGCAGGATTTGCAAAATGCAAGAATTGGTGGATTGCAATTCTGTTGATTGGCCACAGTTGTATTGCTTCTGAAGTTGAAAAAACACAAAAAGGTGGCTTAAAGAAAATGAAGAGCCTTTCTGTACAACCTGATTAATGCTGCCCCACTGACAGCCTTGTTTAGTATGCACTGTGTAAATATCAGCCTGGTCTACTTCAAAGCAATTACAATGACAGCTACTGTGCACAGTAATTGGGTATGACACTTGCCAATGTGAGTTTTTCTGAAGCTTCCCATAGGAATGAGAGTCAACAGCCTCTTGGTTATGAAAACTGTTACTTCTATTCTGACTAATATTAATGGTCGTGTCCAACAGCTGGGGATTCAACCTGCTGTGTTAAGACACCTGATCAAGGTTAGCCAGAAGTGAGAAAGAAACCCAAAATAACAGTCTGCAGCTATGAGGTGGCTGGATGTTAAGATTGCGCTGTTGATTTTAAAAAAAAGAGCTGTATCCTACTCAAGTTGATAGTTTATCAGTCATGTCAGGTTTGAATGATAATGCAGGAAGTTTTAGGAACAACAATAACCATTAGGCCCAATAAGTCCATCATTGTTTGAGAAATCCCAGCCCCACTATCTCACCATATCCTTGATTCCCTTTCCTCCCCACATTAACCTCTAGTTGCCTTTTGAAGCCACTTGTAAATTCATTTCAAAATGTCGTCAACAGTGCTATCAAGCAGCACTTACTCACCAATCAGCCATGATCATATTGAATGGTGGTGCAGGCTCGAAGGGCCAAATGGCCTGCTTCTGCACCTATTGTTCTATGTTTAATAACCTGCTCACCAATGCCCAGTTTGGGTTCTGCCAGGACCACTCGGCTCCAGATCTCATTATAGCCTTGGTCCAAACATGGACAAACGAGCTGAATTCCAGAGGTGAGGTGAGAGTGAAGGCTCTTGACATCAAGGCAGCAATTGACCAAGTGTGGCATCAAGGAGCCCTAGTAAAACTGAAGTCAATGGGAATCAGGGGGGAAACTCTCCACTGGCTGGAGTCATAACTAACACAAAGGAAGATGGTTGTGGTTGTTGGAGGTCAATCATTACAGCCCCAGGACATCACTGCAGGAGTTACTCAGGGCAGTGTCCTAGGCCCAACCATCTTCAGCTGCTTTATCAATTACCTTCTTTTTATCATAAGGTCATATGTGGGGATGTTGGTTGATGACTACACTGTGTTTAGTCCCATTCGCAACTCCTCAGATAATGGAGCAGTCCATGCCCGCATGCAGCAAGACCTGGATGACATTCAGGCTTGGGCTGATAAGTGACAAGTAACATTCGTGCCAGGAAATGACTATCTCCAACAACCAAGAGTCTAACCACTGCCTCTTGACATTCAACAGCATTACCATTGCCGAATCCCCCACCATTAACATCCTGGGGGAAACTTAACTGGACCAGCCACATAAATACTGTAGCAACAAGAGCAGGTCAGAGGCTGTGTATTCCGTGGCGAGGTCTCACCTCCTGACTCCCCAAAGCCTTTCCACCATCTACAAGGCACAAGTCAGGAGTGTGATTGAATACTCTCCACTTGCCTGGATGAGTGCAGCTCCAACAACACTTAAGAAGCTCGACACCATCCAGGACAAAGCAGCCCACTTGATTGGCACCCCATCCACCACCTTCAACATTCACTCCCTCCACCACCGACGTACCATGGCCGCAGTGTGTACCATCTACAAGATGCACTGCAGCAAATCGCCAAGGCTTCTTCGGCAGCACCTCCCAAATCTGTGACCTTTACCACCTAGAAGGACAAAGACAGCAGGTGCATGGAAGCACCACCATCTCCACGTTCCCCTCCAAGTCTCACACCATCCTGACCTGGAAATATATCGTCGTACCTTCATTGTCGCTGGGTCAAAATCCTGGAACTCCCTAACAGCACTGTGGGAGTACCTTCACCACACGGACTGCAGCGGTTCAAGAAGTCTGCTCATCATCACCTTCTCAAGGGCAATTAGGGATGGGCAATAAATGCTAGCCTTACCAGCGATATCCACATCCCATAAACGAATAAAAAAATTAAGATAGAATGAACTTTCCAGTGTTTTATCCGACTGCCCATTCTCCATGTTTAAATAGCCTCAAATTCAGTGACGGTTGCCAGTTTGACAGTATACATGCTGCCCTTAGTGGCCTCAGACATGGGACCAGCTTCCACGGGTGTGCTGATGGCACCCAGCTCGATTCCTCTACCGCCTCTGTGTTGTCAGGCTGCGTTCCGACATCCACTCTTGGATGAACCCCAATTTCCTCCAGTTAAACATTTACTGAAACCATCATCTTCGGCCTCAACCATAAACTCCTCCACCCAATTCCATCTCATTCCCGGCCACTATCTCAGGCCAAATCAGATTGTGTAGTCTTGGCATCCTACTGGAACCCAAGCTTACCTTATGACCCCATGTCATCGCCATCATAAAGACTACTTAAGTTTACTTCCATAACCTCTGCCCTTTGCTCGCCCCCTGCTGCTGCTGAAATCTTCATCCATGTCTCTGTCACTTCCAGACTTGACTATTCCAACCGTTTACTGGCCGGCCTCCCATCTTACACATTCCATAAACTTCAGTTCATCCAAATCTCTGCTGCCTTATCTGACTCTGTACCAAATTCTGCTCACCCATCATCCCAGTACTTGTTGACCTAATTTGGTTCTGAAACCCCAATATCTCAAAAGTAAAATTCTCCTCCCTATCTCTTTAACCTCCTCTAGGCTTACAACCCTGCCGCCCCTGAACTCTCCATTCCTCTGGCTCTGGCCTCTTGTGTACACTCCTCTTTTTACCCCACCATTAGCAGCCATGCCTCCAGCCATCCAGGCCCCATGTACTGGAGTTCCAACCCTAAATCCCTCTGCTTCGTCTCACCTCCTCCTTTAAGGCCCACCACTTAAACCAAGATTTTGCTTATCCCTCATGACATTGATTTCTTTGGTTCAGTGTTCATTTTTTTGTAAATCTGATCTGGTGAAAATGACCAAGAATTTTGCTCTGCAGCATGCATGATTGAATAAAGCACCAGTGTTCGATAAGAGTTGGAACCAGGATCAAATAGCAACAACAACAACTTGCATTTGTATAGCATCTTTAACTCAGCAAAATATGCCGAGGCACTTCACAACAAGACAGAAAAGAAAGATTTGTATTTATATAGCGCCTTTCACAACCATTGGATGTCTCAAAGGGCTTTACAGACAAAGAAGTACTTTTGGAGTGTAGTTACTGTTGTAATGTGGGAAACACGGCAGCCAATTTGTGCACAGCAAGCTCCCACAAACAGCAATGTGATAATGACCAGATAATCTGTTTTTGTTATGTTGGTTCAGAGAATAAATATTGGCCAGGACACCAGGGATAACTCCCCTGCTCTTCTTCGAAATAGAGCCACGGGATCGTTTATGTCCACCTGAGAGAGCAGATGGAGCCTCGGTTTAACGTCTCATCCGAAAACCAGTGGAATCATTCAAAGTTTGACACCGAGCCGCAGAAGGAGATATCAGGACAGATGACCAAAAATTTGGTTGAAGATGTAGGTTTTAAGAACTGTCTTAAAGGAGGAAAGAAAGGAGGAGAGTTTAGGGAGGGAATTTCAGAGTTTAGAGCCTAGACAACTGAAAGCAAAACTATCAATGGTGAAGCAATTGAAAGAGGGGATGTGCAAGACAACAAAATTGGAGGAGTGCAGAGATCTTGGAGGATTGTATTGCTGGAGGAGGTTACAGAGATGAGGAGCGGTGACGTCACGGAGTGTTTGGAAAACAAGGGTGAGAATTATAAAATCGAATTGAGATGAGGGGGTTGACTTATGAGGATAGGTTGAGTAGGTTGGACCAATACTCATTGGAGTTCAGAAGAATGAGGGGTGATCTTATCGAAACATATAAGATAATGAGGGGGCTCGACAAGGTGGATGCAGAGGAGATATTTCCACTCTTAGGGGAAACTAAAACTAGGGGACATAGTCTCAGAATAAGGGGCCGCCCATTTAAAACTGAGATGAAGAGGAATTTCTTCTCTCAGAGGGTTGTAAATATATGGAATTCTCTGCCCCAGAGAGCTGTGGAAGCTGGGTCATTAAATATATTTAAGGCGGAGATAGACAGATTTTTGAGCGATAGGGGAATAAAGGGTTATGGGGAGCGGACAAGGAAGTGGAGCTGAGTCCATGATCAGATCAGCCATGATCTTATTAAATGGCAGAGCAGGCTCTAGAGGCCAAATGGCCTACTCCTGCTCCTATTTCTTATGTTCTTATATTCTTATGAATGCTTGCTGGATCAGGAACCAATGTAGGCCAGCGACCACAGGGGTTATGGGTGAACAGAACTTGGTGCAATTTAAGCTACTGGCAGCAGAGTTTTGAATGAGCACAAGTTTATGTAAGTTGGAAGATGGGAGGCCAGCCAGGCAATCTTTGGGATGGAGCAGCTAGCTATCTGGTCGGAAGCTCATCTTGGGGTCAAACACAACTCCAAGATTAGCTCCCCTTCAAACAGTTGCCAGGGAGAGGGATGGAATCATTGGCCAGGGAACGGAGTTTTAGGCAGGGACCAAAGACAATGGCTTCGGTCTTCCCAATAATTAGTTGGAGGAAATTTTTGCTCATCCAATACCGGATGTTCAACAAGTGTGATCATTCAAAGACAGTGGAAGGGTTAAGAGAGATGGTGATGAGATAGAGCTGAGTGTCATCAGCGTACATGTGGAACCAAACCTTTTCCTTTTGGATGATATCGCTGAGGGGCAGCATGTAGATGAGAAATAGAAAGGGCCCAAGAATAGATCCTCAGGGTATTCTCGACGTAATGGGGTGAGGGTGGGAAGAGAAACATTGAAGGTGATTTTTGACTACGATTCGATAGATAAGAATGGAACCAGGTGACGGCAGTCCCACCCAGCTGGACAACGCAGGAAAGGTGTTGGAGGAGGATGGTGTGGTCAACCGTGTTGAAGACTGCAGATAGGTTGCGAAGGCTGAGGAGGGATAAGTTACCATGGTCACTGTTATATATGCAGACTATAGATATGCTCTCTGTGTAGTCACTGTATAGTTGCAGAAGCTGGAGACTTGTTTACCTGATGTACTGTCAATAAGGCTTACACTGTGTATATAATATGCTGGCACCACTAGAGGGTGCAACTGGTGGAGACTGGGGTTTCCTGCCCTGGTGGCAGGGGCTTTATAAAAGGAGAGCCACCATGCGGCTGCCTCACTCTGGAGTTCCGACTAAAGGACCAAAGTCACTATAGTTTGAGTACAACACATTGCCTAATGGAGTCATTCATGATTACATTACAGATGTAACAGTCACAGTCACATAGAATATCATTTGTGACTTTGATGAGAGCCGTTTCGGTACTGCGGCAGGGGCAGAAACCTGATAGGTCGAACATGGAATTGCAAGTAAGCTGGGCATGAATTTGGGAGGCGATAACATGTTCAAGTAGTTGAGAGGAAAGGGAGGTTGGAGATGAGGCAGTAGTTTGCACAGACGGAGATGCCAAGGGTGGGTTTTTGAGCAGAGCACTGATGACAGCAGATGTGAAGGGGTGGGGGACAGTACCTGAGGTGAGGGAACTGTTACCAATATCTATCAGCTAACTTGGGGACCAGGAAGAAGTTGTTCAGCAGCTTGGTGGCAAAAGGGTCGATCAGCAATATGCTTTCAAAAGAAAATGACTGGCACACAGCCAACTCTGACTAAACAATCTCGATATCATCTCAGTATGGTTACGGTAAGCGTACTGTCAGATTTTCTCTCTACCTGTCTTTCTGTTTAACAACTGGTGCTCAATTTTAACACCATTCATTTCAATTTGTTCTGCGAGTATTAAATGTGACATAACCCATTACATGTGAAAGCCAGTTTCATGGACTTCAGATCTGAAGATTTTACTTGATAGCAACTACAGTTTAAAGTGCAATTATCACCATTCTTTTATTGCCCCCAAGCTGTAGCATCGTACATTTATATCAGGCTTTGTGGACATGAATCCCTGCAACTGAACATGATTTTCTTGAGAAGCCAAGCACAAACCAGACAACCAGTAGTGGAAGTCTATAATCTTCCATTAGGCTGGTCCATAGTGTGCTGGTGTCTAGTATGTTGGTCTCGAGTGTGTTGGTCTCTAGTGTGTTGCTCTCTAGTGTGTTGGTCCCTAGTGTGTTGGTCCCTCGTGTGTTGGTCTCTAGTGCACTGGTCCCTCGTGTGTTGGTCTCTCGTGTGTTGCTCTCGAGTGTGTTAGTC
Organism: Pristiophorus japonicus; assembly: GCF_044704955.1. NCBI lineage: Eukaryota > Metazoa > Chordata > Chondrichthyes > Pristiophoridae > Pristiophorus > Pristiophorus japonicus. The sequence continues at coordinate 46,584,276 of NC_091992.1, read as the reverse complement.
CCAAATGTGTTGGTCTCCAGTGTGTTGGTCTCTAGTATGTTGGTCCATAGTGTGCTGGTCCTTAGTGTGTTGGTCCCTAGTGTGTTGATTCCTAGTGGGTTGGTCTCTAGTGTGTTAGTCCCTAGTGTGTTGGTCTGTAGTGTGTTGGTCTCTAGTGTGTTGGTCTCCAGTGTGTTGGTCTCCAGTGTCCTGGTCCCTAGTTTATTGGGCTCCAGTGTGTTGGTCTCAAGTGTGTTGGTCTCAAGTGTATAGGGCTCTAGTGTGTTGGTCCCTAGTGTGTTGGTTTCTAGTGTGTTGGTCTCTAGTGTGTTGGTGCCGAGTGTACTGGTCCCTAGTGTGTTGGTTACTTGTGTTTTGGTCTCTTGTGTGTTGGTCCCTAGTGTGTTGGTCCCTAGTGTGTTGGTCTCTAGTGTGTTGGTCTCTAGTGTGTTGGTCCCTAGTTTATTGGGCTCCAGTGTGTTGGTCTCAAGTGTGTTGGTCTCAAGTGTATAGGGCTCTAGTGTGTTGGTCCCTAGTGTGTTGGTCTCTAGTGTGTTGGTCTCTAGTGTGTTGGTGCCGCGTGTACTGGTCCCTAGTGTGTTGGTTACTTGTGTTTTGGTCTCTTGTGTGTTGGTCCTTAGTGTGTTGGTCCCTAGTGTGTTGGTCTCTAGTGTGTTGGTCTCTAGTGTGTTGGTCCCTAGTGTGTTGATCTCTAGTGTGTTAGTCTCTAGTGTGTTGGTCTCCAGTGTGTTGGTCTCTATTGTGTTGGTTTCTAGTGTGTTGGTCTCTAGTGTGTTGGTCTCTAGTGTGTTGGTCCATAGTGTGCTGGTCCCTAGTGTCCTGGTCCCTAGTGTGTTGGTCACTAGTGCGTTAGTCGCTAGTGTTTTGGTCCCTAGTGTATTGGTGCCGAGTGTACTGGTCCCTAGTGTGTTGGTTACTTGTGTGTTGGTCTCTTGTGTGTTGGTCCCTAGTGTGTTGGTCCCTAGTGTGTTGGTCTCTAGTGTGTTGGTCTCTAGTGTGTTGGTCTCTTGTGTATTGGTCTCTTGTGTGTTGGTCCCTAGTGTGTTGGTCCCTAGTGTGTTGGTCTCTAGTGTGTTGGTCTCTAGTGTGTTGGTCTCTAGTTTGTTGGTCTCTAGTGTGTTGGTCCATAGTGTGCTGGTCCCTAGTGTGTTGTTCTCTAGTGTGTTGGTCTCGAGTGTGTTGGTCTCCAGTGTGTTGGTCTCAAGTGTGTTGGTCTCCAGTGTCCTGATCCCTAGTGTCCTGGTCCCTAATGTGTTGGTCACTAGTGTGTTAGTCGCTAGTGTTTTGGTCCCTAGTGTATTGGTGCCGAGTGTACTGGTCCCTAGTGTGTTGGTTACTTGTGTGTTGGTCTCTTGTGTGTTGGTCTCTTGTGTGTTGGTCTCTAGTGTGTTGGTCCCTAGTGTGTTGGTCTCTAGTGTGTTGGTCTACAGTATGTTGGTCACCAGTGTCCTGGTACCTATTGTGCTGATCCCTAGTGTGTTGGGCTCTAGTGTGTTGGTCCCTAGTGTGTTGGTCTCTAGTGTGTTGGTCTCTAGTGTGTTGGTCTCCAGTGTGTTGGTCTCTATTGTGTTGGTCTCTAGTGTGTTGGTCTCTAGTGTGTTGGTCCATAGTGTGCTGGTCCCGAGTGTGTTGGTCCCTCGTGTGTTGGTCCCTCGTGTGTTGGTTCCTAGTGGGTTGGTCCCTAGTGTGTTGGTCCATGGGGTGTTGGTCTCTAGTGTGTTGGTCTCTAGTGTGATAGTCCCTAGTGTGTTGGTCTTTAGTGTGTTGGTCTACAGTGTGTTGGTCACCAGTGTCCTGGTCCCTAGTTTGCTGGTCCCTAGTGTGTTGGGCTCTAGTGTGTTGGTCCCTAGTGTGTTGGTCTCTAGTGTGTTGGTCTCTAGTGTGTTGGTCTCCAGTGTCCTGGTCCTTAGTGTGCTGGTCCCTAGTGTGTTGGGCTCCAGTGTGTTGGTCTCAAGTGTGTTGGTCTCCAGTGTCCTGGTCCCTAGTATCCTGGTCACTAGTGTGTTGGCCCCTAATATGTTGGTCCTTAGTGTGTTGGTCCCTAGTGTGTTGGTCTCTAGTGCGTTGGTCTCTACTGTGTTGGTCTCTAGTGTTTTGGTCTCCAGTGCATTGGTCCCTAGTGTGTTGGTCCCTAGTCTGTTCCTCTCCAGTGTGTCGGTCCCTAATGTGTTGGTCTCTAGTGCGCTGGCCCCTTGTGTGTTGGTCTCCAAAGTGATGGTCTCTAGTGGTTTGGAATCTAGTGTGTTGGTCTCTAGTGTGTTGGTCCCTAGTGTGTTGGTCCCTAGTGCGTGGTCACTAGTGTGTTGCTCCCTAGTGCGTTGGTCCCTTGTGTATTGGTCCCTTTTGTGTTGGTCCCTATTGTGTTGGTCCCTAATGTGTTGGTCTCTAGTATGGTGGATTCGAGTGCATTGGTCTCTGGTGTGTTGGTCCCTCTTGTGTTAGTCTCTCGTCTGTTGGTCTCTAGAGTGTTGGTCCCTGGTATGTTGGTCCCTATTGTGTTGGTCCCTATTGTGTTGGTCCCTCGTGTGTTGGTTCCAAGTGTGTTGGTCTCTGGTGTGTTGGTCTCTGGTGTGTTGGTCCCTGGTGTGTTGGTCCCTAATGTGTTTGTCCCGAATGTGTTGGTCTCTCATGTGTTGGTTCCTAGTGTGTTGGTCCCTAGTGTGTTCGTCTCCTGTGTGTCGGTCCCTAATGTGTTGGTCACTAGTTTGTTGGTCTCTAGTGTGTTGGTCCCTAGAGTTTTGGTCTCTAGTGTGTTGGTCCGTAGTGTGTTGGTCTCGAGTGTGTTGTTCCCTAGTGTTCTAGTCTCTGGTGTGTTGGTCTCCAGTGTGTTGGTCTCTATTGAGTTGGTCCCTACAGTGTTGGTCCCGAGTGTGTTGGTCCCTAATGTGTTGGTCTCTAGTATGCTGATCTCTAATGTGTTGGTCTCTAATGCACTGGTCCCACGTCTGTTGGTCCCTACTGTTTTGGACTCTAGTGTGTTGGTCCCTCGTGTGTTGGTCCATCGTGTGTTGGTCCCTAGTGTGTTGGTCTATCGTGTGTTGGTCTCTAGGGAGTTGGTCCCTAGTGTGTTGGTCCCTATTGTGTTGGTCCCTAGTGTGTTGCTGTCTAGTGTGTTGGTCTCTAGTGTTTTGGTCTCCAGTGTGTTGGTCTCGAGTGTGTTGGTGTCTAGTGTTGGTCTCTAGTGTGTTGGTCTCTAGTGTGTTCGTGTCTAGTGTGTTCGTGTCTAGTGTGTTGGTCTCTAGCGTGTTGGTCCCTAGTGTGTTGCTGTCTAGTGTTTTGGTCTCTAGTGTGTTGGTCGAAAGTGTGTTGGTCTCTAGTGTGTTGGTCCCTAGAGTGTTGGTCCATAGTGTGTTGCTCCCTAGTGTGTTGGTCTCCAGTGAGTTGGTCCCTAGAGTGTTGGTCTCTAATACGCTGGTCTGTAGTGTGTTGGTATCTAGTTCACTGGTCCCGGGTCTGTTGGTCCCTACTGTTTTGGACTCTAGTGTGTTGGTCCCTAGTGTGTTGGTCCCTAGTGTGTTGGTCCCTACTGTGTTGGTCCCTAGTGAGTTGGTTCCAAGTGTGTTGGTCTGTAGTGTGTTGGTCTCAAGTGTGTTGGTCTCTAGTGTGTTGGTCTCCAGTGTCCTGGTCCCTAGTGTCCTTGTCCCTAGTGTCCTTGTCCCTAATTTGTTGGTCCCTAGTATGTTGCTCCCTAGTGTGTTGGTCTCTAAAGTGTTGGTCCCTAGTGTGTTGCTGTCTAGTGTGTTGGTGTCTAATGTGTTGGTCTCTAGTGAGTTGGTCCCAAGAGTGTTGGTCCCTAGTGTTTTGGACTCCAGTATGTTGGTCCTTAGTATGTTGGTCCTTAGTGTGTTGGTCCCTAGTATGTTGGTCTCTAGTGTGTTGGTCCCTAGTGTACTGTTCTCTCGTGTATTGGTCCCGATTGTGTTCATCTCTAGTGTGTTGGTCTCTAGTGTGCTGGTCCCTAATGTGTTTGTCCCTTGTGTGTTGGTCTCTTGTATGTTGGTCTCTAGCGTGTTGGTATCTGGTGTGTTGCTCTCTATTGTATTGGTCCCCAGTGTGTTGGTCCCGAGTGTGTTGGTCTCTAGTGTGTTCGACTCTAGTGTGTTGGTCTCAAGTGTTTTGGTCCCTAGTGTGTTGGTCTCTAGTACGGTGGTCTCTAGTGTGTTGGTCCCTAGTGTGTTGTTTTTTAGTGTATTGGTCCCAAGTGTGTTCATCTCCAGTGTGCTGGTCTCTAGCATGCTGGTCTCCAGTTTCTTGGTCCCTAGTATGTTGGTCCCTAGTGTGTTGATCTCTAGTGTGTTAGACTCTACTGTGTTGGTCCCGAGTGTGTTGGTCTCTCGTGTGTTAGCCTCCAGTGTGTTGGTCTCAAGTGTTTTGGTCCCTAGTGTGTTGGTCTCTAGCGTGCTGGTCTCTAGTGAGCTGGTCCCTAGTGTGTTGGTCCCTCGTGTGTTGCTCTCTCATGTATTGGTCCCCAGTGTGTTGGTCCCGATTGTGTTGGTCTCTGGTGTGTTAGACTCTAGTGTTTTGGTGTCAAGTGTTTTTGTCCTTAGTGTGTTAGTCTCTAGTATGCTGTTCTCTAGTGTGTTGGTCCCTAGTGTACTGTTCTCTCGTGTATTGGTCCCGATTGTGTTCATCTCTAGTGTGTTGGTCTCTAGTGTGCTGGTCCCTAGTGTGTTTGTCCCTTGTGTGTTGGTCTCTTGTATGTTGGTCTCTAGTGTGTTGGTATCTGGTGTGTTGCTCTCTAGTGTATTGGTCCCCAGTGTGTTGGTCCCGAGTGTGTTGGTCTCTAGTGTGTTCGACTCTAGTGTGTTGGTCTCAAGTGTTTTGGTCCCTAGTGTGTTGGTCTCTAGTACGGTGGTCTCTAGTGTGTTGGTCCTAGTGTGTTACCCTCTAATGTACTGGTCCCTAGTGTGTTCATATCTAGAGTGCTGGTCTCTTGCGTGCTGGTCTCCAGTTTGCTGGTCCCTTGTGTGTTGGTCCCTAGTGTGTTGGTCTCTAGTCTATTAGACTCTAGTGTGTTGGTCTCTAGTGTGTTGGTCCCTAGTGTGTTGGTCTCTAGTGTGTAGGTCCCTAGTGTGTTGGTCCCTAGTGTGTTGCTCTCTAGTGTATTGGTCCCCAGTGTATTGGTCCTGAGTGTGTTGGTCTCTGGTGTGTTAGACTCTAGTGTGTTGGTCTCAAGCGTTTTTGTCCCTAGTGTCTTGGTCTCTAGTACGCTGGTCTCTAGTGTGTTGGTCCTAGTGTGTTCATCTCTTGTGTGCTGGTCTCTTGCGTGCTGGTCTCCAGTTTGCTGGTCTCTTGTATGTTGGTCTCTAGTGTGTTGGTCCCTAGTGTGTTGCTCTCTAGTGTATTGGTCCCCAGTGTGTTGGTCCCTAGTGTGTTGGTCTCTAGTGTGTTAGACTCTAGTGTGTTGGTCCCTAGTGTGTTGGTCCCTAGTGTGTTGGTCTCTAATGCATTGTTCCCTAGTGTATTGGTCCCTAGTGTGTTGGTCCATAGTGTTTTGGTCCCAAGTGTGTTGGTCCCTAGTGTGTTGGCCTCTAGTGTGTTGCTCCTCAGTGTTTTGGTCTCTCGTGTGTCGGACTCTATTTTTTGGCCCCTAGTGTGTTGGTCACTAGTGTGTTGGTCTCAAGTGTTTTGGTCCCGAGTGTGTTGGTCTCTAGTGTGCTGGGCTGGAATGTGCTGGTCTCTAGTATGCTGGTCTCTAGTGTGTTGGTCCCTAGTGTGTTGTTCTATAGTGTATTGGTCCCTAGTGTGTTGTTCCCTAGTGTGTAGGTCTCCAGTCTGCTGGTCTCTAATGTGTTGGTCTCTAGTACGCTAGTCTCTAGTGTGTTGGTCCCTAGTGTGTTGGTCCCGAGTGTGTTGGTCTCGAGTGTGTTGGTCTCTAGTGTGCTGGTCCCTAGTGTGTTTGTCCCTTGTGTGTTGGTCTCTTGTATGTTGGTCTCTAGTGTGTTGGTATCTGGTGTGTTGCTCACTATTGTATTGGTCCCCAGTGTGTTGGTCCCGAGTGTGTTGGTCTCTAGTGTGTTCGACTCTAGTGTGTTGGTCTCAAGTGTTTTGGTCCCTAGTGTGTTGGTCTCTAGTACGGTGGTCTCTAGTGTGTTGGTCCCTAGTGTGTTGTTTTTTAGTGTATTGGTCCCAAGTGTGTTCATCTCCAGTGTGCTGGTCTCTAGCATGCTGGTCTCCAGTTTCTTGGTCCCTAGTATGTTGGTCCCTAGTGTGTTGATCTCTAGTGTGTTAGACTCTACTGTGTTGGTCCCGAGTGTGTTGGTCTCTCGTGTGTTAGCCTCCAGTGTGTTGGTCTCAAGTGTTTTGGTCCCTAGTGTGTTGGTCTCTAGTGTGCTGGTCTCTAGTGAGCTGGTCCCTAGTGTGTTGGTCCCTCGTGTGTTGCTCTCTCGTGTATTGGTCCCCAGTGTGTTGGTCCCGATTGTGTTGGTCTCTGGTGTGTTAGACTCTAGTGTTTTGGTCTCAAGTGTTTTTGTCCCTAGTGTGTTAGTCTCTAGTATGCTGGTCTCTAGTGTGTTGGTCCTAGTGTGTTACCCTCTAATGTACTGGTCCCTAGTGTGTTCATATCTAGAGTGCTGGTCTCTTGCGTGCTGGTCTCCAGTTTGCTGGTCCCTTGTATGTTGGTCCCTAGTGTGTTGGTCTCTAGTCTATTAGACTCTAGTGTGTTGGTCCCTAGTGTGTTGGTCCCTAGTGTGTTGGTCTCTAGTGTGTAGGTCCCTAGTGTGTTGGTCCCTAGTGTGTTGCTCTCTAGTGTATTGGTCCCCAGTGTATTGGTCCTGAGTGTGTTGGTCTCTGGTGTGTTAGACTCTAGTGTGTTGGTCTCAAGCGTTTTTGTCCCTAGTGTCTTGGTCTCTAGTACGCTGGTCTCTAGTGTGTTGGTCCTAGTGTGTTCATCTCCTGTGTGCTGGTCTCTTGCGTGCTGGTCTCCAGTTTGCTGGTCTCTTGTATGTTGGTCTCTAGTGTGTTGGTCCCTAGTGTGTTGCTCTCTAGTGTATTAGTCCCCAGTGTGTTGGACCCTAGTGTGTTGGTCTCTAGTGTGTTAGACTCTAGTGTGTTGGTCCCTAGTGTGTTGGTCCCTAGTGTGTTGGTCTCTAGTGTGTTGGTCCCTAGTGTGTTGGTCCCTAATGTGTTGGTCTCTATGTAAAGGAATCTAATACATTGGTCCATGGTGCATTGTTCCCTAGTGTATTGGTCCCTAGTGTGTTGGTCCATAGTGTTTTGGTCCCAAGTGTGTTGGTCCCTAGTGTGTTGGTCTCTAGTGTGTTGCTCCTCAGTGTTTTGGTCTCTCGTGTGTCGGACTCTATTTTTTGGCCCCTAGTGTGTTGGTCACTAGTGTGTTGGTCTCAAGTGTTTTGGTCCCGAGTGTGTTGGTCTCTAGTGTGCTGGGCTGGAATGTGCTTGTCTCTAGTATGCTGGTCTCTAGTGTGTTGGTCCCTAGTGTGTTGTTCTATAGTGTATTGGTCCCTAGTGTGTTGGTCCCTTGTGTGTTGGTCTCCAGTCTGCTGGTCTCTAATGTGTTGGTCTCTAGTACGCTAGTCTCTAGTGTGTTGGTCCCTAGTGTGTTGGTCCCGAGTGTGTTGGTCTCGAGTGTGTTGGTCTCTAGAGTGTTGGTCTCTAGTGTGTTAGACTCTAGTGTGTTGGTCTCTAATGTGTTGGTCTCTAGTGTGTTGGTCTCTAGTGTGTTGGTCCCTAGTGTGTTGGTCTCTAGTGTGTTGGTGCCAAGTGGTTGGTCCCTCGTGTGTTGGTGTCTAGTGTGTTGGTGTTTAACATGTTGGGCTCTCCTGAGTTGATCTCTAGTGTGTTGATCTCTAGTGTGTTGGTCTCTAGTGCATTGGTCCCTAGTGTGTTGGTCTCTAGTACGCTGGTCTCTAGTGTGTTGGTCTCCAGTCTGCTGGTCTCTAATGTGTTGGTCTCCAGTACACTAGTCTCTAGTGTGTTGGTCCCTAGTGTGTTCGTCTCTAGTGTGTTGGTCTCTAGGGTGTGGGTCTCTAGTGTGTTAGACTCTAGTGTGTTGGTCTCTAATGTGTTGGTTCCTAGTGTGTTGGTCCCTAGTGTGTTGGTGTCTAGTGTGTTGGTGTTTAACATGTTGGGCTCTCCTGAGTTGATCTCTAGTGTGTTGGTCTCTAGTGTGTTGGTCTCTAGTGTGTTGGTCCCTATTGTGTTGGTCCCTTGTGTGTTGCTGTCTAGTGTGTTGGTCTCTAGTTTGTTGGTCTCTAGTGTGTTGGTCTCTAGTGTGTTGGTCCCGAGTTTATTGGTCTCTAGTGTGTTAGACTCTAGTGTGTTTGTCTCTAGTGTGTTGGACTCTAGTGTGTTGGTTCCAAGTGTTTTGGTCCTTCGTGTGTTGGTCTCTTTTGCATTGGTCCCTAGTGTGTTGGTCTCTAGTACGCTGGTCTCTAGTGTGTTGGTCTCCAGTCTGCTGGTCTCTAATGTGTTGGTCTCCAGTACACTAGTCTCTAGTGTGTTGGTCCCTAGTGTGTTCGTCTCTAGTGTGTTGGTCTCTAGGGTGTGGGTCTCTAGTGTGTTAGACTCTAGTGTGTTGGTCTCTAGTGTGTTGGTTCCTAGTGTGTTGGTATCTAGTGTGTTGGTCCCTAGTGTGTTGGTCCCAATGTGTTGGTCTCTATGTGATGGACTCTACTACATTGGTCCCTAGTGCATTGTTCCCTCGTGTATTGGTCCCTAATGTGTTGGTCCGTAGAGTTTTGGTCCGTAGTACGCTGGTCCCTAGTGTGTTGGTCCCTAGTGTGTTGGTCTCTCGTGTGTTGCTCCTCCGTGTTTTGGTCTCGAGTGTGTACAACTCTAATTTTTGGTCCCTAGTGTGTTGGTCCCTAGTATGTTGGTCACTAGTGTGTTGGTATCTTTGTGTTGGACTCTACTGTGTTCGTCCCTAATGTGTTGTTCCTCGTGTTTTGGACTCCAGTATGTTGGTCCTTTGTATGTTGGTCCTTAGTGTGTTGGTCCCTCGTGTGTTAGACTCTAGTGTGTTGGTCTCTAGTGTGCTGGTCTCTAAGATGTTGGTCTCTAGTGTGTTGGTCTCTAGTGTGTTGGTCCCTAGTGTGCTGGTCTCTAGTGTGTTAGACTCTAGTGTGTTGGTATCAAGTGTTTTGGTCTCTAGTGTGTTGGTCTCTAGTACGCTGGTCCCTAGTGTGTTGGTCTCTCGTGTGTTAGACTCTAGTGTGTTGGTCTCTAGTGTGCTGGTCTCTAAGATGTTGGTCTCTAGTGTGTTGGTCTCTAGTGTGTTAGACTCTATTGTGTTTGTCTCTAGTGTGTTGGACTCTAGTGTGTTGGTTCCAAGTGTTTTGGTCCCTAGTGTGTTGGTCTCTAGTGCATTGGTCCCTAGTGTGTTGGTCTCTAGTACGCTGGTCTCTAGTGTGTTGGTCCCTAGTGTGTTCGTCTCTAGTGTGTTGGTCTCTAGGGTGTTGGTCTCTAGTGTGTTAGACTCTAGTGTGTTGGTCTCTAATGTGTTGGTCCCTAGTGTGTTGGTCCCTAGTGTGTTGGTCCCTAGTGTGTTGGTCCCAATGTGTTGGTCTCTATGTGATGGACTCTACTACATTGGTCCCTAGTGCATTGTTCCCTAGTGTATTGGTCCCTAATGTGTTGGTCCGTAGAGTTTTGGTCCATAGTACGCTGGTCCCTTGTGTGTTGGTCCCTAGTGTGTTGGTCTCTAGTGTGTTGCTCCTCCGTGTTTTGGTCTCGAGTGTGTAGAACTCTATTTTTTGGTCCCGAGTGTGTTGGTCCCTAGTGTGTTGGTCACTAGTGTGTTGGTATCTTTGTGTTGGACTCTACTGTGTTGGTCCCTAATGTGTTGTTCCTAGTGTTTTGGACTCCAGTATGTTGGTCCTTTGTATGTTGGTCCTTAGTGTGTTGGTCCCTCGTGTGTTAGACTCTAGTGTGTTGGTCTCTCGTGTGCTGGTCTCTAAGATGTTGGTCTCTAGTGTGTTGGTCTCTAGTGTGTTGGTCCCTAGTGTGCTGGTCTCTCGTGTGTTAGACTCTAGTGTGTTGGTCTCAAGTGTTTTGGTCCCTAGTGTGTTGGTCTCTGGTACGCTGGTCCCTAGTGTGTTGGTCTCTCGTGTGTTAGACTCTAGTGTGTTGGTCTCGAGTGTGCTGGTCTCTAAGATGTTGGTCTCTAGTGTGTTGGTCTCTAGTGTGTTAGACTCTATTGTGTTGGTCTCTAGTGCGTTAGACTCTAGTGTGTTGGTCTCAAGTGTTTTGGTCCCTAGTGTGTTGGTCTCTAGTAGGCTGGTCTCTAGTGTGTTGGTCCCTAGGCTGTTGGTCTCTAGTAAGCTAGTCTCTAGTGTGTTGGTCCCTAGTGTGTTGGTCTCGAGTGTGTTGGTCTCTATTGTGTTGGTCCCTTGTGTGTTGCTGTCTAGTGTGTTGTTCTCTAGTTTGTTGGTCTCTAGTGTGTTGGTCCCTAGTTTATTGGTCTCTAGTGTGTTAGACTCTAGTGTGTTTGTCTCTAGTGTGTTGGTCCCTAGTGTGTTGGTCCCGAGTGTGTTGGTCTCGAGTGTGTTGGTCTCTAGTGTGCTGGTCCCTAGTGTGTTTGTCCCTTGTGTGTTGGTCTCTTGTATGTTGGTCTCTAGTGTGTTGGTATCTGGTGTGTTGCTCACTATTGTATTGGTCCCCAGTGTGTTGGTCCCGAGTGTGTTGGTCTCTAGTGTGTTCGACTCTAGTGTGTTGGTCTCAAGTGTTTTGGTCCCTAGTGTGTTGGTCTCTAGTACGGTGGTCTCTAGTGTGTTGGTCCCTAGTGTGTTGTTTTTTAGTGTATTGGTCCCAAGTGTGTTCATCTCCAGTGTGCTGGTCTCTAGCATGCTGGTCTCCAGTTTCTTGGTCCCTAGTATGTTGGTCCCTAGTGTGTTGATCTCTAGTGTGTTAGACTCTACTGTGTTGGTCCCGAGTGTGTTGGTCTCTCGTGTGTTAGCCTCCAGTGTGTTGGTCTCAAGTGTTTTGGTCCCTAGTGTGTTGGTCTCTAGTGTGCTGGTCTCTAGTGAGCTGGTCCCTAGTGTGTTGGTCCCTCGTGTGTTGCTCTCTCGTGTATTGGTCCCCAGTGTGTTGGTCCCGATTGTGTTGGTCTCTGGTGTGTTAGACTCTAGTGTTTTGGTCTCAAGTGTTTTTGTCCCTAGTGTGTTAGTCTCTAGTATGCTGGTCTCTAGTGTGTTGGTCCTAGTGTGTTACCCTCTAATGTACTGGTCCCTAGTGTGTTCATATCTAGAGTGCTGGTCTCTTGCGTGCTGGTCTCCAGTTTGCTGGTCCCTTGTATGTTGGTCCCTAGTGTGTTGGTCTCTAGTCTATTAGACTCTAGTGTGTTGGTCCCTAGTGTGTTGGTCCCTAGTGTGTTGGTCTCTAGTGTGTAGGTCCCTAGTGTGTTGGTCCCTAGTGTGTTGCTCTCTAGTGTATTGGTCCCCAGTGTATTGGTCCTGAGTGTGTTGGTCTCTGGTGTGTTAGACTCTAGTGTGTTGGTCTCAAGCGTTTTTGTCCCTAGTGTCTTGGTCTCTAGTACGCTGGTCTCTAGTGTGTTGGTCCTAGTGTGTTCATCTCCTGTGTGCTGGTCTCTTGCGTGCTGGTCTCCAGTTTGCTGGTCTCTTGTATGTTGGTCTCTAGTGTGTTGGTCCCTAGTGTGTTGCTCTCTAGTGTATTAGTCCCCAGTGTGTTGGACCCTAGTGTGTTGGTCTCTAGTGTGTTAGACTCTAGTGTGTTGGTCCCTAGTGTGTTGGTCCCTAGTGTGTTGGTCTCTAGTGTGTTGGTCCCTAGTGTGTTGGTCCCTAATGTGTTGGTCTCTATGTAAAGGAATCTAATACATTGGTCCATGGTGCATTGTTCCCTAGTGTATTGGTCCCTAGTGTGTTGGTCCATAGTGTTTTGGTCCCAAGTGTGTTGGTCCCTAGTGTGTTGGTCTCTAGTGTGTTGCTCCTCAGTGTTTTGGTCTCTCGTGTGTCGGACTCTATTTTTTGGCCCCTAGTGTGTTGGTCACTAGTGTGTTGGTCTCAAGTGTTTTGGTCCCGAGTGTGTTGGTCTCTAGTGTGCTGGGCTGGAATGTGCTTGTCTCTAGTATGCTGGTCTCTAGTGTGTTGGTCCCTAGTGTGTTGTTCTATAGTGTATTGGTCCCTAGTGTGTTGGTCCCTTGTGTGTTGGTCTCCAGTCTGCTGGTCTCTAATGTGTTGGTCTCTAGTACGCTAGTCTCTAGTGTGTTGGTCCCTAGTGTGTTGGTCCCGAGTGTGTTGGTCTCGAGTGTGTTGGTCTCTAGAGTGTTGGTCTCTAGTGTGTTAGACTCTAGTGTGTTGGTCTCTAATGTGTTGGTCTCTAGTGTGTTGGTCTCTAGTGTGTTGGTCCCTAGTGTGTTGGTCTCTAGTGTGTTGGTGCCAAGTGGTTGGTCCCTCGTGTGTTGGTGTCTAGTGTGTTGGTGTTTAACATGTTGGGCTCTCCTGAGTTGATCTCTAGTGTGTTGATCTCTAGTGTGTTGGTCTCTAGTGCATTGGTCCCTAGTGTGTTGGTCTCTAGTACGCTGGTCTCTAGTGTGTTGGTCTCCAGTCTGCTGGTCTCTAATGTGTTGGTCTCCAGTACACTAGTCTCTAGTGTGTTGGTCCCTAGTGTGTTCGTCTCTAGTGTGTTGGTCTCTAGGGTGTGGGTCTCTAGTGTGTTAGACTCTAGTGTGTTGGTCTCTAATGTGTTGGTTCCTAGTGTGTTGGTCCCTAGTGTGTTGGTGTCTAGTGTGTTGGTGTTTAACATGTTGGGCTCTCCTGAGTTGATCTCTAGTGTGTTGGTCTCTAGTGTGTTGGTCTCTAGTGTGTTGGTCCCTATTGTGTTGGTCCCTTGTGTGTTGCTGTCTAGTGTGTTGGTCTCTAGTTTGTTGGTCTCTAGTGTGTTGGTCTCTAGTGTGTTGGTCCCGAGTTTATTGGTCTCTAGTGTGTTAGACTCTAGTGTGTTTGTCTCTAGTGTGTTGGACTCTAGTGTGTTGGTTCCAAGTGTTTTGGTCCTTCGTGTGTTGGTCTCTTTTGCATTGGTCCCTAGTGTGTTGGTCTCTAGTACGCTGGTCTCTAGTGTGTTGGTCTCCAGTCTGCTGGTCTCTAATGTGTTGGTCTCCAGTACACTAGTCTCTAGTGTGTTGGTCCCTAGTGTGTTCGTCTCTAGTGTGTTGGTCTCTAGGGTGTGGGTCTCTAGTGTGTTAGACTCTAGTGTGTTGGTCTCTAGTGTGTTGGTTCCTAGTGTGTTGGTATCTAGTGTGTTGGTCCCTAGTGTGTTGGTCCCAATGTGTTGGTCTCTATGTGATGGACTCTACTACATTGGTCCCTAGTGCATTGTTCCCTCGTGTATTGGTCCCTAATGTGTTGGTCCGTAGAGTTTTGGTCCGTAGTACGCTGGTCCCTAGTGTGTTGGTCCCTAGTGTGTTGGTCTCTCGTGTGTTGCTCCTCCGTGTTTTGGTCTCGAGTGTGTACAACTCTAATTTTTGGTCCCTAGTGTGTTGGTCCCTAGTATGTTGGTCACTAGTGTGTTGGTATCTTTGTGTTGGACTCTACTGTGTTCGTCCCTAATGTGTTGTTCCTCGTGTTTTGGACTCCAGTATGTTGGTCCTTTGTATGTTGGTCCTTAGTGTGTTGGTCCCTCGTGTGTTAGACTCTAGTGTGTTGGTCTCTAGTGTGCTGGTCTCTAAGATGTTGGTCTCTAGTGTGTTGGTCTCTAGTGTGTTGGTCCCTAGTGTGCTGGTCTCTAGTGTGTTAGACTCTAGTGTGTTGGTATCAAGTGTTTTGGTCTCTAGTGTGTTGGTCTCTAGTACGCTGGTCCCTAGTGTGTTGGTCTCTCGTGTGTTAGACTCTAGTGTGTTGGTCTCTAGTGTGCTGGTCTCTAAGATGTTGGTCTCTAGTGTGTTGGTCTCTAGTGTGTTAGACTCTATTGTGTTTGTCTCTAGTGTGTTGGACTCTAGTGTGTTGGTTCCAAGTGTTTTGGTCCCTAGTGTGTTGGTCTCTAGTGCATTGGTCCCTAGTGTGTTGGTCTCTAGTACGCTGGTCTCTAGTGTGTTGGTCCCTAGTGTGTTCGTCTCTAGTGTGTTGGTCTCTAGGGTGTTGGTCTCTAGTGTGTTAGACTCTAGTGTGTTGGTCTCTAATGTGTTGGTCCCTAGTGTGTTGGTCCCTAGTGTGTTGGTCCCTAGTGTGTTGGTCCCAATGTGTTGGTCTCTATGTGATGGACTCTACTACATTGGTCCCTAGTGCATTGTTCCCTAGTGTATTGGTCCCTAATGTGTTGGTCCGTAGAGTTTTGGTCCATAGTACGCTGGTCCCTTGTGTGTTGGTCCCTAGTGTGTTGGTCTCTAGTGTGTTGCTCCTCCGTGTTTTGGTCTCGAGTGTGTAGAACTCTATTTTTTGGTCCCGAGTGTGTTGGTCCCTAGTGTGTTGGTCACTAGTGTGTTGGTATCTTTGTGTTGGACTCTACTGTGTTGGTCCCTAATGTGTTGTTCCTAGTGTTTTGGACTCCAGTATGTTGGTCCTTTGTATGTTGGTCCTTAGTGTGTTGGTCCCTCGTGTGTTAGACTCTAGTGTGTTGGTCTCTCGTGTGCTGGTCTCTAAGATGTTGGTCTCTAGTGTGTTGGTCTCTAGTGTGTTGGTCCCTAGTGTGCTGGTCTCTCGTGTGTTAGACTCTAGTGTGTTGGTCTCAAGTGTTTTGGTCCCTAGTGTGTTGGTCTCTGGTACGCTGGTCCCTAGTGTGTTGGTCTCTCGTGTGTTAGACTCTAGTGTGTTGGTCTCGAGTGTGCTGGTCTCTAAGATGTTGGTCTCTAGTGTGTTGGTCTCTAGTGTGTTAGACTCTATTGTGTTGGTCTCTAGTGCGTTAGACTCTAGTGTGTTGGTCTCAAGTGTTTTGGTCCCTAGTGTGTTGGTCTCTAGTAGGCTGGTCTCTAGTGTGTTGGTCCCTAGGCTGTTGGTCTCTAGTAAGCTAGTCTCTAGTGTGTTGGTCCCTAGTGTGTTGGTCTCGAGTGTGTTGGTCTCTATTGTGTTGGTCCCTTGTGTGTTGCTGTCTAGTGTGTTGTTCTCTAGTTTGTTGGTCTCTAGTGTGTTGGTCCCTAGTTTATTGGTCTCTAGTGTGTTAGACTCTAGTGTGTTTGTCTCTAGTGTGTTGGACTCTAGTGTGTTGGTTCCAAGTGTTTTGGTCCCTAGTGTATTGGTCTCTAGTGCATTGGTCCCTAGTGTGTTGGTCTCTAGTACGCTGGTCTCTAGTGTGTTGGTCTCCAGTCTGCTGGTCCCTAATGTGTTGGTCTCTAGTACACTAGTCTCTAGTGTGTTGGTCCCTAGTGTGTTCGTCTCTAGTGTGTTGGTCTCTAGAGTGTTGGTCTCTAGTGTGTTAGACTCTAGTATGTTGGTCTCTAATGTGTTGGTCCCTAGTGTGTTGGTACCTAGTGTGTTGGTCCCAATGTGTTGGTCTCTATGTGATGGACTCTACTACATTGGTCCTTGTGCATTGTTCCCTAGTGTATTGATCACTAATGTGTTGGTCCGTAGAGTTTTGGTCCATAGTACGCTGGTCCCTAGTGTGTTGGTCCCTAGTGTGTTGGTCTCTAGTGTGTTGCTCCTCCGTGTTTTGGTCTCGAGTGTGTCGAACTCTATTTTTTGGTCCCTAGTGTGTTGGTCCCTAGTGTGTTGGTCACTAGTGTGTTGGTATCTTTGTGTTGGACTCTACTGTGTTGGTCCCTAATGTGTTGTTCCTAGTGTTTTGGACTCCAGTATGTTGGTCCTTTGTATGTTGGTCCTTAGTGTGTTGGTCCCTCGTGTGTTAGACTCTAGTGTGTTGGTCTCTCGTGTGCTGGTCTCTAAGATGTTGGTCTCTAGTGTGTTGGTCTCTAGTGTGTTGGTCCCTAGTGTGTTGGTCTCTAGTGTGTTGGTCTCTAGTGTGCTGGTCTCTAAGATGTTGGTCTCTAGTGTGTTGGTGTCTAGTGTGTTAGACTCTATTGTGTTGGTCTCTAGTGTGTTAGACTCTAATGTGTTGGTCTCAAGTGTTTTGGTCCCGAGTGTGTTGGTCTCTAGTAGGCTGGTCTCTAGTATGTTGGTCCCTAGTGTGTTGGCCTCTAGTGTGTTAGACTCTAGTGTGTTGGTCTCTAGTGTGTTGGTCTCGAGTGTGTTGGTCTCTAGGGTGTTGGTCTCTAGTGTGTTAGACTCTAGTGTGTTGGTATCTAGTGTGCTGGTCTCTAGTGTGTTAGACTCTAGTGTGTTGGTCTCAAGTGTTTTGGTCCCTAGTGTGTTGGTCTCTAGTACGCTGGTCCCTAGTGTGTTCGTCTCTAGTGTGTTGGTCTCTAGGGTGTTGGTCTCTAGTGTGTTAGACTCTAGTGTGTTGGTCTCTAGTGTGTTGGTCCCTAGTGTGTTGGTATCTAGTGTGTTGGTCTCTAGTGTGTTGGTCCCAATGTGTTGGTCTCTATGTGATGGACTCTACTACATTGGTCCCTAGTGCATTGTTCCCTAGTGTATTGGTCCCTAATGTGTTGGTCCGTAGAGTTTTGGTCCATAGTACGCTGGTCCCTAGTGTGTTGGTCCCTAGTGTGTTGGTCTCTAGTGTGTTGCTCCTCAGTGTTTTGGTCTCGAGTGTGTAGAACTCTATTTTTTGGTCCCTAGTGTGTTGGTCCCTAGTGTGTTGGGCACTAGTGTGTTGGTATCTTTGTGTTGGACTCTACTGTGTTGGTCCCTAATGTGTTGTTCCTCGTGTTTTGGACTCCAGTATGTTGGTCCTTTGTATGTTGGTCCTTAGTGTGTTGGTCCCACGTGTGTTAGACTCTAGTGTGTTGGTCTCTCATGTGCTGGTCTCTAAGATGTTGCTCTCTAGTGTGTTGGTCTCCAGTGTGTTGGTCCCTAGTGTGTTGGTCTCGATTGTGTTAGACTCTAGTGTGTTGGTCTCAAGTGTTTTGGTCCCTAGTGTGTTGGTCTCTAGTACGCTGGTCCCTAGTGTGTTGGTCTCTCATGTGTTAGACTCTAGTGTGTTGGTCTCTAGTGTGCTGGTCTCTAAGATGTTGGTCTCTAGTGTGTTGGTCTCTAGTGTGTTAGACTCTATTGTGTTGGTCTCTAGTGTGTTCGACTCTAGTGTGTTGGTCTCAAGTGTTTTGGTCCCTAGTGTGTTGGTCTCTAGTGTGTTGCTCCTCAGTGTTTTGGTCTCGAGTGTGTAGAACTCTATTTTTTGGTCCCTAGTGTGTTGGTCCCTAGTGTGTTGGGCACTAGTGTGTTGGTCCCTAGTGTGTTGGTATCTTTGTGTTGGACTCTACTGTGTTGGTCCCTAATGTGTTGTTCCTCGTGTTTTGGACTCCAGTATGTTGGTCCTTTGTATGTTGGTCCTTAGTGTGTTGGTCCCACGTGTGTTAGACTCTAGTGTGTTGGTCTCTCATGTGCTGGTCTCTAAGATGTTGCTCTCTAGTGTGTTGGTCTCAAGTGTTTTGGTCCCTAGTGTGTTGGTCTCTAGTACGCTGGTCCCTAGTGTGTTGGTCTCTCATGTGTTAGACTCTAGTGTGTTGGTCTCTAGTGTGCTGGTCTCTAAGATGTTGGTCTCTAGTGTGTTGGTCTCTAGTGTGTTAGACTCTATTGTGTTGGTCTCTAGTGTGTTCGACTCTAGTGTGTTGGTCTCAAGTGTTTTGGTCCCTAGTGTGTTGGTCTCTGGTAGGCTGGTCTCTAGTGTGTTGGTCCCTAGTGTGTTGGTCTCCAGTGTGTTGGTCTCTAGGGTGTTGGTCTCGAGCGTGTTAGACTCTAGTGTGTTGGTCTCTAGTGTGTTCGTTTCTAGTGTGTTGGTCCCCAGTAAGTTGGTCCCTAGTGTATTGGTCCCTAGTGTGTTGGTCCCTGGTGTGTCTGTCCCTAGTGTGTTGGTTAGTGTGTTGGTCTCTAGTGTGTTGGTCCCTCGTGTGTTGGTCCCTAGTGTTTTGGTCTCTAGTGTGTTAGTCTTGAGTGTGTTGGTCTCTAGTGAGTTGGTCCCTAGTGTGTTGGTCTCTTGTGTGTTGGTCTCTTGTGTGTTGGTCTCTTGTGTGTTGGTCACTAGTGCGTTGATCTCTAGTGTGTTGGTCTCTAGTGTGTTCGTTTCGAGTGTGTTGGTCCCTATTGTGTTGGCCCCTTGTGTGTTAGTCTCTAATGTGTTAGACTCTCGTGTGTTGGTCCCTCGTGTGCTGGTCCGCAGTGTGTTAGACTCTAGTGTGTTGGTCTCAAGTGCTTTGGTCCCTCGTGTGTTGGTCTCTAGTGTGCTGGTCTCTATTGTGTTGGTCTCTAGTACGCTGGTCCCTATTGTGTTGATCCATAGTGTTTTGGTCCCGAGTGCACTGCTCCCTAGTGTGATGGTCTCTCGTGTGTTGGTCTCTAGTGTTTTGGTCCCTAGTGTGTTGTTCCGAGTGTATTGGTCCCTCGTGTGTTGGTCTCTAGTTTGTTGGTCTCTAGTGTGTTGGTGTCCAATGTGTTGGTCCATAGTGTGTTAGTCTCTTGTGTGTTGGTCCCTAGAGTGTTGGTCCATAGTGTGTCGGTCCCTAGTGTGTTGGTTAGTGTGTTGGTCTCTAGTGTGTTGGTCCCTCATGTGTTGGTCCCTAGTGTTTTGGTCTCTAGTGTGTTAGTCTTGAGTGTTTTGGTCTCGAGTGTGTTGGTCCCTAGTGTGTTGGTCTTTTGTGTGTTGGTCTCTTGTGTGTTGGTCTCTTGTATGTTGGTCACTAGTGCGTTGGTCTCTAGTGTGTTGGTCTCTAGTGTGTTCGTTTCGAGTGTGTTGGTCCCTATTGTGTTGGCCCCTTGTGTGTTGGTCTCTAATGTGTTAGACTCTCGTGTGTTGGTCCCTCGTGTGCTGGTCCGCAGTGTGTTAGACTCTAGTGTGTTGGTCTCAAGTGTTTTGGTCCCTCGTGTGTTGGTCTCTAGTGTGCTGGTCTCTAATGTGTTGGTCTCTAGTACGCTGGTCCCTATTGTGTTGATCCATAGTGTTTTGGTCCCGAGTGCACTGCTCCTAGTGTGATGGTCTCTCGTGTATTGGTCTCTAGTGTTTTGGTCCCTAGTGTGTTGTTCCTAGTGTGTTGGTCCCTAGTGTTTTGGTCTCTAGTGTGTTAGTCTTGAGTGTGTTGGTCTCCAGTGTGTTGGTCCCTAGTGTGTTGGTCTCTTGTGTGTTGGTCTCTTGTGTGTTGGTCACTAGTGCATTGGTCTCTAGTGTGTTGGTCTCTAGTGTCTTCGTTTCTAGTGTGTTGGTCCCTAGTGTGTTGGTCCCTCATGTGTTGGTCCCTAGTGTTTTGGTCTCTAGTATGTTAGTCTTGAGTGTGTTGGTCTCCAGTGTGTTGGTCCCTAGTGTGTTGGTCTCTTGTGTGTTGGTCTCTAGTGTGTTGGTCCCTCGTTTGTTGGTCCCTAGTGTTTTGGTCTCTAGTGTGTTAGTCTCTTGTGTGTTGGTCTCAAGTGTGTTGGTCCCTAGTGTGTTGGTCTCTTGTGTGTTGGTCTCTTGTGTGTTGGTCTCTTGTGTGTTGGTCACTAGTGTGTTGGTCTCTAGTGTGTTGGTCACTAGTATGTTGGTCCCTAATGTGTTGGTCTCTCTGTTTTGGACTCTACTGCGTTGGTCCCTATGTGTTGGTCCCTATTGTGTTGATCCATAGTGTTTTGGTCCCTAGTGCGCTGCTCCCTAGTGTGATGGTTTCTCGTGTGTTGGTCTCTAGTGTGTTGGTCCCGAATGTGTTGTTCCAAGTGTATTGGTCCCTAGTGTGTTGCTCCCGAGTGTGTTGGTCCCTATTGTCTTGATCCCTAGTGTGTTGGCCCCTTGTGTGTTGGTCCCTAATGTGTTGGTCCCTCGTGTGTTGGTTCCTAGTGTTTTGGTCTCTAGTGTGTTAGTCTTGAGTGTGTTGGTCTCGAGTGTATTGGTCTCTTGTGTGTTGGTCACTCGTGTGTTGGTCTCTAGTGTGTTGGTCTCTAGTATGTTGGTCCCTAGTGTGTTGGTCTCTATGATTTGGACTCTACTGCGTTGGTCCCTTGTGTGTTGGTCCCTAGTGCGCTGCTCCCTAGTGTTATGGTCTCTCGTGAGTTGGTCTCTAGTGTGTTGGTCCCTAATGTGTTGTTCCAAGTGTATTGGTCCCTAGTGTGTTGATCTCTAGTGTGTTCGTGTCCAATGTGTTGGTCCAGAGTGTGTTGGTCTCTTGTGTGTTGGTCCCTAGTGTGTTGGTCCCTAGTGTGTCGGTCCCTAGTGTGTTGGTTAGTGTGTTGGTCTCTAGTGTGTCGGTCTCTAGTGTGTTGGTCACTAGTGTGTTGGTCACTAGTGTGTTGGTCTCTAGTGTGTTGGTCTCTAGTATGTTGGTCCCTAGTGTGTTGGTCTCTAGTGTGTTCATTTCTAGTGTGTTGGTCCCCAGTATGTTGGTCCCTAGTGTGTTGCTCCCGAGTGTGTTGTTCCCTATTGTGTTGATCCCTAGTGTGTTTGCCCCTTGTGTGTTGGTCTTTAATGTGTTAGACTCTCGTGTGTTGGTCCCTCGTGTGCTGGTCCGCAGTGTGTTAGACTCTAGTGTGTTGGTCTCAAGTGTTCTGGTCCCGCGTGTGTTGGTCTCTAGTGTGCTGGTCGCTAATGTGTTGGTCTCTAGTACGCTGGTCCCTATTGTGTTGATCCATAGTGTTTTGGTCCCGAGTGCACTGCTCCCTAGTGTGATGGTCTCTCGTGTGTTGGTCTCTACTGTTTAGGTCCCTAGTGTGTTGTTCCGAGTGTATTGGTCCCTCGTGTGTTGGTCTCTAGTGTGTCGGTCCATAGTGTGTCGGTCCCGAGTGTGTTGGTTAGTGTGTTGGTCTCTAGTGTGTTGGTCCCTCGTTTGTTGGTCCCTAGTGTTTTGATCTCTAGTGTGTTAGTCTCTTGTGTGTTGGTCTCGAGTGTGTTGGTCCCTAGTGTGTTGGTCTCTTGTGTGTTGGTCTCTTGTGTGTTGGTCTCTTGTGTGTTGGTCTCTTGTGTGTTGGTCACTAGTGTGTTGGTCTCTAGTGTGTTGGTCTCTAGTATGTTGGTCCCTAGTGTGTTGGTCTCTATGTTTTGGACTCTACTGCGTTGGTCCCTAGTGTGTTGGTCCCTATTGTGTTGATCCATAGTGTTTTGGTCCCTAGTGCGCTGCTCCCTAGTGTGATGGTTTCGTGTGTGTTGGTCTCTAGTGTGTTGGTCCCTAATGTGTTGTTCCAAGTGTGTTGGTCCCTAGTGTGTTGCTCCCGAGTGTGTTGGTCCCTATTGTCTTGATCCCTAGTGTGTTGGCCCCTTGTGTGTTGGTCCCTAATGTGTTGGTCCCTCGTGTGTTGGTTCCTAGTGTTTTGGTCTCTAGTGTGTTGGTCTCTAGTATGTTGGTCTCTTGTGTGTTGGTCACGAGTGCGTTGGTCTCTAGTGTGTTGGTCTCTAGTATGTTGGTCCCTAGTGTGTTGGTCTCTATGTTTTGGACTCTACTGCGTTGGTCCCTAGTGTGTTGGTCCCTAGTGCGCTGCTCCCTAGTGTGATGGTCTCTCGTGAGTTGGTCCCTAGTGTTTTGGTCTCTAGTATGTTAGTCTTGAGTGTGTTGGTCTCCAGTGTGTTGGTCCCTAGTGTGTTGGTCTATTGTGTGTTGGTCTCTTGTGTGTTGGTCTCTTGTGTGTTGGTCACTAGTGCGTTGGTCTCTAGTGTGTTGGTCTCTAGTGTCTTCGTTTCTAGTGTGTTGGTCCCTAGTGTTTTGGTCTCTAGTATGTTAGTCTTGAGTGTGTTGGTCTCCAGTGTGTTGGTCCCTAGTGTGTTGGTCTCTTGTGTGTTGGTCTCTTGTGTGTTGACCTTTTGTGTGTTGGTCTCTTGTGTGTTGGTCACTAGTGCATTGGTCTCTAGTGTGTTGGTTTCTAGTGTGTTCGTTTCTAGTGTGTTGGTCCCCAGTAAGTTGGTCCCTAGTATGTTGCTCCCGAGTGTGTTGGTCCCTATTGTGTTGATCCCTAGTGTGTTGGCCCCTTGTGTGTTGGTCTCTAATGTGTTAGACTCTCGTGTGTTGGTCCCTCGTGTGCTGGTCCGCAGTGTGTTAGACTCGAGTGTGTTGGTCTCAAGTGTTTTGGTCCCTCGTGTGTTGGTCTCTAGTGTGCTGGTCTCTAATGTGTTGGTCTCTAGTACGCTGGTCCCTATTGTGTTGATCCATAGTGTTTTTGTCCCGAGTGCACTGCTCCCTAGTGTGATGGTCTCTCGTGTGTTGGTCTCTAGTGTTTAGGTCCCTAGTGTGTTGTTCCGAGTGTATTGGTCCTTCGTGTGTTGGTCTCTAGTGTGTCGGTCTCCAGTGTGTTGGTGTCCAATGTGTTGGTCCATAGTGTGTTAATCTCTTGTGTGTTGGTCTCTAGTGTGTTGGTCCCTCGTTTGTTGGTCCCTAGTGTTTTGGTCTCTAGTGTGTTAGTCTCTTGTGTGTTGGTCTCGAGTGTGTTGGTCCCTATTGTGTTGATCCATAGTGTTTTGGTCCCTAGTGCGCTGCTCCCTAGTGTGATGGTTTCTCGTGTGTTGGTCTCTAGTGTGTTGGTCCCGAATGTGTTGTTCCAAGTGTATTGGTCCCTAGTGTGTTGATCTCTAGTGTGTTGGTGTCCAATGTGTTGGTCCAGAGTGTGTTGGTCTCTTGTGTGTTGGTCCCTAGTGGGTTGGTCCCTAGTGTGTCGGTGCCTAGTGTGTTGGTTAGTGTGTTGGTCTCTAGTGTGTCGGTCTCTAGTGTGTTGGTCTCTAGTACGTTGGTCACTAGTGTGTTGGTCTCTAGTGTGTTGGTCTCTAGTATGTTGGTCCCTAGTGTGTTGGTCTCTAGTGTGTTCGTTTCTAGTGTGTTGGTCCCCAGTATGTTGGTCCCTAGTGTGTTGCTCCCGAGTGTGTTGGTCCCTATTGTGTTGATCCCTAGTGTGTTGGTCTTTAATGTGTTAGACTCTCGTGTGTTGGTCCCTCGTGTGCTGGTCCGCAGTGTGTTAGACTCTAGTGTGTTGGTCTCAAGTGTTTTGGTCCCTCGTGTGTTGGTCTCTAGTGTGCTGGTCTCTAATGTGTTGGTCTCTAGTACGCTGGTCCCTATTGTGTTGATCCATTGTGTTTTGGTCCCGAGTGCACTGCTCCCTAGTGTGATGGTCTCTCGTGTGTTGGTCTCTACTGTTTAGGTTCCTAGTGTGTTGTTCCGAGTGTATTGGTCCCTCGTGTGTTGGTCTCTAGTGTGTCGGTCCATAGTGTGTCGGTCCCGAGTGTGTTGGTTAGTGTGTTGGTCTCTAGTGTGTTGGTCTCTCGTTTGTTGGTCCCTAGTGTTTTGGTCTCTAGTGTGTTAGTCTCTTGTGTGTTGGTCTCGAGTGTGTTGGTCCCTAGTGTGTTGGTCTCTTGTGTGTTGGTCTCTTGTGTGTTGGTCTCTTGTGTGTTGGTCACTAGTGTGTTGGTCTCTAGTGTGTTGGTCTCTAGTATGTTGGTCCCGAATGTGTTGGTCTCTATGTTTTGGACTCTACTGCGTTGGTCCCTAGTGTGTTGGTCCCTATTGTGTTGATCCATAGTGTTTTGGTCCCTAGTGCGCTGCTCCCTAGTGTGATGGTTTCTTGTGTGTTGGTCTCTAGTGTGTTGGTCCCTAATGTGTTGTTCCAAGTGTATTGGTCCCTAGTGTGTTGCTCCCGAGTGTGTTGGTCCCTATTGTCTTGATCCCTAGTGTGTTGGCCCTTTGTGTGTTGGTCCCTAATGTGTTGGTCCCTCGTGTGTTGGTTCCTAGTGTTTTGGTCTCTAGTGTGTTGGTCTCTAGTATGTTGGTCTCTTGTGTGTTGGTCACGAGTGTGTTGGTCTCTAGTGTGTTGGTTAGTGTGTTGGTCTCTAGTGTGTTGGTCCCTAGTGTGTTGGTCCCTAGTGTGTCGGTCCCTAGTGTGTTGGTTAGTGTGTTGGTCTCTAGTGTGTTGGTCCCTCGTGTGTTGGTCCCTAGTGTGTTGGTCTCTTGTGTGTTGGTCTCTTGTGTGTTGGTCCCTAGTGTGTTGGTCCCTCGTGTGTCGGTCCCTAGTGTGTTGGTTAGTGTGTTGGTCTCTAGTGTGTTGGTCCCTCGTGTGTTGGTCCCTAGTGTTTTGGTCTCTAGTGTGTTAGTCTTGAGTGTGTTGGTCTCTCGTGAGTTGGTCCCTAGTGTGTTGGTCTCTTGTGTGTTGGTCACTAGTGCGTTGGTCCCTCGTGTTTTGGTCTCTAGTGTGTTAGTCTTGAGTATGTTGGTCTCTAGTGCGTTGGTCTCTAGTGTGTTGGTCTCTAGTGTGTTTGTTTCGAGTGTGTTGGTCCTTATTGTGTTGGCCCCTTGTGTGCTGATCTCTAATGTGTTGGTCTCTAGTACGCTGGTCCCTATTGTGTTGATCCATTGTGTTTTGGTCCCGAGTGCACTGCTCCTTAGTGTGATGGTCTCTCGTGTGTTGGTCTCTAGTGTTTTGGTCCCTAGTGTGTTGTTCCGAGTGTATTGGTCCCTCGTGTGTTGGTCTCTAGTGTGTTGGTCTCTAGTGTGTTGGTGTCCAATGTGTTGGTCCATAGTGTGTTAATCTCTTGTGTGTTGGTCCCTAGAGTGTTGGTCCATAGTGTGTCGGTCCCGAGTGTGTTGGTTAGTTTGTTGGTCTCTAGTGTGTTGGTCCCTCGTTTGTTGGTCCCTAGTGTTTTGGTCTCTTGTGTGTTGGTCTCTTGTGTGTTGGTCTCTTGTGTGTTGGTCACTAGTGTGTTGGTCCCTAGTGTGTTGGTCTCTATGTTTTGAACTCTACTGCGTTGGTCCCTAGTGTGTTGGTCCCTATTGTGTTGATCCATAGTGTTTTGGTCCCTAGTGCGCTGCTCCCTAGTGTGATGGTTTCTCGTGTGTTGGTCTCTAGTGTGTTGGTCCCGAATGTGTTGTTCCAAGTGTATTGGTCCCTAGTTTGTTGCTCCCGAGTGTGTTGGTCCCTTTTGTCTTGATCCCTAGTGTGTTGGCCCCTTGTGTGTTGGTCCCTAACGTGTTCGTCCCTCGTGTGTTGGTTCCTAGTGTTTTGGTCTCTAGTGTGTTAGTCTTGAGTGTGTTGGTCTCGAGTGTGTTGGTCTCTTGTGTGTTGGTCACGAGTGTGTTGGTCTCTAGTGTGTTGGTCTCTAGTATGTTGGTCCCTAGTGTGTTGGTCTCTATGTTTTGGACTCTACTGTGTTGGTCCCTAGTGTGTTGGTCCCTATTGTGTTGATCCATAGTGTTTTGGTCCCTAGTGCGCTGCTCCCTAGTGTGATGGTTTCTCGTGTGTTGGTCTCTAGTGTGTTGGTCCCGAATGTGTTGTTCCAAGTGTATTGGTCCCTAGTGTGTTGATCTCTAGTGTGTTGGTGTCCAATGTGTTGATCCATAGTGTGTTGGTCTCTTGTTTGTTGGTCCCTAGTGTGTTGGTCCCTAGTGTGTCGGTCCCTAGTGTGTTGGTCTCTAGTGTGTTGGTCTCCAGTGTGTTGGTCTCTAGTGTGTTGGTCCCGAGGGTGTAGATTAGTGTGTTGGTCTCTAGTGTGTTGGTCTCTAGTGTGTTGGTCCCGAGTGTGTTGGTCCCTCGTGTGTTGGTCCCTCGTGTTTTTGTCTCTGGTGTGTTGGTCCCTCGTTTGTTGATCCCTCGTGTGTTGGTGTGCAGTGTGTTGGTCCCTCGTGTCTTGGTCCCTAGTGTGTTGGTCTCAAGTGTGTTGGTTTCTAGTGTGTTGGTCCCTAGTGTGTTGGTCCCTAGTGTGTTGGTCCCTAGTGTGTTGGTCTCTAGTGTGTTGATGTGCAGTGTCTTGGTCCCGAGTGTGTTGTTCTCTAATGTGTTGGTCTCTAGTACGCTGATCTCTACTGTGTTGGTCCCAAGTGTGTTGCTCCCTCGTGTGTTGGTCCCTGGTGTGTTGGTCCCTGGTGTGTTGGTCCCTGGTGTGTTGGTCTCAAGTGTGTTGGTCTCTAGATTGTTGGTCCCTTGTGTGTTGGTCCCTAGTGTGTTGGTCTCTAGTGTGTTAGACTCTAGTGTGTTGGTCTCTAGTGTCTTGGTCCCTAGTGTGTTGGTCCCTACTGTGTTGGTCCCTATGTGTTGGACTCTACTACGCTGGTCTCTAGTGCCCTGGTCCCTAGTGTGTTGCTCTCTAGTGTGTTGGTTCTTCGTGTTTTGCTCTCTAGTGTGTAGGACTCTAATTTGTTGATCGCTAGTGTGTTGGTCCTTAATGTGTTGGTCCCTCATGTGTTGGTCAATAGTGTGTTAGACTCTAGTGTGTTGGTCACAAGTAGGTTGGTCTCTAGTGCACTGGTCCCGCCTCTGTTGGTCTCTCGTGTGTTGGTTCCTGATGTTTTGATCTCTAGTATGTTGGTCCTTACTGTGTTGGTCCCTAGTGTGTTGGTCCCTAGTGTGTCCGTCTCTCGTGTGTTGGTCTCCAGTGTGCTGGTCCCTAGTGTGATGGTCCCTAGTGTGTTGGTCCTTAGTGTGTTGGTCTCTAGTGTGTTGATCTCGAGTGTGTTGGTCCCTAGTGTGTTGGTCCCTCATGTGTTCGTCTCTCATGTGTTGGTCTCCAGTGTGCTCGTCCCTAGTGTGATGGTCCCTAGTGTGTTGGTCCTTAGTTTGAGACAGGAATAATAAACGATCTCCTCGTAAAAGATCCTCTACGAATGAGTGATCACAGTATGGTTGAATTTGTAATACAGATTGAGGGTTAGTGGGAAACCAGCAGATTGGGAAAATTTTAAACGACAGCAAAGAATGACTAAGAAAGCAATAAAGAAAGGAAAGATAGATTACGAAAGTAAACATGCGCAAAACATAAAAACAGATAGTAAAAACCTTTCCCGATATATAAAACGGAAAAGAGTGACTAAAGTAAATGTTGGTCCCTTAGAAGATGAGAAGGGGGATTTAATAATGGGAAATGGGAAAATGGCTGAGACCTTAAACAATTATTTTGCTTCCGTCTTCACAGTGGAAGACATAAAAACCATGCCAAAAATTGCTGGTCACGGGAATGTGGGAAGGGAGGACCTTGAGGTAATCATTATCACTAGGGGGGAAGTGCTGGACAGGCTAATGGGACTCAAGGTAGACAAGTCCCCTGGTCCTGATGAAATGCATCCCAGGGTATTAAAAGAGATGGCGGAAGTTATAGCGGTTGCATTCGTCATAATCTACCAAAATTCTCTGGACTCTGGGGAGGTACCAGCGGATTGGAAAGCAGCTAATGTAACGCCTCTGTTTAAAAAAGGGCGCAGACAAAAGGCAGGTAACTATAGGCCGGTTAGTTTAACATCTGTCGTGGGGAAAATGCTTGAAACTATCATTGAGGAAGA
This sequence comes from Pristiophorus japonicus, assembly GCF_044704955.1. Taxonomy (NCBI): domain Eukaryota; kingdom Metazoa; phylum Chordata; class Chondrichthyes; family Pristiophoridae; genus Pristiophorus; species Pristiophorus japonicus. The sequence goes on along the minus strand of NC_091992.1, from coordinate 46,557,122 downwards.
AATAGCAGGACATCTAGATAGGAATAGTGCAGTCAAGCAGATGCAGCATGGATTCATGAAAGGGAAATCATGTTTAACTAATGTACTGGAATTCTTTGAGGATATAACGAGCATGGTGGATAGAGGTGTACCGATGGATGTGGTGTATTTAGATTTCCAAAAGGCATTCGATAAGGTGCCACACAAAAGGTTACTGCAGAAGATAAAGGTACGCGGAGTCGAGTCAGAGGAAATGGATCGAAAATTGGCTGGCTAACAAGAGAGCAGAGAGTCGGGATAAATGGGTCCTTTTCAGGTTGGAAATCGATGGTTAGTGGTGTGCCACAGGGATCAGTGCTGGGACCACAACTGTTTACAATATATATAGATGACCTGGAAGAGGGGACAGAGTGTAGTGCAACAAAATTTGCAGATGACACAAAGATCAGTGGGAAAGCAGGTTGTGTAGAGGACACAGAGAGGCTGCAAAGAGATTTAGATAGGTTAAGCGAATGGGCTAAGGTTTGGCAGATGGAATACAATGTTGGAAAATGTGAGGTCATCCATCTTGGAGAAAAAAACAGTAAAAGGGAATATTATTTGAATGGGGAGAAATTACAACATGCTGAGGTGCAGAGGGACCTGGGGGTCCTTGTGCATGAATCCCAAAAAGTTAGTTTGCAGGTGCAGCAGGTAATCAGGAAGGCGAATGGAATGTTGGCCTTCATTGCGAGAGGGATGGAGTACAAAAGCAAGGAGGTCCTGCTGCAACTGTACAGGATGTTGGTGAGGTCGCACCTTGAGTATGCGTGCAGTTTTGGTCACCTTACTTAAGAAAGGATATATTAGCTTTGGAGGGGGTACAGAGATGATTCACTAGGCTGATTCCGGAGATGAGGGGGTTACCTTATGATGACAGATTGAGTAGACTGGGTCTTTACTCGTTGGAGTTCAGAAGGATGAGGGGTGATCTTATAGAAACATTTAAAATAATGAAAGGGATAGACAAGATAGAGTCAGAGAGGTTGTTTCCACTGGTCGGGGGGACTAGAACTAGGGGGCAAAGCCTCAAAATACGGGGGAGCCAATTTAAAACCAAGTTGAGAAGGAATTTTTTCTCCCAGAGGGTTGTGAATCTGTGGATTTCTCTGCCCAAGGAAGCAGTTGAGGCTAGCTCATTGAATATATTCAAATCACAGATAGATAGATTTTTAACCAATAAGAGAATTAAGGGTTACGGGAAGCGGGCGGGTAAGTGGAGCTGAGTCCACAGCCAGATCAGCCATGATCTTGTTGAATGGTGGAGCAGGGTCGAGGGGCTAGATGGCCTACTCCTGTTCCTAATTCTTATATTCTTATGTTCTTATAGTGTGTTAGTCTCTAGTGTGTTGGTCTCTCGAGCACTGGTCCCTAGTGTATTGGTCCTTAGCGCCCTGTTCGCTCGTGTGTTGGCGCTCGTGTTTTGGTCTCCAGTGTGTCGGTCCCTAGTGTGTTGGTCCATAGTGTTTTGGTCTCCAGTGTGTTGCTCCCTCGTGTGTTGGTTTCTTGTGTGTTGGTCTCTAGTGCGCTGGTCCCGAGTGTGTTGGTCCCGAGTGTGTTCGTCTCTAGTGTGTTGGCCCCTAGTGTGTTGGCCCCTAGTGTGTTGGCCTCTAATGTGTTGGTCTCTAGTGTGTTGGTCCTTAGTGTGTTCATCTGTAGTGTATTGGTTCCTAGTCTGTTCATCTGTAGTGTGTTGGTTTCTAGTGTGTTGGTCTCCAGTGTGCTGGTCCCTAGTGTGTTGGTCCCTAGTGTGTTCATCTCTAGTCTCTTGGTCCCGAGTGTGTTGGTCCTTAGTGTGTTTGTCCATAGTGTTTTAGTCCCTAGTGTGCTGGTCCCTAGTGCGCTGGTCCCGAGTGTGTTGGTCCCGAGTGTGTTGGTCCCTAGTGTGTTGGTCCCTTGTGTGTTGGTCCCTAGTGTGTTGGTCCCTAGTGTGTTGGTCCCTAGTGTGTTGGTCCCTAGTGTGTTGGTCTCTAGTGTGTTGGTCCCTAGTTTGGTCTCTCATGGAAGAAACATAGAAACATAGAAAATAGGTGCAGGAGTAGGCCATTCGGCCCTTTGAGCCTGCACCACCATTCAATCAGATCATGGCTGATCATTCCATCACTACTCCTTTCCCGCTTTCTCTCCATACCCCTTGATCCCTTTAGCCGTAAGGATCATATCCATCTCCCTCTTGAATATATCCAATGAACTGGCATCAACAACTCTCTGCAGTAGGGAATTCCACAAGTTAACAACTCTCTGAGTGAAGAAGTTTTTCCTCATCTCAGTCCTAAAGGGCCTACCCTTTATTCTAAGACTGTGTCTCCTAGTTCTGGACTTCCCCATCATTGGGAACATTCTTCCCGCATCTAACCTGTCCAATCCCGTCAGAATCTTTTAAGTTTCTATGAGATCCCCTCTCATCCTTGTAAACGCCAGTGTATAAAGACCCAGTTGATCCAGTCTCTCCTCATATGTCAGTCCCGCCATCCCGGGAATCAGTCTGGTGCACTCCCTCAATAGCAAAAACGCCCTTCCTCAGATTAGGAGACCAAAACTCAACACAATATTCCAGGTGATGCCTCACCAAGGCCCTGTACAACTGCAGTAAGACCTCCCTGCTCTTATACTCAAATCTCCTAGCTATGAAGGCCAACATACCATTTGCCTTCATCACCGCCTGCTGTACCTGCATGCCAACTTTCAATGACTGATGAACCAGGACACCCAGGTCTCGTTGCACCTCCCTCTTTCCAATCTGCCGCCATTCAGATAATATTCTGCCTTTATGTTTTTGCCCCCAAAGCGGATAACCTCACATTTATCCACATTATACTGCATCTGCCATGCATTTGCCCCCTCACTTAACCTGTCCAAGTCATCCTGCAGCTTTTTAGCGTCCTCCTCACAGCTCACACCACCTCCCAGTTTAGTGTCATCTGCAAACTTGGAGATATTACACTCAATTCTTCATCTAAATCATTACTGTGCATTGTAAAGAGCTGGGGTCCCAACACTGATCCCTGCGGCACTCCACTAGTCACTGCCTGCCATTCTGAAAAGGACCCCTTTATCCCGACACTCTGCTTCCTGTCTGCCAACCAGTTCTCTATCCATTGATTTTGCACACCAATCTCTTGTGTGGGACCTTGTCAAAAGTCTTTTGAAAGTCCAAATACACCACATTCACTGGTTCTCCCTTGTCCACTCTACTAGTTACATCCTCAAAAAATTCAAGAAGATTTGTCAAGCATGAGTTCCCTTTCATAAATCCATGCTGACTTGGACCGATCCTGTCACTGCTTTCCAAATGCGTTGCTATTTCATCTTTAATAATTGATTCCAACATTTTCCCCACTACTGATGTCAGGCTAACCAGTCTATAATTACCCGTTTTCTCTCTCCTCCTTTTTTAAACAGTGGTATTACATTAGCTACCCTCCAGTCCATAGGAACTGATCCAGAGTCAAAAGACTGTTGGAAAATGATCACCAATGCATCCACTTCCTTCGTACTCTGGGATGCAGACTATCAGGCCCTAGGGATTTATCGGCCTTTCATCCCATCAATTTCCCTAACACAATTCCCCGCTTTATAAGGATATCCTTCAGATCTTCCATTTCACTAGACCCTCGGTCCCCTTGTATTTCCGGAAGGTTATTTGTGTCTTCCTTCGTGAAAACAGAACCAAAGTATTGTTTAACTGGTCCACCATTTCTTTGTTACCCATTATCAATGGGGAATAAAGGGGTTGGTCCCGGGGACCAGGTTCACCTCTGACCTACTTGAGCGGTTCGAATCGCTCCCACTCCCTTGGGTTCTAGACTCTGGATTTATTTGGGGGATGTGATAAAGTGCAAAGGACAACTGGTTTGGTGCAAAAGAACTTTGACTTTATTAAAGACAAGAAAATACAATGTCAAACTTATAATCACTCTAATAAAGAACAATACATTACACATTCAAAGGGGGGTACAGTAAAATTACACCACCCACCTCCCAATACCTAATTTTAGCTAGATTAGACTCCAGGGCAGGCAGGGACTATGCTTACCAATCCTTTCTGGTCAGTTAGAGGTAGTTCATGATTTTAGGATTCGTTGGATTCTGTAGGTTCTGCTTGCCGTACCCCGAACGTCGGAGAAGACTTCTTACTGCGCAATCTTCAGTTGGGTTGAATCCGCGGATGCGGTAAGGCACGTTTTGGATCTATGGGGTAATGAGCCGGTTTTCTTTGTTAGAAATAGGTTCAAAGTCTCCTTAGGTAATGTTTTCACCTGTTGGCAGTCAGGCCTCAGATTGTAGAGTGAAAACTTTTCGTTTCTTCGGTTTCTTCCTGTTGGAGTTTTGTTTCGAGTTTGGTCGATCACGGTGGTTTTTCGTTGGGACCACGTTGGCTGTGGTCGGTTGCTGCCGCAATGGTGATGTTCTTCCTTCCTTCAGGACTTCAGGACTTCGAAGCTGGAGAAGTTAGTTTACAACTGTTTGTGGGTAGAGATTAGAGATAGTAAGGGGAAAAAGTCACTGGTCGGCGTAGTTTATAGGCCCCCAAATAATAACTTCATGGTGGGGCGGGAAAAAGGAACGGCAGTAGTTATGGGGGATTTTAACCTACATATCGATTGGTCAAATCAAATCGCAGGGGGTAGCCTGGAGGAGGAATTCATAGAATGCATACGGGATTGTTTCTTAGAACAGTATGTAACAGAGCCGACAAGGGAGCAAGCCATTTTGGATCTGGTGTTGTGTAACGAGACAGGAAAAATAAACAATCTCCTCGTAAAAGATCCTCTCGGAATGAGTGATCACAATATGGTTGAATTTGTAATACAGATTGAGGATGAGGAAGTTGTGTCAGAAACGAGCGTACTGTGCTTAAACAAAGGGGACTACAGTGGGATGAGGGCAGAGTTGGCTAAAGTAGACTGGAAACAAGGACTAAACGGTGGCACAATTGAGGAACAGTGGAGGACTTTTAAGGAGCTCTTTCATAATGCGCAACAAAAATATATTCCAGTGAAAAAGAAGGGCGGCAAGAGAAGCGATAACCAGCCGTGGATAACCAAGGAAATAAAGGAAAGTATCAAATCAAAGACCAATGCGTATAAGGTGGCCAAGGTTAGTGGGAAACTAGAGGATTGGGAAGATTTTAAGCAACAGCAAAGAATGACTAAAAAAGCAACAAAGAAAGGGAAGATAGATTACGAAGGTAAACTTGCGCAAAACATAAAAACAGATAGTAAAAACTTTTACAGATATATAAAATGGAAAAGAGTGACTAAAGTAAATGTTGGTCCCTTAGAAGATGAAAAGGGGGATTTAATAATGGGAAATGTGGAAATGGCTGAGACCTTAAACAATTATTTTGCTTCCGTCTTCACAGTGGAAGACACAAAAACTATGCCAAAAATTGCTGGTCATAGGAACGTGAGAAGGGAGGACCTGGAGATGATCACTATCACTAGGGAGGTAGTGCTGGACAGACTAATGGGACTGAAGGTAGACAAGTCCCCTGGTCCTGATGAAATGCATCCCAGGGTATTAAAAGAGATGGCGGAAGTTATAGCAGATGCATTTGTTATAATCTACCAAAATTCTCTGGACTCTGGGGAGGTACCAGCGGATTGGAGAGCAGCTAATGTAACGCCTCTGTTTAAAAAAGGGGGCAGGCAAAAGGCAGGTAACTATAGGCCGGTTAGTTTAACATCTGTAGTGGGGAAAATGCTTGAAACTATCATTAAGGAAGAAATAGCGGGACATCTAGATAGGAATAGTGCAATCAAGCAGACGCAGCATGGATTCATGAAAGGGAAATCATGTTTAACTAATGTACTGGAATTCTTTGAGGATATAATGAGCATGGTGGATAGAGGTGTACCGATGGATGCGGTGTATTTAGATTTCCAAAAGGCACACAAAAGGTTACTGCAGAAGATAAAGGTACGCGGAGTCAGAGGAAATGTATAAGCATGGATAGAGAATTGGCTGGCGAACAGAAAGCAGAGTCGGGATAAATGGGTCCTTTTCCGGTTGGAAATCAGTGGTTAGTGGTGTGCCACAGGGATCGGTGCTGGGACCACAACTGTTTACAATATACATAGATGACCTCGAAGAGGGGACAGAGTGTAGTGCAACAAAATTTGCAGATGACACTAAGATTAGTGGGAAAGCGGGCTGTGTAGAGGACACAGAGAGGCTGCAAGGAGATTTGGATAGGTTAAGCGAATGGGCTAAGGTTTGGCAGATGGAATACAATGTCGGAAAGTGTGAGGTCATCCACCTTGGGAAAAAAAAACAGTAAAAGGGAATATTATTTGAATGGGGAGAAATTACAACATGCTGTGGTGCAGAGGGACCTGGGGATCCTTGTGCATGAATCCCAAAAGGTTAGTTTGCAGGTGCAGCAGGTAATCAGGAAGGCAAATGGAATGTTGGCCTTCATTGCGAAAGGGATGGTGTACAAAAGCAGGGAGGTCCTGCTGCAACTGTATAAGGTATTGGTAAGGCTGCACCTGGAGTACTGCGTGCAGTTTTGGTCACCTTACTTAAGGAAGGATATACTAGCTTTGGAAGGGGTACAGAGACAATTCACTAAGCTGATTCGAGAAATGAGGGGGTTACCTTATGATGATAGATTGAGTAGACTGGGTCTTTACTCGTTGGAGTTCAGAAGGATGAGGGGTGATCTTATAGAAACATTTAAAATCATGAAAGGGATAGACAAAATAGAGGCAGAGAGGTTGTTTCTATCGGTGGGGGAGACTAGAACTAGGGGGAGCCAATTTAAAACCGAGTTGAGAAAGAATTTCTTCTCCCAGAGGGTTGTGAATCTGTGGAATTTTCTGCCCAAGGAAGCAGTTGAGGCTAGCTCATTGAATGTTTTCAAGTCAAAGATAGATAGATTTTTAAGCAATAAGGGAATTAAGGGTTACGGGGAGAGGGCAGGTAAGTGGAGCTGAGTCCACGACCAGATCAGCCATGATCTTATTGAATGGCGGAGCAGGCTCGAGGGGCTAGATGGCCTACTCCTGTTCCTAATTCTTATGTTCTTATGTTCTTAACTGTCGCGTTGGTTTCTATCCCATCTTGATGACATCAGCGTGGTCTCATTTGTATGGCAAAGTGTGTTATACCCTCTGTTGAAACAGGGGGCCAGTTATACGGTTTGAGCTGTTCTAATCTTCGCGCCAAATCAGTCCTGGATTCTTTGTTTAAATTTGGCAGGCTTGACTTCTCTTTGTAATATATTGGTGGGTGCATTAAAAGTTAATATGTCTAAGGTGGGTTGCCTTTCTAAATCTATTTCCTGATGGAAATATTAGCTTGGTAATCACAATGTCCTTTTGTGCTTAGTTTTTCGCATATAGGCTGTAGTGGGCCCTTTTGTTCTTATTCATGTCGAAGATGGCTTTTCTCAGTTTGGTTTGATGGCTGGCCATCTCTGAGTTATTGTTGTAATGTAAATGTCTCTTGTGGAGAAGGGTTTTCGAATGTCCATTCCTCCAGACAAGTTAACTTAGTCCCAACACTCAAACAATCCTAATAATCAAGTGGCTTCTTTTGTTCCCTAGGCCTGCCCACAGGCTTGAATTTGTCTTGTAAAAGTCCAAAATCCGATTAAAGTTTGTAGTTTCTTCCATAAGCACTTTCGGATTTCAAACTTTTAGGTAGATAGTCCCAAATTAAATTTCCTTTCAAATGAGCCCAAACACTCGGGGGGTTCCCGTGAATTTTGCATCCTTCAATCCCCGCTGTTGACACTCTACACTCCTTGAGTGTCAAACAAGGTCAGCAAAATTCCTGCTCCCGAGAGTCAATCTTCCCTGCATTTATACTAGCTAAACATTAACGTGCATCCCCCGTTGAAATGCAATGCAATTTACAGGCGAATACAATCACTATAATTCGGTTACAGTACGATGCCCCTCTTTTACCCAGTTTTCACAGTAAAATAACGGTATACAGTCAAACACAACTTTAAGTTCAGTAAAAATAAAGGTACACAATCAAACACATTTTAAGTAACACCCTTACAACACTCGATATTTTGCGGTTTACAGCAGGTAAAATCAAACACAAATTAAACATGGTAGTATGGTGTCACCCCTCTCTGCACGATTCCCAAGTTTGGCAAAGATGCGTATAGCACCCTTTGGTGCCTGACCTGACGGCCTCTGCGTTTCACTCGGCAAGTGAGACACCATAAGTAAAGAATACTCGCGAGTTGACAGATAACTAAAGTGTGGGAAGCGATTCGGATCCAGACTGGGACTTCCATATTTCTGACAAGGTCTCACCAAGGTGGAAGTGTGATCTCAAGAATCTTTTTCCCTATCTCAATGGTTTTCTGTTCTAGAATATAGAAGTGTTTTTGTGAGATAATTATAGCTTTTAGCAGAGCGGTAAGATGTTTGGGTAGAGGGGAATTGCATAGCCAAAATGTACAACATAATCCTGCAGGTTTGTAATGTTTTCCTTCAGTGAGGTGGACAGTGGAGGGTTCAGGAATGGGGACAATCCGGTCCTGGGCCACTTGAACTGATGCCTCTGGTTTGAAGCAAAAGCTGCTGTCACTTACCGGACACCAGAAGTGTCCATGTTTGTAGTGGGGCGCACTGGTGATGATACAATATGTCCCAGCCCCTATGTATGCTACCTGTGGAGGGACATGATCTTGTGCCATTACTTCCATGGTGCAGTTAATAGGCTGTGCACCAGCAGCTTTAAACCCACACTGTGACTTTGAATGGGCACTGAAGTACTGGGACACAGTATTACGTGTGCACTCCGGCTCCGGCACCCAGAGAGGTCAGTACCCGTTACAGTGTGCTCCCACTTTATGACATAGGGTGGGACCGCTGCAAAACGAATGTGTGCACCTCCCTGAATAACTCCAATGTTCTCCACCCAGTATACCGGTGTGGGTCGGGCTGTCCCACCCATGACCGTCATCCTTAATACTATCCCCATAATGGCGTGGTTAGATTTCCCACAGTCTACTGGGACATGGTAGGCTTCAGAGGCTAGGCAGTACAGGCTTATGAATTGCTATACGGGTGGAGGGCTGCGAGGTGCTTGTTCCTGATCCAAGAGGGGACTGCCCCTTGATACTTAAATCCTCCAGGTTCTTGCGGCCCTCACCCAACAACCATGCCCCATACAGTACGCACACCTCGTTCTGTGCAGCCTGGTCAGAAGCGTTTCTATCCTTCCGTATGAGTGCATTCACTGTCTGTGCAAGTTTTTCCAGCTCAGCCACTATTTATTTTAAATGGACAGTCATAGCCTGGTCCTCGTGTAGTTCTGAACCTACTACGGTATTCGCTTGTTTCAGGATTTTTCTCAATTGGTTCTTTAAACCGTTTATCTGCGTTTGCAGTGCTGTGTCATCTAATAAATAGGCATTTATTACAGAGGATCCTGTATTGTAGGCAGTGAAAACGTTGTTTATGATTCCCCTTCTAGGTCACCCCGAGCCCATGGTGTCCCTAGTGTTTAGGGTGTATAGGCCTGCTTTGTCTACATTTCCAAAGTCTAACTCATAAAATTTCTTGAACATATGTCTAAGTAAGGCCTGGTATAGCAGCTCTGTTTCCTTCGGGCACCATGCAGCTAGGTATACCTCGGTAAGGTTTAAAATTACTGAAGCTACTGCATAATGTACCTCCTGGTATGACATCTTTTTGGTCGGTACCAATACTAATCCATTCCCTGGTCCCTTGGTGGTGGTAGGACACCTTTCTATTACTGTGTGTATTGGCGGGGTTGTGGGCAGGGGTTTCTTCATGTGTGCTCTTAGTTCGGCGGTGTTAATTGGGAGTGGGGAGTGTGGGGCCGCTCACCCGTGTAGGCTAGAATCCCACCCCATCCCTTCCAATTCATCTTGCCATTGCCTGGCGAAGGCGATCGATAAGCCTGCGGGACAAATACTCTCTGATCCCCACAGGTAAACGTAAATTATTTGTTCGATTCCCACCATTTGTGCCAACATACTTTTACTCCTCCCCGTGTCCCCGCAATGGTGCGGTACGTATCATTACCGAGTCTTTCCCAGTCCGATTCCTGGTCTCATGCATCCTTGCTGAGTTTCCTGAGCCACCACCATCTTCCCAGAGGAATGTTTCCTTTGCAACAAACACGTTTTCCCTCTAACACTGACTCGGGCAGCGATGATCCATATCCGGGGGCATGGAACTGAGGACTCCCCGTAGGTAAAATCTTCCTGGCTGGAGTAGCGGGTAGAATTAGATCCCGGCCACCCTGGCCATCTTCCCTCGTGAGCGTAAACGGCGAGTTCTTCCACGCCTAGGGTGCCACTCCCGGCGGTTACGATCAGTGCTCTTTCTCCTGAACACCTGTAAATGAGGGATTCTTCCTCATCTCCTTGGCCGCCGCTGGGGCTCATCCTTATCAGGGCGAGCAGAAACAGGACCCTTTCCATAACGTTTTCTTTCCTGTAGGGACACATAAAACAGATTGTCTAGCCCTGAGAAAGCTCTCTGGCTTGACAAACATCGCCGAGTTCCAGATAGGGCTCTCTTCCTTTCAGACATAGTATAGTCTTTAATCGACTGGTTGTCTTATTCAGTTCCTTGTGGACCGATGTCTGCTTCTAACTTTTATCTCACAGCCGTTTTGCTTGTTATCTCACCAGTGCATCCCTTAATAGCTATACCGGTAGATTCTTCTGACTCACGGGTTTTATCCGGCCTGTGCCTCTTTTAATAGCTGCACAGGTAGATTCTTTTCCTTACTCCAGTAACTAATACATATATATTTATCATTACACAGATAATCTTAAACTGCTCTAAATTATTCACTCAACATCCTTAAATTCATATCGTTCTATATATGTACATCTGCCACCCGTCTCCAGGTGGCCAGGTTAATTCCTGCCTTCTTTCTTTCTTTCTTTTTCTTTCGCTGGGTGTCCAGCGAGGTCAGTAATAGGTCAGCCTGCACCGCCGGACCCGGAGTGTCCTGACCGGATGTGAGTTTGAGTCCTACACTATCGGGGGAATGTCCCCCCGGTGCTGCAGCACACCCCCCTTTTAGGAGTGGCTGCCTGGTTCGTTTCTTCCCCTGGGGGTACTGCCTAGTCGAGGGCTACGGGCTGGGGACTCTCACTTGGTGGCTGGTCCACCGCTATCTCTTCTGAGGGTCCCTCGTTGTCCGAGGCTACCGGCTGGGTGTCCCTGCTCGCGGTCTGGTCTCTGACCTTAGCTGCCCTTTTGTGGCTGGTCCCTTTGAATTGGAGCGCTGGTGACCACGGTGTCTTTGACCGTGGTGTGCGGGGAGTCCTTCTTAAGGCTCTGGCTGCTGGAGGTGCGTCCGAGTCCCAAATGATTGTAGGGACAGCTCTCCAGTAACACAGTCCACCGCCCCTCTAGGTGTAGTCTGTAGGTCTGTCACGTCCCCTGTGGGATTTCCACGGTCGGGGGCTGCTGGCTGGGGGTCCCTATCTTTAGGACGGAGTACCGGTTTTGGCTGTCCCTTACGTTTAGCTGCTGCCCCTGGGTTGAAAAGTTTGCACTGATTTATGTGGAACCACTTTGTTCGGTGGGGTAATTTTATGGCATAGACCATGGGGCTTGCCTTGTCGACAATATGGTACGGTCCTGTCATGTTTATAACCTTCACATAACTGTAACCTTTATGTAACAACACTATACACTGTACACACCTGAGAAATGCACTCCTTGACCACAGGGGGTGAACTTGTGGGAGACACTCCTCACCTGGTCATCCAGGTATATAAAGGGAGGTCCCACGCAGAGTCATCACACTCGCATGTGGCTATGGGGTGAAAAAGATGCACTAGTACCTTTTTGGCAGAAGGTTCAAGTTAGAAACAGACCACAAGCCGTTAACATCCCTTGTCTGACAGCAAAGCTGTCAATGCCAATGCGTCAGCCCGCATACAGTGATGGGCTCTCACGCTGGCTGCGTATGACTACACTATACGGCATCGGTCAGGCACCGAAAATTGCGCTGACGCGCTCAGCAGGCTTCCACTGGCCACCACTGAGGGGGCAGCGGAGCAAAGCGCTGAGATGGTCATGGCTGTCGATGCTTTTGACAACGCAGGCTCCCCCATCACAGCCCACCAGATCAAAACCTGGACCAACAGAGATCCCCTCCTATCTCTGATTAAGAAATGTGTCCTGACTGGGGGATTGGGCGCCCGCACACAGAGCATGCCCTGAAGGGGTCAGACCGTTCCACAGACGGATGGATGAGCTCTCCATCCAAGCCGACTGCCTACTATGGGTCAGCCGGGTAGTCATTCCCCAGAGGGGTAGGGAAGCATTCATCAGGGAACTCCACAGCGAGCACCCAGGCATCGTGCTTATGAAGGCCATTGCCCGGTCACATGTATGGTGGCCGTGAATTGATGCAGACCTGGAACACTGTGTTCGCAGGTGCACGATGTGTGCCCAGCAGGGCAATGCCCTCAGGGAGGCCCCACTCAGCCCGTGGTCCTGGCACCAAGCCATGGTCACGTATTCACGTAGACTACGCAGGCCCATTCATGGGAAGAATGTTCCTCATTGTTGTTGATGCGTACTCGAAATGGATCGAGTGCATCATATTGATTTCGTGCACGACATCCACCACAATGGAGAGTCTGCGTGCAGTCTTTGCGACCCACAGCTTGCCGGACATCCTAGTTAGAGACAACGGCCCGTGTTTCACTAGCTATGAATTCCGGGAGTTCATGTCGGGTAATGGCATCAAACATGTCAGGACAGCACCGTTCAAGCCGGCTTCCAATGGCGAGGTGGAACGTGCGGTCCAAATCATAAAACAGGGCATGCTCCAGATTCAAGGACCCTCCCTTCAATACCGTCTATCGCGCCTCCTGCTGGCCTACAGGTCCCGACCCCACTCACTCACGGGAGTCCCGCCAGCGGAACTACTCATGAAACGTACACTAAAAACTCGGCTGTCCCTCATTCATCCAGTCTTGTCAGACATTGTTGAGGGCAAGCACCAGTCCCAAAATGAGTGTAATGACCGTAACTCAAAGGAGAGATGGATAGAAATCGATGACCCTGTATTTGTTCTTAATCACTCTGTGGGGCCCAAGTGGCTCGAGGGTACTGTAATTGGTAAAGAGGGGAATAGGGTCATAGTGATCAGACTCAACAATGGGCAGATATGCCGCAAGCATCTGGACCAAGTAAAAAAAAGGTTCAGCATGGACACTGAGGAACCTGAGGAACATCATGAGATGCTGCCCACACCACTGCCAGAGAATGAACGACAAGAACCGTCAGCAGCATGCACAGTCCCTGCGGTCAGCCCGGACAGGCCGGAATCACCACAGGCGACAAAGACGCATGCCAAGACTCAACAACCAGAGCCCCAACTGCGGCGCTCCACAAGAGAGCGTCGACTGCCTGAAAGACTCAATCTTTGATCCAAAGACGTTGGGGGGAGGTGATGTCATGTTTGTAACCTTCACATAACCTTTATGTAACAACACTGTACACTGTACACACCTGAGAAATGCACACCTTGACCACAGGGATGAACTTGTGGGAGACACTCCTCACCTGGTCATCCAGGTATATAAAGGGAGGTCCCACGCAGGGTCATCACTTCTTGGTCCTGTGAATAAAGGTACAGGTCACAGAGTGAACTTGCCTCCAGTATGTGCCTCGTGATGATTTGCTCTAGTGTGTAAGGACACAACAGGTCCCATGTACAGTACCGCAAAGACCTCTACTCTAGCGTAGTTCCTCACCATGACCTGGTCCCCTATCTCCCACTCGTGGGGCTTGTGTGGTTTTAGCAGCAGTCGGTCGCTCCGATGCTGTTTTCCCATGTTGTTAACAGCCTGCCAGAGAATCTGTTTCAGGTGTTCAACCAGATTCCTGACAAAGCTATCCCGGTTCGCTTCCCAAGCTGACCTTCTGTGAGTATCGGGGCTAACACATGGGTGGGGGTTCGCATGGCTCTGCCGGTCATGAGCTCGTACGGGGATTACCCCGTGCTCTTTGAGTGGCTGGCCCGGATCCCCATGAGGATCAGTGGTAGGACCTCTACCACCCCTTGGGTGAGTCCCCTGTCTCTTTGCGCAGCCTTTCTTTGATAGTATGGTTTAAACGCTCCACAGGCCCGGATGACTGCGGGTTGTGGGCGACATGCCATTTTTTTCTTTGATGCCGAGCACCTTAAGGGTCTCCTGCATCACCTGCCCGGTGAAATGACTCCCTTGGTCAGACTCCACGTATTGTGACAGTCCCCATCGAGAGAACACTTCTCTGACCAGGATCCTAGTTGTTCCCAGGACAGTGGCTGTTCGGCATGGGAAGGCTTCCACCCATTTGGTGAATACATCCACCAATACTAGGCAGTACTTGTAACCTCCCTGGGCAGTGGGTAGGGGCCCGATGTAATCGATTTGGATCGACTGCCAGGGTCCCTCTCCCCTCCTGATATGTCCCATAGACACCTTTTTTTTCTGGAGGTCGGGGTTGATGGCCGCACACACCAGACAGCAAGCACAGAATTCACGGACGTCTTCCCTGAGTCCCGGCCACCATCCTGCCTGTTCCACTCACTGCCAAGTGGTCTCAGGTCCGGGGTGTCCTGCTCCTGGACCCTTGTGGGCCAGCTGGAGGAATTCTCTCCGGTGTTGTCGCGGTACTACCCATTGCTCCCCCCTGAACAGCATGCCTTCTTTAATGGCAATTGCTGCGGTGCCATACGGGCCGTTTACCCTTTCCCCTTTAGCGAGCGTGTTCAGGACAGTTTTGAGGACAAGGTCTTGGGTCTGGACCGTTTTTAGGTCCAGAGGCAAAGCTATCCCTGCCTTCCCTGCCGTCCCAATCCTGCCCCTGACTGCTGCGATGGAACCTGGGTTGTATGGATCCCAGAGCTTGCCCGTGCTTGGCCAACATGTCAGCCTGCTGGTTTCCCTCGCTCCGGGGTTCAGTGGTGGAATGTGCCTTCACCTTATGTATGTAAATATTCCCTTCCTCCCCTACGGCTTTCATGATCTTTTCCCGTAGGGGCTTAATTGCCAGAGGTCTCCCGTCTGCGGATGTGTATCCGCGGCGGGACCAAATAGCCAGGTACTCTGTACACGAATTGCATGTGAACATACTGTCCGAGCAAATCGTGTATGGGGTAAGGAATTCTTCGGGGTGTGTGATTACATACACTACCGCAGACAGTTCAGTGTGCTGGGCGCTCATAGTACTGGGGGGTATAATCGCCAGGGCAATGCCTGCCTCGGGGTCATAAACTCCGCAGCCTGTGAGTTCACCCGCAGATACTGTGCTTGAACCGTCCACATAGATCTCTTGGCCTGTGGGGTGTAACCCAGCCCGAAAGCCTATGTTAATTTCCCATACCCCTTCTACAGAACACCGGTGGGCTGTCCCTGGATAAATCATGTTGGCTGTGAGTCTTGGCTCGCAGAGACCCTTTACCCGTAGGTCCATTTGAGAGAGGAGCAGGGTCCAGCGAGCAATGCGGGCACTGCTCATAGTCCCGTCCTTGATTCTCCTTTCCAGGATCATTTGGGTGGGCATATGGCGGGTAAGGAGTGTGATAGGGGACTCCTCTGTGAAGATCAGTGATCTTTTCACAGCCCAGTGAGTGGCTAGGAGGTGCCGCTCACAGTTGGAGTATCCCTTCTCCACATCCATGAGTATCCTGGAGGAGTAGACCACTGGTCTCAGCCGGCCGTGCCGCTCTTAGAGCAGCATTGCACTCAGGCTGCTACCTCCAGGAAAAACTCTTTACCCCCCTCTATGGCCCCTACAGCTGGCGCGCTCTGCAGATCTTTCTTGAGTTGGATAAATGCTGCCTCGCGACCTTTGTCCCATTCCCACTCCACTCCCTTGTGTAGGACTTGTAGCAGAGGGGCTGCGGTGGCTGCATAATCCTCAATGAAATCTCTGCAGTACCCGGTTAGCCCTAGAAAAGATCTGAATCCTGTTACTGTGTTGGGGGCGGGTAACTTCTGCACTGCTTCCCTTCTAGCTTTGTCAATGGCTCTTTCCCCAGTGCGCACAGCCAGTCCCAGGAATTTTACTTCCTTCAGGCCGATCTGTGCCTTCTTGGGGTTTACATAAAATCCTTCTTCTTTCAGCAGCTCCAGCAGTTCAGCCAGCAGTGGGCCATGTTCTTCCCCCTCATCAGTGAACAGGAGCAGGTCATCTACATACTGTACCAATTGCTGGGGTCTGCTGAAACTCCCTTTAAACAGTTGGCCATACACTGATGGAAAATACTGGGGCTGTTGTGGAAGCCCTGAGGGAGACAGTTCCAAGTGTATTGCTGTCCTTTAAAAGGTAAAAGCAAACTTGTACTGATCTTCCCTTCTTAAAGGTATGGACCAGAACCTGTTGGAAATATCCAGCACCGTGAAGGTGGTCGCAGAGGCTGGGATACTTCCAATGAGGTCGGCGACAGCAGCAACAGTGGGCGCACAGGCGGGGATGTTACGGTTGAGTACTCGATAGTCCACCGTGGCTCTCCAGGAGTTGTCCGGTTTCTTAGCCGGCCACAATGGAGAGTTCACATGGGTAGTTATTGATCTCAATATCCCCTGTTTAACCAGCGAACCCAAGGCTGTTTCCATGTCAGCCTCTGCCTCCCTGGGGAAGTTGTACTGTTTCTGTGGTTGGGTCATGGGGTCCCCATCTATGCTAACCTCAAACCCGTTTATTCTCCCACAGTCATGTTTGTGAGTGGAAAAAGCTGCAAGGTTTTTCCTCACATATTCTTGGTATTCTATCAGAGTGTTACTGACCAGTGATTCAAGGTTGTAACCCTCCTTTGGTTTCCTGGTGCACACCGTCCCTTTTCCATGTTTTCCCGGGATAACCATCATCTCACTCTCCTGTCCCGTGCAGACTGACCCGCAAAGACAGTGGTTTCTTAAATCCACTAGGATCCCGTGAACTAGGATGAAGTCAGCCCCCTGGATCCCTCTCCATTCCTGTTCCCACTTCATCAGGACACAAGTCCATTTAGTGTGGAGTGTACCTAAGTGAATAGAGAGCGGAATGGAGAATGAGCCCGTCTGTTCAGTGCCTGTGAAACCTACCAAGCTGTAGGGGACCCCGTTAGACAGAGGTGAGGCGGTGGGGTTAGCTGCATAGACAAGGGTACTTGTTTTTTTTTTAAAAATATTTACATTTTTACATAATTCAGCTCGATATCCGTCACACGAGTCGATTCGATATCTATTGCAGTGTACAGTTAAAATTTACAATTAGAGAAAGCATGAGTTATAAACCTTTAGATGACAAAACATACAAAAATAAATCAGATTCCTGAATAAATATGTAGCGCAGCACCCTGAGTTTATGAAAAAAGTACAGAGAAAGCACATGTTCAGCAGATAAGTCCCTTTCACCTATTCCACTTCCATCTGAACGGTCGGTCTCCCCCACGCATCATACTCGAGGGCACACAGGTGGACAGGCTGCACCTCTCCTAGTCACAGTTTTGGTTGGGAGGGGGCAGAAGGGATTTCAGTACCAGTGGCGGTGGCTACCTTCCCAGGGCCATCTAACATGGCTCGGAGTGCGGTTAGAAATGTATCGAATGAGTGGGGAGGGACTGGCTTATCTGTCTCGGCCCTTTTGGCCAGGGCTGGAGAATTCTTTCCTGCGCTACTCTTCTATGAATTTCTACAATCCTTTCTCCAGTGCCCACTTTTTCTGCACCCGAAGCAGGTACGTTTTGTATCGGAGGACTTGCCCCCTTGTGGTGCCATTCCCTCTTATCTTGGCTAGGTCGGATTTCGTGAACCCTTCCCTTTTGTGGGTGCTCTTCTGTCCCTCTGCTGTTTCTGTAAGCTAGGGTCAATTGCCTAAGCACTCCCTGTTCGGTGGCTTGGGGATCTCTTGGGTCGAACCAGGCCTCAGCCTTAGTTCTTATTCGGGGTAAACTGTTAGCTACTAGGCTTCAGAGCCAGTGTGCTAACTTGTCCGGGCTTAAGTGATCCCTGTCTATGTCCCCACTACAGGCGCTTTGGTACACAGGCCACAGTCGGTCTGCGAAAGCCTGTGGGGTTTCTCCTGTGAGCTGCACCGTTTTCTCTACTCAGGAGAAGGGACTTCCGTCATTGCAGCCCATAGCTTCTAAAATGTCTTTTTGGACGGCAGCAAGTGTTCTCCAACCCCTTTTTCTCTCAGTAGAGAGGGACTGGTACAGCTTTCTGTCCAGGGATAGGAGGAGCATCTTTGCCATTTCTGCATCGTCGCACCCATTAATATCCCCTGCCTGTTCCACCTCCATAAAATGAACCGAGGGGTCTCCCTTTGGAGTTAGTTTTCCCAGGTGGCTTATCATAGCCTTAAGTTGTTGGGGAGTGTGGGGGACCACAAACTGACTTTCCAGGGGCCCTGGACCCCCAGCAAGGGTGGGTGGGCCAAACTTCTGTTGCCGGACCAGGCACATTGGCCCTGGTTCTGGCTCTCCCTGTTCTGGCTCGCCTCCCTCTCCTCCCTGCTGCCAAGCCGAGCTGAAACTTGGTGCTACAGGTGGTGGTGGTTCACTATCCCTGTCCGCCCCGCAACTGATTTGCCCCTCCTGCTGCTGAACCGGTGTAGTCACCGGTGCCACAGGTGGTGGCCGGGCAGTTTCCTTCTTCTCTTCCAGGTTTACTTGGGGCATACCCGGGCTTATTAGGCATACTATGCTTTTTGCCTTAGAAAGAGCAAGGTTTAAACTCTTGATTTGTTGCTGGCAGGGACCGTGGTCTTCCGATTCAAACCTATTAGTGCTAGCTACTTTATACGCTGCCTGCACATCTTTTAATCTTTCCTGGAGCTCTTTTACTTGTAGGTTGAGGCGAGTGCTTTCCTCCCTCAGTGACTTTTCATTACTTTTGGCCTTGGTAACCTGACATTGAAAATAGTCCTGACTGTTTTTAAACCTTTCCATTATCTGGGTCCTTTCCTGTTTTAGCTTACGGAGTTCTCCCCATAATCTTTCATCTGACATAACCCTTTCCTGATAGTTCTCTGCGCATTCCCATAACTCTGCCTGTTGTGTCTCATTGGTTTTATCTAGGAATTGGACCTGTCGCTGTAGACAGACCAACCAAATTGCCTTCTCTACTGCTTCTTTGTGATCCTTGCTGGCTGTCCACTGGGCTGCAGCATCAGCCGGACGCTCAATGCGCAATAGACCAAGCACCCATTCTTTAGTGACATTCACTTTCTTATACACATAGGAGGTCATTCTCTCTTCCATCTTGGTTCTTTGCCCCAAACCAGCACTCTCCGCATCACCCCTTGTACCAGACTCCTGCTACGGTTGCCATTTTGTAAGGGGGTGGTCCCGGGGGTCAGGTTCCCTTCTGACCTACTTGAGCGGTTCGAATCGCGGATGAGGGCGGAACCAAAAAAACGAGGAAAAGGGTGTATGCAGAATACTTATTTCATGATCCGGCAGACCCAGAGAAAATTGATAAATGGTCCAAGGAATTGCCCAATCCAAAGAAAGGGGGAGTGAAAACGTGGGACCCAATTGGACCGCTTAAGAAATATATATCAACTTCCTCCCTGGGACGGAGTGCAACTTTTGACCATAATGGTGCCAAAAACACAAGGAAGAAAATTGCACGACAAGGTAGAAGAAGCTTTGGGGCAGGATGAGCAAGAATTAAACACAGGATGGGAGGCGATTAAACACTGGCTGTAAGCCTTCAGTCCAGCTAAGACAGACTGGGGAAAAATTACAGCCTGCCAACAGAAAGGAACAGAGGAGGTCCTGGAGTATGACGAGCGGTTTAGATGCACGTGGCTAGAACATTCGGGTATGAATAATACG